>NW_027362765.1:505220615-505904782 GCF_046119375.1 Phyllobates terribilis | reverse complement strand
GACCTCCGCAGCGATGCGTCTGGTATGTTGGGCGGCTCACGGTGGTGTGAGGACTTGACATGACGTCATTTAGCCATGTGACGGCGGCGGTCGCGTGACCTGTCACATGACTAAATGACGTCATGGCAGGTCCTTTTACACAACCGCGAGACACCGGGGAGACCGAGGGCCGTCAGAAGGTAAGTATAATTTGTATTTTTGACCATTCTCATTCTTTTTTTTTTTAACTATTACTTGGTTTCTATTTTAACTATTACTTGGTCACACTCTATAAATCCATGCCGGTCCATGGATTTATACAGGGTGGTCCAAAAGTAGGTGGCCAGAAAATAATATTTATTTTGATTTATATATAAAATTATATTTACTAACACAAGCATAACATTGACAATTACATTTTATTCTGAACAATAATACAAAGCCCTTAAATTTTATCAACGCAGGTGCTCAAACTGTTTTCCATTACAATTTGCACAGCTTTGAAGTCGCCTCTTACGCTTCAACAAACTTTTTTGCACAAGTCTCTTTGGGTAATTTCTTGAAATGCATCTCTTATGTAATTTTTCAAATCACTGACACTTTTTGGTTTTCGACTATATACTTTGTCCTTGAGTACTCCCCAAAAGAAAAAATCCATTGGGGTCAAGTCTGGTGAACGTGCCGGCCAATCAAGTGGGCCTCTTCGGCCAATCCATTTATTAGGAAATGTTTCATCAAGATACTCGCGGACTACTCTTGAATAATGTGGAGGGGCCCCATCTTGTTGGAAATAAAGGTCATTTGAATTAGGCTGTTGCTGTAACTGGGGAACAACTTGATTCATTAGAATCTCGAGATACTTATCTCCTGGGACTGTTCCATCAAAAAATATTGGTCCTAAAACACCAAAACTTAAAATACCACCCCAAACATTGACACATGGCTCATTTAGTGGTTGCTCTAATGTTAAATGCATGTTCTCATTATACCAGTAAATACAATTATGTCTGTTAATATGGCCGGAGAATTTGAAAGAAGCTTCATCACTCCACATAATGTTATCTAAAATTACTGGATTTTGTTTGATAAATCTCCCCCTTCATAACCTTATTACACTTTCTGTCTACCTACTTTTGGACCACCCTGTATAGTGTGACCAACTTGTCAAGCACTTTCCAAGTGATGCTAAAATCGCTTGGAAAGCGCTTGTCAATCCGCATGCGGAAATGCATGTGAAGAACGCTTCACATCCGCTCGTCCCTGGCAGGAAAAACGCATGTACAATCCGCATGTACAATCCGCATGTACAACCTGCATGTACAATCCGCATGTACAATCCGCATGTACAACCCGCATGTACAATCCACATGTACAATCCGCATGTACAATCCGCATGTACAATCCACATGTACAATCCGCATGTACAATCCGCATGTACAACCCGCATGTACAATCCACATGTACAATCCGCATGTACAATCCGCATGTACAATCTGCATGTAAAATCCGCATGTGTTTTTCCTGCCAGGGAGAAGGGAAAAAATATGCAGCATTTCTGCATCGTGGGCACTTAGCCTAAGAAGCGAATTGGTTGTAATAAGAACCTGACCGTGGTGAAGTATTTAGCATTAACCCATGGTGTAAATTGATTACTTAACACAAAAGCAAAAAATATAAAAGAAGTATGCAGTTAAATTGCATTAATCAGGCATAACTAATAATCAGACTTACAAAGAGAATAATCACAAAGAAACACTGTATACTCTGTGCTTGTAATGTCAGGAATGACTAGAGATGACTGAAAATAATTTAAGTATGTTCTTCTCTGAAGTGAGAAAATCCTTCCTTAGCTTTAACAGAACAATTTGGTGTCCTTTGGAGATGGTGGAGAAAATATGTCCCGAAGCCGAAGAAGTCGCAGTCAGTGTGAGGGATTTACCAGGACTCAGGTGTGCATGTAATGTTCTGTAGCAGCCTGTTCTTTTATGTATTTCATTTATGTCCCATATTAATCCAGTATCAACAATTTTGGTTGCCCGTCTACCCCATAGGACCCCCCTTGGCCGAGCTAGAGCCTGGCTGCGGTTATCGATGATGCAGAAAAAACTAGCAGATTACCTGCGCTGCCTGATCATGCGCAGGGATATTTTAAGGTCAGTCCCTCCTCTACCTCAAATAGTTTTTGACTTTTAGATACAAGAAAAAGAAGGAATTCTGCAAATAATTTTTGGCTAGATCTTTATTATGCAAGAATAATATTAAAAATGTTTTTTTTTACCAGTTAAAAACAGATACTTATTCACATTCTTTGTTTCTAATCTGTTTTTTTATTTTCACTAGTGTTTTTTTTTTCTATTCAAAATTTTGGGGGCGACAATTGTGCCTGAGCTTTTGTTAACAGTATTTAGAGTTATGTTTTACAGCAGACTCATGGACTGTAGGAAACAATAAAGTAAACATGTGGCAGTCGTAGAACTCTTCCGCTAAGGACGTAACATCCATAGAATGTGGGTTCAACATGGAAAAAAATCTAGAAAAGATAGACAACGTCCAAGTGTGTCTGACAAAGACCTACCGTTGTGGCCAAAAGTTTTGAGATTGACACAAATTTTGGTTTTAACAAAATTTTCTGCTTCAAGAGCATAGAAGGGGATTCTTTACGGTCAGAGCCGTGAGACTCTGGAACTCTCTGGGAGAGGAAGTGGTGATGTCCAACTCACTTAATGAGTTCAATAGAGGCCTGGACGCCTTTCTTGAGAACAATAAAATTACATCTTATGCTTAGTGATAGTTAATTAATCCAGATTGGTGTCGGGAAGTGAATTTTTTTCCTCAATGATGTCAATTGGCCTATACCGCATGTTTTTTTTTTTTGTTTTGTTTTGTTTTTTTTTGCCTTCCCCTGGATCAACGCTGCGGAATAGCTGCAGTGCACAAGAAATAGGCTGAACTGGATGGACGCTTGTCTTTTTTCGGCCTTATAAACTATGTAACTATGTAACTATGTAAGTTTTTATGGTGTCAAGTTGTATTAACTCTAGATTGTTATGAAGAGTGATCAGGTGAATTGCAAAATATTACAAAGTCATTTTTTCATGCCATGAAAATTAACGTAATCACAAGAACCCCATTGACACGGATTTTCAGCCCTGGCACAAAATCACCTAACATAATTTCAGTGAACTTCTTGTTAGCTCAGAATAAGGTTTAACATGAAAAGGCATCTGATATCTCTCTGTCATTCTGATTGAATCTTAAAGGTATGTCCACACATTGAATATTTTCTGTGCAGAAATTTCTGCCCCATTTCTGCATCTTTTGGCAGGAAAACGCAGCTTCAAAAACGTTGCATTTTTTTTCTGTGCATTTAATGGGTGAAAAATGCTGGCAAAAACACACAGAGAATTGATATGCTGCAGATTATTTTCTGCACCAAATCTTCAAGCCAACAATACTCAACGTGTGCATGACACTTCAGGTTTCTCATTCACTTTGCTGGCATTAGGTTTTACTTCAGGTTTTGCTAGCAAATCTGCATGGCAAATCTGCACTAAATGTGCAACGTGAGCACACAGCCTAAGAGCGGACTGCTTGTTTTAAAAGAGGGCTGTTTTTTTAAGTCACTGTCTTCTGTCAAACATGGTTACCTTCAATGAATTGTGCACCTGTCATTGCTTTGCGTTAAATTGTCTTTACAGGCAAGGACATTGCTGCTTGTAAAATTGCCATGAAATAAACCATTTATTGGATCATCAAGAACTTAAAAGAGAAAGTTCATTTGGTGTGAAGAATGCTTCAATGCATCCAAGAAAGTCTAGTAAATGCCAGGACCGTCTCCTAAAGAGGATTAATCTATGGAATTGGTTCGGCACCAGGTCAGAGCTTGCCCAGGAACGTCAGCAGGCAGGTAGGTGTTGGTGCATCTGCACACACAGTGAGGTGAACTTTTGGAGGCTGGCTTGGTGTCAAGAAGCTTCTTCTCTACAAAGAAAACATCAAGGATAGACTGATATTCTGCAGGAAGTACAGAGATTGGTCTGCAAAGGACTGGGGTGAAGCAAGTTTCTGTGACAAAGCCCTTTTCAGACTGTTTGGGAGATCTGGAAGAATGATTGGAGAAGAAAAGGTGAGCACGATATTGAGTCCTGTGTCATGCTGTCAGTAAAGCATCCTGAGACTGTTCATGTGTGACGTGGCTTTTCATGCAATGGAGGGGGCACCCTCACAATTTTGCCTAAGAACACTGCCATGAATAAAGAATGGGATCTAAACCTCCTCCAGGAGCAACTTCTCCAAACCATCCATGAGCAATTTAGTTATGAACAATGCTTTTGCCTGCATGATGAAGACCATGTCACAATGCAAAAGTGACAACTAAATGGCTAGGTGAACAAAACATTGAAATTTTGGATCCATGGCCAGGAATCTCCCCAGATCTCAATTTCACTGAGAACCTGTGGTCAAGTCTCAAAAGGTTGGAGGACAAACAAAAACACAAAGATTCTGATAAACTCCAAGCAATTATTAGGCAAGAATGGGCGGTCATCAGTCAGGATTTGGCCCAGAAGCTGATATAAAACTGCCAGGACGAATTGCAGAAGTCTTGAAAAATAAGGGACAACGCCGTAAATATTGAGTCTGCATAAACTTGATGTATTTGTCACTACAGGTTTAAGCACTTATGATATGCTGATAATTGTACTTCAGTAACCATAGAAACATATGGCTAAAAGATCTAAAATCATTGAAGCAGCAAACTTTGTGAAATCCAAAATTTGTGTCAATCTCAAAACTTTGCCATGACTGCACACTAGCTAGCAGCGTCGTTTCATGCTGACTAAATACTTTTCCTCCCACTTGGACGATGTCTATGTTTTTGCTTTTTAGGACACAGTAGAGTGGAAATGCTCATTGACTTCTATGGGAGAGTTTTCCAGACCTTTTCTGTGACCTGTGCAGAGATCATTGTGCAGGGAGGGGAGTAGGTGTGCTGAGACATCAGTTGTTGTGAATAGTGGATCCTGTGTTACCAGTCTGATATTTTAGGCAAATGATGAGTTTTTTTAATTGTAACTTAAAAAAAGCAAACATAAATATAAAAAAATACATGCTGAGTATAAAAGCTTAATTTGAAATCTATGTCATTTTCTGATTGCATATTCCCTTCAAATGCTGAATAAGAATTTGGAAGCTCGTGTTGTATGAAGTGGCTATAGAGCGTTATAGCTGTTGATTGCCTTTGTAGAGTCGTAGGCTCATATTCATGGAGCAGAGCTGTATTAGTATTTCAAGCTCTTTATATACAAGGATGAGTAAAAATAATAGTGTGCTAATCTGTAGTTGCATGTGATATCATACAGACTATCAATTCAGTAAGAGTTTACATTTTTTCAAACCATGAATTAATGATCCAGAACTCCCGAATTCATTACATGCATATAAGATGGCTGATGACATCTTTACTTCTATCGTACTTACTACAACCTATTTTTATTTTTTATACAAAATAGACCATACTACTAGTTTCCACAGTAGTAAAAACAAAACAAGATATTGTAAAAATTTTACATCTAATAAAAATGTAAAAAACACCATTTTATATTCTATTTATTTTCTTTTTTTTACTAGTTTTTTTTTATTAAAGGGGACCTGTCATGTGCAAAAAATGTTATTTATCTTCATAGGGGTTAATCGGCAGGTAAATAGTGTTAGAATCTCCGCTCACTAGATGGTGAGTGCACTGTTATTACTCTCTGGTACTTTGATTGACAGCATGCTCTTCAGCGTGTGCATTATAGACTGCCAATCAATGTGTCAGAGAGTGATTTCTGCACCCTGACAATATAGTGAGTGATGACTGTGACTGGCCCATGCATTGCCCCGATGACTGGAAGCGAGTGGCCGCAGGAAGGATATAATTTATTTTTCCGCCTGCAGATACTGCTCCAATAAAGCAGCCAGACAAGATTTTAATGCTATTTACTTGCAGATTAACCCTATATAGTCAAATTATCCCCTTTTTATTGGGTTTCAGGTGTGATTTTCTTATTGCCCTCACCTGTTACTTGCCACAGGTGAGTTTGAACGAGCATCACATGCTTGAAACAAAGTTGTTTACCCACAATTTTGGAAAGGTGCCAAAAATTTTGTCTGGCCAATTTTTGGGGTTGTGGGAAATTATGTCCAATTTGCCTTTTTTCAGTTTTTTTTTTTGTTGTTCCAATACACACAAAGGAAATAAGCATATGTATAACAAAACATGTGTAATTGCAATAATTTTCTGGGAGAAATACTTCATTTTCTGGAACAATTCTCTAATAGGAGAACCTTCTATAACAAAGCTACCTTTTAATTTCTATGTTTATTTAAAAAAATTGCAGGTTCCAGAAACATTTAATTCTGAATTTTGTGATGCACAATTATTACTTACAGTTATCTTTTTTTTCCAGTGAGTTTTATGAAAATCATGCTGTAATGATGGAAGAAGAAGGCACCGTTATTGTTGGGCTCCTGGTTGGATTGAATGTAATTGATGCCAATCTTTGTGTCAAAGGGGAAGACCTGGACTCACAAGTATGTTACATAAATGTATACATGGACGTCATCAATCTCTTCCCTCATTTTGTATTAATTATAGTATTCAAATCATATTTTTCTCACTGTGTTGTAAAATATAAATTATTCCTTTAATTAGAGTATTTTATTCTCCCCATTTGAAGATGACTATTGGTAGAAAACGTGTAGTGTCTAGAATTTGTCCATATGTCCTATTAAGACATATGGATGTTATAGGAACCTGTCATGTCCCAAAAAGCCACTAACCTGCAGATATGAGGTCAATAGCATTGTAAAGTATTCCTCCCGGCAGCTGTAACCACGCCCCGGCACTGACTGACAGCCTGCTCAACACTGATACACTGCAGAGCCGGCTGTCAGTCAGTGCAGGGGCTTGCGGCGGCCGCACGGCTTTAGAATGCTATCAACCAAAAGATTAACCCCATATCTGCAGGTCAATAGAGTTTGGGGACATGGCAGGTTCCCTTTAAAGAGTGGAGTCTTCAGTATGTTAGCCAGAAAAAAAGAGTCACCACAAACAATTGCTCTCACTCCTGCACACTGTATTACATGGGTGTTCATTCATTTGAATGTAATTACTGTCCCTGCATTGAGGGCAGATCCATTGAGCTCAGTGCTTGGCTGCAGCTCTGTCGACATGATATCAGCGCTGCAGACAAACAACAGAGACCAGAGCGCCAGTGGAGAGTAATCCTCAGTTTGTTTTGTTATAACTACCACAGCTTATAGTCTAAGAAAGGAGACTATCCCTTTTTAGTCTTATTGAAGGGAATCCTACCCCTGGAAACTCATCCTTTGGAGAAAATGGGTGTCTTGTGACCCAAGAGAGTCCAATAGGGAGGTGGAACTTCCTCCTCCATTTACAGAAAGACTGATGGTAATTTTCATTTGCCTGCACCTTTTTGGAGAATCACTTTTTAACAGCAACTAGTGCGGCCACAAAGTACCGTAACTCAGAAAACTCACAGGGGCCAATTTATTAAGACTGGTGTTGCACACATCTTTCCAGAGATGCTACTCCAGTCAGGGACTGGAGTCATATTTATGTCATACGAAACGCCGGCACTTTTGCTGAATTTGATGGATGGGCATAGCCATACCCTGTTCCAGCTCCTCCCCAGCTCTGCCAAAAATGTTGTAACTTGTCAAAACTTTTACACCAGTTTTCTGGTGTAAAAGCTTTGATGAATAGAGTACTTGGGTCTCTTTCAACACATTTGAAACACATCTGCTAACCTGTGTGGCTCTGATGATAACCTTGTATTGCAGCAGTTCTCTGACATCATGTTTTATTTGTAAATTCTCTGTTGTAGGTTGGAGTGATTGATTTCTCCATATATCTAAAATCAGAAGCAGACGATCATAACAGAGAGGGAAGGTAATATTTTTGTTGCAGAGTTCTCCTGTGTTAGATAAACCCTTATAATGGAATGATATATAGGCTGTGTCTTGGCTGGTTTGGAGGACATTCATTTCCAAGACCTCTTATACACTGATTCTGTAAGTGATAAAAGTAGAGGGTCTCAGCAGTGGGAACCTTGGGAGAACCACTTCAGCTATGGTTACAGTAGTGTTCAAATAATAGCAATATGTTCAAAAACATGAGTTCAGCACAAAATCTTTATACTAATTTTTATTTACATGCATTAGGAACATTGCACACTGTTTTCTAATTCAAAACATGAAGAGAAATGTATATAATTTTTAACTACTTTACAGAAAATAACAAATAATGAACATTGGGCTGTTCTAAAAAATAGCAGTGTCTGCATTTGTCTTTACAAACTCACAACATGTACTCTTTTTTTTGAGGATTTAGCATTCTTGTGAATCACAAACCTAATATATAGTTGTATACTCACAGTTTTTTAGAACTGCTTCACATCTATGTTGCATAGAGTCAACCAACTTGTGGCGCCTGTCAACTGTTATTCCTGCCCAGGATGCTTTGACTACATCCCACAATTTTTTGGCATTTGTTGGCTTTGCCTCAGAAACTGCATTTTTGATATCCATAACCTCAATTTTGTTGGTCTGAAACCAAGATTTTTCTTGTTTACTGGTGGTTTAGGGTCATTGTCTTGTTGAAACACCCATTTCAAGGGCATATCCTCTTCAGCGTAAGGCAACATGACCTCTTCAAGTATTTTAATATATGCAAACTGGTTCGGTTCATGATCCCTGGTATGTGGTAAATAGGTTCGGCACCATAGTAAGAGAAACCTGCCCATACCATGATGCTTGCACCACCATGCTTCACTGTCTTCAGAGTGTACTGTGGCTTGAATGCAGCGTTTGGGGGTCGTCTGACGAACTGCCTGCGGCCCTTGGACTCAAAAAGAACAATTTTACCAGTTGATGTGTTCTTTTGCCAATTGAATCCGCTTCAGTACATGTCTTTTTTTATCATTGGGACTTTGCGGGGACTTCTTGCTAAGAGACTAGCTTCACACAGGCGTCTTCTAACTGTCACAGTACTCACAGGTAACTTGAGACTGTCTTTGATCATCCTGGATCTGATCATTGGCTGAGCCTTTGCTATTCTGGCTATTCTTCGATATATTCAAATAGCAGTCTTCCGTTTTCTTCCACGTCTCTCTGGTTTTGCTTTTCATTTTAAGGCATTGAAGATCATTTTAGCTGAACAGGTAAACATTGTCTGCACTTCTTTATAAATTTTACCCTCTCCAATCAACTTTTTAATCAAAGTACGCTGTTCTTCTGAACAATTTCTTGAACGACCCATATTTTTCAGGCTTTCAAGGAGAGATGCATGTACAACATGTGCTGGCTTCACCCTTAAATAAGAGCCACCTGATTCACACCTGCTTCTTCACAGAATGATTGACCTCACTAATTGAACTCCACACTGCTATTATTTTGAACACTTCCCCTTTCAATTATTTATTCAAATACACAGACTCAAAAACCTGCAGATCATGAATGCTGAGTCTGGTGGTTTTCTTAGAATCTACTGCACCAACTGGTAAATTGTTTGACATGTGGTAATATAATTTATACCAAAAACCGTGATTAATCTGGCCAGTCATATTGGACTGTTATTATTTTGAACACTACTGTATATATTTATCCCATATAGATATGATTTCTGATTTTGACAGTCTTTCAAGTTTCTGATTATTTTTTCAGATTTATATTAATTAAATGAGCAAAAACTGTTCTCTTTCATTGTAAGGAATGTGCACATTTCTGCAATACTGGACCAGAAGAACTATGTTGAAGAACTAAACAGACAACTGAAGTAAGTGAGCGACAGTTATTCATTAGTTTCCAACCCTTTACATATTTCTTGGCAGGAGATCATGCTTGGTGGAATGTTTTGTTTCAATGTAGTCTGACTGTAAATGACAATCATTGTTCGGTATTTATTATGTCTATGATATACAACAATCAGGAATTAACAGTAAATTGTAATATAATTAATTGCCTATAAATGGGTTTTCGCTGCTCAGAATTGTTACTATCCAATCAACACCATATTGTAAAATAAAACTGACATATGATGTTAGTTCATTAAAAGTTTCACCTTATTGTGAAGAATATGAGTTTTCTCTGAAGGTAAACTTAAAGGGAACCTGACAGCTGTTTCCCTTGCGGCTCAGTCCCTGGCTTTTAAACAATGTTTTTCTTTGAAATGCTGCAGTATTTCAGCGTTAAACATATTTTTCTGCAATCATTCAGCTTTTGCAGAATGGATCAGCTGTCAGGTTCCCTTTAAAGGGAATGTGTAATCAGAAAATGTCTTATTGTTTAAAAAAGTTTTTGTGTTAAATATATTTTTCAAAAACTTTTTGACAAGGTTTTTTTCATATCACAATCTTTTTTAAAAATAAAAATGAGAAATCTTGAAATTTTCACACTGGCCACAGGGGCTTTTTTAAACTTTAACTTCCCGTTGTTTCAGGAAATCCACATGTACATTTGGCACAATGAACAGACTCTGTAATATATACAGACTCTGTGTATAGACAGAGTAATTATTCCCCTGATAAGGAGCCTGCTGAAAACGCTTCCTGAAAGGACAGAAAGTATAAGTCCAAAATAGCCCCAATGACCAGTGTGGAAATTGCAAGATTTCTAATTTTTTTTTTTTTTTAATAAAGATTGTGATATGAAAAAAAAAACATTGCCATTTTTTTAAATACACGCAGCATAAAACCTGATTTAAACAATAGGTACCGTATTTTTCGGACTATAAGACACACCTAAGTTTTACAGAAGGAAACTAGAAAAAAAAATGTAAGCAAAAAATGTGGTCATGATGCCCTGTTAAGGTGGAGGGGGTCTGCTGCTGACACTGTTATAGGGGTAATGTCCCCCAATTCTGTTAATATCCCCCATCCTGGTATATATGGCCCTCCTTCCTGTTATACGTGGCCCATCACTGCCATGCGCCCTCACACTGTGAGATGCTGTGCCAGAATAGTCACTGCTCCCCATGCCAGGACTGCGTGCATTCACTCTCCTTAATATCGTGCTAAGGCTGCGTGCCCACTATGCGTTTTTCAAGCGTTTTTGCCGCGGAATTTCCGCAGCGAAAACGCTTAAAAAACGCTTGGGAATACGTGCCCCATGGTCCCCAATAATAATCCGCATGTTATGTGCACATGCTGCGGAAATTTCCGCTGCAGGTTTATCATTGCGGAAAAATACGCAGCATGTCCATTAATTTTGCGGACACACAGCATAATTGCCGCCGTTGACTTGCATTGAAACGCATATTATCCGTGTCAGCACATTTGCACATACGAATATTATGCGATTCTATGTGCGGATGGTACCCGGGTCTAGAGAAGAGGAGACTCTCCTCCAGACCCAGGTACCATAGAACCTGTTAAAAAAAGAATTGAAAATAAAAAATAAAGATTATACTTACCTTCTGATGGCCCCCGGTGTTTTCTCCGCTCCGTCTGGTCTGTTGTATGGGTCGCGGTGGTGTGAAAGGACCTGCCATGACGTCATTTAGTCATGTGACAGGTCATGCGACCGCTGACGTCGGCGGTCGCGTGACCTGTCACATGACTCAATGACGTCACCTTTATTTTTTATTTTTTACCATTTCTATTCTTTTTTTTTTAACTATTACTTGGTCACACTATATAAATCCATGCCGGTTGCATGGATTTATATAAGGTGACCAAGTTGATGACCAAGTGATGCTAAAATCGCTTGGAAAGCGCTTGATAACCCGCATGCAGAAATGCATGTGAAGAACGCTTGACAAACGCTTCTACCTGGCAGGAAAAACGCATGTAAAATCCGCATGCGTTTTTCCTGCCAGGGAGAAGCGGAAAAAATATGCTGCATTTCTGCATCGTGGGCACATAGCCTCACTGTAGCCGCAGCGCGGCTCCTGCTGCAGCCGTCGGTCACATGTTCCCACTATTAAAGACCATGAATATTCACTACAACCCATGGGTGAAAACTTGATGGGTTCACATGTGTCTAAAAGGTGCCATGTGCACATACTTTTACAGCCATTCCGTGTCTCTTGATTTTTTTCATTTTATCATTCTTGGTTTATTGCTATATCTCTTCTGTTTATATCAAATAAATGAGCACTTGTTTACTAATAAAGCAATGTAACGTGTTGTGTTGTCTTGCTTGCAGCGGCACTGTGAGCAGTCTTCATTCAAGAATTGATACATTGGAAAAATCTAATGCAAAACTTATTGAAGAGGTAATGCAATTAAAATAGAGATTGGAAGATTTCTAATAATCAGATCAGGCTGTGGGCAGTTTCTTCATGAATCTGACAGGAACAAAAATGTTGGCGCGCTTCAGGCTGTGTGACCACTATGCGTTTTTTTAAGCGTTTCCGCAGCGGCAATTCTGCCGCAGAAACGCTTAAAAAACGCTTGGTAGAAGGTCTGCCATGTTCCCCAATGATAATCCCCATGTGCTGTGCACATGCTGCGGAAATTTCCGCTGCAGATTATCATTGCAGAAAAATCTGCAGCACTACCAATTATTTTGCGTAGTCGTGGTGTTTTCACCACCATTGACTTGCATTGAATCGCTTAATATCTGCATGACTACATGTGCACATGCGGATATTAAGTGATTCAATGTGCGGATGGTACCCGGGTCTGGAGAAGAGGAGACTCTCCTCCAGACCCGGGTACCATAGTACCTGTAAAAAAAAAAAAAGAATTTAAAATAAAAAAATACATTATACTCAACTTTTGATGGCCCCCGGACTCCATAGCGATGCGTCCTAGCTCCCCGGCAGCTCGCGATGGTCTAAAAGGACCTGCCATTGCGTCATTTAGTCATGTGATGGGTCACGCGACCGCTGACGTCGGCGGTCGCGTGACCTGTCACATGACTAAATGACGTAATGCAAAGTCCTTTTACACAACCGCGAGACACTGGGGAGACCGGACGCATCGGATAAGGAGACCGGGGGCCATTGGAAGGTGAGTATAATGTTTTTTTTTATTTTTTACCATTTTTATTCTTTTTTTTAACTAATTTGGTCACACTATATAAAATCCATGCCGGTTGCATGGATTTATATAGTGTGACCAAGTTGACAAGCACTTTCCAAGTGATGCTAAAATCGGTTGGAAAGCGCTTGACAACCCGCATGCGAAATCGCATGATCAAAACGCTTCACAAACACTTGTACCTGGCTGAAAAAATGCATATAAAATCCGCATGTACAATCCGCATGTTAAATCTGCATGCATTTTTTGTGCCAGGGAGATGCAGAAACGCTCAGGAAAAATCCAGAGCATTTCTGCATCGTGGGCACATAGCCTCAAAGTCATTGCATTATGGGGATATTGTTAATAAGCTACTGGAGCATAACTTTGCAATACAGTACCATAGCACAGAATAGTGGCTTTGAGTGCTCTTGTCCAGACACAGTAGTCCTGAAGCCCCCATTGTTTGAGAAGCCACTGTCCGACTCCTCTAGCAGTGGCTTATTGCCAGGGAGAACCAAAGGATCGACTGTGGAAGTCCAATAAACCTAATCCTTCTCCTTCACGACATCATCTGTTAGGGGAGTCTGGAGACCCCACACACATTGGACTGTCAGCTGATACCACCGATATTGATGGATTTGGCCAAATTAAGTCTAATGTGTATGAAGGCCTTGAGTCTAAATTTTATTTAACACTCAGTATTTCTTTCCTTGATTCTCACTGCAATAAGCTTAACACTCTGTTACCTGAACAGTTGTTATAAATAGCGAGAAGGATTTTCCAATGATTACCATGCAACAGTGTTGGGAAATTGATTGGAGGTGCTGGGGAATGTAGCATTACAGAAATCACTGGGCACCACACTTGCTTCCAGCTAGAAATACTGGTGTGGATGTGAGAGAGAATGTGTGTGTGCTCTCCAGCTGCTCAGCAGGGGTAATTAGCTTCCTGCTTTGGCCTATGTGACAGTACCACACCCTATTTAAACTCTCAGCAGTCCGCTGGGAGTTGCCAGTTATTTTATTTAGTTCCACTATACTGCTAGTGTTCTCCTATACTATTGTGTTCCAGATCCTTCCTCGCCTTATTTCCTGGCCTCATATTCCTCTTGACTTTGACCCCAGGTTGTCTAAATTAATTTTCAACTGACCTCCTGGTACCTGACCCTCAATATTTCCCTGACTATGGTTTGTCTCCTGATCCAGTTCCTGGTTCTGTCCTTTCAGTTGCTGACCAGGCTACTTTGACAGCTTTTGCATCAGGCTTACTCTTCTGGCCTGCAGCTACTCAGTGGATGCAACCTTAGGGGCCCCGTTGTTTGTCCTGAACCTTGTATAGATGTTAAAAGGTGAAGACTGGGATTTCTTGGGGACCTGATAGAGGAAGCAATTAGTGCCAAGTCTATCCAATATTGCTTTTTTTATCTGACAAACATTACAACAGATGCATCTATTTTAGAGATCCTAACTCCATATGACTGGATGATGACCAGGTGTCAGCATACCTTTGCCCATATAGTGTAAATGTATAGTGTGAAACATTGAATGCAATCGGAGCAGAATAATTTGGTAAGCACTGAGTGAAACTTTAAAAGCAGCACAAATAGATACCAGGAAATTCAATGCAACATTAGTTTATTGTTTCCATGAAAACATATTACAATTATAGTTATTTATCCTGCTGTACAATATACAGATTTTTCTGAATGCCATGCGTATGTCCTGGACAGTCAGCAGCACATAGAGGTAGTACGTGACTCCATACGCAGCTGACAGTCCAGGCGGGAGATGAGCACATGATCCGGTATCTCTTGTACAACATGATGAAGATTATGGGTCCAAAATGTCCCTATGATTGCAATATACACATATGAAACCAACAGCCTAATCTTTCTTTGGTGTCTTTCGTGCTCTTCTATTTAGGGAATTGAAGTCCCCTCCAGACAGTGGGGAACCTGAAGCTATATATGGCATCTTTATATAAGGCCACGGCCCCACTATCAGTATTTGGTCGGTATTTTTTCTCTACAGTGGGAGCCAAAACCAGGAGGGTGATAAATGCAGAATTGGTGACTTGTTTCTATCATACCTTTTCTCTGATTGTTCCTCACCTGGTTTTGGCTCCCACTACTGAGAAAAAATACTGACCAAATACTGACCAAATACTGATAGTGGGGCTGTAGCCTATGGCCAATATATGGAGAGTTCAGCATATGAATGCAGTATATACAATCCTCTGTCTGTGGTCAGTTTGTTCTCCAACATCCAAACTGTTTTTGTCTTTCAGTTGGCGATAGCGCAGAATAATATTATCAAACTTCAGGAAGAAAATCACCAGTTAAGAAATGAAAACGCCATGATTTTCATGAGAGCGCAACATCTTGAGGTAAAGAGGTGTAAGCCAAGTCATTTCAGCAAAAGATTGCACATTACTCCAGCTACAGTGGAAGCATAAATGTTACCTGATGCCTAAAGATTGCCCATATAGATGCCATATCTTACCCATAATGTACAAATAGATCATTGGATATTGGTATAAATTAAATGATTTTACATACAGGCTGCCAAAGCTGAAATAGAAGCCGAGCAGATGTACAGACAACATCCGAGACATGCAATGAGGGAAATCTTTACTGACATATGTACTCATCATGATGACGAATCACAGCTGGCTCAGGTACGCTGAAGGCAATATAGGATGAAGTCATAACAACATGTCCTCAGGGGCGTTCTCACCATATCATCTGCCGTCAACGTCTGATTGTGGGGTCTTACAACTTGGATCCCGCCAATACCTAGAACAAGCACACAACGTCTTTTAACCTCAGGCAGAAGATGCTTCAGGAAAAAGGTTGTTTTTACATAGAAATGTATATGTTCACTCTTCCGAGTGTTTTTCAGGAGTTTTCTGTGTTGGAATCCACCTGAAAGAGATACCCTGCCAGCTAACAATCTCTTTTGAGATAAGGGAACCATAGAAAAGTTGTGAAAAGTATTATGTCTGAATGTAAATAACAATGCCCATTTGGCCTGACAGCAATCAAAAAGATGGACAACCATCCAGTATACAGATTTTAAAAGAAGGGGCTGCCAACATAAAGAGCATAAATAGTCCAGAATATGTTCACTGGAGACACACCTAAATCATGAATTTTAAAGGGAATCTGTTAGCAGGATATCACATCCCAAACTATATGCGCATGTAGTCCTTTCAAAGACAAGTCCTGAAACACCTTTACATGGCCAGTCCCTTCCTCTGTTACTGAGAAATCAGCATTTGAATTGATTTGCAAATGAGGCGGAAGAGCTATTTGTAGATCTAAAGCCTCTGTCACTCCAGGTCTATTCCCCACCCAGTGCCACCTCCCCCTGCTTGGCTCACAGCCTGTATGCTGTGTGTCTACAGTGTCATGTGAGGTATGGGAAAAACCCAGCATACGACAACAGGAAAAGGAAGGGAAGCCCAGAAACTAGGGAAATGGGGAGTGGAGACCCTTTAGATCTAACAACACCCTGACTCCCCTATCATCCCTAAATAGGTTCTGCACCTATCGCCGAGCAGGATACCTTAGTCCTGGCTGACCCTACAGCTGGGCCCTAGGTAGGGAGGGGTAGGGGTGAGCACTAGTCAGCCCCACTGCAACTAAAGACAAACCAGGAAAACAGACAAGGGGATACACTTAGCTTAGAGAAGACACCAGAGAGATCACGACAACAATCCACAAAGGAACTCCAAGGAGAATCCAGCCGACTGCTAGAATTCCAGACCTGAACAGAGGAATTAACTCTATTACCAGAAACTCTGTGGAGAAACTGTGTGCATTTAAAGATCCAGCAAGGGTGTGTTAATTAGCAGCAGAAGGTGGAGATCACCACTAGGTCCTAGAGAGGGAGGGATGATGAAAGGATCAAGAAGGTGTCTGCAAGGCCAAGCGCAGTGACCTTCTACAGCCGGATCCAGAATAACTGTCTGTCAAACCTGACACACTAGTGACATACAGGCAAAGGAGGTGTCGGTCAAGCAGGAAGAGGCGGCGCTGGATTGGGTGGGGAATAGAGCTGGAGTGACTGAGGCTTCAGATCTACAATAGCTATTTGCATATCAATTCAAATGCAGATTTCTCAGCAGAGGAGGAACAGACTGGCCATATAAAATTATTACTGGAAGTGTCTTTGAAAGAACTGCATGTATAAATAGTTTGGGGGGGGGGGTGAAATCCTGCTGACAAATTCCCTTTATGCTTTATATATCTATAAGATGGGACAACCTTATAAAAATAAAGAGTAAATAAAATCTCTTAAAGTGACATATTCTGGTCATTCATGGTAATGCATTTTAGGCAGCATTTCGCAACTTGTCATACCAGGTGCAGATTTATTAATACTGTTTAATTCTTAGTACAAACTTAGGGGCCGATTCATTAAGACATACTTGCGCTACGTGTGTACGTCACGCCACTTGATGAATTTGGCGAATCCTCTGAGTGGCATACACCTATTTTGGCTGTAACAGAAATGCTGCCCGGCAGAGATCGGAGTAGCATTTCTAGCATAAAAAACACAACAGTTTTAATTAACAGGGCGAGTGGGCATGGCCATACCCTATCCCAGCTTCTCCCATTTTGGCGCGCGTTAGACCATGCTTCTTGTCAGCCAATGCTCACAAAGTGTCTAAAACACATAACTATGGTGCAAGCCATGAAAGACATTTTTTTTTGTGTAACTTATGCCATTTAGCTTGATAGATCTGCCCCAAAAAGGATTTTGTTAATCAAAGGTTCATTCACTCACCATGTTGATCCCCATTGCAGGAATCCGATTCCGATCCTGTGCCAGTAAGGGTACAGCGTGAAATTGAATTTGCAGTAAGCCTTTTGGAGAAAGATATTCATGACAAGCAAGATACTCTTATTGGTCTCAAAGAACAGTTAAAAGAAGTCAGAGCAATCAATTATGAGATGTATCAGAAAAAGCAGGTATGTAATATATAAGAAATATCTAGAGTCCTGTTCTGCAATCTGCCTCTGAACTTTAAGTTTTTTTTTCTCACGCAAAAAAACGCTTTAAGTAAGATTAAAGAGGTTGTCCTCTACCAGGACAACCCCTTCTGAATCTGAATGTTTGCCCCCCGTAATATAAAAACACTTATATTCACCTCCTGTGCTGGTGCCATTACAGCAGTGTCGGCACTCACATTCCCGGGGCTCACGTGAAGTGCGTGATCCCTGCGCCCAATCAGTGCTGGCGTCACTGTCCCCACCTTCAGACATATAAGTAATCAAGAGGTGGTGAGTGGCCAGCCAGTGAGTTTCTGAAGGCGGAGACAGTGACGCCAGCTCTGAGTGGGCACAGAGCTCACATGTCATAACAAGTTCACATGAGGCCCGGGAACGTGAGTGCCAACACTGCTGGAACGGCGCCAGCACCGGAGGTGAGTATGTGTTTTTATATTAAGGGGGGGCAAACATTCTGATTCAGATGGGTTGTCATAGTAGTGGACAATTCCTTTAAGAACATTTTACTATATCTATTGACAAAGTGAGATATAAAAAAACAAAACCACTCTTCATTATGGGTTGTGTCTGTCTTGCAGCTTAGCCCCATTTAAGAGTAGTAGGAGGGACGCACATTGGCTGGTGACTCACCAGTGTACACCAATGTCCTCAAGAGAGAATTTGTTAGAAACCCTAGATAGGGGAAGAAGTTTTCTTCAGACTCTATGGGATCTATTCTTGCTTTTACCTCTGTGTAATCCATGCGTAAAGGGCACATTTACCAACATTCAGAAGGCAAAATCTGCTACATTAAAGGGTATTCTTCACCGATCAGCTGTTTCCAACGCCAGCAAGGGCTAGATAGTGTACGGAGTCGAACACCGCAGGGCCATCACACTGTTTATTGCTGTTCCTGGGTACTACACTGTGTTCCAAATTATTATGCAAATAATATTTTCTCAGATTTTCCCAAATTACCTATATGAATTGCAGTCATTGTAATTTTCCAGTCAAATAACTATTAGAGTACAATTGAAAGGTTTTTGTACAAACTGCCTATGATAACAGTATATTTTTAAAAAAATAAAAAACTCAAACTGCACTCAAAATGCATGTTCCAAATTATTATGCACAGCAGAGTTTTCAACCTTTTCATTTTAATAAAGAACAAAAAAAATGGTCATTTTTGAAATTATAAGCATTAGCAGGTTATTACAAACTGAAATCAAACAGTTTTCAACTCAAAACTTTATTCTAGGTGATGTTACATTTGCACATAGGACCCCTTGTTCGAAAGGAGCTTCTGAAATCTCTCATTCATTGAATTTGTCAGGTTTTGGATGGTTTCTGCTTTAATTGTTTGGCATGAGGACAGAATACCCTCCCAGAGCTGTTGCTTAGATATGAACGGCCTCCCGCCATCATAGACACTCCTTTTGATGATGCTCCAGAGGTTCTCAATGGGGTTGAGGTGAGGGGAGCATGGGTGCCACACCATAAGGTTGTCCCCTTTTATGCCCATAGCAGCCAGAGATGCAGATGTGTTATGTGCAGCATGAGACTGGGCATTATCATGCATGAAAATGATCTTGCTGCGGAATGCACGGTTCTTCTTCTTGAACCATGGAAGGAAGTGCTGTTTGAGAAACTTAACATACATTATGGAGTTCATCTTTACCCCTTCAGGGATCCTAAAAGGGCCGACAATCTCTCTCCCCATGATTCCAGCCCAAAACATTACTCCACCTCCTCCTTGTTAGCGCCGTAGCCATGTTTGCATGGGGCGTCCATCAACCAGCCATCCTCCACTCCATCCATCTGGACCATCGAGATCATTTCATGCATGATAATGCCCCATCTCATGCTGCACATAACACATCTGCATCTCTGGCAGCTATGGGCATAAAAGGGGACAAACTTATGGTGTGGCACCCATGCTCCCCTGACCTCAACCCCATTGAGAACCTCTGGAGCATCATCAAAAGGAGTGTCTATGATGGCGGGAGGCAGTTCACATCTAAGCAACAGCTCTGGGAGGGTATTCTGTCCTCATGCAAAACAATTGAAGCAGAAACCATCCAAAACCTGACAAATTCAATGGACGAGAGAGTTCAGAAGCTCCTTTCGAACAAGGGGTCCTATGTGCAAATGTAACATCACCTAGAATAAAGTTTTGAGTTGAAAACTGTTTGATTTCTGTTTGTAATAACCTGCTAATGCTTATAATTTCAAAAATGACAATTTTTTTGTTCTTTATTAAAATGAAAAGGTTGAAAACTCTGCTGTGCATAATAATTTGGAACATGCATTTTGAGTGCAGTTTTGAGTTTTTTATTTTTTAAAAAATATACTGTTATCATAGGCAGTTTGTACAAAAACCTTTCAATTGTACTCTAATAGTTATTTGACTGGAAAATTACAATGACTGCAATTCATATAGGTAATTTGGGAAAATCTGAGAAAATATTATTTGCATAATAATTTGGAACACAGTGTATTATTCGAATAAGTGACATTTCAGAGAAAAAAATTCACATCTAAACATTTTGTGAACATATCCTTAGACTTTTTACAATAACAAAACACAGAGTTGGACTTGGATCAAAACTATAGCATACAGACACAGCAGTTAATCAGAATATAAATGTGTTTTGTAGGCAAGCACTGGCGGATTTAGTATCTAGGAGTGAATGTAGAAAAAGAAAAATGGCATAAAGTGCTGTTCACCTCTGCATTTCTGTGAACATCTATGTGATATAATGTAATGTTTATTTCCATTTTCTCAAAATACTTCTACAGAATTCAGAAGAGGACGGCAAAGAGAGACAAGACAGCAAGACCAGTCAGATTGCTGCTGCTGCTGCCGCCGCCATGAAACCACGAGAATCGAGGTAAGTGACATATAAACCATATACAGCAATAGATGGACACTAGTGACTGGTACAATTGGAAGAAAATTCTGAAATTGTAATGAAACCACTGTAAAGTAAAACCTACTGTTAATGTCAATAGTAACTACTTTGGAGATTTTAAGGTTTCACTAGTTTAACCTGAACAGTTTTTTTAATTAACATTAAAATTAAGAAGTGCAGTACCATTCTTTAATCTGGCATCTGATAATCAGGAAAGTATAATAGTACCACAAAGGACTATAAAAACTAGTTAGGAAGATACTGAATCCTAGGAAGAAAAGTTTGGTATTATTCAGACTTTATTTATGGAGTCATTTTTTTTTTTTTTTTAAATGGAATTGGGTTCCTTCAGGGTGACATCCCCACTTCCCACTCACCAAAATAATGGGAGTAAGGGCAAATTCAGACCCAAACTCAACAAGCCTCCATAATGTCAAGCTCCAGTCAGAAGCTCTGGTCAGGAGCCCCGCTGCCAGCCCGTGCATCGTGGCCTGTACCATGTTTCACGGATGTCTGAATTTGCCGTTATTGCTCGGCCAGTATATGGCTGTGATATCTAAATAAGCTCACACAGTAGCTGTTTCTCCACTTTTGTCACTTTTCAGATTTGATGAGTAAAGAGAACATTTACAAATATTAATGGAATTGTTTTTGCACAACCTGTTTGAACCTGTTTTGTACCAGCTTATGCCAAAATGATGATTACTGTTAATTTGAATCTCACGACTCATGAAAGCACCATAAGAGAGAAGTCTCTGAATATATCCTATTACCAGTGAGAATATTTTTCTTTTCCATGGTAGCACCAACAGAAATATACCAAGGAAAATGTCAGGGGGAACCTACTTAAAGTAAAGATCAGCTCTCAAAGAATGGTTTAAAGGGTTATTACAATCTTCATAAATGGTTATTGTCGGATAGTGCTTGTAATAACAAACTCTTTTGCAATTTACTTCTTTTTTCAAATTCTTAACATATTAAAGGGAATCTGTCAGTAGCATCAACCCTCCTAAGGACTCATGCAGACGTCCGTGGATCTTGGACTGCAATTCATGGACTGGCCGTGGGTCTCCCGACCCAAGTGTGACAGTCTCATAGAAATACATGAAGCTATACCCACAGCCAGTTCGTGCTTGAACCGATTTGCACGGATGTCTGAATGAGCCCTAAGTCGTCTATATGGGCATGCAAGTCATAAGAAGCTGAATAAAATGATACCTTGATAACTGCGATCCGATGTGTTATTCTGGAGAAATCCATGTTTTTCTTATATGTAAATGAGCTGTTCCAGGACATGAACCGGACACTGATCTGCTTGAGAATCTGCTCCAGAGATTATTTTGAATAGAAGGAGGCATTAGCAGTGTGAGACATGTAATGGCTGACACTTTGCTCCCATAGTCACACACAGTTCTGCAGTGAGATCAGAGCTAACATTACAGCAGAGCTAAGGAAAATTTGTCTCATTACAAAAACATTTGCAGCTTCAGTCCTCTCAGCGCTTCAGCTTCCATCTCACCAGGAGCCAGTGTGGGGGAATGGCTGTCCAGCACAGCTGACATCACTACAACAAGACAACTGCAAATGTGCTAGTTGAGTTTGTAATGAGACAAGGTTCAACTCTGCTGCACTGTGTTAGTTATGATCAGGTACAGTTCTGCATCAGAGGTGACAGCATTATAAGAGGACAAATGCTGCTGCAAATGTTTGTAACGAGACAATTTTTACTTCTAGGATTCTAGAATCAGAGTGAAAAAAGTGAAGTAAAATGCTAAATAAATCTGGGTCTTTGTGTTGTTCTTTAGTTCTGCAAAGTTCAGAATTTTGTTACTCATGCATAAATAACATGGTTGTTATAACAGTGCAAATAAAGCTGTCCCAGCCTGACGAATGGCAATCATCCCCCATAGACCCGTATCATTACTGACATTATTGTAGGAACTGTATTCACATACGTAACCCATATTGTCACCTTGTTATCCCAGAAAGATAACATTTTTAGCAGTAACGCAGAGGGAAACTAAAAGATTAACATAATCTGGTATTTTAGGATTTTTTTTCTTTCCAAATGATCTGCATACCACTAGTGATGAGCGAGCATGCTCGCTACTGCTCAGTGCTCGCCCGAGCATCTCACTGCTCGAGATGTTCGGCGCTCGCCGAGTATTTCCGGGGTTGCTCGGCGGGAGCTCGGGTCCCCTCCCTGCATGTTTGGCACTCTTTAGAGCGCCATTCAACATGCAGGGATTGCCTGCCACTCACTGTAATGCCGTAGCCATGTTGGTTGTGGCATTACAGTGATTGGCTGGCCGCGTAGCGTCATTGGGTCTATATCAGACCTGGCGCCGCCATGCTCGTCACAGTCACTCCGGAATCAGGCAGTGTAGGGAGACGTGCTGCTGCGTCAGGGAGAGATTTGCTTGTGTATTAGGAAGTGTAGGGAGAAAAAACGTACATTACACATATCCATCTTAACAAACAGTCCTTTTGAGGACTAACTAATCCATCTGCAGAGATATCAGGCAGGCAGTGTATATAGGCAGGCAGGCAGGGTATATAGCAGACTGCAGTGCATATAGCACAAGAGGCTCCATTCTAATTCTGCCTTCTGCTGCTGTTAGTGTTATGTTCTGCTACCAGAGCTAAGGAAAGAGAGGAGATCTGTCCCTACGATAGAACTCAGCTTGATCCCTACGATGTAACAGGGAACCTGATCCTGCGATCAGACCTGCTAAAGTCCTCAGCTAGTCTGTACGGAGACCTATAGATGTGGGGAAGGAATCCCTACAAGTACTAGGGACTGGGAGCAAAATGGACACCTCCTAACAGAAATAGTAGCAGACAGACAAACAAACAAAATATATAGAACACAGAGGTCCGAAGACCAAGCAAACTAACAGAGTTAGATACTGAGCACAGGCTAGCTAAAGAGTAGTAATACAATGAAGTCCAGCAAAGCCAGAAGGGCGGAGCAGGACTAAATAGGCCAACAAGGTCATGTGACCAGCAATAGAAAAAACCTAAGAGCAAGGTTCTAACAGTACCCCCCCTTCTAAGAGGATCCTCCGGATCCCCTAGGACCAGGCTTATCAGGAAATCTCCTGTGAAACGCTCTGATAAGTCTGGACGCGGAAACATCATCCGACCTCACCCATGAGTTATCCTCGGGTCCGAAACCTTTCCAGGCCACGAGATACTGCAAACTACCTCTATACCGTCTAGAATTAAGGATGCGAGAAATTTCATATTCCCCGTCCTCCACCACCGGAGGAACAGAGGCAGAGGCGTCACAATCAGACACAACAGCTTTTTTCAACAGAGAGACATGAAACACCGGATTAATTCTCCAGGAGGTAGGAACCTCCAACCTAACAGCAGATTGGTTGACAACCTGAAGCACCTTAAAGGGCCCTACAAACTTGGGACCCAATTTCTTAGAAGGAATCCTCAACCGCAGATTCCTAGAGGACAACCAAACCATGTCACCAACAGCGAACAAAACCTCCTGTCATTTCCTATCAAAGTAGTCTTTAGATTTTCTGTTAGCCTCCTGAAGATTACCACGCACATCCGTCCAAACTCTCTCCAAATCGCCGGAAAAATTCTCCTCCTCAGGCACGGCAGATACCAACTTGGAGAACGACCCAAACGACGGATGTCTCCCAGAACAACAAAAAAAAGGCGAACAACCAGCAGAAGAAGATGTATGATTGTTCAGAGCAAATTCAGCAAGTGGCAGAAACTCAGACCACCCCTCTTGATTGTCTGCCACAAAACAACGCAAGAACTGCTCAACATCCTGGTTTTTCCTTTCTGTCTGGCCATTAGATTCAGGATGATATCCGGATGAGAACGACAAATGAACTCCCAACCTGTCACAAAAGGCGCGCCAAAAACGAGCCACGAACTGAGGTCCCCTATCAGAAACAATGTCAGTAGGAACGCCATGAAGTCTGACAATTTCCTTGACAAAGGCCTTAGCGAGAGTCTTAGCGCAGGGCAGTTTGACGAAGGGAACCAAGTGACACATCTTGCTAAAACGGTCCACGACCACCCAGATGACAGTAAAACCCTCAGAGGGGGGAAGGTCAGTTATAAATTCCATAGCCAAATGTGTCCAAGGAGCACTGGGAACCTCCAGAAGGCAAAGTAACCCCGCAGAAGGAGTATGTGAGGACTTAGATCTAGCACATATAGTACATTGACGCACCCACTTAATGACTTCCTTCTGCCATCCAGGCCACCAAAAACTGCGACCCACCAGTCTCTTGGTCTCAGAGATTCCGGGATGACCTGCCAACCGAGATTCGTGACACTCAACAAACAAATCTCTCCTAAAGGTCCCAGGCACAAACAACCTCCCATGGGGAGTGTTAGATGGGGCATTCTCCTGTGCTTTAAGAATCTCATCTTCCAAAACGGAGTCCAAAGCAGCAATCACAACACCTTCTTGTAAAATGTTCTCCTCTTTCTCAGCACCGACTATGGGAGAAAAACTGCGAGACAAGGCATCCGCCTTAACATTCTTAGTACCTGGGATGTAAGTAACGGAAAAATTAAACCGCGAGAAAAACAGTGCCCACCTAGCCTGACGGGCATTCAGGCGCTTGGCAGCATCAAGATATATCAGATTTTTATGATCCGTAAAAAACCTGAACGGGAAATTCAGCACCTTCCAAGAGGTGGCGCCAGTGTTCAAATGCGAGTTTAATAGCCAATAATTCCCGATTACCAATATCGTAATTCAGTTCAGTCTCCGAAAATTTTTTTGAAAAAAAGGCACAGGGATGTACTCCATCCCCGTTATCCTGAGACAATACTGCGCCAACCCCCACAGAGGAAGCATCAACCTCAACCAAAAACGGCTTAGTCACATCAGGCTGCATAAGGATGGGAGCAGAGGTGAACCTCTCCTTGAGATACACAAAAGCTTCAATGGCCTCAGAAGTCCACTGAACCGCATCAGCACCTTTCCTGGTGAGATCGGTCAGAGGTTTGACAATAATAGAAAAATTTTTAATGAATTTTCTATAATAATTGGCGAAACCCAAAAACCTCTGTATCGATTTCAAACCAATAGGCCTAGGCCATCCCTGCACCGCTTGAACTTTCACCGGGTCCATCTCAAAACCTTCGCTGGAGATAATGTAGCCCAAAAAACTAATTCTCTGTACAGCGAACTCACATTTCTCCAGCTTAGCAAAAAGCGAATTGTCAATTAATAACTGTAATACTTCACGTACGCTCCGCCAATGAGACTCCAGATCCGGCGAATAAATCAAAATGTCATCCAAATACACAACCACATTTTTGCCAATCAAAGGTCTAAGGATGTCATTAATAAGATTCTGAAAAAATGCAGGAGCATTAGTAAGACCAAAAGGCATAACCAGATTCTCAAAATGACCCACAGGAGTGTTAAAAGCAGTCTTCCATTCGTCACCCTCCTTCATGCGCAACAGATTGTATGCCCCCCGAAGGTCAATTTTAGAGAACCACTTGGCCCCCACTAACTGGTTAAACAGATCAGGAATCAATGGCAGTGGGTAAGGATTGCGTACAGTAATTTTGTTAATCTCACGAAAATCCAGACAAGGACGTAAACCGCCGTCCTTTTTTTTTACAAAAAAAAATCCAACCGCCACAGGAGACTTGGAAGGCGTAATGTGACCGGCGGCCAAACTTGTCTGTATGTATTCCTCCAAAGCCTTTCTCTCAGGAATAGTAAGGTTAAATAAACGACTTTTAGGAAGAGTCGCTCCAGGGACAAATTCAATAGTACAATCATCGTCTCTATGGGGAGGCAAAACCTGCGATTCCTTCTCAGAAAAAACTCTCCAAAAATCCTGAATAGGAACAGGCAATTCTCCCCTATCCAAAGCTGCAATACGCCCGTTACAACACTTGTCATAACATTTATGGCTCCAGGATTTAATTTCATTGGTAGACCAATCCAGTACAGGATTGTGCAATTTTAACCAGGGCAATCCCAACACCACCGGAGAAGGCAAGTTATTCAAAACTACCAAATCCAATTTCTCATGGTGAACACCATTAATAGTGAGAGGAAATTCACAGACCTTGAGAGTAACATTCTTCAAAGGGGAGCCATCAAACAGAAACCACAGCAATGGGGGATGACAAAGGTTCGGGTTTTAAATTGAGTTTTTCCAAGAATCCCCCATCAATTACATTCAGAGTAGACCCACAATCGACAAACACCCGAAATTCCATTAATTTTTCCTGATCAATAGTGGAAGCAGCTAAAAATACACCCTTGGAATTTAAACAGGCAATACGGGCATGACTGACCATTTTTTTTTCTTTCTTCATACGAAGCACACAGCTTTTAATGAAATGACCAGAATTTCCGCAATAGAAACACAAACCTTCAGAAAATCTGCGGTCCTTTTCTTGAGAGCGAGGTGCCATCGCTCCAATCTCCATCGGCTCTCCACTGTCAGTACACACATTCTCATGACCAGAAACTGACATAGCAGAGGATTTGCTCTCATTAACCCTTGCACGCAGTCTCCTATCCACCCGTATAGCTAATTGCATAGCCTGTTGCAAATCTTCAGGTGTGGGATAAGCAATTAGCAGGTCTTTAACCTTTCACTAAGCCCAGCAAGAAACAGACTCTTCAGAGCAGAATCGTTCCACCCTATTTGAGTAGACCACCGACGGAAATGAGTACAATATTTTTCCACATTACCTGATCCCTGTCTCAAACGTCTCAACTCAGTCTCAGCAGATGAGACACGGTCAGGATCATCATATAATAGCCCCAAAGCAGAAAAAAAACTATCCACTGATCTAAAGCATGTATCACTAGGTTGCAAAGAAAAGGCCCACTCCTGAGGCTCTTTGCGCAAAAGTGACATTATGAACCCTTTGCGCTGGGATTCATCCCCAGAGGACCTGGGTCTCAAACGAAAATACAATAAGCAAGCATTTTTAAATGAAAAAAATTCTTGGTGTTCACCAAAAAATAAATCAGGCAAACGTACCTTAGGCTCCAAGAAATGTGCTCCAGGACAGTTACTCACGTGCTGATGGAGCTCGGCCACCTCCAGAGAGAGTCCCTGCAGGCGTTTAGCCAAATCCAGAACCGACACCATAATGGAACAGAAAAATCTTTCCTTAGAGAATTTGCAGGCTGGACTTACTGTTATGTTCTGCTACCAGAGCTAAGGAAAGAGAGGAGATCTGTCCCTACGATAGAACTCAGCTTGATCCCTACGATGTAACAGGGAACCTGATCCTGCGATCAGACCTGCTAAAGTCCTCAGCTAGTCTGTACGGAGACCTATAGATGTGGGGAAGGAATCCCTACAAGTACTAGGGACTGGGAGCAAAATGGACACCTCCTAACAGAAATAGTAGCAGACAGACAAACAAACAAAATATATAGAACACAGAGGTCCGAAGACCAAGCAAACTAACAGAGTTAGATACTGAGCACAGGCTAGCTAAAGAGTAGTAATATAATGAAGTCCAGCAAAGCCAGAAGGGTGGAGCAGGACTAAATAGGCCAACAAGGTCATGTGACCAGCAATATAAAAAACCTAAGAGCAAGGTTCTAACAGTTAGATATTTCTATACAAAGGCCCAGGTCTCAGGGGCCAGGAATACTTTTTTTTGGATCTTAATCCTCATTATTTGCTTTAAAAGCAATCCAGAGAACACCGTTTTTCTGCGCCATTTGCTTGTTGGCACTGCAGAATACAGCCAGGTCCTTTCCATATTACAGCGCTAGAAATCCAGCTATTTAAAACTGTGTTTTCTCCGTCAAACGGATCACATATACGTTGTCAGAAAATATTGCCATTTCTGGCCTCCATTAAAAATTTCTTTCAGTGTGTCATTGAAGCAATTCACCCAAGTTTGCTGTTCAAACTACTTACCTACAGGCCAGGTATTCAAAACTTTGTTTTCTCCATCACATGGATCACATATACGTTGTCAGAAAATACTGCCAACCCAGAGCAGTGTCAAAAGGTTGTTGGTTGGATAGTGGATAATGCTTCCAGTCACTTAGCCACCACCACCACCACCACCCTGTCTTCCACACGGTCAAGTCTCAGTAGCCATGAGTCTGGATCGCATATTCCTCACCCTGATCCTCCTTCCTCCCACCAAGCCGAGTGCCCGGAGACAAATGATCCCACACTTGGACACTCTGAAGAGCTGTTCACTTTTCCATTTATAGATTTGGGCCTCTCGCCTGATTCACTTGAAGCGGGGCAAGAGGAGATCGCGTGTAGCGATGCCCAAATATTTGAGCAGCCACGGTCACACGAAGGCGACAGTGGGAAAGTGTCACAAGAGGTGGACGATGATGAGACACAATTGCCAGAAAGTCAGGAGGAGGACCAGGGTGCGGAAGTGGAAGACGAGGTGGTGGATGATATAGTAACTGACCCAACCTGGCAGGAGGACATGCAGAGCGAGGACAGCAAAACATAGGGGGAGGGAGGCAGAGCACCCCAACAGGCAGGAAGAAGCAGTGTGGTGGCCGCAGACAGAAGGCAGGCAACCTTTCCCCGTAACACCAACACGAAGGAAGTTGCCAGTACAACTGTTAGGTCTTCCCGAGTCTGGTTGTTTTTTAAAGACTCTGCCGATAACCCCAAAAAGGCCATTTGCACCTCCTGCCAGGCCAGCATCAGCAGGGGTGGCAAAATGACCAGCCTGACCACCACCAGCATGATCAGGCACATGGCTGCAAAGCACCCAACTTTGTGGGCCAAACCCTAGGGTCCGGGAACAGTGTCTGCAGGTGGCACCATTGCTTCTTACGCTGTTCTGCATGCAAGCCAATCCCCTGTCCATGGTGCTTGCGAAGATGCCTCCTGCCCTGCACCTGTCGTTGCGCACTCTCAAGTAGCAGCATCAGGAAGCATGTCCTTGTCCCAGCGCAGCATTCAGTTGTCCATACCCCAGTCCTTGGAACGCAAGCACAAATATGCAGCCAACACCCCACAGGCCACTACTAAATTCTCACATTTCACGACTGCTTGCGCTCGAAATGTTGCCTTTTAGGCTTGTGGAGACGGAAGCATTCCGCAACCTGATGGCGACGGCCGTCCCTTGGTACTCGGTCCCCTATTTCTCCCGGTGTGCCGACCCCGCATTACACAAGCACGTGTCCCAAAACATTAGCCGTGCCCTCAACAACGCAGTTACCGGGAAAGTCCACCTAACCACGGACATGTGGACAAGTGCTTATTGGCAGGGACGGTACATCTCGCTGACGGCACACTGGGTTAACATAGTGGAAGCCGGGACCCACTCGGACCTTGGGATGGAATACGTCCACTGACGCCAAGGATTGCGGGCCCTAGGTCAATCAGGGTTGCACCTCTACAGCTCCTGCACCTCATCCTCCTCAGCCTCCTCCTCTTCAGCCTCCATCTCCGAAATGACCACATCAGTCACAAGCTGGAGGCACTGCCTCGGCCAAGCGGCAACAGGCTGTGCTGAAGCTAATATGCTTAGGTGACAAACCACACAATGCTGAAGAGTTGTGGACAGCTCTGAAAGAGCAGGGAGATCTGTGGCTCACACCGCTGAACCTACAGCCAGGCATGGTCATGTGTGACAATGGCAGGAGCCTGGTGGCGGCTCTGAGGCGAGGCGAGCTCACACACGTACCATGCCTGGCCCATGTGCTTAATCTCGTGGTTCAGCGGTTTCTCAAATCCTACCCGAAGCTGCTGGATCTGCTTGTTAAAGTACGCCGCCTGTGTGCCCATTTTAGAAAATCAGCTACAGCTTCCGCCGCCCTTGCCATGTTTCAGCAGCGTTTGCAGTTTCCGGCTCACAGACTGGTGTGTGATGTTCCCACGCGTTGGAACTTTACACTGCAGATGTTGGGAATGATTTGTGAGCAGAAGAGGGCAGTTGTTGAGTACCAGCATCAATAAGGCCGTCGGTATTCAGTTCAGACTCCACACATAAGACCTCAGGAGTGGACATGGATGTCAGACATATGTACCATCCTCCAAAACTTTGAGGACTCCACCAAGATGGTGAGCGGCGATGACTCCATATTTAGAGTCACCATCCCGCTTCTCTAATTTCTGAAATGCTCTCTGCTCACAAAGAGGATGCATTGCAGCCGGAGCACGATGAGATGGAGCCAGGAACCATACTGGATGATTACACACAGCCAAGCTTCATCTCATCCCAACGTGGATTGGGTGACAGTGAGGAAGAGGAGGAGGAGGAAGGACAGGAGCTAGTTTCATGCACTATAGATGGTACTACCTGCACTGCTGTCATACCGTCTGTTCAGCGTGGATGGCCAGAGGACAGAGAGGAGGAGGAGAGCATGGTCAGTCATCCTCTTGGTGAGGACACATACAGTGGTGGCCAAAAGTATTGGCACCCCTGCAATTCTGTCAGATAATACTCAGTTTCTTCCTGAAAATGATTGCAATCACAAATTCTTTGGTATTATTATCTTTATTTAATTTGTCTTCAATGAAAAAACACAAAAATAATTGTCCTAAAGCCAAATTGGATATAATTCCACACCAAACCTAAAAAAGGGGGTGGACAAAAGTATTGGCACTGTTTGAAAAATCATGTGATGCTTCTCTAATTCGTGTAATTAACAGCACCTATAACTTACCTGTGGCACCTAACAGGTGTTGGCAATAACTAAATCACACTTGCAGCCAGTTAACATGGATTAAAATTGACTCAACCTCTGTCCTGTGTCCTTGTGTGTACCACATTGAGCATGGAGAAAAGAAAGAAGACCAAAGAACTGTCTGAGGACTTGAGAAACCAAATTGTGAGGAAGCATGAGCAATCTCAAGGCTACAAGTCCATCTCCAAAGACCTGAATGTTCCTGTGTCTTCCGTGCGCAGTGTCATCAAGAAGTTTAAAGCCCATGGCACTGTGGCTAACCTCCCTAGATATGAAAGGAAAAGAAAAATTGACGAGAGATTTCAACGCAAGATTGTGCGGATGGTGGATAAAGAACCTCGACTAACATCCAAACAAGTTCAAGCTGCCCTGCAGTCCGAGGGTACAACAGTGTCAACCCGTACTATCTGTCGGCGTCTGAATGAAAAGGGACTAAATGGTAGGATACCCAGGAAGACCCCACTTCTTACCCCGAGACATAAAAAGCCAGGCTGGAGTTTGCCAAAACTTACCTGAGAAAGCCTAAAACGTTTTGGAAGAATGTTCTCTGGTCAGATGAGACAAAAGTAGAGCTTTTTGGGAAAAAGCATCAACATAGAGTGTACAGGAAAAAAAAAGAGGCATTCAAAGAAAAGAACACGGTCCCTACAGTCAAACATGGCGGAGGTTCCCTGATGTTTTGGGGTTGCTTTGCTGCCTCTGGCACTGGACTGCTTGACCGTGTGCATGGCATTATGAAGTCTGAAGACTACCAACAAATTTTGCAGCATAATGTAGGGCCCAGTGTGAGAAAGCTGGGTCTCCCTCAGAGGTCATGGGTCTTCCAGCAGGACAATGATCCAAAGCACATTTCCAAAAGCACTATAAAATGGTTTGAGAGAAAGCACTGGAGACTTCTAAGGTGGCCAGCAATGAGTCCAGACCTGAATCCCATAGAACACCTGTGGAGAGATCTCAAAATGGCAGTTTGGAGAAGGCACCCTTCAAATATCAGGGACCTGGAGCAGTTTGCCAACGAAGAATGGTCTACAATTCCAGCAGAGCATTGTAAGAAACTCATTGATGGTTACCTGAAGCGGTTGTTCACAGTTATTTTGGCTAAAGGCTGTGCAACCAAGTATTAGGCTGAGGGTGCCAATACTTTTGTCTGGCCCATTGTTGGAGTTTTGTGTGAAATGATCAATAATTTGATTTTTGCTTCATTCTCTTTTGTGTTGTTTCCTTGCAAGCAAATTAAATGAAGATAATAAGACCAAAGAATTTGTGATTGCAATCATTTTCAGGAAGAAACTGAGTATTATCTGACAGAATTGCAGGGGTGCCAATACTTTTGGCCACCACTGTAAGACTTGCCTGTTAGTAGTCTGGCACGCACGGCTGAGTTTATGTTACGCTGCCTTTCCCGTTCTCAAAATTTTAGGTGACAGTCATTACTGGTTGGTGACACTTCTAGACCCACTCTACAAGGAGAACTTTATATCTCTTATTCCTCAGGCGGACAGGTCAACAAAAATGGGGCAGTACCAGAAGGCCCTTGTTGCGGAACTATTAAAAAAATTCCGATCTGAAAACGCTGGCGGCAGAGAGCACACTTCATTGGACAACCAAGGAGTACAGGCGAGAGAGACACAACTTCAATCCAGCAGAGACAGGGGAACACTGTCAAAGTTCTGGGAGAGTTTTCTCAGACCCTCCCATCGCACAGGCCCTGAGGCGCGGGGTACTCTCACAAGGAGTGCAAAGTTTTGGAAGATGCTGAGGGAGTATCTTGCTGACTGTACCAACGTCCTCCGTGATTCCTCTGTGCCTTATAATTATTGGGTATCCAAGCTGGATACGTGGAATGAACTGGCTCTCTATGCCTTGGAGGTCCTGGCCTGCCCTGCCGCCAGCGTTTTATCAGAGCGGGTTTTTAGTGCCGCTGGTGGAATTATAACTGATAAGCGCATCCGCCTGTCAACTGAAAATGCTGACAGGCTGACTCTTATAAAAATGAACAAGGGCTGGATTGGGCCAGACTTCTCAACACCACCAAATGATAGCAGCGTAACAAACTCAAATCCAGTGTCTTTTCTTGCGAGGTGTATTCCCATGCACCTTTTCACACCCATACATGGGTATACGCTTCCTGATTTTGGCTATTTGCTCTTGTCCTCCTCCTTCTCCTCATCCTCCACCACCATATCACCAGGGTGACCGTGGTCCGTGATGCAACACCCACATAATTTTTTTAAAGGGTGTTTTTGATGCCCGTAAAAAAAAAAAATTTATACAGTATTTTCATATATACCCCCCAGGGGTAAATGTTTGTCAGCCCATACACTTGTGCATGGGCATTACAAGTATAGGAGGCCCGCTCCTTTCTAATGGGAACATTTTTTTATGAGGCCCTCCTCCACGTCTCTTCCAAGGGGCATTGAAGTGCCTCCAAATTTTTGGCAGCCTTTGCATTCACTGCATAGGCCAACACTATGGGAGACTCTCTCCTTTCTAATGGGAATTTGTCGTTACTGTGGCCCTGCTCTATGTCTCTTTAAATTCTTAGTGGGGTTTTTCCTAAAATTGGTCAGCCGTTGGACTCACTGCATACCCTATAACTGTATAGCAGACTCTCTCCTTTCTAATGGGAATTTGTCGTTACTGTGGCCCTGCTCTATGTGTCTTTAAATTCTTAGTGGGGTTTTTCCTAAAATTGGTCAGCCTTTGGACTCACTGCATACCCTATAACTGTATAGCAGACCCTCTCCTTTCTAATGGGAACATGTCGTACTTGTTACTGTGGCCCTGCTCTATGTGTCTTTAAATTGTTACTGGGGTTTTTCCTAAAATTGGTCAGCCGTTGGACTCACTGCATACCCTATAACTGTATAGCAGACTCTCTCCTTTCTAATGGGAATTTGTCGTACTTTGTTACTGTGGCCCTGCTCTATGTGTCTTTAAATTCTTAGTGGGGTTTTTCCTAAAATTGGTCAGCCGTTGGACTCACTGCATACCCTATAACTGTATAGCAGACTCTCTCCTTTCTAATGGGAATTTGTCGTTACTGTGGCCCTGCTCTACGTGTCTTGAAATTCTTAGTGGGGTTTTTCCCAAATTTTGGCAGCCCTTGCAGTCACAGCATGGGCATTACCACTATAGGAGACCTGCTCCTTTATAATGGGAACATTTTTTTTACTGAGACCCTCCTCTATGTCTCTTCAAAGGGGTATTGGGTTGCGTCCAAATTTATGGCAGCCCTTGCAGTCACTGGATACGCAATAACAGTATAGAAGACCCTCTTGTTAATAATGGGAACAACAAAGCATAGCCGGCTGATGGCTCTCTAACAATAGCTAGGGCCGACTGCTGGCCTTTTAAGAATAGTAAGGGCCGTCTGATGTCCCTATAAAGCCTATAGGCTTTATGACTTTCAGAGTCCCTCCATCATAAATAAAACAGGATGTGTAACACACCACATTGTCAGATAAGGTTGTAAAATGTTAAAATGACATTTCCCGGTGAATGCATTTGTCTTAAAAAATAACGTAAAAAAAACAAAACAATAGGATCTTTCTTTAGTATAAAAAACAGCGTCACCAATTTAACCTCAATGTAATCACATTGCACCTCCTCCTCCATCTCCGAAATGACCACATCAGTCACAAGCTGACAGCACTGCAGCACTGCCTTGGCCAAGCGGCAACAGGCTGTGCTGAAGATAACATGCTTAATGCTTAATTGACAAACCGCCCAGTGCTGCAGAGTTGATGAAAGCTGTAACACAGCAGCTTGATTTGTGGCTCTCACCGCTGAACATACAGCCAGGCATGGTCGTGTGTGACAATGGGCGGAACCTGGTGACGGAGAAATGACACCCAGAAGTAGATACGGTTTCCCTCTATGCCAGTCCTTTCACCGAGCTAAATACAACTCTCAGCAAAAAAAGCTAATGACTGGCTCCGTACCGTCCCTGGCCACATTCACCTGTCCACGTGTTTGTGGTTAGTCGGTCCTTCCCAGTAAGTGCACTGGGGAGGGCACGGGTAATGTTGTGGGACCCGTGCTTGTGGAAGGCGGAGACGATACCGGGAGAAATAGTGGCGGCTGGGGACTGAGTATGGACACCCGGCCGCCGCCGGCATGAGGTTGTGAAAAGCTTCCGCCTCCACGAGCCTAAAAGGCCATATTTCAAGTGCAAGCAGCTGCCCAGAAATCTGGCAGTTTAGTGTTGCGGCCTGTGGGTGGGTGGGTGGCTGGTTGCATACTTGCGCTTGCATTCCAAGTAACAGAAAACGAAGCAGATGGTGGTCTCTATCATCATCATGGCCTCATCTCGGCACTATGAACTCTCCTGAAGGAGAAGCCAGGGCCCACCGGAGGAGTCTCCTGTTCTCTGGTGGGCCCGTCCAAACCTGCTGAGAAGCAGCCCTGGCTAAGAAAAGTGTGGGGGAAGGTTCCCGGACACTCTATGGCTGCTTTTTTAATGTGGATCAGACATGCTTATGCGTGTTATTTCTTAAACCGCATTGCAGATCAGGGCATTGTCCAACTCTGTATTCATGAAATTAAATGCGCAAAGAAAGATGTTTGTGTGTCAAAGCACCACCGACAACTGCGAGTTGATGTTGGATGGGCTGCCATTGCTTCTGCAACAAGCTGCATTAGAGGACTTCCTGGGAGAAATGACACGCAGGGTACATATGGTTTCCCTCTATGCCAGTCCTTTCACTGAGCTAAATACAACTCTCAGCAAAAAAAGCTGTGGACTGGCTCCGTACCGTCCCTGGCCACATTCACCTGTCCATGTGTTTGTGGTTAGGCGGTCCTTCCCAGTAAGTGCACTGGGGAGGGCACGGGTAACGTCGTGGGACCCATGCTTGTGGAAGGCGGAGACGACACCGGGACAAATAGTGGCGGCTGGGGACCGAGTATGGATACCCGGTCGCTGCAGCCGAAAGATTGTGGACAGTTTCTGCCTCCAAGAGCTTAAAAGGCCACATTTCAAGTGCAAGCAGCTGTCAAAAATTTGGCAGTATAGTATTGCAGCCTGTGGGTGGCTGGCTGCATACTTGCGCTTGCATTCCAAGGAATGGGGTAGGGACAACTGAACGCTGCACTGGCACAAGGACGTGGACGGTGATTGTTGCAAGTCTGCAACGACAGGCGCATGGCGGGAGGCATCTTCTCATGCGCCAAGGATTACTTATGATGGGCACACTTTTAGGCCGTGACCTGGGAGTCAGAAATGCTTCCAGAGGTCTTCCCCATGCTGTTCCCATGTCTTTTCAGCACTGTATGCATGTGTCTGATGATGTGTCACACACCACATGGCCAGATAAGGTTGTAAAATGTTAAAATGACATTTCCCAGTGAATGCATTTGTCTTTGTTCAAAGCAATGCAAAAGTGCATCAAAAACGCTACGTGTGAACATAGCCCAAGGTGTGGAGGAGTATTTTTGGTTTTGGTTATTTATTTTGCCTTATATACAAGTCATTACCCTGGAAAGGATGTTCCTTAATATATTTCCCAGGAAAATCCATTTTGGTTTTGTTTTTGTATGTTTTATTGTGAGTCCGTAAAAGTGGCGTCATACTCTGACAACGTTGTTGACAGCAGTGACCTGGGAGTCAGAAATGCTTCCAGGGGTCTTCCCCATGCTGTTCCCATGTCATTTGAGCACTGTTCCCATCGATTTGGGCAATTTTTAGGTCCTCTGCAGTCCGCCGGGGGGAGCCGCCTGAAAAATGCTCGAGTTTCCCATAGACTTACATTTGGCTCGTTGCTCGGGTCGAGCACCCGAGTATTCCAATTTGCTCGACCCGAGCAACGAGTACCCGAGTATTTTAGTGCTCGCTCATCACTACACACCACCAACAACTATTAGGGCCTCTATTCCTGCAGAACCAGGAACGAAATATAGTACGTTAGTGTAGATGTATAATTGGTGTATAACGTATTATACAAACAACAATGCTGACACACATCTGCATTAAAGTAATTGTACTTTTGTTCTTTCTCCTTTTTCTTTTAATTTATTTATTTTAACTATTATTTGTCACATACCATGACTTTTAAATCGAAATAGAGATAAAAATGTTTTAGTCAAACCTAGACACATTGAGATAGCTTACATGAAAGACTCAGGAGTAGATTCTGCTCCGCAATATAAACTTATTAAAGATATATCATTCTAGCACTGCATATAGTCACATCAATAAGAAATGCTGAAAAAGAAACATTCTTTACTATACAGTATAGCACAGTAAAAAGTAGAATTTATTTACATTTGTAATACATTAAAATACCTGATACACATGAATGTTATAGAGATTTGTATATGTATGCCCCCAGCAATTATGTATTAATGGTATACTAATTCCAACATAAGAATAGTAAAGAGTATTTTTTATACTGTTGGAGTTTGTCTTTTTTTTTGTATATTGTTTGCCCAAGTTTTTTTTTAGTTTCTTTTTTTAGAATAAAAGGAAGAGGATGTGCACTGCTAATGCTAGTCATCAGACACTTTTAACCAAGTTGTGATACCTTGAACGTGCAGCTGTAAGTATATTACGCAGAATTATTAGCATATAAACCCTGCAGGAGCGCTAGGACTCAGCTTTTCCAGACTCAGGAATGGCAAATCTGATCACTTATTACATTAAATAGGGCTTGGTCAATGTATGGCTGCATCATAAAGCAAATTTGCCATTTGGGAGTCTGTGAGAAAGACACATTGTCCAGGTGGGAGTATCCATATTGATCACAGATCTCATTTAATAAAAACTGTACAAAGCGTGCATTTAATTAAGGAATAAAAGATTTATTGCTTAGATGTAAACATTGTGTACAAGGGTCCGGTCTCACTTATTTAGCACAGGACATCATTGTTCTTACAGTCTGCAGCTCTTATATGAATTCATTCTACTTTAAAGGGAATGTGTCACTAATGTTTTTTTAAACAATTTAAAGTAATGTAAAGTATTAATGTTTTCATTTTTTGAAAAAATATTAACTTTTTTAATGGCATAAAATATGAAAAAAATAATTTAAAAAGTTTTGATATTTTCCACTTTTACACTTTAAGGGGAGCAGCTGCTGAAATTTGCCATGAAAATCTTGTGTGCCGCTAGCTCACATTACGACTGCCGTAAATGTGGGCGGGGTCTGCTCACATGTGTGTGATGTCACTCCTCTCCTCCCCTTCTGGGCGTTTTCAAAAGGATAAGGGAGGATGACGTTTAGGAGACATTTGGTGACTGCAAAATGATACTGACACAAGGACAGTGTCACTGAGGACGGACGGCCGGCAGCGCTGATACTGTTAAATGATGCTGCTTGTCCTATCATGCACTGGAGTTAGATACATAAAGTATCACACAGACTGGGGTTAGATACGTGGAGTGTGTCATGGACAGGTACTCGCCACGTGGAGTGTATCCCTTGCTGGGGATTAGATATGCTGCTTAGATGAGCGTATCCCTTGCTACGGATAAGAAGCTCGAACCGTATCACACATAATGGGGGTTAGATGCGCTGCTCAGCAGACCATGTCACACTTGATGAGGTCAGATGTGCTGCTCAGAGGACTGTGTCACACATGATGGGCTTAGATACATGGGTCTGCTCAATCAGTGTAATGCCTTGCTCAGATGTCGGTATTGCAGGGATGTCTGAATGAGGCATTAAACTGACTGAGGAGAGCCGAGTCAGTGTTCAGAGCACAGCAGTGTGATGATTACACTGCTGTGCTCTGAACACTGCAGTGACAGCGGCGGTGAACAGGCATTGTACTCTTAATAACAGGGTACCGAGCTGTTTTCACTGCTAGAAGTTACCACCGCAGAATTTCTGCCACCGTTCAAAGCAGCCCTCCTTCCATCAGTGAAAACAGCTCGGCAGCCAGATATTAATAGTGCAATACCAGGCTGCCGACCTGTGCTCGTAGGTGCGGTGCTGCTACTGTCACTCTCCTATCACCGCAGAATGCTGTGTGAGTGGTGACAGGGGGAAATTGTAGTTCAAAGCACCACTATGGACTACAAGAAAATGGCGCCCAATTCCTCCCACAGGTGAGAACTGGAAAGCCCAGGGGGGTGTGCCCAGTTCACAGCTAAGGCAGCCTCAGTACAGGACACGCGGTCGGGCACTAACTGCAGTCCATGCCAGGGGCTGCCGTATTTGCGGTGTAGTGCTCAGACACACACAGCAAGTAAAAATGGCCGGCCCCCAGCAGCTGCAGAAAAAAAATAATAAGTAAATACATGTTAAAATAAAACATGGCATTTGGTATTAAAAATAATTGATTATATAATCAATAATTATGAATACAAAAAAAATTGTGTGACATTCCCTTTAATAGTTAAAGACATCACAAATAAGTTACCACATCTGGCAGAAATCTGCAATTGGTTGATGGTGGAAACAGTGTTAGGCCTTATGCACCACAGTTTTTGCCACACATCAGTGGCTCAGTCAGGGCTTCTGTCTGAAGTATGAAAAATGGGATTCAGGCATCAGAATCACTTTGTGCCAAACTTATTTTTGGCAGTGTCAAAAAGGTGAACACTGACGAAATTGAGGTCAGAGCACGAAGTGTCTCAGTCTGCTTCACTAAAGTCAATGGCCCCATCAGCGGATAAGCCTGAATCCTGCTTCTTAGGGCTTCAGACAAAAGCTCTGACAAGTGGCTTAAATGAAACGTGAACATAGCCTTAGGCTGGTTTCACACGTCTGGATATTTCCGGAAGGCCATGGCCCCACTATCAGTATTTTTTCCTCAGGAGTGGGAGCCAAAACCAGGAGCGGGTGATAAATGCAGAATTGGTGACTTGTTTCTATTATACCTTTTCTCTGATTGTTCCTCACCTGGTTTTGGCTCCCACTCCTGAGAAAAAATACGGACCAAACACTGATAGTGGGGCCGTGACCGTACGGGAAAAACCAGTACCGGAGATATCCGTGTCTGTGTGCACCTGTGTGCCACATCAGGAGCACACGTACCGGCGCCTGGGAATCAGTGTGACGTTAGTGCTGTTCCCAAGCGCCGGGTGCTGAAGGCTGCCCTCATCATTGTCCCCTGCTTACGCTTGATTCAGCACCAGCAGGGGACAATGATGAGAGTAGTAGTCTGCTCCCACTGTCTCCAACTGTAAAAATAAGAATTAAATAAAAAAATCCTTATACTCACCTGTCCTAAGTGTCCCCTGCTGTAATGCACCTGACCGCATTTGAATGGGTCTGCGTGTGTCAGTGTCTCCGATACGCGTGGAAACTGTCACCGCACGTACCGGAGACCCTGGCGGCTGAAAGAGCCCTTACACAGCATGATTCAGTTGCCAGGCCCAAGGACGTTCGTGTGATGCTCTGTAAGGGGCTGCAGTTGTATGGTTGTCTCTAATCAGACCGCCTTCTGACTCATTCATCTCTCACATCTGCAGGAATGGTTTAGTGCCCAGATACACATTTACAGCATAGTCTGCAGATTTGGCCATAAATAACTATAACTCTTAAAGGGGGTATTTTGGCTACAGGTTGATTTGATAAACAATGTTAACATGTATATTTCCATTTCTTTTGTCACTTTTCCACCCCCAAGTGCTGTCATGGTCATATCAAGAATGACCTTTGCTTCAGCAGCAGCCTATGGTTCACACACTCCAGTTCTTGCTGGCACCTTACAGACCGTTCTCTGGCTGCTGAAAAACAAGTCTCCGCTCTATTGTGTATTTTGTATTGTGTGCTCACACTGCTAGCCACGCATTATTTCCCAATTATCATCTCTTTCTATAACTACTACTGCTTGAACTGAGCATGCTAGACCCAGCAAGGTAAGCTGGTACGAGGTGAAACCCTAGCTAGCTAGTGTAGTGCGGCGGTGTTCACACAGTGCGAGTTAACAGGCAGTGACCCAAGAAAGTCCATCTTAAAGTTTTTATTGTCCAAATAACTCACAAATTAAAGGCAGCTTTATCCTCCCGATCGCAGCCGGGACCTCCAATAGTCTGTATAACACAACCTCGTTGCCGTGGGCGACTGCACCGCCGTGTTACTCAAGGTGTGTCAGGTACATTGCCTTCACAGGATCTGTGTTCAGCTTCACACAGGCTAGTAGTGCAGAGCCTCCTGTTCTGCTGCTAGCAAACTGACACATCCAAACCTTTGCTGCAAGTTTTTAAATGAAAACTGTGGACATGAGTCCCATGCAAGACCCGGGCTGGAGGGAGTGAACCACCCCACTGCCATCCTGTAGTTCACTCCAAAAATAAAAGCCCATGCCGGGTTTTCTTAAATCCGACTTGGTCAAATAGCTTGACCAAATCTAAACTTACTTTTATTTTGCACTGCAACCACAGCTGTGTCTGTCACTGCAACACACTCCAGCGGATTCAATAGTTCTCTAGGCGTATCCTAGGGGATACATACCATCCCTCGTATATGATCCCCCTCACTGCCTCACATTAGAAACATCATTTTGCACAGCAAATGGGCTATACAGTGTTATCATTTTGCACAGCAAATGAGCTGTACAGTGTTGTAGGGGACATACCCCTATAATAACCATGCGAGCACTTGTACCTGTTTCTGGTTCAGTGCCTGAGAAAATAACTTAGTTTATATGCAAATGAGGATACTTTGGCAAACCATCACGGCCCTTCTTCCACTTATTATTGACAGCTCTCGTTTCCCAGAGAGAGCACTTTCTGAATGCTGCCAGCATGTGCGCGACCACGCATGTACTCCTCAGTCTCCTTTCGTCTGACGACATTCGCATCTCTTAAGGGTGTATGTGAGAGAGTTGAGTCAAGGGGGGAAAAAAAGGCAGCGAGAACACACATGCCGGCAGCATTCAGACATAGCACTCTGGGAAGTGAGCACTGTCAATCAGAAGCAGAGGAAGGGCCCCAATATGCACCGAAGACTCCTCATTCCCAAGTTATTTATCAGGCACTGTACCAGAAACAAGGTACAATGCTAGTATGGTTGTTATAGGGGCTAATCCCCCTACATCACTGTATAGCCCATTTAAAATTTATTTTGAGGGGTGACGGATTCCCTTTAAGTGATTACAGAAAATATTTACTTGCACAGCATACTTTACAAGAGTCAGTGTTTGTCTATTGGAATATCCCTTTAAAAGTAGTTTACTTGCCTTTAAATGGCTCCAAATGCAAACAAATCAGTACTCTGAATTTGCAGCACATCCAAACACATTGTTTCTGAAACTAAAAGCCCCATAAACAGTAGCTAGCTGTCAGCTGAGCGATCGGTCACATGAGCCCACCTTGGTTCTAGATGGGAGAGCCACTGCCAGACTCCTGACAAATAAAGCTGCACTCTGTAGCGCTATAGCATGCAAACATATGAAATTTGAATTGCATTTCTGCTCTAGAAAATAGGAAAAATTGAGAATACTTAGCGCATAAATTGGCCAATTCATGTGTGCCCGGCAGCCACGATATACGGAGATGGCTACTCTTAGTAAGCACCTGTACACACATATTTTCTATTTGGAAGTGACTGTCAGTCTTTTGGTCAGTGCCAGATTGCTGACAGCAGCTAATCTCACGAAGACCATGAGGATCAGTTGTTGGAAACCCAACGTTCCGCATTTCCACAAGAGATATCAGCAGTTTCAGCATACTCCAAAAGGCTATGGGGGCCATTTACCCGAGTTGTAGTAGCAGTAGTCCAACAAAAAAAAATTAACTGAAAGCCCTAATTACTGCATTTGCAGCTTTCGCAGTTGTAGTTTTTATTTGCAGATTATTAAAAGTTTTTTTTAGGTTTTGGTACTGTAAATATATGTCATTGGGGCGGGGTTTCTAGATGTTTTCAGCCAATTCTGCAATTGTGACTTCATAAAAAAAAGTTGGACAGTATTTTAGGTTTTGCACAAAATTCATGTAACGTGCAACATTTAAAGATGACCTTTCACCAATTTTTTTTTCATGGTGAACCGGACAATATATATATTTTGCTCTGCAGCCACTATTACATTGTGTGCCCAGTTTAGCATGAAAACTTTGGTGAAAGGTCCCCTAAAAATTTTGCCCAATATGTCAAACTAATACACAAGTGATGAATCGGACTCTAGTTTGACTGCAGCTGTCAATTTATAGTTACAAGTCAGCTGTCCTACAACTCTGTTCAAAATTAATTGAAATAAAAAAAATAAAGTGTCATCTAGCATCACAATTTTAAGCATTTGGAAAACAGGAAGGATGGACAAGTTACACTACAAGGGAAATTAGAGGAATTAAGTTGCACCTACACTGAAAGATAATGATTGAGCGTTCAGAATGCTCATTTCACAATAATTTTAGTGTAAATGACCTGATGATAGAGCAAAACAATAATTTTTCTCAGAAATTTGTACACAGGACTTACAACGGCAAGATCAATAGCTGCCGATGTGCACTGAATAAGCCATTACAGATCACTCGGTGTGCATAGTCTGCCTGTGTAAACAGGCTACTATAGGCATTTCCCCACAAACAAGGTACACTTTAACCCCTTTCTGACATGAGACGTATCCATACGTCCCTGTGGCCTGGTACTTACCGACATGAGACGTATGGATAAGTCTCGGCGATACTGATACTGTCTCTGATATACTGTAGCTGATTCTGACAGCTGACACCAGGCACTAAGTGCCAGGCGTGGTGCGGGAACTTTAACCTGCTAAATGCTGCAATTGCAGCATTTAGCGTGCAGGCAGAGGAAAGAAAGCCCCTCTGCCTTTAGATCGGAGACCCCACAACGTCATTGCGGGGTTTCGATTGTTGTCATGGTGACCCGATGTCGTCATGATGACATCCGGGTCACCAGAGCTAGGAAAGTTGCCAGATCATGCACAGTGAACGATCTGGCAACTTTCTGTCAGTGCAGAACTGACAGCTTGTATTGTATAGGAATGCTCCTGCATCCTTATTCTAAACAAGCGATCAGACTGCAATTAATAAAAGTCCCATAGTGGGACAAAGTGTAAAAGTAAAAAAAAAAATTTAATACATTTTTTTGTAAAAGTATTAAAAAAAAAATAAATCACAAAATAATAATAATAAAATATATATATATATATATATATATGTATATATATAGTACCCATAAATAAATATTTTAATGGAAAAAAAATAAACAAAAAAAATTCACATATTTGGTATTGCCACATCCAGAACGACCTGACCTATAAAGCTGTCCCACTACTTAACCCTTTCAGTGCACACCATAAAAAAAATAAAAAACGAGGCAAAAATTATGCTTTATCATCATACCACCGAACAAAAAGTGGAATAAAACACGATCAAAAAAAGAAAAATGTAAATAAAAATGGCACCACTGAAAACGTCATCTTGTCCCGAAAAATACAGCTCCATCAACAGAAAAATAAAAAAGTTATAGCTCTCAGAATAAAGTGATGCAAAACTAAGTATAAAATAGTTTTTATTGTGTAAAAGCGGCAAAACAAAAAAAAAACGCTATAAATGTGGTATCGCTGGAATCGTACTGACCTGAAGAATAAAGCTGCCTTACCAATTTTAACACACACGGAACGACATAAAAACAAACAAAAAAATTTTTAGTTACTTACCGGTAACGGGATTTTACGGAGCCCATGACAGCACCACCTGAGAGAGGGTATCCGCCCACCAAAGACAGAAACCTACTGAATAAAAAGGCGGTACCTCTCCTCCGCATCAACTTAGGTTTCAGGACATTAGAGGACCTCCAGACAGTATGTTAGTACAACTACCACCAATAAAACATTTCTACTATACACCCCTATATAGTGCACACCATAAGTGATAAAAGGGAGGGAATATAAGGGTGCTGTCATGGGCTCTGTAAAATCCCGTTACCGGTAAGTAACTAAGATTTTTTTCCCCTTCTCCCATGACAGCACCACCTGAGAGATTTATATAGAACAGACACATGAGGGAGGGATCACCGCTTGTAACACCTTTCTCCCAAAGGATAGATCAGCAGATGAAGATAGATCAAGCAGGTAATGGTTATAGGTGTAAGGAGATGACCATGTCGCTGCCTTACATATTTTGTTGATAGACACTTCCGCCTTCTCAGCCCAGGAGGCTGCCACAGCCCTGGTGGAATGGGCCCTAAAATTCTCGGGGACTAGCACATTACTAGAAGAATATGCTAAGCTAATGGTGTCCCTGATCCATCTAGCTATAGTGCCCCTGGAACTTTAAGGCCTCTCCTAGCTCCCTGGAAGGACACGAAAAAGGCTTCACTCTTCCTCCAAGGCTTGGTTGAATCAAGACCCGTCTCACATCTAGCGTATGGAGTCTCTGTTCTTCTGAATTTTTAGGGTTAGAACAGACCGAAGGGAGAATGATTTCCTGTATTCTATGAAATTTGGAAGCCACTTTCGGAAGGTAGACCGGGTCTGGCCTTAACGTAACCCTATCTACCGTGACCTGTGTGAATGGATGATTAGCCCCTTTACCCCCAAGGGTGGTTTGCACGTTAATGACCGGGCCAATTTTTACAATTCTGACCACTGTCACTTTATGAGGTAATAACTCTGGAACGCTTCAACGGATCCCACTGATTTTGAGAATGTTTTTTGTGACATATTATACTTCATGGTAGTGGTAAAATTTCTTCGATATGACTTGTGTTTATTTGTGAAAAAATCGAAAATTTGGCGAAACCTTTGAAAATTTCGCAATTTTCAAAATTTTAATTTTCATGCCCTTAAATCAGAAAGATATGTCACACAAAATAGTTAAGAAATAACATTCCCCACATGTCTACTTTACATCCGCACAATTTTGGAACCAAGTTTTTTTTTGTTAGGAAGTTATAAGGGTTAAAAGTTGACCATTCTGAAAAAATTGCACCCCTCAGGGTGCTCAAAACCACATTCAAGAAGTTTATTAACCCTTCAGGGGCTTCACAGGAATTTTTGGAATGTGGAAGAAAAAAATTAACATTTAACTTTTTTCACAAAAATGTTACTTTAGACCCCAATTTTTTTTTTATTTTCGCAAGGGTATCAGGAAAAAATAGACCTCAAAATTTGTTGTGCAATTCTTCCTGAGCACGCAGATACCCCATATGTGAGGGAAAACCACTGTTTGGGCGCATGGCAGGGCTCGGAAGGGAAGGAGCGCCATTTGACTTTTTGAATGTAAAATTTGCTTGAATAGTTAGCGGATGCCATGTTGCGTTTGTGGAGCCCCTGATGTGCCTAAACAGTGGAAGTCCCCCACAAGTGACCCCATTTTGGAAACTACACCCCTTAAGGATTTTATCAAGGGGTATAGTGAACATTTTGAACCCAGAGGTACGATACAGAAATTGATAACATTAGGTCATTATATTGAATAAGTTGTCATTAGTCTTGAGTGCAAGTACTCACTACTTGAGTTTGCATCGGGTAAGCACCATGTATCGCAGGGGCTCGAGTGACATGCTCGAGTCCCCGCCCCGCATGTTTCACAGTTGTTAGCCACACAAAAAACCATGCAGGGATCGCTCGTGCATGGCAGGAAATCCTTGCGAGGTTTTTTTTGGCTGTATAACAGCTGCAAAACATATGGGGCAGAGACTTGAGCATGTCACTTGAGCACCCGCGATACTCGGTGCATACCAGAGCACCCGATGCAAACTCAAGTAGCGAACACTTGCACTCAACTTTAATCACCATATAGTAATTTTATTATTTTTACTTTTGATAAAATACCAACACAAGCCTAACCCCAACCCTAATAGAACCCCACCATAGCCAAACCCTAACCCTACCCTACCCCAACCCTTTGGCGGCTGCTGCTCAGCTGACTGCTGTTCTCGATCCATATTGGAGATGTGCAGGCACCACTATCCTGCAGCTTTCCCGCTCTTAAATAGCTGAGGGATGCCATCCATCCTCAGTCCAGCCCACCCCCGGATATTCGGGTAGACAAGGCTTTATTTATTTTTTTTCGCCACCGCCATGTTTTCCGGTGTGCTCAGGCCCCAGGACGCGTCTGACTTCCTGATACGCGCCCTACGTGTGCGCAGTCCCGGACGGCTCTGTATTCCGTCACGCTACGTCATCAGGGTGTGCCAGAACTTTCTGTCACGCACCCTGTACGTGCGCAGACCCAGATTTCCAGCGAGCTTGACATCAGGCACACAGGACATAATCCCCAGCAAGCTCGCGTATGCAACCTCGGAAGCGGGTCCCGACGGACTCCACTGGAGGCCTCCCGTCCGGCCTACCTGTGCAGACCTGGAATGTAATCCGGCGCGCTTGGCCCAGCCTGTAAGCAGACCCCAGCGCGCGCAGTCCCAGGACATTCTGAAGAGGACCCGCCTGCTCCGCCGACCTCCTGGCCCGCAGTGCATCTCAGACCCAAATGCAATTTTCCGTCCATGGACACCCTCCAGCCTGGTAAATTCCATTAAACATCGCACTTCAGAGGTTCCCTTCAAGGACAGGAAACCAAACTGATGCGGAGGAGAGGTACCGCCTTTTTATTCAGTAGGTTTCCTGTCCTTGGTGGGCAGATACCCGCTCTCAGGTGGTGCTGTTATGGGAAAATAAAAACAAAATAACTATTCCTGAATTGCTGGTTTTTGTTCATTCTGCCTCTGAAACATCTGAATAGAAAGCGATCAAAAAAGTCACGTGCCCGAAAATGGTACCAATAAAAAAACGTCAACTCGTCCCGGAAAAAAAACAAGTTGTCACGTGACTGTCGGCCAAAGTATGGAAAAATTATAGCTCTTAAAATATGGCAATGTAAAAACTAGTTTTTGTAATGAAAAGCGTCTTGTGTGTGACAGCTGCCAAACATAAAAGCCTGATATAAATCCAGTATCGCTATAATCGCACCGACCCGAAGTATAAAGTCGCCTAATCAATTATACCACATGAGGAACGGCGTAAAAAGACGTAGTTACTTACTGGTAACGGGATTTCTCAGAGCCCATTTTACAATTTAAGACCTCGCTAGACACACCACGTGGCTACAATAATTAACTAATAAGCGTGTGCACCCACACGTGAAGGGAGGGAATGTACGGGTGCCGTCATGGGCTCTGAGAAATCCCGTTACCGGTAAGTAACTACGTCTTTCTCCTTCCCCCATGACGGCACCACGGAGAGAATTGCAGAGAAGTGACTCATTAGGGGGGGACCACAGCTTCCAGAACCCTTCTCCCGAAAGTAAGGTCTGAAGAAGAGGTTAAGTCTAGCTGGTAGTGATTAAAGAAGGTAGAGGGGGAAGACCAGGTTGCCGCTCTACATATCTGCTCTATCGTAGCACCGGCCTCCTCCGCCCAGGAGGCTGCCACCGCTCTTGTTGAGTGGGCCTTCAGTTTCTCCGGGGCAGCTTCTCCACGTGAGGAGTAAGATAATGTGATGGCCTCCCTTATCCATGTGGCCAGCGTGCCATTAGAAGCTTTCTTCCCCTTACGAGGGCCCTGAAAGCAGACAAAGAGAGAACTATCCTGCCTACACTCTTGTGTTGCCTCTAGATACTGGATTAGGCACCTTCTGACGTCTAGTGTATGCAGGGCCCTCTCTTTCGTGTTCCTAGGGTTAGGGCAGAAAGAAGGGAGGGTGATTTCCTGGGATCTGTGAAATCTTGACGCCACTTTTGGTAGATAGGCAGGGTCAGTTTTCAGAATAACCCTATCCTCCAAGATTTGTGTGAAGGGGGGGCCTGCCGATAGGGCCTGAATATCACTAACCCTACATGCGGATGTGAGAGCTACCAAGAGTGCCGTTTTTAGAGACAGTTTTTAGGGATGCTTCTGACAGGGGTTCAAAAGGTGCCTCAGTTAGGGCTGAAAGGACCAAGTTCAAATCCCAGGGTGTAGTATTTCGGGATGGGATAGGGCGGGATCTAGCTGATGCCTTAATAAATCTAGATACCCATCTATCCCTGGCTAGGTCAAAATTATAGAGTGCTCCCAGGGCCGCAACTTGAACTTTTAAGGTACTTGTGGCCAGGCCCTGCTCCAAACCCCTCTGTAAAAATTCCAGGATAGCTGTCAACGGAACCTCCCCACCCAACCTGGAACCGGAGACTGACAGGAATTTCTTCCAGGTTTTCCCGTATAGTTTGGTGGTGACTGGTTTTCTACTTTGAAGTAGTGTGTTGATCAAATTTGGGGAGAAACCTTTGTCCTTCAGAAGAGCCCTCTCAAATTCCAGGCTGTCAAGTGCAAGCTTGACACCTGAGGATGGAGGACCGGACCCTGAGAAAGAAGGTCTGGGAGCCCTGGGAGAACCCATGGATCGGAGATTGACAACCTCCTCAGCCATGAAAACCAAGCTCTCTTTGGCCAAAAGGGAGCTATTAGGGTTACCCTCGCTTCCTCTTCTCTGATTTTCCTCAGAACAGCTGGAATCAGAGCGGTCGGAGGAAAAGCGTAAGCTAGAGGGTAATTCCAAGGGATCATAGGCATCCACAGCTACCGGGTTCCCTTTGGGATCTAGGGAGCAAAAAGAGCGTGTTTTTTTTGTTCTGATTGCTGGCAAACAGATCTATGGAGGGACGGCCCCACCTTTGTACAATCTGCCGAAAAACCGCCTGACTTAATTCCCACTCGCCCTGCTTCAATTGAGTCCGACTCAGAAAGTCTGCGGTGCGGTTTTCTACCCCTTTTATGTGTAGAGCGGATTGGGATTGCAAGTTCTCCTTGGCTAGGTGAAAGATGACCTCTGTCGTCTGCATTAGGGAATGGGACCGTGTACCCCCCTGGTGGTTCAGGTATGCCACTACTACTCGGTTGTCTGAGAAGACCCTCACGTGATGTCCTTGTAGTGTGTGCATGAACTCCCGGAGTGTCTGCTCTACTGCTAGGAGCTCCTTCATGTTTGAGGACATTAGTTTCACGCGTTCTGTCTAGACCCCCTGAGCTACCAGGTTGTTGAGGTGGGCCCCCCAGCCCCCGGGGATTGCATCTGTGGTCAGGACTTGCGGTGTCGGGATTGTCCAAGGAATCCCCCGGCCCAGATTGTGTATGTTCCCCCACCACTCTAGGGAAAGTGTGGTTTTTACAGATAGCGTTAACCGCCCTTCTAAACGCCCTTTTAGTGCTTTTTCTGCCTCTAGGATTTCCCACTGAAGGGTTCTGGTATGTATTTGAGCCCATTGAACGGCCGGAAAGCACGCTGTCAGGGAACCTAGCAGGGACATGGCCTTCCGAAGGGACATAGACGGGTGGGATTTTGCCCGTGATATCAGGTTTAAGATTTTTTGAATTTTCCCTGAGGGGAGACGACACTCCTGAATTTTTTAATCCAGTATGACGCCTAGGTACTCCTGTATCTGGCATGGTTCTGTCTTGGACTTTTCCAGATTCAAAAGCCACCCTAAGCGAGTCAAGGAATCCATGACCTTTCCCAGATGGGATTTGCAGTCCAGGAAGGAGCTGCCTATTATCAGGAAGTCGTCTAGGTATGGGACGACCAGGGTATTCTGCTCCCTTAGATGAGCCATCACCACTTTGGTGAAGATCCTTGGGGCTATGGCGATGCCGAATGGGAGGGCTGTATATTGGTAGTGCTTGACCACTCCACCCATAGGAACAGCTACCCGCTACCCTGAGGAACTTCTGGTAGTCCTTGTGTATCGGGACATGATAATAAGCGTCTTTTAAGTCCAGGACGGCCATAAAACAACCAGGAAACAGCATTTTTATTGAAGATTTTATTGTTTCCATTTTGAAGGGTTCCACCTTCAATAGCTTGTTCAGCTTTTTCAGATTCACAATCGTCCTGTATGTCCCATCTGGTTTTTTTCTCAGGAATAGTGGAGAATAGAAATGACAGTGCCCCCCCCCCCCCCCCCCCGGGACCTCCTGGAGGACTGCTTTCCCTACTAGTCCCCCGATTTCCTGCTCCAAGGCTAGTTGCTCCTCGTTTGAGGATCTTTCGGGGGTTATAATGAAGTTTCTCTGAGGGACTTTGTAGAACTGAAGTTTCAGGCCCGATTGAATTAGGGTCAGAATCCATGAGCAGTTGGATATTAGCTCCCAGGCCGGGAGAAAACTTGACAGCCTTCCCCCCACTCGGGGCAAATCTTCATTGGGGGGCCTTTCTGTTATCACTGGAGGGCTTGTTAAATAGGAATCCCTTGGTCTTCCTTCTCCTGTCTTCCCACCTATCCTGCTCTTTAGGGGGTTTCCTACGCATAAATCGTCTACTCCGAAAAGGTTTCCTGTAAGCAGTATTAGACGGGACAGGAAACCGTTTCTTATTATCTCCTTTATCCAGGATGTCATCAAGGGCAGGCCCAAATAGAAACTCGCCCTCGCAGGCGATGGAGCACAATCTGGATTTAGTTTGTAGGTCCCCAGGCCAACATTTGAGCCAGAGGGCTCGTCTAGCCGCGTTGGCAAGCCCCGCCGCTCTAGCACTTAACCTGACGGAGTCCGCTGAGGCGTCTGCCAGGAAGGCTGCTGCCCCTTTCATTATCGGGATGGCTTCAAGGATTGAGTCTCTGGATGTCTTCTGCCTCAGTTGAGATTCTAGCTGGTCCAACCAGACCATTAGAGATCTGGCCGTACTGGCAGCTATCGCCGGTTTTAACACCCCCCCCTCCCCCCCAGCGGCTTCCCAGGAACCCTTTAAGAAGGTGTCTGCCTTTTTATCCATGGGGTCTTTCAAGACACCCATGTCCTCAAATGGAAGGGAGTATTTTTTTGAAGCTTTAGCTATAGCGACATCCAGTTTCGGTGCTTTCTCCCAAAAGGAGCATACGGGGTCCTCAAATGGGTACTTTCGTTTAGGGGAAAGGAAGCCCTTCCTCTCCGGTCTTTTCCACTCTTTCATAATCAGCGAATGAACATGTTCATTGAGTGGAAAAGATTTCCTCTTTTACTGTTCTAGGCCGCTAAACATCAAGTCTTGTATGGATTTTTTTGGGCCGGGGATCTGTTAGACCCATGGTAGACCTGACTGCCTTGACGAGGCTATCTGTTTCCTCAACGGGGAAACAGCTCCGACCTCCTCTAACTGTAGACGAGGAAGAGGAGGAGGAAGAGGTGGAAGTGTCCGAATCCCCGTCATCCTCAGAACTACTAGACGTGGACTCGGGGGATATTGTTTTTAGTTTTCTTTACTCTTTTGCCCTGAAAAGATTTAATAGTGTTTTTCACTTGTGACTTAATTAGGTCTCTAAGATCAGAGGCAAATCTCGGGGTTCCCTCGCATATGGTCTGCTCAATGCAGGAGCTGCAGTCTCTTTTCCCAAGTAGTGAGCAAGTCCTCAGTGCATAATGCACAAGTCCTATTTTTTGTTTTCCCTTTACTCTTTTTTCCCTACAGGAGACAAAAGAGAGAGAGAGCAAGGGCCCCTAGTTACAAAGTGGACTTTCACGAAGTTCACTTACCAACAAGACGGAAGAGCAGGTACCGGTTCAGGAGGTGGAGCCATCTTTGTAGCCAGAGTCCTCCTGGAAGATGCCGAAGTGGAGTCCTTGCTGCGCTGCGACGATCTGCCAGAGCGCCCGCTTCCACTCCGGTCCTGGCCTTCCGGTCCCTTTTTCCGTTGGGTTGGCGGTGGTGGTGGCGACTGATGATGTAGCTGCTGCTCCTCAGGTAGGTCCTGGTCACTCATTGTTACAGTATAAAATTTTTTTTTTCACAGCGTGCCAGAGCCCAGAAGAGCAAATACTGGCTTTCTCAGCTGTGTTTTAAGGCACGGGGAGTCTCTCCCATAGTGGCTGTAGTGACCTGGCCACCCCCCCGCACCCGTGGGGGGATGCCCGCGCCTGCACAGACCGGTTACCCAGTCATTTATTGCGGCACCGCGTCATTCGGGGGCGCCCCTGCACGTGCGTAAGGGAGGACGCCCGCGCAGACTGGATTAACCAGTCATGCTTTGCGGCGCCACGTCATCCAGGGGCGCCCGCGCATGCGCGGTGAACCCGGAAGCATAAGTACATGCTGTCGGGCCGCGCGCGTTCACACCTCCGCAACCAGGGGGGGTCTAGCACCATCCTCGCTCCTCTTCGTCTAGACCCCCCTCCGCACACCCTAAAGGCCCACTGACCTCAGCGGTGGCACTTCAGAACACCGCACCAGCCGAGGCAGTGGGACCCCCGCTGCCTGGTTCGGACTGGCCGGGCCTGGCATCCCACGACGTCCATCTTCTGGCACCCCGCAGGTATGCCTCCTCCGGACTGTAGGGTCCCGTCAAGGACAGGAAACCAACTGATGCAGGAGAGAGGTACCGCCCTTTTTATCTGTAGGTTTCCTGTCCTTGAAGGGCGGATCCCCTCTCTCCGTGGTGCCGTCATGGGGGAAGGAGAAAAATAAAACCAATTCTTCACCTGCTGTTGATTTGTTTGTTCATTCCGCCTCACAAAGATCACAGTAACGTTCAGCGCACATTTATCCTGCGCTTACACCAGGGCTTCCGTGTAAATCTCTGAAATACGTGATGCAGGCAGAACCCCCAGCAGAAGATTCCCTGTAATGAGGCAGATGGAGGCACTGTGGATGCCATCTGGTCTGTGATCACACGACATCAGTCTTATTAGGCGTGCATAAAAGTGCCATCAGCCAGTTTTGTGAACCTTTGAGAGGAAGGGGAAGACACACACCGCTAAACAGAGACCAGACGGAGTCCAGAGTAACTAACTCGCTATAGTGAATGGATCCCTCGGAGATTTAGATGGAAACCCAGATAAGTGCTCAGTATAAAGCGCAGGATAAATGTGATCCAATAGGTTACGTAAAATGTTCCCAACAAAAGCTTCAACTCAATCCACCCCAAAAAAAAGCAAGTCCTCACTCAAGTCCATCATCTGTTGTCAGAAATATTGGTGCTTCCACATTACTGGTAGCACAAGAGCCTGTGGAAAAGCGACATGGCTCATCACCACTCACCCCACAAAAAAAAAAAAAAAAAAATTGGGCAAATTCTGCACTCGCAAATACAAATGCCCCCTCCCTTCTGAGCTCCATCGTGTGCCTAAACCAGTTCGCATCCACATGTTTGGCATTTCTGTAGCGATGAGAGCCTGTTTGTAACAGCTCCACCTTATAAACTTCTGTGAAGCCCCTAGGGGTTCTGTGTGCTCACCACACATCTAGAAAAGTTCCCTGGGGGTCTAGTTTCCAAAATGGTGTAATTTGTGGGGAGGGAAGGGGGAGTTTCCACTGTTTAGGCACATCATGGGCTGTCCAAACGCGACATAGCGTCCGCTAATTCAAGCAAATTTTACATTCAAAAACGTCAAATGGCGCTCCTTCCCTTCCGAACCCTGCCGTGCGCCCAAACAGTGGTTTTTCCCCCACATATGGAGTGTTGTCATGCTCAGGAGAAATTGCATAAGTTTTGGGGTCCATTTTTTCCTAATATCCTTGCGGAAAAACACATTTTTGGGTATATAGTAAAATTTGTGGGGGAAAAAAAAAAAAAAAAAAAAGTTTTGTAAATGGTTGGAAAAATTAGAAATCGCTGGTCAACTTTTAACCTGTATAACTTCCTAACAAAAAAATTGGTTCCAGAATTGTGCCGATGTAAAGTAGACATGTGGGAAATGTTATTTGACTATTTTGTGTGACATCTCTCTAATTTAAGGGCATAAAAAGTGTGAAAATTGCAAAATTTTCAATTTTTTCACCATCAGTCATATCAAATTTTACCACCATCATGAAATACAATATGTCACAAAAGAAAACAGTCTCAGAATCAGTGGGATCCGTTGAAGCGTTTCAGAATTATTACCTCATAAAAGGGACACTGGTCAGAATTGCAAAAATTGGCCTGGTTATGAAATTGCAAACCACCTTCGGAAGTAAAGGGGTTAACCAATAGATCTTGGAATAAGCTCCACAATTGGAGGTTTTAAATAAAATGTCCCTGTGCTGAGAATCTTATAAATGTGCCCCTGCTGTGTACTGTGTAATGGCTGTGTCTGACCGTACAGGAATTTTTTTTTTACTCTTAAGATTCAATAATTAAAATATATTTTTTGTTCACAAAACACTGCCTTTAAATGACCGCCGGTTGGTCCAAGTAAACGGATCCTTATAGCTGCTGTATGCTATATGCCGAGGACCCTACTAACAGGCCTGTGGAGTCAGAATAAAATGGACTGACCATATATAATACATTGGGTACTGTAGTACAATGCAGGATGTGCTATAAATGTTTTCATAAGAATTTGGGAAAGTTATGAAATGTCCTATAAATGTCTGTTCTGTTCCTGCTCAAAGGATCTCAGCTTTTATGAATCTGTGCTGCACTTTATGTACACGCTCAGTAATGAGGCAGGGCTGTGGAGTCAGGGAAATCGTGTCAAAGGTTTGGCTTACAAACTTCACAGCCCTGCCTACTACACCATTATATGCATTTTGAGACTCTGTTAATCAGAGCCATCTGAAGCATAAAATAACACACAATGATTATAAAAAAAATTTATTCAAAGTCAATGTTTGCATTCAAACAAATGAAATCCTACAGTAACAATCCACTGTACTCGGCTCACTAAAAATGTTAAGATCAATGTCCTTGTACAAATTCTGCACAAGACCAAAACACAAAACAACATAACTAACAAACTGCTTCTTCCACAAATGTAATGCAACAAAGCATTTAATATAATCCGCGCCAGCCAGCTGTATTCATGCCCTCATGTTGTCCAAAGTAGCCCCCACTGTTTGCAGAATTTCCCCTTCCTGTGAAAAACAAGTTTGAATTAAGTCATAATCAGTTCTCCATAAAAATATAGTTGTGAAAAAACACAGTACTAGAAAACAAAAAACATGACTCACACAAATTATCTACTCCAGCACCAAACGTGATTCCACCTGTATTTAACCATAAAATGGGAATTCCATCTTTATTTAACCATGTCAGATACAAATGTTTAAAAAGATAAAAACTCTACAGCACAGCCTTAATTTTTTTTGAGGTGCAATTCTAGTATTAATGCATGATATTTTCCCTTGTGGAAAATCAGTAACAATCTGTCTGCCATTACATCAGTATAAATATTAAGCCTGCAGCGCGGTGTTGGGGCCAATAATCAATGTGAGCTCTCACGATCAGATAATCCAATCAAGACAGTGAAGTATTTCTGCAGCAAACTACGTGCTACACGTGGATTCATGTCATGAACTTCACCTTTTGTAGTGCCAAAGATGAAACATCACTACCATTAATATTGGGGCATTCCACATAGCCAATTAGGATTTTTCTGCTATATGTTGGGAGGTTTGAGAAGTGCATGTACAGGTAATGTGGTGTAAATTATTGCAGATTATTCATGCAGTCAGTGACATCTAAACATACATGGGAAGATAATGTGGGAGCCTGTGTCCACATACAAAGAACAGCTGCAGTTTAACAGGAATACAATTAGTAAGAAAATATCTGATTATTCTATAATTATTCCAAAAAGGCAGACAGCATAGACCGTGCACGCTGCTTGGCCTATGTGTTAAAGGGCAAGGTCCGAGTAACCTGCTTCTTACCAAAATTGCGACCAAGCATTAAACCATGGGTGAACACTTGGCACATAATGCAGCTACTGCCTTATTTGTCAAGAAGCAATCCTTTACAAAAGATGGTCGTACAAAATGGACCATCGGCATAATGTAAGTTGTAGTAGTAGTTTTAAAGGGGTATTTTGTTCTCAAATATTTATAGTATTAATACTGGATACCCCATAAATGACTGATAGATGCAAATACTTCTCAGGAAAGAGTCTTGTGCCGCTGTGACTGGACACTGGATGTATGGCTCTATTCACCTTCATACAAGTTTGGGAAAATAGCCCAAGTCAGTGTGCTAGGAGTGAAAAGCTGGCCAGTCTGTCATTTATAGTATATCCAGTAGCTATATGATAAATGTCAGATATTATTAGATTTAAAAGGGTATTTCTGTGTGCCTCACATTACTAGCCAATGGAAAGATAATCTACGAGGACCTTGGCTTAGATAGGCCTACAATGCCTTACAGATCATCATTGAAGGTTAGTGGTAGCCACATTGAATTACATGATCACAGGTAGAAGCATACAGAAAATGAAGTAATAAAGAATGCAATTTCATACATTACCATATCCACCAAGACCATCGGGATTTGCATAACATCCACTGTAGTTTCCACTCATACCCATTCTCCCTACTGCACCATACCCTGAGCCATCTGGAAAGAAAACATTTGAGAAAGAAAAATAATGAATTCACATGCATGACACTGGGGCAAAACATAAAAATGAGTTAAAACTACTGTAACACCTTATAGGGGTTTATTAGATAACTCACCTAGCGCATCTCTACCATAACATCCCATTCCAGTGCCCATGCCTGCACCCATTCCTGTGCCCATGCCAGCACCCATTCCAGCGCCACCACCAGCAGTGGAATTCAGGAATAACTCAATATACCGATGCTCTGTAAAGAAATAAAATTATATATATATATATATATATATATATATATATATATATATATATATATATATATATATATATATGAGCCTATTCAGCTCAAAAAAGGAGTAGGATAAGGTTTACATACGCATATTGTTTTTGTCTTTAGACATGGCTGCTACAGCATCCTCATGGGTTGCAAATTCAACATCAGCTTCACCAGTGGCCCTTCCATCCGTGCCAATGTCAATATGAACTCTGATTGGTGTCAGTGGAGAAAAGAACTAAGCACAAAATGTCAGATAATTAGGAAGTCATTCACCTTGTAGTGATCAGACAAACACTCAATATACAGATCTTACTCTCTCCGATCAGCCCCCATCCCACCCAAACATACTCACACCAAGCGTTTTACTAAACGCTGGTCCATTACGATTGCAGCATAGTCTTTACATATATTTCTCCAATGGTACAAGTGAAAAGTCATTACAACTTAGTAATTTAAACTCCATGTTCAGCTCCATTTATACTATGGCGCAGTCACACTAGGAACACCCAGCTACTTACATTGGCAATATCGCTTTCAGTGGCACGGAAAGGCAGGCCTCGCATATGAACAAAGTGCCCACTGTGAAAGCCTGAGCTTGCATCCCCAGCTCCAGGATAACCCTGAGGCATACCTAACAAAAAAATATGTACACTTTAATTTCCATTAGAGAAAAAATATCCATCATCTTCAGAATATGATTGAGCAAGCAGATATTAGCCCACATTGTTCTCCCTAAAAAACACTTTAAAACATTAAAGAACATATTAGCATTAGTAATTCACCTCTCAGGAGGCTTGATGGCTCATCATTCACCCAAGATAGCTGACAAACACTAGTTAGGCCAGCAGGCGTCTCTTCTAACCCCCTCCAATACTCATGTACACTGGACTTGGCCTTAAGGCCCCGTCACACTAAGCGATGCAGCAGCGATCCCGACAACGATACGACCTGTCAGGGATCGTTGCTGCATCGCTAATACATCGCTGGTGAGCTGTCAAACAGGCAGGCTCACCAGCGATCAGTGGAGCAGCGATATCCTGGAAAGAATCGTTCCACGGTGTCCTGCTCCCGTTACCAGCCTGCTGCAAGCAGGAGCGGGCTGGTAACTATGGTAAACATCGGGTTACTAAGTGCGCGTGTGCCCCTAGTAACCCGCTGTTTACCATGGATACCACTCTGCTACGGTGCGCGGGAGCCTCCGCGCACCGTAGCAGAGTGGTATCCATGGTAAACAGCGGGTTACTAAGTGCGCGCGTGCCCCTAGTAACCCGATGTTTACCATAGTTACCAGCCAGATCGTTGGTCCCGCTGGTCACACACAGCGATGTGTGCTGACCAGCGGGAGGCCAACGACCAAAAAATGGTCCAGGACACTTTGCAACGATCAGCGACCTCACAGCAGGGGCGTGATCGTTGCAAAGTGTCACACACAGCGACATCGCTGGTGAGGTCGCTGGTGAGTCACCAAAACCGTGACTCAGCAGCGATATCGCTAGCGATATCGCTATGTGAGACGGGGGCTTTATGTGTGTATGTAACTGGAAGCATTGATAGACACCTTTGGTGATAGCTTATCTCCCTTGAGAACAAAGCATCAGGCATGTGACAATCCAGGAGCCTGAACATTTAATGGAGTCTGCCATTACCCCATGCACACTGAATGGCTTGCTGCAGAATCAGCAGGTGTGGCCAACATCCAAAGTGACAAATGTAAAAATCTCTGTAGCATAAGCCATAGTTTTTGTGCAGGACATACTTGAAAATGTAGGCGCTACTGCTGGTCAGTTTGAGATGGAAAGGGAATAAGACGTGCCAGGTTATTTTGTTATACGTCTGGTTGCCAGGAGTCAATAGATTTGCCTTAAAATGGCTCAACATGGACCCACATACAATAGTAATCTGCAGTAAGCCCCAACCTAGACTATTTAGTTATATACGTAAGTATCAAAATAATGTCCGTAAGGACATACCTCTACCTTCTCTCAGTCGATCATCAAATCCATCTGCTCCATATCCATAGTTGTTGTATCCACTGTACTCATCAAATCCTCCATAACCTAGAAAAGAATGAATAGCACAAGTTTTCAACACAAATGAAAATGGTGTAATAAAGCCAAGTTAACTCTTCTTTTTTACATCAAAACATCGTAGCTACCCCAAAATGCTATCAGTAAAAAGGTCATCTCAGAGCGCAAAAAATAAGCCATCACCCAGCCCCATAATAATAATAAAAAAAAAAAAACCACAGTGGAATTGCACTATTTGTTAGCAATTTCACTGAACTTGGAATCTTGTCTGTTTCACAGTACACTGTGGCAGAATGCATGGAGTCATTTAAAAGTACAACTCGTCCCACAAAATAGAAAAAAAGGCTCTTGGAAGAAGGGGAGAAAATAAACACAAAACATTGCCTGGGGGTGAAGGGGTTGAGCTTGACCAAACCCATTTTTATGTTCACAAGTGGCAGATGTACAAACTAAGTTACAGTAGCAGCAAATTGTTCAGGATGTTACTAAAAGGAACACTGCAGATTTTTTACTGCACATTTGAATTTTAAGGAAAATGTATTATACGCATAAAAATATTTACAGCTCCAGTAAAAGGCCATCAAAAAATTAACAAAAGCAAGTGTGCATGTATAGGTTATTACTTACCACCCCCATAGCCTCCACTGCCACGCATGCGGTCATACATGTTACCACCACGGCCAGCTCCATAGTAAGCACCTCGACCTCCCATTGGTCTGTCATACGGGCCAGGGCGCTGCCCCATCATCCTTCTGGGTGGATCATACGATGATCTAATTTCACTTCTGCTGCTTTTAAATATCTCAATGTATCTATGCCAGGGTTGTTTAAAGAGAAATAATGTAAGTAAGGATTAAATAAAAAAAAATGCCTAGCTTTAAAAATAATATCTATAGTGGCTCCACTGAATGTATAAGCGGTATTATAGGCTTCAGTACAACCCAGCTTAAAGAGCTCAGAAAACGGAAAGCTGATTCTCAAAGAAAGCATTGGAAGAGAATATTAGTAGATACCACTTTGTTTTATTGACTGCAAATAGATTAACGATTTAACAAAAAAATAAAAATAAAAGTAAAAACCTCCCCTCCCACCACAGAGCCCCAAAAAATAAAGAAAACATGAAACAAAACAGAAATATAACCATCCCGTTCTGTCCATCCCCACCTGTGCCCTATTCTTTCCTTGTGTTTCCCCAGAGCATTTTCTGCTATCTCCTTTGTAGCAAACTGCACGAAGGCCTCCCCTGTGCTTCTCCCCTGGTAGTCCATCGTCAATGTTATCCCATTTGGCAGGATTCTCAACCCTTTAACCCAAGGACAAATAACCCCATCAAGGGGAACAGTGTTAAAGGCTGCAACAAACCCATCTTAACAATACCGACAACTTTATAATAATCCCAATAGCCTAACATCAGCTCACATTTATGTTTAGCTCCCGCCACCCCGCAATATTAGCATATCTACAACATGATACTTAGGGCTCATATACACTTCATTGTCAATGGTGTTTGGCAATTTAATTTTTTTTTTTTATGTAACAAATGAAAACTATTCCAGAAGGAGAAACTTCCTGAAAGTTTTTCCTACTGCTATAATAAAACCCTGTTTTTACAGAAGAGAACATGGACATGTAACATGCCAGTAACTGAGCCAACCATTTACTATACTCCTAACTTGGATTGTTACAGTAGAACAGCTTCTGATTAATGGAGTAGTAGCAATCTGTTGCAAGGCTCAACTAAAAAAGAATCCAAGCATTATGAAACTACAGGTACCTGAGAAAAACTGCACAACTTCTTCCTTGCTGCAGCCAAATGGAAGACCACGGAGTCTGACCGTCCCGTCCGTGTCAGACTCCGACTCGCTAGAATTGTGTTTTAAAACCCATTCCATTTCTGTATTGTTTGACTTGAAAACTAGAACAGCAAAAAGTGGGTTAATAGGCTATATTACTAAAAGCATGGTCTGATTATACACCGAGATCTACAGAGCAGTAAGGTGGTGGAGGTCCTTACCTTCAATGTACCTGTGGCCCATATATTTGCGGTCTTTCTCCAATGCTTTCTTTAGATCGTCTTCTGTTTCCAGTACAATAAAGGCTTCTCCGCTAGGGCGACCTTCCTTGGACATTGTGAAGTGAATGCCACCCACTCCGTCAGCAATACAGCAGTCCGCTAATGTACAAAAATACAGTTTTTAGCACTAGAGACAAGTCCAGCTGTAGCAGCACCCTCTAGCCTACAATTGTACTTTATTTCTAATTTTTCCTTGTGGCAAGAGAGAGGATCCATCAGTGTCCATGCCTCGGAGCACAGATCATACCTTACAGATTACAATTTTGCATAGGTGGCACTAGTTTGGTGTTCGGTTTCTGTAAGACATTTCTGTGCTGCCTTCGTGAGAAGAATATAATCCCTACATACTACATGTCATAGGAATTCCTCACTAAACAAACAGTAGCATTGTGAGCAATACCTGAAAAAAACTCCAGCACCTCCTCCCGTGTGCAGGACCACGGCAGTCCTCTCACTCTCACGATACATTCGTCTGACATGGTTATAACTCTGAAGAAGAATAAAGATGATATTAACAGGACAGTGCAGGATGCTAGTCTCATCATTACTGCCAGGACGTGGGACCGCTGAGATGTGCATCCCAAACGGTTGGTTGCTTTTGAACACTTTGTTAGAAGGAATCAATAAGAAGCTGACCAGTGCCCCCAGTCTGCACAGCAGATTCTCTGCGGCCGCTCAACTCTGATCAATAGAGCAAAGTCCTAAATGTGGTGGTGAGAGGGGGACGCAAAGTGTGCCAAAACAGCCAGCAATTAGCCAGTCACCTTTATGCCAAAGAAGAGCCTGAAGAAAGGCGACAGTATACAGATAAATAGTTCCAGTAACAGAATACAGGTGTATCCCTCTACCGGGCGCCCTACAGGGAGGAGCCAGTATACAGGTGTATCCCGCTCTACCGGGGGCCCTATAGGAAGGAGCCGGTATACAGGTACACCCCTCTAGCGGGGGCCCTATAGGAAGGAGCCGGTATGCAGGTACACCCCTCTAGCGGGGGCCCTATAGGGAGGAGCCGGTATACAGGTATACCACTCTACCGGGGGCCCTATAGGAAGGAGCCGGTATACAGGTACACCCCTCTAGCGGGGGCCCTATAGGAAGGAGCCGGTATGCAGGTACACCCCTCTACCGAGGGCCCTATAGGGAGGAGCCAGTATACAGGTATACCACTCTACCGGGGGCCCTATAGGGAGGAGCCAGTATACAGGTGTATCCCGCTCTACCGGGGGCCCTACAGGGAGGAGCCAGTATACAGGTGTATCCCGCTCTACCGGGGGCCCTACAGGGAGGAGCCAGTATACAGGTGTATCCCGCTCTACCGGGGGCCCTACAGGGAGGAGCCAGTATACACCTCCAGGACCTGATAGGAACATACATGTGATCCGCACACTGGTGACCGGTAGCTCCGCAGCCGCCATACAGAGCGGGCTCCCTGCGCACCTCCTAGCACGGCCCGGGACGCACGGTGTACCAGGCGCAGGCTGTGTAGTCGCAGAGCGCGGCCGGAGATGAGCGCGCTATCAGCAGCCCGGCACTGCCGGAAGCCGCACACTGGCTCCTCGCTATTACGTTACTATTGTACTACAAGGCAGCACAAAATGGCGGCGGCCGGCACTGCGCGCTGCACACGGGGTACGGGCCGCGGTAGCGCTGAGCACAACTAGGAGCACGGGAGTAACCGTCCACATGGCGGAAGGCGCAGTAACGGAAATTGGCTGAAAACCGCTACCTAATTGTCCAGCACACAGGGGCCGCTGACTGTTCCCACCTAAGCACCCACCTCACCGGCCATGTGGAGCCACTTACCTGGCGTGTGAGCGGACGGCCTGAAAGCTGGAAGAGAGACTGGGCGAGCGCCGGGCGTTCCTTTCATACACACACACACCACTCGTGGGGCGAGACGTGCTGCGTAATGACGTCAAAACCGTCTCTCGTCGAGAGCGGGAAGGCAAGGCAGGAAGTGACGTGCCCACTCACGGCGCTCTCGTGTCACGTGACCTGGTGCTTTTCCAGTCTCGTGCTCCGGCGCCATATTACTGAAGACTATTGTACAGCTCAACATTTAAGGAAATAGTGCGAGGGGAGCAGCGCGGTCTCAGTGTGCGGGTGCGCGGCCTGCGGAGTGACCGTCGCATTTACAAGGCTGCGTACCGACTATGCGTTTTTCAAGCTTTTTTGCCGCGGAATTTCCACAGCGAAAAAGCTTAAAAAAACGCTTGGTAATACGTGCCCCATGGTCCCCAATGATAAATAATCCGCAGGTGCTGTGCACATGCTGCGGAAATTTCCACTGGGGAAAAATCTGCAGCATGTCCATTAATTTTGCGGACACGCAGCGTAATTGCCGCCATTGACTTGCACTGAATCGCTTAATATCCGCATGACTACATGTGCATACGCGGATATGAAGCGATTCAATGTGCGGATGGTACCCGGGTCTGGAGAAGAGGAGAGTCTCCTCCAGACCTGGATACCATAGAAACTGTGAAAAAAAAGAATTTAAAATAAAAAAATACATTATACTTAACCTTCCGATGGCCCCTGATCTGCTAAGCGATGCTTCTGGTGTGTTGGGCGGCTCGTGGTGGTGAAAAAGGACCTGCGGTGACGTCATTTAGTCATGTGACAGGTCACACAACCGCTGACTTTGGCAGTCGCGTGACCTGTCACATGACTAAATGACGTCATGAAAGGTTCTTTTAGGCTGTGTGCCCACGATGCGTTTTTTAAGCGTTTCTGCAGCGGCAAAAGCCGCAAAAAACGCTTGGTAGAAGGTCTGCCATGTCTCCCAATGATAATCCGCATGTGCTGTGCACATACTGCGGAAAGTTCCCTAAACACATGCAGCATTAACTGCGTGATTAGAACGCAGCAAAAATCCACTGCTTCCAAAACGCCGCTACTCTTGATCGTAGGAACACAGACTGCCGATGCAGCTTGGTTTTTGTTTTTATGGCTGGACTTAGGGGTAAAATGTTACTGATTAGAGTGGGTGCAGACAGATTGGCAGGACACCGTCCATCACCGCGTCTGTGGTCACTGGATGGGAGCCTCAGATCCGCTCTTGGGCCCGGTTCACACAACCTTATTTTTCAGTCCATATACAGAGCACACTGCCCAGACTGACCGCAGATCACCTGACGCAGACTCATAAGGCCCCGTCACACTTAGCGACGCTGCAGCGATCCCGACAACGATACGACCTGTCAGGGATCGTTGCTGCGTCGCTATGTGGTCGCTGGTGAGCTGTCAAACAGGCAGGCTCACCAACGATCAGGGGAGCAGCGACATCGTGGAAAGAATCTTTCCACGATGTCCTGCTCCTGGTTACCAGCCAGCTGAAGCAGGAGCAGGCTGGTAACCATGGTAAATATCGGGTTACTAGGGGCACACGCGCACCTAGTAACCCGCTGTTTATCATGGTTACCACTCTGCTACGGTGAGCGGGAGGTTACCGCTCACTTTAGCAGGTTCGTAACCATGATAAACAGCAGGTTACTAGGTGCGCGTGTGCCCCTAGTAACCCAATGTTTATCATGGTTACCAGCCTGATCGCTGCTCCTGCTGGTCACACACAGCGATGTGTGCTGATCAGCGGGAGGGCAACGACCAAAAAAAGGTCCAGGACATTCTGCAGCGATCAGCGACCTCACAGCAGGGACCTGATCGCTGCAAAGTGTCACACATAGCGACATCGCTGGTGAGGTCGCTGTTGCGTCACCAAAACCGTGACTCAGCAGCGATCTCGCTAGCAATCTCGCTATGTGAGACGGGGGCTTTAGCCGCAGTTTAAAGTACCAATACCTGGTTTATAAACAACAGTATCACTGTGCTTGATTGGCCAGCAAACTCGCCTGACCTTAACCCCATAGAGAATCTATGGGGTATTGTCAAGAGGAAGATGAGAGAGACCAGACCCAACAATGCAGACAAGCTGAAGGCTGCTATCAGAGCAACTTGGGCTTCCATAACACCTCAGCAGTGCCACAGGCTGATCGCCTCCATGCCACGCCGCATTGATGCAGTAATTGATGCAAAAGGAGCCCCGACCAAGTATTGAGTGCATTTACTGAACATACATTTCATACATTTCGCATTTTAAAAACATTTTTCAAGCTGTTGTTATAAAGTATTCGAATTTACTGAGATATAAATCAGCCTATGCCAAAAGCGTATTAAATCAATCTCGGTACTTGGCTGGAAAATCCAAAGCCCTTATAAAGGCAATATTAGCCAATGTACATATCCGCAGTAATGTCCGCAGAATTTACTAATATCAATCACAATAAATTTGGTGATCATACCTAGATATGCATGTAACAACTGATCATAACATAACGAGCATTATACTCTAACCAGCAGGTATGTATATATCAGTAAAGCCAGACATATGAGGAGCCTTCTATTACCATCCAGGCATTGTATCCTCATATGAGTACTGGAAAAATCTGACCCGGGTCTTTTTTAATGTTCCCCCTATATTAAGGGTGATAGACTGATCCACGGAACATCCCAACGCGTTTCATTCTTTCATCAGGGGTATATGGTTCCTGATGGTTCCTAATTTATTGTGATCGATATTAGTGAATTCTGCGGATATGTACATTGGCTAATATTGCCTTTATAAGGGCTTTGGATTTTCCAGCCAAGTACCTTTGGGGATTCATACCTTCGTTTGACCTAATAAGGTGATATATTTTTAAGTCATATTTCATGATTGATGCTTATATAATGCTATATGGTATGATTAGGTTTATACCCTGCATATTTTAGGTTCAACGTTATTTGCACCTAAGTACTACCAATTTTATATACACGGTGTAAATTTATTACACTATATGGGCACATAGCACTTTATATATTTTTTAATTTTATATACAATAAAAGTTATATTTTAAGGTACTTTTTTGCTGTAATTTACTGAGATAATGACTTTTGTGTTTTCATTGGCTGTAAGCCATAATCATCAACATTAATAGAAATAAACACTTGAAATAGATCACTGTTTGTAATGACTATATAATATGAGTTTCACTTTTTGTATTGAAGAAATTAAATAAATTAACTTTTTGATGATATTCTAATTTAGTGAGATGCACCTGTATGTATATGTAGATTTTTTTTAATTCTCAAAATGTGAGTGATGCTACAGTAGCATTTTGTAGCTTGACCCACCACAATATGTAGGATAAAGCAAAAATGTTGCATTGAATTTGCAACAGACAGAAAAGGGTTTACACAACACTCGTAGGTGTGCACCATGCATCTACGCATTCATCTGCAAATGACTATTTCTTTCACCAGTTTCTGGCTTTTAATGCTAATCTTACACCTCATCTATGACAATGACTGCTTCTGTTATGGTAATACTATCTACCCTGCTCGCATCAAAATGTCATTGTCTGGTAGGTAACACGATTTACATCCATTCCCAAAATTCCTCTTTGGAATAGATATAAGGCCCAGTCACACATAACGAGATTGCTAGCGAGATCGTTATTACGTCAAGGTTTTGGGATCGCTGGAGAGTCGTTTCGTGATCGCTGGGGAGTTGTCAAACATGCAGAACTTCCCAACGATTTCGGCCGCCCCAGCGATCTAACTAACGATCTCGGCGGTCGTTGGGACGCTTTCACACAGCAGCTATTTCAACGATCCACACCTTGATAGTGACTGTACTGTGTCACAAAGGCGTGCATAAAATTACTTTTCCACGCCCCCTCATCTCTGATTGGTGGAGTCACAGCCGGAGAACGCTGGTGGGATCCGAAAAAACAAGGACGCAGTCAGGAACAAGACCAGATGTACGGCCAGTCAACGATCCGCAAAATCAGGACTCAGTCGAATGAACGGATATCAACAGCCCGGAGAATTCTGCTAGGATCTGCAATCCAGCACGAGGTCAGAAACAAAGGATGGAATCGCTATTCTGTTGCCTTCTTTATGCACGGTGGAAAATGAGAACGCTGTAGCGACCACCAATCGGGGACGAGGGGCGCAGAAAAGTCCAATTTATGCACGCCTACGTGTCTCAGTTCTGAATCGCTAACGAGGTCGTTGATAAGGTGGCAAATACAGCGATGCACACTGCCCAGCAGGAGCGCAACGACCCAGGAATGGTCCAGGAAGCTTTGTAACGATCAGCGATCTCACAGAAGGGGCCTGATTGTTGCTACCTGTCAGACATAATGAGATCGCTAGCAAGATCGCTATTGCGTCGCAAAAACCGTGACGTATCAACGATCTCGCTAGCGATCTCGTTATGTGTGACGGGGCCTATACAGTGCCTTAAAAAAGTATTCATAGCCACATTTTTTCATATATTCATTTGAAAAATATATTAATATGTGTCATCCACTTATCAAGTTCACTTTGGAACAAGATAAAAAGGAGTAAGGTTTTTGGACGTGAGGTTGATTTTCAAAGATGGTGTCTTGAAAACGACGATATATACTAAAGATACAGATAAAAATAGCTTTTTTGCAATGTGGAGGTTGAAGCACAGGAGACTGAAGAGGGTGGTGAATGGTCGTACTTAAACACTCCAATATGCTTACAACAATCCATGACATCAGAAGACCACTGACTGGCAAATGGTGTGGAGTTGGTGTATACCTGCACCACCTGAGGTTGCACCATGACCGGGAAAAAGACTCAGGTAATTGAACCCTCTACTCCCATCAGACTCGAGGACCTTACAGTTTTGCTTGTGGTGGAAGAGACATTGTAGCCATCAAGAAGGTTCTCCTGGATCACTCAGCTTTGTTTTCAGAGCACCAGCCATTCTTGTACACCACGTGCAGAATTATTAGGCAAATGAGTATTTTGATCACTTCGATACTTTTTATACATGTCCTACTCCAAGCTGCAAAGACTTGAGAGCCAACTACCAATTAAGTAAATCTGGTGATGTGCATCTCTGTAATGAGGAGGGGTGTTGTCTAATGACATTAACACCCTATATAAGGTGTGCTTAATTATTAGGCAACTTCCTTTCCTTTGGCAAAATGGGTCAGAAGAGAGATTTGACGGGCTCTGAAAAGTCCAAAATTGTGAGATGTCTTGCAGAGGGATGCAGCAGGCTTGAAATTTCCAAATTTTTGAAGCGTGATCACCGAACAATCAAGCGTTTCATGGCAAATAGCCAACGGGGTCGCAAGAAGCGTGTTGGCCAAAAAAGGCGCAAAATAACTGCCCATGAATTGAGGAAAATCAAGCGTGAAGCTGCCAAGATGCCATTCGCCACTAGTTTTGCCATATTTCAGAGCTGCAACGTTACTGGAGTATCAAAAAGCACAAGGTGTGCGATACTCAGGGACATGGCCAAGGTAAGGAAGGCTGAAAAACGACCACCTTTGAACAAGAAACATAAGATAAAACGTCAAGAATGGGCCAGGAAATATCTTAAGACTGATTTTTCAAAGGTTTTATGGACTGATGAAATGAGAGTGACTCTTGATGGGCCAGATGGCAGAGAGCTGCACTCCGACTCAGACGCCAGCAAGGTGGAGGTGGGGTACTGGTATGGGCTGGTATCATAAAAGATGAACTTGTGGGACCTTTTCGGGTTGAGGATGGAGTGAAGCTCAACTCCCAGAACCTAATGCCAGTTTCTGGAAGACCACTTCTTCAAACAGTGGTACAGGAAGAAGTCGGTATCGTTCAAGAAAAACATGATTTTCATGCAGGACAATGCTCCATCACATGCATCCAACTACTCCACAGTGTGGCTGGCCAGTAAAGGTCTAAAAGAAGAAAAAATAATGACATGGCCCCCTTGTTCACCTGATCTGAACCCCATAGAGAACCTGTGGTCCATCATAAAATGTGAGATCTACAGGGAGGGAAAACAGTACACCTCTCGGAACAGTGTCTGGGAGGCTGTGGTGGCTGCTGCACACAATGTTGATCGAAAACAGATCAAGCAACTGACAGAATCTATGGATGGAAGGCTGTTGAATGTCATCATAAAGAATGGTGGCTATACTGATCACTAATTTTTTTAGTTTTTGCATGTCAGAAATGCTTCTTTCTAAATTTTGTGCACTGATATTGGTTTACCTGGTGAAAATAAACAAGTGAGATGGGATTATATTTGTTTTTTATTAAGTTGCCTAATAATTCTGCACAGTAATAGTTACCTGCACAAACAGATATCCTCCTAAGATAGCCAAATCTAAAAAAAAAACACTCCAACTTCCAAAAATATTAAGCTTGGATATTTATGAATCTTTTGGGTTGATTGAGAACATAGTTGTTGATCAATAATAAAAATAATCCTCTAAAATACAACTTGCCTAATAATTCTGCACACAGTGTATAGATCGGGCTATAAAAGGACTAACCTGCCCAATCTGGACCATCCCTGATGAAGGAAGCCCATTACTTCCGAAACATGTAGGAATTGGTCCATTCAGCTATCCTTACAGCCACTGTGATGTCATGCAACACCAGTTCACTGGAGTTCATCAGTAAAGATGGGCTCGGACTTCATTAAGCTCTTGCAGCTTCAAAGACTTACGGGCATGCGCCACCGGCCGGGGTGCCGCCTGTTAATGCACTCATGCCTGCTAGTGTATTTTAACACTCCTGCACAACTGAATGTGGACTCAACATTTCTGGTTGGAAAACAAACAATAGACTAACAGATATTTGGACTCTAGGACATAGTATACGGCGTTCCATCTCGCTATGAGAGCATCCATGTGCTACATCAGTATATGTATGAAGGAATACCTTTGTGTCAATTGACATCATCATTCCAGCTTTTGAGCATGATTTATCACACTGGCAGCCATCTGGTTTTATAATGCTGTCTTTTATATAACGTTCACATCTTATATACGAAAGTGCCATTAGGGGCTGATTTCTGAAATATAGCGGGGTTTATAGGCTCAGTTTCAATATACAACTGTAATAAATATTCTATTCGCTACTGAACCACATCTACAACCCCTGACAAAAATTATGGAATCACCAGGCTCGGAGGATGTTCATTCAGTTGTTTAATGTTGTTGAAAAAAAGCAGATCACAGACATGACACAAAACTAAAGTCATTTCAAATGGCAACTTTAGGGCTTTAAGAAACACTAAAAGAAATCAAGATAAAAAATGTGGTACTCAGTAAGGGTAATTTTTTTCAGACCAAGCAGAGGGCAAAAATTATGGAATTACTCAATTCTGAGTAAAAAATTATGGAATCATGAAAAACAAACACACAAAAGAACACTCCAATACATCACTAGTATTTTGTTGCACCACCTCTGACTTTAATAACAGCTTACAGTCTCTCAGGCATGGACTTAATGAGTGACTAACAGTACTCTTCATCAATCTGGCTCCAACTTTCTCTGATTGCTGTTGCCAGACCAGCTTTGCAGGTTGGAGCCTTGTCATGGACCATTTTCTTCAACTTCCACCTAAGATTTTCAATTGGATTGAGATCCGGACTATTTGCAGGCCATGATATTGACCTTATGTGTCTTCTTTCAAGGAATGTTTTCACAGTTTTTGCTCTATGGCAGGATGCATTATCATCTTGAAAAATGATGTCATCATCCCCAAACATCGTTTCAATTAATGGGATAAGAAAACTGTCCAAAATATCAATGTAAACTTGGGCATTTATTGAAGATGTAATGACAGCCATCTCTCCAGTGCCTTTACCTGACATGCAGCCCCATATCATCAATGACTGTGGAAATTTGCATGTTCTCTTCATGCAGTCATCTTTATAAATCTCATTGGAATGGCACCAAACAAAAGTTCCAGCATCATCACCTTGCCCAATGCAGATTCGCTTTTCTTCACTGAATATGACTTTCATCCAGTCATCCACAGTCCACGATTGCTTTTCCTTAGCCCATTGTAACCTTGATTTTTTCTGTTTAGGTGTTAATGATGGCTTATGTTTAGCTTTTCTGTATGTAAATCCCATTTCCTTTAGGAGGTTTCTTACAGTTCGGTCACAGACATTGACCCCAGTTTCCTCCCATTCGTTACTCATTTGTTTTGTTGTGTATTTCCTGTTTTGGAGACATATTGCTTTAAGTTTCTGGTCTTGACGCTTTGATGTCTTCCTTGGTCTACCAGTATGTTTGCCTTTAACAACCTTCCCATGTTGTTTGTATTTGGTCCAGATTTTAGACACAGCTGACTGTGAATAACCAACATCTTTTGCAGCATTGCGTGATGATTTACCTTCTTTTAAGAGTTTGATAATCCTCTCATTTGTTTCAATTGACATCTCTTGTGTTGGAGCCATGATTCATGTCAGTCCACTTGGTGCAACAGTTCTTCAAGGTGTGATCACTCCTTTTTAGATGCAGACTAACGAGCAGATCAAATTTGATGTGTAGCGTCGGCGTCCCTGCCTCCCGCTAGGCAGAGACGCCGTTCTTCTCACCTCCCTGCTCCGTCCTCGGCGTCCTCTTCCCGCGCTGCTGGCAATGCTCGCCGCTTCCGGGGCACTGTGCGCACTCCCTCTCTCTTAAAGGGGCCGAGCGCCCCGCCCTAAGGAGTCCCCGGCCAATTGCCGGTGGAGCTCCCATATATAAGGCACCTCCTCCAAAATGGAGGTGCCCGAGCAAAGTTGCTGCAAAGCCTTTCACCTCTACTTCAGCCCTCAGGTCCCGTTGCCAGTCTGTTTTCCAGCTCTGTCTACCTGCTTGCATTCCCTGCGGTCCGACAGTCTGTCTACAAGCTTCCGCCAGTCTGTCTATGGACCAGTCCGCCTGCGGATCAGGAAGCACCTGCCTGATACCTGCCTGAGACCACCTGCTAGCCAGCCGAGAGACTCTTACCCACTCACCTGGGAGCGCTCACCTGCTACCCGCCAGCTAGCCTACCTGGAGGCTCTGCCGTCACTTGCCGTGACCACCTGCCAGCCAGCCGAGAGACTCTTACCCGCTCACCTGGGAACGCTCACCTGCTACCCGCCTGCTAGCCTACCTGGAGGCTTTGCTGTCACTTGCCGTGACCACCCGCCTGTCAAGAGACTTTCCCCGTCACTTGCCGTGACCCCCTGCCCTTCTACCCAGAGATTGTTCCTGTCACTTGCCGTGTCTAGCTGCCCGCCTTCCCTGGGAGCCACCCGCTTCCTTACAAGGACTGCCCCTTTATATAGTAGCTCAGAGGTTCCACCTCCCAGACCCGTTACAGTTTGCTCGGGCCATGGAACCCGGTGGCACCCAAGCTCCCTCGCTCTCGGACCTATGTCATGAACTTTCCCGTCAGAGGTCCCAACAGGACTCCATCTTGGGCCACCTGCGTAGTGTTCACTCCCGCCTGGACACACTGACTGCCTCGTCGGGAGCTGCTTCCACTCGCACAACTACTACCCCGGCAGCGCCGCTGCCCATCAATACCATGGCATCCCTTCCCGGTCCCCGCCTTTCCGCCCCACCTCGTTTTGGTGGAGATCCCGGTCAAGCACGGGGCTTCATTAACCAACGCACCCTGCACTTCGAACTTTTGGCACACCAGTTTTCCACCGACCGAGCCAAAGTGGCCTTCATCATGTCCCATCTCACTGGGGAGGCGCTGACTTGGCTAAATCCTCTATGGGAGAGAGGAGACCCCCTGGTGTCCAACATGCCAGTCTTTCTCACGGCCTTCCGGAAAGTCTTCGACGAACCAGGACGAAAGACCTCATCCGCCTCATCTCTGCTACGCCTCCGTCAAGGGAGTCTCACCGTGGGCCAATATGCCACACGGTTCCGTACCCTTGCTTCTGAGCTTTCCTGGGATAACGACGCCCTGGTGTCTGTCTTCTGGGAAGGTCTATCCGGCCGGATTAAGGATGAACTTGCCGGTCGGGACATTCCTACCACTCTCGAAGATTTAATAACACTTGCCACCCGGATTGACATCCGGTTCCAGGAGCGCACCAAAGAGGTCACCCGTGAGAGGAGGTTTCCTCGCCTTGCTCCTACCTTCCAGAATCCCGTCACTTCCTCTGTTACTCCCCAGGCGCACTCACCCGAGCCTATGCAGGTCGACCAGACCAAGATGGTCAAAACCCGTCAAGAGTCACGCCGTGCCGAGAGGAGCTGCTTCTACTGTGGCAGTAAGGAGCACCGGATCCATTCCTGCCCGGAGAAGTCGGGAAACGCCTGTGTCTAGGATCGCTCAGAGAGGTCGTCCTAGACAAGAATAAACCCTCTCCATCTCTGATGCTGTCGGTCTCTATCATCTGCAGGGAGAACCGTTACTTTGAACTAGCTCAACTTGATTCTGGAGCTGCCAGAAATCTTATTTCTCAGTCCCTGGTAGAGAAATACTGCATTCCCACCAAACCTCTGGCCGAACCCTTATCTGTCGCCTCCGTGGACGGGGGTCTCTTACCGCATCCCATCCAACTTATCACCGAACCCATAACTCTGCAGGTGGGAATGCTGCACTCTGAGAGCATCTTCTTTCATGTTCTACCTGGACTCTCTCATGCCCTTTTGCTTGGCCTATCTTGGCTCCAGAGACATGCACCCGTGCTGGATTGGCAGACCGGAGAAGTCCTTCGCTGGGGACAGGACTGCCATAAGACTTGTTTAGTTCCCGTTCGTCCTGCCCGTCCTTCTCCTCCCCCAGCCAATCTACCCGGCCTGCCGGTACCCTATTGGTCTTATGCTGATGTCTTTAATAAAAAGGAAGCAGAGACATTACCTCCTCATAGACCATACGATTGCCCTATCGACTTGGTACCTGGCGCTAGTCCGCCCCGAGGGCGTATCTACCCTTTGTCCGCTGCTGAGACCCGGTCCATGTCTGAATATATCGAGGAGAACCTGGCCCGGGGATTTATCCGGAAATCTACCTCCCCGGCGGGAGCAGGTTTCTTCTTCGTTAAAAAGAAGGACGGCTCACTTCGTCCCTGTATAGACTATAGAGGCCTTAACCAGATCACGGTGAAGAATAAATACCCCCTTCGGCTCATTCCTGAATTATTTGACCGTCTGAGGGGTGCTAGAATCTTCACCAAGCTGGATCTCCGTGGGGCCTATAACCTGGTTCGTATCCGTCAGGGGGATGAATGGAAGACGGCATTCAACACCCGGGACGGCCACTATGAATGCCTCTTAATGCCCTTCGGTCTCTGTAATGCTCCCGCCGTCTTTCAAGAGTTGGTCAATGATATCTTCCGGGACCTTCTCTACTCCTGCGTGGTGGTATACCTGGACGACATCTTGGTCTTCTCTCCGGATCTCCCTACACACCGGAGGGACGTTCGTCAGGTCCTGCTCAGGCTCAGGCAAAACCACCTCTACGCAGAATTTGAGAAGTGCCTCTTTGAGCAGACCTCGCTTCCATTTCTGGGCTACATCATCTCTCAGACCAGTCTACGAATGGATCCTGAGAAACTTTCTGCCATCCAGAAGTGGCCCCGACCTGAGGGGTTGAAGGCTATCCAGCGGTTCCTGGGCTTCGCCAACTACTACCGCCTCTTCATTCCGCACTTCTCTTCCCGGACTGCCCCTATCTCTGCGCTCACCCGTAAGGGCGCTAATCCCTAAGAATGGCCGCCCAAGGCAGAGGAGGCCTTCCTGTCTTTGAAACAAGCTTTCTCCTCCGCCCCTGTGCTGCACCGTCCGGACAGCAACAAACAATTCTTCTTAGAAGTAGACGCTTCCTCCTCCGGAGCCGGAGCGGTGCTCACCCAAAAGTCGTCATCCAGAAGAATGGTAACCTGCGATTTCTTCTCCAAACTCTTCTCCTCATCTGAGCGCAATTATTCTATAGGAGATCGAGAATTGTTAGCCATTAAGTTGGCACTGGAGGAGTGGCGTTTCCTGCTCGAGGGGGCTCTTCACCCGGTAATAATCTACACGGATCACAAAAACTTGGCTTATCTCCAGAGTGCCCAAAGACTTAACCCGCGCCAAGCCCGGTGGTCCTTGTTCTTCGCCCGCTTTGATTTCATTCTTCATTTTCGCCCGGCAGACAAAAATATCAAAGCTGATGCCTTGTCCCGATCCTTTTTGTTCTCCGATCTAGAGGAGGAGCCTAAGCACATCATCGACCCCGCCAAGGTAATGCTGGTGGCTCCCGTGGGTCTAAATCGTCTTCCACCCGGTAAGATGTTTGTAACAGTACCTGATCGTGAGAAAGTCCTACACTGGGGACATTCGTCTAAGCTAGCTGGCCATGCTGGCCAGAAAAAGGCCCTCCTGCTTATTACCCGGCATTACTGGTGGCCTACCCTGCACAAGGACGTAATAGACTTTGTCTCAGCCTGTGCGTCCTGCGCCCGTAACAAGGTTCCTAGACATCTGCCAGTTGGCCGCCTTCTGCCTCTTCCCATACCTGCTGCCCCATGGCAGCATATAGCCATGGACTTTATAACGTATCTCCCTGTCTCTGCTGGTTGTACGGTCATTTGGGTGGTCGCTGACCGCTTCTCTAAGATGGCTCACTTCATTCCCCTGCCGGACCTTCAGTCTGCATCTGAATTGGCTAAAGACTTTATCCATCATATTTTCCGTCTTCATGGTCTCCCTCTCCACATCGTATCCGACCGAGGAGTTCAGTTCACCTCTCGCTTCTGGAGAGCCATGTGTAAACTGCTGGGGGTCACCTTGGACTTCTCCTCTGCTTATCACCCACAGTCCAATGGTCAAGTAGAGCGGATCAACCAAATTTTAACCAGTTACCTCCGGCACTTTGTTAATGCCCACCATTCCGACTGGGTGGATCTTTTACCGTGGGCCGAATTTTCCTATAATAATCACGAGAGCGAGTCTTCCTCCAAATCCCCGTTTTTTATTGTCTACGGTCAACATCCTCGGATCCCGTTTCCCGTCTCCACCTCGGTGGATAATCCGGCCGCGGAATCTCTTGCTAGCGAATTCTCCTCCATTTGGGAGAGTACCAGATCCGCACTTCTTCAGTCCTCCGAGCGGATGAAGAAACAGGCTGACAAAAGACGTCTGGATCCACCCCAATTCCGTCCTGGAGATAAAGTCTGGCTCTCGTCCAAGTATGTCCAGCTCAAGATTCCTTCCTACAAGTTAGGGCCTCGGTTCATCGGCCCACTGGAAGTTATCAAACAAATCAACCCGGTGGCCTATAAATTGAAACTCCCGGCCAACTTGCGGATCCCTAACTCCTTCCATGTATCTCTCCTCAAACCTGCAGTACTTAATTCTTTTTACAAGTCTACAGGTACGCCTCCTGCTCCGGTTTCCGCTGAAGACAAGTTTGAGGTAGAGAGCATTCTGGCCACCAAAAGGGTAAGAGGAAAGACCTTTTTTCTAGTGGATTGGAAGGGGTTTGGTCCTGAGGAGAGAACGTGGGAGCCCCGGGAGAACATCCATGCCCCGCTCATCCTTGATAAATTTCTCTCCGGCCTAAAAAAGGGGGGGCCTAAAGGGGGGGTACTGTAGCGTCGGCGTCCCTGCCTCCTGCTAGGCAGAGACGCCGTTCCTCTCACCTCCCTGCTCCGTCCTCGGCGTCCTCTTCCCGTGCTGCTGGCAGCGCTCGCCGCTTCCCGGGCACTGTGCTTAGGGCGCGCGCGCGCTCCCTCTCTCTTAAAGGGGCTGCGCGCGCCGCCCTAAGGAGTACCCGGCCAATTGCCGGTGGAGCTGCCATATATAAGGCACCTCCTCCAAAATGGAGGTGCCTGAGCAAAGTTGTTGCAAAGCCTTTCACCTCTGCTTCAGCCCTCAGGTCCCGTTGCCAGTCTGTTTTCCAGCTCTGTCTACCTGCTTGCATTCCCTGCGGTCCGACAGTCTGTCTACCAGCTTCCGCCAGTCTGTCTATGGACCAGTCCGCCTGCGGCTCAGGAAGTACCTGCCTGATACCTGCCTGCCAGCCAGCCGAGAGACTCTTACCCGCTCACCTGGGAGCGCTCACCTGCTACCGCCAGCTAGCCTACCTGGAGGCTCTGCCGTCACTTGCCGTGACCACCTGCCAGCCAGCCGAGAGACTCTTACCCGCTCACCTGGGAGCGCTCACCTGCTACCCGCCTGCTAGCCTACCTGGAGGCTTTGCCGTCACTTGCCGTGACCACCCGCCTGTCAAGAGACTTTCCCTGTCACTTGCCGTGACCCCCTGCCCTTCTACCCAGAGACTGTTCCTGTCACTTGCCGTGTCTACCTGCCCGCCTTCCCTGGGAGCCACCAGCTTCCTTACAAGGACTGCCCCTTTGTATAGTAGCTCAGAGGTTCCACCTCCCAGACCCGTTACATGATGCAGGTGTTAGTCTTGGAAATTAAAATTTACAGGGTGATTCCATATTTTTTTTCCTCAGAATTGAGTGATTCCATAATTTTTTCCCTCTGCTTGTTCTGAAAAAAATTACCCATTAGAGAGTACCACATTTTTAATCTTGATTTCTTTTAGTGTTTCTTAAAGTCCTAAAGTTTACATTTGAATTGACTTTAGTTTTGTGCCATGTCTGTGATCTGCTTTTTTTCAACAACATTAAACAACTAAATGAACATCCTCCGAGCCCGGTGATTCCATAATTTTTGCCAGGGATTGTATACAAATGATACACGAAACTTGTGAATAAATTTTGGTGTGAAGTACAATAATATAAGCAATGGTGTATCATTGAACATTAAATTATTAATCAAGCGCAATACACCAATGCAGATTTATAAGTGCAAAATATTAGTGCAATATATAAGTGCAATATACTACGGTAAGCCATCAGTGTAATTTACATGTGTAATGATGTATAGATTTACATCTGTGATCTTATGGTTGTTACTTTCTTTCTAATCTCATTTACTTTCCATTAGCACAAGTTGTTTTTATAAATTAAATTTTTTTTTTAAACTATACTTTATCATATTTCTACAAGTCATTCCCATATGTTTTGTGCTTTGCTATCCATGCATTACAGTCCCGAGTGCTTATATTAGGCTCCAGGTTGCCAGCAACACTGTTAGGCTGAGTGCCCACTATGCGTTTTTCAAGCGTTTTTGCTGCGGAATTTCCGCAGCGAAAACACTTAAAAAGACGCATGGTAATACGTGTCCCATGGTCCCCAATGACAATCCGCATGTGCACATGATGCGGAAATTTCCGCTGCGGATTATCATTGCGGAACAATATGCAGCATGTCCATTAATTTTGCGAACACGCAGTGTAATTGTCACCATTGACTTGCATTGGACCGCTTAATATCCGTGTCAACACATTTACACACACGGATATTAAGCGTTTCTATGTGCGGATGGTACCCGGGTTTGGAGAAGAGGAGACTCTCCTCCAGACCCAGGCACCATAGAACCTGTAAAAAAAAAAGAATTTAAAATAAAAAATAAAGATTCTACTTACCTTCCGATGTCCCCCGGTCTCCTCAGCGATGCGTCCGGTCTCTGGTTCGGCTTGCGGTGGTGTGAGGACCTGACATGACGTCATGTGACAGGTCACGCGACCGCTGACGTCGGCGGTCGCGTGACCTGTCACATGACTCAATGACGTCCTTCACACCAACGAGACCCATACAACAGACCTGACGCATCGCTGAGGAGACCGGGGGCCATCGGAAGGTAAGTAGAATCTTATTTTTTACCATTCTTACTCTTTTCTTTTAACTATTACTTGGTCACACTATATAAATCCATGCCGGTTGCATGGATTTATATAGTGTGACCAAGTTGTCAAGCACTTTCCAAGTGATGCTAAAATCGCTTGATAACCCGCATGCAGAAATGCAAGTGAAGAACGCTTCACATCCGCTTGTCCCTGGCAGAAAAAATGCATGTACAATCCGCATGCGTTTTTCCTGCCAGGGAGAAGTGGAAAAAATATGCAGCATTTTTGCATCGTGGGCACATAGCCTTCGCAAAGGCCATTACAATGCCAACGCTGGGGAGGATATGACAAAAAGCTGTCGGCACCTTGTTTAGTACCAATAGTAATAATTAAAAAGAACGTAAAATCAGAAAAGGACCAAATAAATAAAGTTTTAATGTTAAACATTTTTTTTTAAGTTTTTATGTCTTTATTTTTCTAATTTGTTGTCCCATGAGCACTGTTAGGCCTTATTCACATGTCTGTGTTTAAACATGTACGTGAAAAAATGGTACCGGTCAGTTTTGGATCAGTCTGTCATCAGTGTATGGTCAGTGTGTCCGTTTTTACCATAAGTGTGTCCGTTTTTACCATCAGTGTGCCTTCAGCATGTTAGTTTTTCCTATCAGTGTGTCATCCGTGTGTCCATTTTTACCATCAGTGTGTCATCTATTTGTTCCTTTTTCCCATAAGTGTGTCATCCGTTTGTCCGCTTTTACCATCAGTGTGTCCGCTTTTACCATCAGTGTGTCCGTTTTTACAATCAGTGTGTCATCCATGTGTCCGTTTTTACCTTCAGTGTGTCCATTTTTACAATCAGTGTGTCTTCAGTGTGTCATCCGTGTGTCCATTTTTACCATCAGTGAGTCTTCAGTGTGTCCGTTTTTACCATCAGTGTTTCATCTGTGTGTCCGTTTTTACCATCAGTGAGCCTTCAGTGTGTCCGTTTTTACCTTCAGTGTCCGTTTTTACCATCAGTGTGCCATCTGTGTGTCCGTTTTTACCATCAGTGTGTCATCAGTGTGTCCGTTTTTACCATCAGTGTGTCCGTTTTTTACCATCGATGTGTCCATTTTTACAGTGTGTCATCCATGTGTCCGTTTTTACCATCAGTGTGCCTTCAGTGTATCCGTTTTTTACCATCAGTGTGTCCATTTTTGCAGTAAGTGTGTCATCCGTGTGTCCGTTTTTACCATCAGTGTGTCCGTTTTTACCTTCAGTGTGTGTCCGATTTTACCATCAGTGTGTCTTCAGTGTCCTTTTTTACCATCAGTGTGTCCGTTTTTACCATAAGCGTGCCTTCAGTGTGTCCGTTTTTACCATCAGTGTCATCCGTGTGTCCGTTTTTACCATCAGTGTGTCATCCGTGTGTCCGTTTTTACCATCAGTGTGTCATCCGTGTGTCCGTTTTTACCATCAATATGTCTTCTGTGTGTCCGTTTTTATCATCAGTGTGTCATCTGTGTGTCTGTTTTTACCATCAGTGTGCCTTCAGTGTGTCTGTTTTTACCATCCTTGTATCATCTGTGTGTCTGTTTTTACCATCAGTGTGTCATCCGTGTGTCCGTTTTTACCATCCTTGTGTCATCCGTATGTCCGTTTTTACCATCAGTGTGTCATCCGTGTGTCTGTTTTTACCATCAGTGTCATCCATATGTCCGTTTTTACCATCAGTGTGCCTTCAGTGTGTCCGTTTTTACCATCAGTGTGCCTTCAGTGTGTCCATTTTTACCATCAGTGTGTCATCAGTGAGTCCATTTTTACCATCAGTGTGTCATCTGTGTGTCCGTTTTTACCATCAGTGTGTCATCCATGTGTCTGTTTTTACCATCAGTGTGCCTTCAGTGTGTCTGTTTTTACCATCCTTGTATCATCTGTGTGTCTGTTTTTACCATCAGCGTGTCATCTGTGTGTCCGTTTTTACCATCAGTGTGTCATCCATGTGTCTGTTTTTACCATCAGTGTGTCATCCATGTGTCTGTTTTTACCATCCTTGTGTCATCTGTGTGTCCGTTTTTACCATCAGTGTGTCATCCATGTGTCTGTTTTTACCATTAGTGTGCCTTCAGTGTGTCTGTTTTTACCATCCTTGTATCATCTGTGTGTCTGTTTTTACCATCAGTGTGTCATCCGTGTGTCCGTTTTTACCATCCTTGTGTCATCCGTATGTCCGTTTTTACCATCAGTGTGTCATCCGTGTGTCTGTTTTTACCATCAGTGTGCCATCAATGTGACCGTTTTTATTTTAGTATGTCATCCGTATGTCCGTTTTTACCATCAGTGTGTCATCCGTGTGTCTGTTTTTACCATCAGTGTCATCCATATGTCCGTTTTTACCATCAGTGTGTCCGTTTTTACAATCAGTGTCATCCGTGTGTCTGTTTTTACCATCATTGTGTCCGTTTTTACCATCAGTGTGTCATCTGTGTGTCCGTTTTTACCATCAGTGTGTCATCTGTGTGTCCTTTTTTACCATCAGTGTGTCATCTGTGTGTCCGTTTTTACCATCAGTGTGTCATCAGTGTGCCCATTCTTACCATCAGTGTGCCATCAGAGTGTCCGTTCTTACCATCAGTGTGTCATCAGTGTGTCTGTTTTTACCATCAGTGTGTCCGTTTTTTACCATCGATGTGTCCATTTTTACAGTGTGTCATCCATGTGTCCGTTTTTACCATCAGTGTGCCTTCAGTGTATCCGTTTTTTACCATCAGTGTGTCCATTTTTGCAATAAGTGTGTCATCCGTGTGTCCGTTTTTACCATCAGTGTGTCCGTTTTTACCTTCAGTGTGTGTCCGATTTTACCATCAGTGTGTCTTCAGTGTCCTATTTTACCAACAGTGTGTCGGTTTTTACCATAAGCATGCCTTCAGTGTGTCCGTTTTTACCATCAGTGTCATCCGTGTGTCCGTTTTTACCATCAGTGTGTCATCCGTGTGTCCGTTTTTACCATCAATATGTCTTCTGTGTGTCCGTTTTTATCATCAGTGTGTCATCTGTGTCTGTTTTTACCATCAGTGTGCCTTCAGTGTGTCCGTTTTTACCATAAGCGTGCCTTCAGTGTGTCCGTTTTTACCATCAGTGTCATCCGTGTGTCCATTTTTACCATCAGTGTCATCCGTGTGTCCGTTTTTACCATCAGTGTGTCATCCGTGTGTCCGTTTTTACCATCAGTGTGCCTTCAGTGTGTCCATTTTTACCATTAGTGTGTCATCAGTGAGTCCGTTTTTACCATCAGTGTGTCATCTGTGTGTCCGTTTTTACCATCAGTGTGTCATCCATGTGTCTGTTTTTACCATCAGTGTGCCTTCAGTGTGTCTGTTTTTACCATCAGTGTGTCATCCGTGTGTCCGTTTTTACCATCCTTGTGTCATCTGTGTGTCTGTTTTTACCATCAGTGTGTCCTCAATGTGATCGTTTTTATTTTAGTATGTCATCCGTATGTCCGTTTTTACCATCCTTGTGTCATCTGTGTGTCTGTTTTTACCATCAGTGTGCCATCAATGTGACCGTTTTTATTTTAGTATGTCATCCGTATGTCCGTTTTTACCATCAGTGTGTCATCCGTGTGTCTGTTTTTACCATCAGTGTCATCCATATGTCCGTTTTTACCATCAGTGTGTCCGTTTTTACAATCAGTGTCATCCGTGTGTCTGTTTTTACCATCATTGTGTCCGTTTTTACCATCAGTGTGTCATCTGTGTGTCCGTTTTTACCATCAGTGTGTCATCTGTGTGTCCGTTTTTACCATCAGTGTGTCATCTGTGTGTCCGTTTTTACCATCAGTGTGTCATCAGTGTGCCCATTCTTACCATCAGTGTGCCATCAGAGTGTCCGTTCTTACCATCAGTGTGTCATCAGTGTGTCATCAGTGTGTCTGTTTTTACCATCAGTGTGTCCGTTTTTTACCATCGATGTGTCCATTTTTACAGTGTGTCATCCATGTGTCCGTTTTTACCATCAGTGTGCCTTCAGTGTATCCGTTTTTTACCATCAGTGTGTCCATTTTTGCAATAAGTGTGTCATCCGTGTGTCCGTTTTTACCATCAGTGTGTCCGTTTTTACCTTCAGTGTGTGTCCGATTTTACCATCAGTGTGTCTTCAGTGTCCTATTTTACCAACAGTGTGTCCGTTTTTACCATAAGCATGCCTTCAGTGTGTCCGTTTTTACCATCAGTGTCATCCGTGTGTCCGTTTTTACCATCAGTGTGTCATCCGTGTGTCCGTTTTTACCATCAATATGTCTTCTGTGTGTCCGTTTTTATCATCAGTGTGTCATCTGTGTGTCTGTTTTTACCATCAGTGTGCCTTCAGTGTGTCCGTTTTTACCATAAGCGTGCCTTCAGTGTGTCCGTTTTTACCATCAGTGTCATCCGTGTGTCCATTTTTACCATCAGTGTCATCCGTGTGTCCGTTTTTACCATCAGTGTGTCATCCGTGTGTCCGTTTTTACCATCAGTGTGCCTTCAGTGTGTCCATTTTTACCATTAGTGTGTCATCAGTGAGTCCGTTTTTACCATCAGTGTGTCATCTGTGTGTCCGTTTTTACCATCAGTGTGTCATCCATGTGTCTGTTTTTACCATCAGTGTGCCTTCAGTGTGTCTGTTTTTACCATCAGTGTGTCATCCGTGTGTCCGTTTTTACCATCCTTGTGTCATCTGTGTGTCTGTTTTTACCATCAGTGTGTCCTCAATGTGACCGTTTTTATTTTAGTATGTCATCCGTATGTCCGTTTTTACCATCAGTGTGTCATCCGTGTGTCTGTTTTTACCATCAGTGTCATCCATATGTCCGTTTTTACCATCAGTTTGTCCGTTTTTACCATTAGTGTGTCATCCGTGTGTCCGTTTTTACCATCAGTGTGTCACCTGTGTGTCCGTTTTTACCATCAGTGTGTCATCTGTGTGTCCGTTTTTACCATCAGTGTGTCATCTGTGTGTCTGTTTTTACCATCAGTGTGTCATCTGTGTATCTGTTTTTACCATCAGTGTGTCATCCATATGTCCGTTTTTACCATTAGTGTGTCATCCGTGTGTCCGTTTTTACCATCAGTGTGTCATCTCTGTGTCTGTTTTTACCATCAGTGTGTCATCTGTGTGTCTGTTTTTACCATTAGTGTGTCATCCATATGTCCGTTTTTACCATTAGTGTGCCTTCAGTGTGTCCGTTTTTACCATCAGTGTGCCTTCAGTGTGTCCATTTTTACCATTAGTGTGTCATCAGTGAGTCCGTTTTTACCATCAGTGTGTCATCTGTGTGTCCGTTTTTACCATCAGTGTGTCATCCATGTGTCTGTTTTTACCATCAGTGTGTCATCTGTGTGTCCGTTTTTACCATCCTTGTGTCATCTGTGTGTCTGTTTTTACCATCAGTGTGTCCTCAATGTGACCGTTTTTATTTTAGTATGTCATCCGTATGTCCGTTTTTACCATCCTTGTATCATCTGTGTGTCTGTTTTTACCATCAGTGTGCCATCAATGTGACCGTTTTTATTTTAGTATGTCATCCGTATGTCCGTTTTTACCATCAGTGTGTCATCCGTGTGTCTGTTTTTACCATCAGTGTCATCCATATGTCCGTTTTTACCATCAGTTTGTCCGTTTTTACCATTAGTGTGTCATCCGTGTGTCCGTTTTTACCATCAGTGTGTCACCTGTGTGTCCGTTTTTACCATCAGTGTGTCATCTGTGTGTCCGTTTTTACCATCAGTGTGTCATCTGTGTGTCTGTTTTTACCATCAGTGTGTCATCTGTGTGTCCGTTTTTACCATCAGTGTGTCACCTGTGTGTCCGTTTTTACCATCAGTGTGTCATCTGTGTGTCCGTTTTTACCATCAGTGTGTCATCTGTGTGTCCGTTTTTACCATCAGTGTGTCATCTGTGTGTCCGTTTTTACCAGCAGTGTGTCATCTGTGTGTCTGTTTTTACCATCAGTGTGTCATCTGTGTATCTGTTTTTACCATCAGTGTGTCATCTGTGTGTCTGTTTTTACCATCAGTGTGTCATCTGTGTGTCTGTTTTTACCATCAGTGTGTCATCCATATGTCCGTTTTTACCATCAGTGTGCCTTCAGTGTGTCCGTTTTTACCATCAGTGTGCCTTCAGTGTGTCCATTTTTACCATTAGTGTGTCATCAGTGAGTCCGTTTTTACCATCAGTGTGTCATCTGTGTGTCCGTTTTTACCATCAGTGTGTCATCCATGTGTCTGTTTTTACCATCAGTGTGCCTTCAGTGTGTCTGTTTTTACCATCAGTGTGTCATCCGTGTGTCCGTTTTTACCATCCTTGTGTCATCTGTGTGTCTGTTTTTACCATCAGTGTGTCCTCAATGTGACCGTTTTTATTTTAGTATGTCATCCGTATGTCCGTTTTTACCATCCTTGTGTCATCTGTGTGTCTGTTTTTACCATCAGTGTGCCATCAATGTGACCGTTTTTATTTTAGTATGTCATCCGTATGTCCGTTTTTACCATCAGTGTGTCATCCGTGTGTCTGTTTTTACCATCAGTGTCATCCATATGTCCGTTTTTACCATCAGTTTGTCCGTTTTTACCATTAGTGTGTCATCCGTGTGTCCGTTTTTACCATCAGTGTGTCATCTGTGTGTCCGTTTTTACCATCAGTGTGTCATCTGTGTATCTGTTTTTACCATCAGTGTGTCATCCATGTGTCTGTTTTTACCATCAGTGTGCCTTCAGTGTGTCTGTTTTTACCATCAGTGTGTCATCCGTGTGTCCGTTTTTACCATCCTTGTGTCATCTGTGTGTCTGTTTTTACCATCAGTGTGTCCTCAATGTGACCGTTTTTATTTTAGTATGTCATCCGTATGTCCGTTTTTACCATCCTTGTGTCATCTGTGTGTCTGTTTTTACCATCAGTGTGCCATCAATGTGACCGTTTTTATTTTAGTATGTCATCCGTATGTCCGTTTTTACCATCAGTGTGTCCGTTTTTACCATCAGTGTGTCATCCGTGTGTCTGTTTTTACCATCAGTGTCATCCATATGTCCGTTTTTACCATCAGTTTGTCCGTTTTTACCATTAGTGTGTCATCCGTGTGTCCGTTTTTACCATCAGTGTGTCATCTGTGTGTCCGTTTTTACCATCAGTGTGTCATCTGTGTATCTGTTTTTACCATCAGTGTGTCATCTGTGTGTGTTTTTACCATCAGTGTGTCATCTGTGTGTCTGTTTTTACCATCAGTGTGTCATCCATATGTCCGTTTTTACCATCAGTGTGTCATGTGTGTGTCCGTTTTTACCATCAGTGTGTCATCCGTGTGTCTGTTTTTACCATCAGTGTGTCATCCGTGTGTCCGTTTTTACCATCAGTGTGTCATGTGTGTGTCCGTTTTTACCATCAGTGTGTCATCCGTGTGTCTGTTTTTACCATCAGTGTGTCATCAGTGTGTCCGTTTTTACTATCAGTGTCCATTTTTGCAATCAGTGTGTCATCCGTGTGTACGTTTTTACCATCAGTGTGTCCGTTTTTACCATCAGTGTGTCATCTGTGTGTCTGTTTTTACCATCAGTGTGTCATCTGTGTGTCTGTTTTTACCATCAGTGTGTCATCAGTGTGTCCGTTTTTACCATCAGTGTCCATTTTTGCAATCAGTGTGTCATCTGTGTGTACGTTTTTACAAGCAGTGTGTCAGTTTTTATCTTCAGTGTGTTCGATTTTACCATCAGTGGTTTTTACAGATGGATAAATCACAAAGCTTAGTCTATTCTTTGCAATGTTAATCACGGACAGCACATGCACGCCATGTGAATAGCACCATAGATTACTATGGATATGTGTTGTATCTGTGAAAAGAAATGGATACAACACGGTCGTCTGAATGAGGCTTTAGAAAAAGTGTCTTGTGCAGCAGAGATGTGGAGGCATACTGCAGGACGTGTGGAAGGGGCTTTGATAAGCAGCACTTATTGACTAGTCATTCTTCTTGTGTAAGTCCTGACCTGCATGACAGATGGGTGGGCATTCAGTGTGAGGCTGGCCGCTGACAGAATAACACTTCTGCAGGAGCAATGGTAAGGAAGTCTCAGTATAGTGTTGGCAGCCTGGGTACACATCCACCGCACTGGAGAGAATGTCATGGAATGGCGGCCAAAGAACGGGGTTCACAGCAAGGAAGAAGAACATGTAGCCAAGGTGAGAGGAGGTGTCAATGACCATCTCCAGACTAGAGATTCCTATGAGCCACTTGGCTGCTGTAAATCATATCTCTGCTGTTGCCAGTAGCTCAGGCGAGGTCAGCTCTGTTTCACAGTCTCATGGATAACAAATGACATGGTGGTGCGCATGCAGAACCATGGATCCAATAAAGCAGAGCTTTGTTCCCGCCATTGGTGGGGGGTCCCAGCCCTGCCCCCTCTCCTCCAGTGATTTTCAATTTGCACACGTGGTCAGAATTGTTGGTACCCCTCGTTTAATGAAAGAAAAACCCACAATGGTCACAGAAATAACTTGAATCTGACAAAAGTAATAATAAATTAAAAATCTATGACAAGGAACAAATGAAAGTCAGACATTGCTTTTCAACCTTGCTTCCACAGAATTTTTAAAGAAATTAAACTCATGAAATAGGCCTGGACAGAAATGATGGTACCCCTGAAAATAATGTGACAAAAGGGACATGTTAAATCAAGTTGTGTCCACTAATTAGCATCAAAGGTGTCTACAATCTTGTAATCAGTCAGTGGGCCTGTATATAGGGCTACAGATACTCACTGTGCTGTTTGGTGACATGGTGTGTACAACACTCAACATGGACCAGAGGAAGCAAAGGAAAGAGTTGTCTCAGGAGATTAGAAAGAAAATTATAGACAAGCATGTTAAAGGTAAAGGTTATAAAACCATCTCCAAGCAGCTTGATGTTCCTGTGACTACAGTTGCACATATTATTCAGAAATTTAAGATCCATGGGACAGTAGCCAACCTCCCTGGACGTGGCCGCAGGAGGAAAATTGATGACAAATCAAAGAGATGGATAATACGAATGGTAACAAAAGAGCCCAGGATAACTATTTAAGAGATTAAAGGTGAACTTCAAACTCAAGGAACATCAGTGTCAGATCGCACCATCCGCCGTTGTTTAATCCAAAGTGGACTTCATGGGAGACGACCAAGGAGAACACCATTGTTGAAAAAAAATCATAAAAAAGCCAGACTGGAATTTTCCAAACTACATGTTGACAAGCCACAAAGCTTCAGGGAGAATGTCCTATGGACAGATGAGACAAAAATGGAAGTTTTTGGCAAGGCACATCAGCTCTATGTTCACAGACGGAAAAATGAAGCATATCAAGAAAAGAACACTTTTCCTACTGTGAAACATGGAGGAGGCTCTGTTATGTTCTGGGGCTGCTTTGCTGCATCTGGCACAGGGTGTCTTGAATCTGTGCAGGGTACAATGAAATCTCAAGACTATCAAGGGATTCTAGAGAGAAATGTGCTGCCCAGTGTCAGAAAGCTTGGTCTCAGTCGCAGGTCATGGGTCTTCCAACAGGATAATGACCCAAAACACACAGCTAAAAACACCCAAGAATGGCTAAGAGGAAAACATTGGACTATTCTGAAGTGGCCTTCTATGAGCCCTGACCTAAATCCTATTGAGCATCTTTGGAAAGAGCTGAAACATGCCGTCTGGAAAAGGCCAGATTCAAACACGAGACAACTGGAGCAGTTTGCTCATGAGGAGTCGCCAAGATACCTGTGGAGAGGTGCAGAAGTCTCATTGACAGTTACAGAAATCGTTTGATTGCAGTGATTGCCTCAAAAGGTTGTTGAACAAAATATTAAGTTAAGAAGAACCATCATTTCTGACCAGGCCTATTTCATGAGTTTAATTTTTTTTAAATTTCTGTGGAAGCAGAAAAGCAATGTCTGACTTTCATTTGTCCCTTTTCATAGATTTTTAATTTATTACTACTTTTGTCAGATTCAAGTTATTTCTGTGACCATTGTGGGTTTTTCTTTCATTAAACGAGGGGTACCAACAATTTTGACCACGTGTGTATCAACTATTTCCTGGATAGGTAAAAACTTGCACTTTGTTCTAACCCATTTAACCCCTTAATAACATCTGACGTACTAATACGCGTCTGTGCCCTGGGACTTAAGAGCCAGACCCGTATTAGTACGTCATCGCGATCGCGCACGCACACAGGCTGTGCGGGTGCGATCGCCGCCGGGTGTCAGCTGATTGTCACAGCTGACACCCGGTACTATGTGCAGGGAGCGGTCCTGCACCGCTCCCAGCACATTAACCCCCGCGATGCTGCGATCGAAGTCGATCGCAGCCGATCGCAGCATTGCGGGGGCAAGGGGAGGTGATCGAAGATACTCACCTCCTCTTCCGGCTTCCAGCGCTGTCTGCAAAGGCTTCCCGGGTGTTGCCATGACGACCTGATGTCGTCATGACAACATCCGGGTCACCAGACAGCAGGAAGATTGTTTGGACATGCGCAGTGCATCTCCAAACAATCTTCTCACTGTGCAGCGCTGATAGCCTGTATGACACAGGGATGGTGCTGCATTCCTGTGCCATGCAGGCGATCAGAGAAAAAAAAGTGAAAGTCCCAAAAAAAAAACCGAAGCAAAAAACAATGCTTTATCACCATACCGCCAAATAAAAAATGGAATAACACGCGATCAAAAAGACGAATATAAATAAAAATGGTACCGCTGAAACCGTCATCTCGTCCCGCAAAAAACAAGCTGACATACAGCTCCATCAGCCGAAAAATAAAAAAGTTATAGCTCTCAGAATAAAGCTATGCTAAAAAATATTTTTTTCTATAAAATTGCTTTTATTATGTAAAAGTGCAAAACATAGAAAAACTATATAAATGTGGTACCGCTGTAAACGTACTGACCCGAAGAATAAAGCTGCCTTATCACTTTTACCACAAGCGGAACAGAATAAAAAAAAAAAAAAAACAATTTCTGAATTGTTGGTTTTAGTTTATTCTGCCTCCCAAAAATCGGAATAGAAAGCGATCAAAAAACGTCACGTGCCTGAAAATGGCACCAATAACAACGTCAACTCATCCCGCAAAAAAAGAGCCGTCACATGACTGTCTGCCAAAATCTGGAAAAATTATAGCTCTCAAAATATGGCAATGCAAAAACTAGATTTTACAAAAAATGCGTCTTTTTGTGTGTGACTGCTGTCAGTCATAAAAACCCCATATGATTCTGGTATTGCTGTAATCACACCGACCCGAAGAATAAAGTCGTCTAATCACTTATACCGCACGAGGAACGGCGTCAAAAATAAACTCTTGGGTTAGGATTGGGCTAGGGTTAGCGACTCTCTCTTTCATTTTTACGAATCAATTTGTGAAGCACCTAGGGGTTCCAAGTGCTCACTATGCATCTAGATAGGTGCCTTGGGGTGTCTAGTTTCCAAAATGGGGTCACTTGTGGGGGAGCTCCAAAGTTTGGGCACACAGGGGCTCTCCAAACGCAACTTGGTGTCCGCTAACAATTTGAGCCGATTTTCCATTCAATTTGTTAGCGGATACCATGTTGCATTTGGAGAGTCCCTGTGTGCCCAAACATTGGAGCTCTCCCACAAGTGACCCCATTTTGGAAACTAGACCCCCCAAGGCACCTATCTAGATGCATAGTGAGCACTTGGGACCCCCAGGTGCTTCACAAATTGATTCATAAAAATGAAAAAGTGTTTTTTTTTTCACTTTTTTATTTTTACGAATCAATTTGTGAAGCACCTGGGGGTTCCAAGTGCTCACTATGCATCTAGATAGGTGCCTTTGGGGGTCTAGTTTCCAAAATGGGGTCACTTGTGGGGGAGCTCCAAAGTTTGGGCACACAGGGGCTCTCCAAACGCAACTTGGTGTCCGCTAACAATTTGAGCCGATTTTCCATTCAATTTGGTAGCGGATACCATGTTGCATTTGGAGAGTCCCTGTGTGCCCAAACATTGGAGCTCTCCCACAAGTGACCCCATTTTGGAAACTAGACCCCCCAAGGCACCTATCTAGATGCATAGTGAGCACTTGGAACCCCCAGGTGCTTCACAAATTGATTCATAAAAATGAAAAAGTGGTTGTTTTTTCACTTTTTCATTTTTACGAATCAATTTGTGAAGCACCTAGGGGTTCCAAGTGCTCACTATGCATCTAGATAGGTGCCTTTGGGTGTCTAGTTTCCAAAATGGGGTCACTTGTGGGGGAGCTCCAATGTTTGGGCACACAGGGGCTCTCCAAACACAACATGGCGTCCGCTAATTATTCAAGCAAATTTTACAATCAAAAAGTCAAATGGCGCTCCTTCCCTTCCGAGCCCTGCCGTGCGCCCAAACAGTGTTTTTTCCCCACATATTGGGTATCTGCGTGCCCAGGGGAAATTGCACAACAAATTTTGGGGTCCATTTTTTCTTGTTACCTCTGTGAAAATAAAAAAAATTGGGTCTAAAGTAACATTTTTGTGAAAAAAGTTAAATTTTCATTTTTTTTCTTCCACATTCAAAAAATTCCTGTGAAGCACCTGAAGGGTTAATAAAGTTCTTGAATGTGGTTTTGAGCACCTTGAGGGGTGCGGTTTTTAGAATGGTGTCACTTTTGGGTATTTTCTGTCATAAAGACCTCTCAAAGTGACTTCAAATGTGATGTGGTCCCTAAAAAAATGGTTTTGTAAATTTTGTTGGAAAAATGAGAAATCGCTGGTCAATTTTTAACCCTTATAGCTCCCTAACAAAAAAAAATTTTGGTTCCAAAATTGTGCTGATGTAAAGTAGACATGTGGGAAATGTTATTTATTAACTCTTTTGTGTGACATATCTCTCTGATTTAAGGGCATAAAAATTCAAATTTTGAAAATTGCAAAATTTTCGCCAAATTTCCATTTTTTTCACAAATAAACGCAAGTGATATCAAAGAAATTTTACCACAATCATGAAGTACAATATGTCACGAAAAAACAATCTCAGAATCAGGGGGATCCGTTGAAGCGTTCCAGAGTAATTACCTCGTAAAGTGACAGTGGTCAGAATTGTAAAAATTGGCCTGGTCATTAACGTGCAAACCACCCTCGGGGCTTAAGGGGTTAAAGAAACCACTGGCAAACAACGCTCTATATTTCTCGGAGAGGGAAGAAAATGTTGCCTAGGAGTCTGCCCAGCAGATAAATTATTCACATGCAGTATTTTGTATAAATTAATCCAAGTCTTTACTCACAGCCGATATTGTGAATTACATTTCTCAAATACCCTACCCTTATCCAGCGAAAAACGAGTTGGAGGAGACCACATTGTGCCTTATATTTAAAGCAGATACAAAGTAAATATCTTAATCTTCCAAGGACTAAATGTGTCGTTCTCTCATGGACCTGGGCAAGCTACATCACATTTGATCTGAACACAACTTTCTGCAGTTCTGCCGCAACATGAGTTTGCTTAACACTGCAGTGAAACAGGAGACAAGCTGTGGGACATGCATGGAGGAAGTTTGAAGAAAAACAGAACTGTCATTGTACAGATCACATAATACCCACATGTAAAACAAACACTACTTGCCTTGTTGTATAGCAGGTCTTTCACCTTCTCTGGAGAACCTCTCCTTGGTTGTAGGTTCCTTCTCAGCCATTATGTGACACTTCAGAGCACAAGAACACTGCTAAAATCAATCAAAGGCTCCATGACAAACATTTCATCCACTGATTTCAAAGCAAACTCTCCAAGTAGTATGTGACAGCGTCTGCAAGAAGTGGCCAACCCGCAGCAATGAATGCAGGGGTCACGTATAGCCAATAACAAGCGGAGAAACCACTGCAAAAAAAATAGTTGTATTAAAACCGGTCAAGCGAAATATGATCTTTAGCTGGACTGTACAATGCCTGCAGCACTGAGAAACTTTTTGAAAGGCTATTTTTTTAAGTGAAATACGGGTTTTACTGGAGCCTTCAACTTGAAATTGCCTATCGGTATTAGAACTATGCAGACACTTCCATACAGCTGTGTGGTATAATCTGACAGCAACTTGTTCTAGGAAACAGTATTTCACTTATATTTGGAGGAGCACCATATCCTAAAGTATAGCTAGAATTTGCATAACCATTTCTAATACAGATTTTTTTTTAAATTAAAGAAGCACTCCTCCTCTTATCAAAGATTTATCCTCTTAATTTATTGCAATCGTCATATCATATGGCACTGTGTACTTACAATTGTTCATTTTGCCTTTCTACCCAGTTAATTCTTCTCTTTCCCATGATGTCTATGGCATCACGTGATTAAACACTGACTAGCTGAACCCTTCTGAACTGTATGTAAAAACAGGAAGTCTCTTCCCTGCATGAGGCAGCATTAGGCCACGGGTACCACTATCAGTATTTGATCAGTATTCAGTCAGTATTTTATCTCAGGAGTGGGAGATAAAACCAGGAGTGGGTGATAAATGCAGAATTGGTGACTTGTTTCTATTATACCTTTTCTCTGATTGTTCCTCACCTGGTTTGGCTTCCACTCCTGAGAAAAAATACTGACCGAATACTGACCAAATACTGATAGCGTTTATTTTGCAACAGAAATGCTACAAAAATGTCTTTTTAACCTTCCCATTGACTTATATTTTAAGTTTTGAGCATCGTCCTAGCGGAAACACCCAGAAGGATGGACATGTTACTTCTTTTAAAGGGGTTTTCCCATAAACAGAGTACATTTTAATTAATAGATCTTGGAATAACAATTCACGGTCAGGCACAGCCATTACACAGTACACAGCAGGGGCACATTTATAAGATTATCTCAGCACAGGAACATTTTTTTTTGACACATCCAATAGTGTAACTTATTATTTCAAGATCTATTGTTTAAAATGTATTTTGTTTGTGGAAAACCCTCTTTAACCATTTGGCATCTTTTGAAAACCTGAAACCTTTAAAATAGGCTCAAAAGCCTGTACATATGAACAGCAAGTCGTTCTTACATAGAAATAAATATGGTCATTCTTTTAAAGGGAATCTGTCTGAAGATTTTTTAGTACAATACTATTGGTGTTATTAAATATGGCTTGAGAAGCCCTTTCAGAATATGTAACTTTTTTTTGCTGTAGCTTCTCTGGTTTTCTTGCTGTAAGCTCCAGAGAATTCACAGCCGCGATCCTTCTGGTCAAGCATATGTGTAGAATCTGCCGAGTTTTAGAGTGCCAGTTAATATTAACACAAGCTACTGGACCTTTAAAAGGGAATTTATTATAAATAAGATATTTACAATAACATACATAAGGGAAACCTAACTAAGGGACAAGGGTACAATGCAAAGGAAAAGGTAATGGAGAGGGTGGTGGAAGATGGGAAGAATGCCGAATAAGCTTGATATGCCACCTTTATATCAGCCACACAGTCGGCAGAGGTCTTCATCTTCCTGCAGATGGTGTCCTTGTATAGCCCAAAGGTCTTTGTATCACATGGCCTGAGGACAGGTTCATCTGCATTTGGGTTGGAGATAAAGGCTGTGTGCCCACTATGCGTTTTTTAAGCGTTTCCGCAGCAGCAATTCCGCCGCAGAAACGCTTAAAAAACGCATGGTAGAAGGCCTGCCATGTTCCCCAATGATAATCCGCATGTGCTGTGCACATGCTGCGGAAATTTCCGCTGCGGATTATCATTGCGGAAAAAAACGCAGCACTGCCAATTATTTTGCAGAATCGCGGCTTTTTCGCTGCCATTGATTTGCATTGGAACGCATGTCATCTGCATCACTGCATTTGTACATGCGGATTCCATGCGTTTCAATGTGCGGATGGTATCCGGGTGTGGAGAAGAGGAGACTCTCCTCCGGACCCAGGTACCATAGTACCTGTAAAAAAAAGAATAAAATAAAATATATACATTTTACTTACCTTCTGATGGCCCCCGGTGTCTTTATCCGATGCGTCCTGGCTTGCTGGCAGATCACGGTGGACTCCAGGACCTGCCATGACGTCATTTAGTCATGAGACGGGTCACGCGACCGCTGACGTCTGCAGGTCCTTTAGTGTACCGCGAGCTGCCGGCAAACCAGGACGCATCGGATAAAGACACCGGGGGCCATCAGAAAGTAAGTATAATATTTATTTATTTTTTACCATTCTTTCGGTCACATTATATAAATCCATGCTGGTTGCATGGATTTATATAGTGTGACCAAGTTGTCAAGCACTTTCCAAGTGATGGTAAAATCGCTTGGAAAGCGCTTGTCAACCCGCATGCGGAAATGCAAGTGAAGAACGCTTCACATCCGCATGTCCCTGGCAGGAAAACCGCATGTACAATCCGCAAGCGTTTTTTCTACCAGGGGAGATGCAGAAATGCTCAGGAAAAAATCCGGAGCATTTCTGCATCGTGGGCACATAGCCTTAGGGTCAATTTGAAGAACACTGGTTTGTAATCCAAACACCACAGGGGTTTTGTACCTTCCAAAAGGCCAGACAATTGTCCATTTCCCATGTAGGTGCTCTCTTTACTTTACTCCATCAACAGAATAAAAGGCACTGCACCACAGGATACACAATTGTTTCCACACCTCACAGGTTTTGCAACCCCCCCCCTTAAAGCTCATGGTCTCTTTGATGTAGGTCTTTGGTGTTATCCAGAGTTTATGGATTCAACTGGGAGTTCAGTGTTCTTATGAGGCCACGGCCCCACTATCAGTATTTGGTCAGTGTTTGGTCAGTATTTTTTCTCAGGAGTGGGAGACAAAACCAGGAGTGGGTGATAAATGCAGAATTGGTGACTTGTTTCTATTATACCTTTTCTCTGATTGTTCCACTCCTGGTTTTGTCTCCTAATCCTGAGAAAAAATACTGACCGAATACTGATAGTGGGGCCGTGGCCTGATATTTACATTGTCCATGCTGGCTTCCAACAGTATGTAAATCTAAAATAAATATTCACTGCTCCCCACGCCCATAATTCCGCTCATCTCTCGGCACCGACGTCAGTGATAGTAAAAATCTGCCCATCTGCAGCTAATCATCCACCACAGACATATATACATCCAGCTGTCTGCTACTCCCTGCGCCATACGTGATGGGGCATACTGCTCTCCCGTTCACTCCTTTATATCTCTCTCCTGAGACATGTCCTATGGTCACATGTGAGTTCCTTGATCTGATTTACATCATAAGGTATTTTTGCAATACAAGGTATTTTTTGTACACTTCATTTGCCCTCTTACAAATGCCTCTATCTTGCTATTTTTGGATTACTGGTGCTAGATATACAATTCTTTGTTTTCTGCCTGATCATTTTTTGGTATATGACACATGAGCCCATTCTTTATTTGATCATTTAAGCGGTGCTAGTCCTCCCTTGTTTCAAGTGAAGATAAAACTGGCTAGCATATTATGGGGACATGTTCACTTTCCTTAGCTCAATCAGCAGAAATAATATTATGTAGTTTGAAAGGAGCCATCAGAGAATACAGGATGTATAGTTCTGTGTGTGCTGCACTCATAAGGTGAGAGATCTCCCTCCTGTCCCAGCCGAACATCAGCCCTCTCATATTACACACATACACAGCAGCCTGCTACTCACTGGTCACCCATGCAAGGGTACACTCCCCACTGTTTGGGTAAGAATACAAGGAGAGAACAACGGAAAGGACACCATTGTAGGCATTTACTACAGGCCACCTGGGCAAGCTGAAGATATGGATGAACTCTTTATGTATCAAATGACCAAGTTCTCCAAAAAATAAGACGTAGTGGTCATGGGAGATTTCAACTATCCAGACATTTGTTGGGAATCTCTCTCAAGTAAAACTAACAGGTCAAGCAAATTCTTATCCTCTCTTGCTGACAACTTTATCTTCCAAAAGGTAGGGGAGAAAACAAGGGGATCTGCTACTTTGGATCTAATCCTTATAAACAGGGAGGAAATGGTTGAGGAGGTAAAGGTGGCTGGGACCCTAGGAGGCAGCGATCATGCTATTATAGAATTTTGGATAACTAGAGGAGGAAGACATGTGAAGACTCAAACTTCAAGGTTAGATTTTAGAAAGGCAGATTTTAAGAGACTCAGAAAGAGAATAGGAGGGATCCAATGGCTGGATGTCCTTAAGGACAAAAATGTCCAGGAAGGATGGGAAATTTTTAAAAATGAGATTCTCAAAGCACAATCGTTAACAATCCCGAAAAGTAGGAAGAATGGGAAGCATTTAAGGAAACCAGGATGGATGAACACAGAACTTAAACACATGCTAAAAAGAAAGAAAGAAATGTTTATTAAATGGAAAGAGGGAGGCATATCTAAAGAAGATTATAATGCAGTCTGCAGATCCTGCAGGGCACGTATCAGGTTAGCTAAAGCTGACAATGAATTAAGGCTTGCAAGAGATGTCAAAAGCAATAAAAAAGGATTTTGGGGGTATGTCAAAAGTAAAAGAAAAGTCAAAGATGCTATAGGATTTTTACAGGATGAAAATGGAGAAATGGTAAGAGAGGATGTTGAGAGGGCCGAACTTTTTAATTCTTATTTTGCATCTGTTTTCTCTCAGAAAGAAAATGTAACATCAACTGATCTTCACTGTCCTTTTAAAGGAATAGAGGAATCAAAGTTATCTGTAAACAGAAAGATTGTGAGGGAATATTTAGCTAACATAAATGAGTTCAAGTCTCCAGGTCCAGATGAATTACACCCCAGAGTACTGAAGGAGATCGTAGAAGAAATTTTAGAACCACTCTCCATAATCTTTGAAAATTCTTGGAGAACAGGAGAAGTCCCAGAAGACTGGAGAAGAGCAAATGTTGTTCCTATCTTCAAAAAGGGGAAGAAGGTGGACCCAGGGAACTATAGGCCGGTGAGTCTGACTTCTATACCAGGAAAGATCTTTGAACAAATTATTAAACAACATGTATGTAAGTACATGGATAAGAATGAAGAGATTAACCAGAGTCAGCATGGGTTTGTATCTAACAAGTCATGTCAGACTAACTTAATTTCCTTCTATGACAGAATCACTGACTGGGTGGATCAGGGAAATGCTGTAGATATAGTATATCTTGACTTCAGCAAAGCATTTGACAAAGTATCTCACACCATCCTTATTGAAAAAATGACCAAGTATGCAATGGACCAGGCAACTGTTAGGTGGATTCATAACTGGCTTAGTGATCGGACTCAAAGGGTGGTTGTAAATGGCTTCACATCCAGCTGGATGAATGTCTCAAGTGGGGTACCACAGGGCTCCGTCCTGGGACCTGTATTGTTCAACATCTTTATCAATGATTTAGATGAAGGAATTGAGGGTAAACTGATTAAATTTGCTGATGACACAAAGCTAGGAGGGATAGCTAATACTAGAGAAGAGAGAGAGAGGATTCAAAAAGACCTAAATAAACTGGAGCAGTGGGCAGCAACCAACAGAATGGTTTTTAACAGGGAAAAATGCAAAGTACTACATCTGGGCAATAAAAATGAAAAAAGCATATACAGAATGGGAGGAATAGAGCTAAGCAACAGTACATGTGAAAAAGACTTAGGTATACTAATAGATCATAGACTGAACATGAGTCAACAGTGTGATGCAGCAGCAAAAAAGGCAAATACAATTCTGGGATGTATTAACAGAAGCATACAGTCTAGATCACGTGAAGTCATTATCGGTCTTTACTCCTCTTTGGTCAGACCTCATCTGGAATACTGTGTACAGTTTTGGGCACCACATTTTAAAAAAGACATAGACAAACTGGAGCAAGTTCAGAGAAGAGCGACCAGAATGGTGACTGGTCTGCAAACCATGTCCTATGAGGAACGGTTGCAGGATTTGGGAATGTTTAGCTTGCAAAAAAGAAGACTGAGAGGAGACTTAATAGCTGTCTACAAATATGTCAAGGGCTGTCACATTGTAGAAGGAACATCTTTATTCTCATTTGCACAAGGAAAGACTAGAAGCAATGGGATGAAACTAAATGGGAGGAGACACAGATTAGATATTAGAAAAAACTTTTTGACAGTTAGGGTGATTAATGAGTGGAACAGGCTGCCACGAGAGGTGGTGAGTTCCCCTTCAATGGACGTCTTCAAACAGATGCTGGACAGACATCTGTCTGAGATGATCTAGTGAATCCTGCTTTGAGCAGGGGGTTGGACCAGATGACCCAGGAGGTCCATTCCAACTCTACCATTCTATGATTCTATGATACGGGTACCCCTCCCCATAGTTACACCTCCCCACGGGTACCCCTCCCCATAGTTACACCTCCCCACGGGTACCGCTCCCCAGTTACACCTCCCCACGGGTACCCCTCCCCAGTTACACCTCCCCACGGGTACACCTCCACTCATGGATACTGTGGACTTAACTACTTCCATTATACTCCCCTCAAACGTTATTTTTTATGTATTTTGGGCTAATAGGAGAGCGAACCTGTCCTCATACTATGCTGTTCTTAAAGCGCACCTGTCAGCAGGATTGTGCTTAGTAAACCACACAAGTCAGGTGGGCGCCGTTACACTGAGTAAAATGATACCTTTGATGATGAAATCCATCCAGTGATTCTTTTATAATCTTTATTTTCAGTTCTGTCATAATGATCTACGTGTGCTCTGGTTCTCTCATTATGTATTCATATCTGTGCCTTGTGACAGGTCACTGTGCTTTCAGTCACCTGCCTACTGTTTTAAATACTGCCTGTGTAATTTCTATTCAAAAGTGAAAATTGACATCACCAATATGGTCGCTGCGGCCCGCGCATGCGTAGTACCATCTTTTGGTTGCCGAGATACCACTGCGCAGGTGCGAGCACCATTTTGCTAGAGGAAAAAGAAACTTGCCTGCAGCAATATGGTTCCCGCAGTCCACGCTTGCGCAGTGCCATATTGCTGCACCCAAATTCTTTTTCCTGATGCAAAATGGCGCCCGCGCATGCGCAGTGGCATCTCGGCAACCAAAAGATGCTACTACGCATACGTGGGCCGCAGCGGCCATATTGGGGGATGTAAATTTTCACTTTTGAACATAAATTAAACAGGCAATATTTAAAACAGTAGGCAGGTGACTGAAAGTACAGTGACCTGTCACAAGGCACAGATAGAAATACATGAATACATAATGAGAGCACCAGAGCACTATGGCAGAACTAAAAGTAAAGATTATAGAAGAACCACTGGACGGATTTCATCATCAAAGGCATCATTTTACTCAGTGTAACGGCGCCCACCTGAAAGTGTATGTAGTTTACCAAGCACAATCCTGCTGACAGATGCGCTTTAAACATCTGCTTGACTTAATTTTTTTCCTTTAACGGTGCTGGAGCCAGGTCTGGACACTGCTGTCATGTGACCAAGGGCCAAGCCTATCATTGGACATTTAGCCGCTTTGTGACAGCGATTTATCTAGTGCAGACTTTCTCTATAAGATACTTTACATTGCTCTGTTTGTGTTTTATGTCATCTCTTCGGTTTTACATGTAATTACGCTCATATTTTTAACAATACCTTCCCTAGCATTTGTCCCAAGTTCTCAATGTCATAATTCTCTCCCAGTGTACCTTGCCTGTATTTAAGTGCCACTATTAGTGGACATCAGCCTACCATTGATCCTTACCTTTCCTCCATTCCCCGGAGTCTCATGCTCTTGCTTTTACCTGTTATGCTCCATGTTTTTGCATTTTGTCCTGTAAGGTTTATGTACTGTCTATGAATGTGCCCCATACGTTGTACCCTGTTCCGACTTGTAAAACTTAAATATAAACCTGTAAACTATATAATAAAACTCAGTATTCGTTAAGCTTATTTTTAATAGGTTTGTAGTAAAAAGCTTTGTCGATGGTGGCATAGTGACATAGGAATCCTCCTTTGGCATTAGGACTTTTGCAATATTGTTGTTTTGTGGAAATGTCTCTATCGTTTCTCCAGTTTTTTGAACTTTGCTTCTGTAAGAAAAAAGAAATTACTAAATATTAACATGTTGAGGAATATGACACTAAAGCATACTATCACAGCATTACAGACACTAGTATAAGGATCCTTCATTGTTACACGACTATAACCCCTTTAAAGACACCAGAATTTTGGACGACATCTTTTTTTTCTATTGTTTCTTTTTCTGAAAACCAACTTTTTATTTCTATGGAGCTACATGAAGGCTTGATTTTGTGGTAAGGGGTTTATTTATTTTAGATGACACCATTTTGGGTTACATATATTGAAAAAAAAATGGTATTCATTTTTCTCGAAGGGGGGACAGTCTATGGGAGAAAAAAAAAACACAGCAATTGCAACATTTTTTGTGTCATTTTTTATATTGTGTTGGGTTTTAGCTACACACTACTGTGGGATAGAGTTCTCTCCTAATCATGTCTTATGTAGGAAGGGGCAGTCATTACAGGCAAGGTGCAGCAAAATGCAGTATTACATGGCGGATAAATGGGTAACCATGTAATAAATAGGCAGCTTACGTCTGCTAGACTGGAAGCTCTAAGGAAGGGTTGTCTTTGTGAAACAAAACTTGGTCACTGTCATTTCAACAAAATTTGCATAAATCAATAGTACAAGAAAATGTAAGAAACTTTGTAATATATCTTGTCAGAGAAATCTGTTTTCTTCTCCACTTATGGGCCACTTCTTTCCCTCTCCTCTGTCTGCTCTGAAAAAACTGCTCAAATCCGTGTTAGGGTATGTGCATACGATGCAGAAATGCTCAGGATTTTTTCCTGAGCGTTTCTGCATCTCTCTGGCAGGAAAAAACGCATGCGGATTGTACATGCGGTTTCCTGCCAGGGACATGCGGAAATGAAGCGGTCTTCACTTTCATTTCCGCATGCGGGTTGACAAGCGCTTCCCAAGCGATTTTAGCATCACTTGGAAAGTGCTTGTCAACTTCACACTATATAAATCCATGCAACCGGCATGGATTTATACAGTGTGTGAATGTCAAAAAATAAATCTATACTTTACCCTCTGATGGCCCCCGGTGTCCTGCTTCATCGGTCCCGGCTGCCGGCAGTGAAGACTTTAGGACCTTCCGACGTCAGCGTCACGTGACCCGTCACATGACTCTGACGTCAGCGAAGGTCCTTTTTCATTCAACCGCGAAGTGCCCGGGAAGCCGGCAGGAGCGCTGCGCGGGCCGTCAGAAGGTGAGAATATATATATTTTTTATTTTATTCTTTTTTTTTTAATGGTACCTGGGTCTGGATGAGAGTCCTCTCATCCACACCCGGGTACCATCCGCACATTAGACCGCATGAAAAGCGCATCAACATATACAGTGATGCGGATTCCATGCGGTCTAATGCAAGTCAATGGCGGCAAAAGAGCAGCGTTTCCGCAAAATTAATTGACATGCTGCGGATGGGCACAGCACATGCGGATTTCCATTGGGGAACATTGCTGCCCTTCTACCATGCGTTTTTCATGCGTTTCCGCGGCGTTTACGCAACTGCAAAAACGCCGCGGAAACGCATGAAAAACGCATCGTGTGAACTCAGCCTCTGTCTAAGCAAGACAGACTGCCAGCTCATGAGAGATCAGATTACACCTGTCTAAGGAAGACTATGGAGAGTAGCGGTAGCAGAGTGTTGTTCTGCTGCTTTCTAGTACTTGATTCACAACTACTGTGCTCAGTATCGCTGCTAAATGTCTTCAATACTGTAGCTGAACGTGGTACATAAAAGCAGGAGAGTAGGACTACCTCTTGTCTATGTATGTGCGGTGTATGGAGACATCATAGCAGTTAGTCTCCACCCAATAGCTCAGAGACAACTAGTAGATTTAGATCCTGTAGACTTGGAAGTAGGCAAAAAATGCAGAATACAAGACTTATATTGGCCAGAAATAGTGCTACTTTTCATGCATACACAGGATAGTTTGTTGAGAGTGATCACTTGAAACTGCAAATACACTGCAATACTTTTAACAGCTGAGCATTCACTTCAGTTGCATCCCGAATCCACAAATTAAATGGAATCTTCAGAATTCATGATGCCCAAACCACAGGCAGCATGTATCGTAGCCTGGCTGCACACTTGCTGCCAGGTATATTAGTCTCTGAAATTCTCCGTCAATTCAGAGGAAATATACTTTTTTCAGGGCTGCTGCAGGTGATTGGCAGCTCTCTTCCTATGTACATGCAAGGGACAGAGCAGTCAATCACCTCTAGCAGTGCTGGGAGCCGCTGGCCAGGGGCAGAGCAAGACTAGTCTCATCTCCAGCTATGGCCCCCTGCTGGATCTTCAAAGTATAAAGTCTCTGAAATGTCAAAGTGTTTCAGAGGATAATATACAGGTGCATCTCACTAAATTAGAATATCATCAAAAAGTTAATTTATTTCAGTTCTTCAATACAAAAAGTGAAACTCATATATTCTATAGAGTCATTACACACAGAGTGATCTATTTCAAGTGTTTATTTCTGTTAATGTTGATGATTATGGCTTACAGCCAATGAAAACACAAAAGTCATTATCTCAGTAAATTAGAATAATTTATAAGGCTGTGTGCCCACGATGCGTTTTTTAAGCATTTCCGCAGCGGCAAAAACACTGCAGAAACGCTTAAAAAACGCTTGGTAGAAGGTCTGCCATGTTCTCCAATGATAATCCGCATGTGCTGTGCACATGCTACGGAAATTTCTGCTGCGGATTATCATTGCAGAAATCCGCCGCCATTGACTTGCATTAGATCGCATGTATTACGCATCACTGTATATGTAGATGCGCATTTCAATGTGCGGATGGTACCCGGGTGTGGAGGACAGGAGACTCTCCTCCACACCCGGGTACCATAGAACCTGTGAAAAAACGAATAAAATAAAAAATAAATGTTACATTTACCTTCTGACGGCCCCCGCTGCGCTCGCCCTCCCTTGCCGGCAGATCGCGGTGGACTGAAGGACCTGCGCTGACGTCATAGTCATGTGACGGCAGGTCCTTCAGTGTACTGCGATCTGCCGGTAAGGTAGCACAGAGCGATTTTTTATTTTTAACCATTCTTCAAGGTCACAGTATATAAATCCATGCCGGTTGCATGGATTTATATAGTGTGACCAAGTTGACAAGAACTTTCCAGGTGATGCTAAAATCGCTTGGAAAGCGCTTGTCAACCCGCATGCGGAAATGCACGTGAAGAACGCTTCACATCCGCATGTCCCTGGCAGGAAAAACGCATGTACAATCCGCATGTACAATCAACATGTACAATCAGCATGTACAATCCGCATGTACAATCCGCATGTACAATCCGCATGCGTTTTTTTCTGCCAGGGAGATGCAGAAACGCTCAGGAAAAATCCGGATCATTTCTGCCTAGTGGGCACATAGCCTTAGAAATAGAAAACGATACTCTTCGGTAACTCACTAGCAGGTTGAGCTCTAGATTTATTTCACTATGGTGAAGAGTAGGAGGACACTTGGATCACTGGAACCTTACACTCGTAGGCATTGTGCATGCGTTCAGCATTTCCAATTCAAAACGCTGTGTAAAATATGGGCGCTTTAAATTGCATTTATTTCTAGTTCATTTAAATGGGTGACAAATGCTGCAAAAATGTTGAAAGAAGTAACATGCTGCAGATTTGAAAAAACTCTTTGACGGTTCAAATCGGCACGGAAAAAATAAGCAGCATGTGCATGGGATTTCAGAAATCTCATTCACTTTGCTGGTACTGTAAAATGCAGCGTTTTTTTCCACAGCAAAAACACGCAGGGTGTGAACAAGCCCATACTATGCTATGCCACCTATATTGGTAGCGTTATAACAAGCTTTAGGTGCAGTCCCAGCTTTTAGTGTGGGTGCGTTTGGTAACATTGCAACAGATAAACCTTGTGGCCCGTTCATGTGCGAGTCCATACAGGATATTTAAGCTTTTCTTTGTTCCAATTAAACACTGGGTCCTACTCAGACTGATACTTTTTACATGCGAGTGCAGATTGGGTTGGTTTTACTAGCTTACAACTTTTTGAATGTTTACACACTTTTGGTGCAACTCAGTGGCACAAAAATGATGCGACTTTTTACACCAGCTCTGCCATGTTTTTGAAAAGTGGGCCGTGTTTAGCGGGGATGAGTGTGGGACACTAATCCCGCCAAATTCATCATAATTTACACAACAAGTGGCATAAATTATTAAAGAGATGTACTCCATAACAGCTGAAAGATGTGCTGAATTCATTAAGAGGTGCATGCCTTTTAATGAATTTGACACCTCTTACTCCAGCTAAATGCAGCTAAAGATCTCTATGTGTCCTCACTACATCGCAGCACAATACAAGTGAATGGGGCACTGAGACTGGGTCCAGTTTTTTGCAACTTACTTATTGTGGCACCGTTGGGATTGCAGTGTAAGTCCATTCACTTACATTGCGCAGTGACACTTAGCGATTACTGGACTCACACCATGACTGACGTTGCTGTGTAACCCCAGCCTAAGCTGTCTTGAGTGCGTACATGAGGAACAACACTATTTGAGGCCATTATATGACTTGTAACCTTCACTTTTTGTAGCTTTATCCCCTTTGCATTAGAAGTATTACATGTTTCTCTTAGCATGGTCAGCCTTTTTCTCCTTCCATCTTCTCACTGCTCCACTTACCAGAGGCAGAAATTGTAATTTGATCCCTCACTGCAGACAGATTGGAAACAGATTTGAGCAGTTTTTGAGCGTGACTGATCAGCGAGTAAGGCAAAAAGTGACTGATAACCTGATAAATGGAGAACACAGGCATTTTTAACTACCGTATTTTTCAGACTATAAGACGCACTGGACCATAAGACGCACCTAGGTTTTAGAGGAGGAAAATAAAAAAAATAAAAAATTTAAGCAAAAAATGTGGTCATGATGCACTTTTTAGGGGGAGTGGGTCTGCTGACACTGGTATAGGGGTAATGTCCCATAATTCTGACAATATCCCCCATCCTGGTATGGTATATATGCCCCCCCCCCCCCCTCCTTTTATACGTGGTCCCCATCATGGTATGCCTGGCATCCCTCCATTCTGGTATGCATGGAACCCCTCCATCCTGGTATGCATGGCACCCCTCCATCCTGGTATGCATGGCATCCCTCATCCCTGTCCTGGTATGCATGGCACCCCTCATCCCGGTCCTGGTATGCATGGCACCCCTAATCCCCATCCTGGTATGCATGGCACCCCTAATCCCTGTCCTAGTATGCATGGTCCCCCTAATCCCAATCATGCTGCACATAAAAATAAACACTCCTACTCACCTTTCTTCTCTCCTCCAGCGCTGCGTCCTGTCGGCCCGCACTGATCTCTCCATGTGAGCCGTGCATGGCAGTGACGTCATGCACGGCTCACAAGGAGAGATCAGCTGCCGGAAGTCACTGCTCCCCACGCTGGGACTGTGTGAACAGTGAGCAGTGACTTCACTCTCCTTCATAGCGCTGCGGCTCCTGGCTATCTCGTGTGCCCGCTCATTAAAGGGCATAAATATTCGCCCACGGGCGTGGAGAGAGGTTGAATATTCATACCCTTTAACAGCAGGCACAGGCGATTCCGGCAGCAGCAGGAGCCGCAGCGCGGCTACACTGTGTGCTGCTATTAAGGAGCATGAATATTCAGTGCTCCCCACGCCCCATGGCATGGGGAGCAGTGAATATTCATTTTCTTTAGCAGCAGGGACAGTGTAGGCTGCAGCAGGGACAGTGTAGGCTGCAGCGGGCGGCTGCTGCCTCCTGTGCCCCGCTCCTCCACCGTTACCGCTCCCCCCACACCCCACATATATATATACACCCCCCCCCCCCAACATTCGGACTATAAGACGCACCCCTCATTTTCCTCCAAAATTTTGGAGGAAAAAAGTGCGTCTTATAGTCCGAAAAATACGGTAAGAAGAAAATTGTTTCTTCATCTTTGCTTTAACTATTGATTTATGAAAAAAGTGTAATTACTATTTCACTACAGATGTAGGAGTTGAGTTATAAGGGTATGTGCCCACGATGCAGAAATTAAGCAGAAAATTTCTGTAGTGTTTCTGCATGTTCTTGTCAGTCAAAAACGCTTGCGGATTTTGCACGCGTTTTTACATGCGGATTTGACTTGCGTTTTTCAAATGCATTGGGACCTCAAATCCGCATGCAGAAACACACAAATAATGGACATGCTGCAGATTTTTCCGCTGCGGAAAATTGCGCAGCATGGGCACAGAACATGCAGATTTTCATTGGGGACCATGGGGCACGGATTACCAAGTGTTTTGCAAGCGTTTACGCTGCGGAAATTCCGCAGCGTAAACGCTTGAAAAACGGATAGTGGGCACACAGCCTTATAGTACACAACACATTGAAAACCACTATGTACTACCACAAGTGACTGGATCTTACCTAATCGTTTTGAATAGGCATCTAGTTTATACGCTGCATTCTCCAAAGATGCCACTTGTTCTTCTATCTGATTGATTTGTTCAAGATACGGCTGGAGACTTGAATCTATAAGAAAAATTATGAGTAATCCGATTAATTAAAGAAGCACTAGCATCTATATATTTTTTATTAAATGTGTGTATATGTGTATATAATGTAGTGTGTGTTAATACACTGTGTTCCAAATTATTATGCAAATAATATTTTCTCAGATTTTCCCAAATTACCTATATGAATTGCAGTCATTATAATTTTCCAGTCAAATAACTATTAGAGTACAATGGAAAGGTTTTTGTACAAACTGCCTATGATAACAGTATATTTTATAAAAAAGAAAAAACTCAAACTGCACTCAAAATGCATGTTCCAAATTATTATGCACATCAGAGTTTTCAACCTTTTCATTTTAATAAAGAACAAAAAAAATGGTCATTTTTGAAATTAGAAGCATTAGCAGGTTATTACAAACTGAAATCAAACAGAATAAAGTTTTGATTTGAAAACTATGTGATGTTACATTTGCACATAGGACCGCTTGTTCGAAAGGAGCTTCTGAACTCTCTCGTCCATTGAATTTGTCAGGTTTTGGATGGTTTCTGCTTCAATTGTTTTGCATGAGGACAGAATACCCTCCCAGAGCTGTTGCTTAGATGTGAACTGCCTCCCGCCATCATAGACACTCCTTTTGATGATGCTCCAGAGGTTCTCAATGGGGTTGAGGTCCGGGGAGCATGGGTGCCACACCATAAGTTTGCCCCCTTTTATGCCCATAGCAGCCAGAGATGCAGATGTGTTATGTGCAGCATGAGGCGGGGCATTATCATGCATGAAATGATCTCGATGGTCCAGATGGATGGAGTGGAGGATGGCTGGTTGATGGACACCCCATGCAAACACGGCTACGGCGCTAACAAGGAGGAGGTGGAGTAATGTTTTGGGCTGGAATCATGGGGAGAGGGATTGTCGGCCCTTTTAGGATCCCTGAAGGGGTAAAGATGAACTCCATAATGTATGTTGAGTTTCTCAAACAGCACTTCCTTCCATGGGTCAAGAAGAAGAACTGTGCACTCCGCATCAAGATCATTTTCATGCATGATAATGCCCCGTCTCATGCTGCACAAAACACATCTGCATCTCTGGCTGCTATGGGCATAAAAGGGGACAAACTTATGGTGTGGCACCCATGCTCCCCTGACCTCAACCCCATTGAGAACCTCTGGAGCATCATCAAAAGGAGTGTCTATGATGGCGGGAGGCAGTTCACATCTAAGCAACAGCTCTGGGAGGGTATTCTGTCCTCATGCAAAACAATTGAAGCAGAAACCATCCAAAACCTGACAAATTCAATGGACGAGAGAGTTCAGAAGCTCCTTTCGAACAAGGGGTCCTATGTGCAAATGTAACATCACCTAGAATAAAGTTTTGAGTTGAAAACTGTTTGATTTCAGTTTGTAATAACCTGCTAATGCTTATAATTTCAAAAATGACCATTTTTTTGTTCTTTATTAAAATGAAAAGGTTGAAAACTCTGCTGTGCAGAATAATTTGGAACATGCATTTTGAGTTTTTTATTTTTTTTAAAAATATACTGTTATCATAGGCAGTTTGTACAAAAACCTTTCAATTGTACTCTAATAGTTATTTGACTGGAAAATTACAATGACTGCAATTCATATAGGTAATTTGGGAACATCTGAGAAAATATTATTTGCATAATAATTTGGAACACAGTGTATACTCACCTACTGCTGCTCTCTCAGGTGTACAGCGCCGGTCTTCTGCTCTTCTCAGTGACGTCACCGCAATTGCGACTATCCAGCTCCCTCTATGCTTTGTGTGAGAGCTGGAAGTCTCTTACAATGAAAGTCTATATGCGCCTTGTTCTGACGCTCCTTAGAGTAACATTGAAAAGCCACCTCTGGGTCCGGCAGAGCGCAGCGTGACCCGGAGAGTATGCAGGGCAGTGACGTCTCAGACAAGAGGAGCAGAATGGCGCTGGACACTGGAGAGAGCACTGATGAGCGTATATTAATACACACACGACATGCATATATACACACATTTAATGCTTCTTTAATAAAATACATTTCTAATTTTTCTGTGCCAATTTTCAGATTAAAATTTAATTATTTTACTAAATATTAAAGAGGTATCTACCTGTACATATAGTTAGGTCCTGAAGTATTTGGACAGTGACATAATTTCATCATTTTGGCTCTATACCAGTACAGTATGCCCCCATACGTGTCCCTGAAACGAAGGGGTTGGCATAGGTAGTAATGACTGATGAAATAAGGATTTCTCAGGGAACTCTTTGAGAGAGATTCTCCTTGTGAAGCCACCAATCTCAGGACTTCAGTGTGCAATTGAAGATTAGAATCTTATTTTCCAGTTGACCAATATTTTCTCCCACCTCCAAGACTTCCCACTGTTTCTAAAATGGCGCTGTGGCCATGGGACCACAGGAATACAGGATGTCAGGATCCAAAAACAGACATGTCCCTCCTCGGGGAAACTATTTAATTCCTGATTAAGTCCAACAAATACTGATGATCTTCACTATAATAATAATAATCTTTTTATTTATATAGCGCTAGCATATTCCGCAGCGCTTTATAATTCAGACAATTTACAGACATTATCGGCACTGTCCCCTTCGGGGCTCACAATCTACATTCCCTATCAGTATGTCTTTGGATTGGGGGAGGAAACCGGAGAACCCGGAGGAAACCCATGCAAACACAGGGAGAACATACAAACTCCTTATAGATCTTGTCCTTTGTGGGATCTGAACCCAGGACCCCAGTGCTGCAAAGCTGAAGTGCTAACCTCTGAGCCACCGTGTTACCATCTCTGAAAAAAAACATTTCTTGCTGCCAGAGTCTAGTAGAACACCCAGGAAGACTTGTTTTTTCCTCTGTAATTGGTTTTGACATGTTTTATATTTAAAAAACAACACAGGGAAGCGAGAATGGCGGACACGTCCTCTACAGCCTGACTGCAGGCCAACTCGGTCCTTCCAAAAAATCTTTAAGGCAAGGTATAAACAAAATGTCCTTTACCCTAATATGAGGGAACAATTACGGTTATGCGATGATTATGGCGATACTAAACTTGTCTTTTTTTTATTTAAGAGGTGAAAAAAATCTAAAGTTTAACCAAAAAAAAACAAGGAAGAGAAATCCACTAATAAAGTAATTTTTTTTGCTGTACCAAAAGATTTAAAACAAGTAACATTTTAGTTACTCTTTAAATGCCGCTGACTGATCAATAGCCGTATTTAAATGGTTCAAAGTAGTGAATGGAGCTCAGCTCTGGCCGCTGCTGTTAGAGACAGATGTCGTCTAGCTCCTGAGCTCTCGTCACAGGCGGTCACCCCAGTGCAGGACGTACCGTTACACCCATATGTGCGAAGGGGTTAAATGACGCTTTAAACCACAGAAGCTTACAGAGAGGTTTCGCCTTTTATTCTGTAGGTTTCTGACCCATAGGGGTGGGACCCCTCGGGACCCCTCCCTGCCCGATGCGGTCATAGGGATGGGGAAAATTACTTGAACGCTCAATCATATTAATTTGGTAACAGGCCACCTTGTACCATTAGACAGATTATTTGTCAATTTTCCAATTACTTTGGAGCCTGCGAAAATAGAAGGACAATGAAAAAATGGCTGTAATTTCTAAACAGTTAATGTAATATTTTTCTAAAATTTTTGAATTTCAGTTGAAAATCTACAATTTGATGACATCTTGATGGCTGTGTTGTCCTTGTGAAAGGAGAAGAAATTATAAAAATTGTGTCAATGACCAAATACTTCTCGACCAACCAGATCTATAATATAAGGCGGGATGCGTGTCTCTGTCTGAAGCCTTGATAGACTGCGCATGCGTGACGCGCAGTCTGGCTCCAGACAGAAGCAGGCATCCAGCCATTACAGGTAAGAGGAGTGTATGGCGCCGGAGATCGAGGTATGCTTAGACACTGAACGCATACCGCGATCTCCGGCGCCATACTTACCTGACCGGGAGGAGCGTTGCCGCGGCGCCTCTCTTCGCTGGAGACCAGGGGCGGAGTGAAGGCGTCGGACCGGCGCGTGCGCATTGCGCTATCCGGCGCCATTTTACTGAAGACACATTTACAGTGTGTCTTCAGCAAAATGGCGCCGGACAGCGCGGTGCTCCTGCGCCGGACTCCTCCCCCGGCCTCCGGCAGAAAAGGATGCAGCAGCGCTGGAGTACAGAGAAGAAAGGTGAGTACAACTGTTTATTTTTTTTGTATGTGTGTACAGTGTGAAAGGGATGAGGGGGCCACACATAACAGGATTGTGGGGTGAGGGGACCATGCATATATCAGGATTGGGGGGTGAGGGGTACCACGCATACCAGGATTGGGGGTGAGGGGTACCACGCATACCAGGATTGGGGGGTGAGGGCTACCACGCATACCAGGATTGGGGGTGAGGGGTACCACGCATACCAGGATTCGGGGATGAGGGGTACCACGCATACCAGGATTGGGGGGTGTGGGGTACCACGCATACCAGGATTGGGGGGGTAAGGGGACCACGCATACCGGGATTGGGGATGAGGGGTGCCACGCATACCGGGATTGGGGATGAGGGGTGCCACGCATACTGGGATTGGGGATGAGGGGTGCCACGCATACAAGGATTGGGGATGAGGGGTGCCACGCATGCCGGGATTGGGGATGAGGGGTGCCACGCATGCCGGGATTGGGGATGAGGGATGGAGTGCCATGCATACCGGGATGAGGGATGGAGTACCATGCATACCAGGATAAGGGATACCATACACACCAGGATAGTGATGAGGGGTGCCATACATACCAGGATAGGGATGAGGGGTGCCACGCATACCGGGATGAAGGGTGATGGGTGCCAAGCATAACGGGATTGGGGGTGAGGGGTGCCAAGCATAACGGGATTGGGGGTGAGGGGTGCCAAGCATAACGGGATTGGGGGTGAGGGGTGCCAAGCATAACGGGATTGGGGGTGAGGGGTGCCACGCTTACCGGGATTGGGGGTGAGGGGTGCCACGCATACCGGGATTGGGGGAGAGGGGTGCCACGCATACCGGGATTGGGGATGAGGGGAGCCAGGCATACCGGGATTGGGGATGAGGGATGGGGTGCCAGGCATACCGGGATGAGGGATACCATACACACCAGGATAGGGATGAGGGATGGGGTACCATGCATACCAGGATGAGGGATACCATACACACCAGGATAAGGATGAGGGGTGCCATGCATACCGGGATTGGGGGTGAGGGGTGCCACGCATACCGGGATTGGGGGTGAGGGGTGCCATGCATACCGGGATTGGGGGTGAGGGGTGCCACGCATACCGGGATGAGGGGTGCCACGCATACCGGGATTGGGGGTGAGGGGTGCCACGCATACCGGGATTGGGGGTGAGGGGTACCATGCATACCAGGATTGGATGGTGGGGACAGGATGGGGGCAGCACAAATACAAGGAGGGGGGCAGCACATACCAGCATGCTCGCCACCCGGGCGTAGAACGGGTTCAATAGCTAGTCGTATATATAACTTGCAAGGCATGAAGACAGAATCTCTTATAGCTTTGGGATCAATACAATCAGGATGAGAATGGAGAATGGAGTCCAACAGTTTCAATATCTGATTTCCCTCACAGAAAAGCAAAGAAACCAGTAGCTACAGAGAGATTTTAAGAATAGGCAGAGGTCATATAAACCTTGAGAATTCCAGGTGGATGTGGCTACCAGAAAACGTAATGGCTTGTGTATCAATGTTTAATGTTCTACTTACACTTCTTGTTTAGGTCCTTGAGATTTCGACTAATATTTCCGGAAATGTCTTTCATCTCCATATATTTCAAACATGTGAGCTTATTCATTTGTTCTAGAAGTTTGTAGTCTTCACTTGTGGCTGAAATAGGAATTTAGAAAAAATTCAAAATGAAAGCACTATTAAGCACATTATACTGGGTCAGTAATGGGACCGCACCGATCCTCACAGTCCTACTTTCTTCAGTACACAAGGTTATAAAAAAAATAGAAATATTAACATTTGCAAGAAAAGTTCTAACACAGGAAGTCACAGAGTTACAAATATCGGACTTACATATGACTCATAGCTATGAATGTAAGATGCTAAAATCACCTAATCGCTCATATATGTGGCTGCCACATTGCTCGCTGGCCGGTCTTGTTTTTTTTCTCCATCATGCACCACATCTCCAGCCTCTTTAGTATAGGCTAGGACTTCCTACAGTGCCCAGTCCTCAGAGGTCACTGCGCATAGTAAGGTCGCAACAACAAGATGTGTGTCATGACCTTATGACACACAGTGACCTCCCAGGTGTGAAGAGGCTGGAGATGTGGCGCTTAACAGTGGAAAGAGGAGGACTGGACAACAGGCAGCTGGAGAGGTGACAGATGACGTGAGTATTGGTAAAATAAAACACAAAAAAACAAATAACTACTTCTCTGGCTGCCCTGCCGAATGGTGCGGTGGTGATCGATGAAGTGAGTGTTGGCTCCTCTTCTTTCAGCCATTGCGTACCGCATCTCTGGCCTTTTCACTTAAGCCAAGACTTCAGGCCTTGGAAGTCACTGCGCGTCATAAGGTCACAGCGCATGTTTGGATATCACGACCTTACAACATGTAGTGACCTCTGGGGCCTAAGCTCGGTGGGAAGTCCTGGTCTATAGTGAAGAGGTCGGAGATGTGGTGTGCTATGGCAGCGTGGCGGCCAGAGAGGTCAGGGATAAGGTGAGTATTTATTTTTTTTGTTCTAACTGACATATAAAATTGGGTTTTGAACAAACCTACAGAACCCATCTAGTTCATAACCCGGGGGCCGTCTGTATATGTTTTTAGAGGTCAGGGCTTTGTTTTATTGATATATAGTTTCAAATTACTTAAATAGACAAGGTTGATAAAGAGGGAGCTTAATGCACACATTTAGGAATTGCTTTCAATAATAGTATTCGATAAGCTCTAAACTACTTAAATAGGGTTTGCCAAAATCGCACAGAGTGACTGCAGACTTATCGATTTGGGCAACCCCTTTAAATACCATGTTGGTCGGATACGCATAGAAGACAACTAGTGTTGAGTGAGCATGTTTCATTAACCCTTTCTGAGTATTTTGGTGTGCTCTGCATTTCTTTTACTGTCGCCGCAGTTGCAAGTGTCACGGCTGTTAGACACTTGCAGCTGCGGCAACAGTAAAAGAAATGCAGAGCACACCAAAAAACACGGCGAGCAACCGAGCGTGCTCACCGGAAAAAATAGAAAAGGCATAATCAAAGGGTATGCCAAAATGTTTTATTTATTATGCTTTGCTTATATAGCGCCATCATATTCCGCAGTAGTTTACATCATCATCACTGTCCCATTGGGGCTCACAATCTAGATTCCGTATCAGTATGTCTTTAGAGGAAACTGGAGAACCCAGAGGAAACCCACGCAAACACGGGGGGAAGATACAGACTCCATGCAGATGTTGTCTTTGGTGGGATATGAATCCAGGACCCCAGTGCTGCACTGCTAACCACTTGCTATCCAAAATATCTGACAGATGTGACTGCCAGCTTTGATACTGTTTTTTTTCCCCTTCTGTTTTTAAAACAGATCGGTTTTATTGAACAGAAAGTCATAAGTTACTTACCGGTTACGGGATTTTTCGGAGACCATGACAGCACCACGAGAGAGGGGATCCACTCACCAAGGACAGGAAACCTACAGGCTTAAAAGGGGCGGCCCTCTCTTCTCGCCTCAGTTTGGATTACAGAGCACTGAGAGGACCACCAGGTTAGTAGACATAGCAAAACATAATAAACCAACATTTCTATAAATCACCAACTTAAGAGTGAAAATTAATAAACAAGGAGTGCTCCCACCAATGTGAAGGGAGGGAATATAAGGGTGCTGTCATGGTCTCCGAAAAATACAGTTACCGGTAAGTAACTTATGACTTTACTGGTCGACCATGACAGCACCACGAGAGAATTACAGAGATGAAGAAGTTTAGGGAGGGACTACAGCTTGGAGCACCCTTCTCCCGAAAGTGAGATCAGACGAAACACCCGAATCCAGTCTATAGTGCCTATAGAAGGTAGATGGAGAAGACCAGGTATCAGCCTTACGTATGTCTTCTATCGAGACACCCGTCTTCTCCGCCCAGGAGGTCGTCACTGCCCGGGTGGAGTGCCTTCAATCCTTGTGGTATTTCCTCACCGCTGGATGTATAAGCTAGGGAAATAGCCTCCCTGATCCATCTAGCTATGGTGGACTTTGTGACCTTAGAGCCTTTCCTAACACCATGGTAGGATATAAATAACAAACTGTCTTTTCTAAACTCTTTGGTGACCAAGGGGTACCTAATTACACATCTCCTTACGCCTAGTGCATGAAACTCTTCTTCTTTCCGGTTACCCGGATTAGGGCAAAAGGAGGGTAGGACTACTTCTTGGAGTCTGTGAAAATGGGTAGCTACTTTAGGGAGATAGGCGGGATCAGGTTTAAGAATTATTTTATCATCCAGGATCTGAGTGAAGGGCAAGGCTGAAGACAGGGCATGAATATCACTAACTCTCCTAGCAGATGTTAAAGCTATCAGAAGCGCTGTTTTAAGGGAGAGGGACTTAAGAGTGGCTAACTCTATTGGCTCAAAGGGTGGACCAGTTAAGGCTTTAAGAACCAAATTTAGATCCCAGGGTACCAATTTGCTTTTCACAATGGGCCTGGACCTAAAGGCGGCTTTAATGAAACGAGAAATCCAATAATTACTCGCCAGATCACAGCTATATAAGGCGCCTAAGGCAGACACCTGAACCTTCAGGGTGCTAGTGGCTAGCCCTAACTCAAGACCTTTTTGCAGAAATTCTAGAATTTTACTTATTGGAGCCTCTTCACCGACTCTGGAACCGGAAAAAAATAAAAACTTCTTCCAGGTTCTCGCATAATTTCTGGTTGTAATAGGCTTACGGCTACGCCTTAAGGTTGTCACTAAGCATTGGGAGAATCCCTTTTTTCTTAATAGCTCCCCTTCAAGTTCCATACCGTCAAGTGGAGGCTAGACACTTGAGGATGGACTATTGGACCCTGGAAGATGAGATCCGGAACTTCTGGTAGAACCCAAGGATCTGACACAGACATGCTCCTGAGGCATGAGAACCAGGGGCTCCTGGGCCAAAAGGGTGCGCCCAGCAGAACTCTCGCCTTGTCCTCCCTGATAACCATAGGAAGAAGGGTTAACGGGGGAAAGGTATAGGCTAGGCTGAACCCCCAAGGTATCTGGAGAGCGTCTACTGCCAGGGGTTTTTCTTTGGGATCCAGGGAACAGAAGAGCTGAGTTTTCCGATTTAACTTTGTAGCAAATAAGTCCACTACTGGAGGTCCCCATCTTTGGACAATTTGGGAGAAAATGTCCTGATTTAGTTCCCATTCCCCCTGTCTCAGGGTATAGCGGCTTAAGTAGTCTGCCCTTGAATTTTCTTTTCCCTTTATATGAAGGGCTGTTAGGGAATGAAGATGGCATTCCGAGACCTGAAAGAGATGATCCGCCACTCTCATCAGAGATCTTAATCGTGTACCCCCTTGATGGTTCACATAAGCTACTGCGATTTTATTATCAGAGAAAACCTTTACGTCACGATTTTGAAGAAAAACTAGAAAATAATTGACTGCCCTGTCTATTGCTAGCAACTCTTTAGCGTTGGAGGAGAGATTATTTTCCGAATTAGACCCCTGGGTTACCATATCTCCAAGATGGGCCCCACACCCACTTGAACTGGCATCGGTAGTAATTGTTTGGGTTGTTCTAAAAACCCAGGGGACCCCTCTGGATAAGTTCACTTCATTATCCCACCGCTGGAAGGATTCAACTGACCGGGGAGACAAGGAAAACCTCCCCTCCAAGCGCCCCTTTAACATAACTTCATTATGCAGTGCATCCCATTGTAAAACCCTGGAGTGATATTGAGCCCACAGAACCCCGGGAAGGCAAGATGTCAGGGTACCTAACAGGGACATCGCAGCACTCAGGGACATGACTGGGTTTGACACTGCCCTTCTTACTTGATCCTAGATCCTTAGTTTTTTGGCTTCAGGGAGGTAACATGTCTGAGAATCTTAATCCAGCATAACTCCTAAGAATTGCTGAATTTTTGTGGCCGTTAACCTAGATTTATTTAAATTGAGGACCCAGCCCAGATTTTCTAAGATAGAGATCACTATTTTTAGATGCTTTCTACAATGAAGGGCCGAACTATCAGGAAATCATCCAGATAAGGGATAATTAATATGTCATGCTCTCTAACATGAGCCATTAGCTGTGCCACGATTTTGGTAAATACTCGGGGGGCTATGGCTAAACAGAACGGCAGGGCCCTATATTGAAAGTGCTTGATGACCCCATCTATAACCACGGCCACTCTAAGATATTTCTGGTAATCTCAATGGATAGGTACATGGTAATAGGCGTCTTTCAAATCCAAAACTACCATGTAACAATCTGGAAACAGACAGAGAAGAGTATACCCAATAAAAATTAACTTTTATTAATTACCATTAAAAGTGTCCTTAATAGTCCAAATGGGACACATCATACCTAAACATATCAGATAAAAACATCATATGGGGGAGAGATTAAGGATACCAGAATATACAGACAAGCTTGCCCTATATGGCCCTTATGGGGTAAATACCCTACCTAACAGCAGAGTGTTTTCACCTTAGCGAACGGTTTGGTGTCCCCGCTCCATGAAGGCTGTCCCTTATCTGACCCTAAACCTCCCTAAACAGACACACAAATATTTTAATAAGTAATTGACCAAAGTGAAACACAGTCATGCCTTAATTGACATGCTAAATATTTATGTTAATGGGGGAAGAAATGAAAAAACAGAGGGAGATGTATCCCATGAATATTACCAGTGGGATCATAGCCAGTCCTCCACCATTAGTGCACATAGGTGGGGACCGTACAGAAAACCGCACACAAAACCCCAAACATTTAGACAAGTATAAATTGGTCAAAATGGAATGGACTTATCTTGTCTCTAGTCCATCCAAAGGTCTCAGCAGGCATCTTAGATAGTATTTCTTTTGGCCCCTCAATAAGTGGCTGTATAGTTCCAAACACAATGTAAATTCACAATTAAGACTTCACATAGAATTTCCGATCAAACCGGACTCCCACTTCCTGGTCCTTCAATGTGGTGTAGACCCATAAGCAAAAAGTGTCCCTTCGATATAGTCCCAAATAGTCCCAACGCGTTTCACCCCCTCCTCAATCCGGGGCTCATCAGGGGACAAAAAGTCATTAGAGGAGAAAAACCATAGTTGGTGCACCAATAATAAGTGCTTCAATCCTGTAATATAGCCATGCATGGAGAGGCACACAACACCATGTATTTATACCTCCTCTCCCAATGATGTGCGCCAATTGATTCAAATTCCCCCGAAAGATCCCAATTAGTTGCAGTCATTTCCGGGAAAGTCCTGAGCGTAGAATGCAAACTGCGTTCCACTCCCATAGTTACGTATAATTCTGTCTTATGTCACTTCCGGTTGCGTACTCGTGGTCATTTCCAGTATTACCCTAGGTGTGGAATGCAAATGTGTTCCATTGTTTCTCTATACCCACACTCGCGCATTAATTTGTCTAATGTCACTTCCAATTGAGCAGTCGTTCCCAATGCTACCCTGGACGCAAGCTGCACACTTAAGTCTACCACCCGTGTCTCAGACTGTGACGCAAATTACGTCACTTCCAGAAACACCATGGAGATGAACTGCAAGCCTCCCTTATTTGGGAGACCGCTCACATAAGAATGGAGAACAAAAAAAGAACTTGCGGATGAGGGCACCCTGGCACCGGGGGAAGGTCCATTTTCGGATCTAAGACCCAAGAGTGTCAAAATGCCACCTATTTGGGATATCAGCAGCATTGACATTTTTTCGGCACTAGTTACTGAGGAAATTAGGAGAATCAACCCCAGGATACATAGGGTTGACCCTAATCTCACTTTTGATGAACGAAGAGTATTACAGGAATTGAACAATGATACCTCCCTTGTCATTAAGCCCTCTGACAAGGGAGGGAATATAGTACTCATGGATTGTGACCAATATGTGTCGATGTGTATGGGTATCCTCTCGGACACTACAACCTATCAGGTACTACAGAAGGACCCTACATCGAATTTTACCAGAATACTATCTGATATTTTACAACAAGCTAGAACGGATGGATTAATTTCACCAAGTGAGTTTAGCTTTCTCCTTCCGAAATTCCCTGTCATTGCAACCTTTTATACCCTTCCCAAGGTGCATAAGGGTTACCCTCCCCTGAAGGGGAGGCCAATCGTTTCAGGGATAGATGCATTAAGTCAGAATTCAAGTATTTACTTGGATCGGATGCTTAGACCGTTTGTCACAGCTCTACCGTCTTACTTGAGGGACACAACAGACTTACTAACTAAGCTGGACGGTATTCGGTCGATCCAGGTACCATACTGGTTTCAATCGATGTAGAAGCTCTATACTCCAGTATTCATCATACAGCAGGTTTGCTGGCAGTGGAAACCTTTTTGGGCACTAGGGGAAATCATTTGATCCCACACAATAGATTTATTCTCCAATTACTTGATTATGTCCTGAGGCATAATTTTTTTCCTTTTCATGGCAAGTTTTACCACCAGCTCAGAGGCACGGCCATGGGGAGCCCCTGTGCCCCTACTTATGTCAATCTGCTCCTGGGCTGGTGGGAGGACACTGTGGTCTCTGGGGATGAGGATGTCGTCGGAGGCCCATACATACAATTTTGGGGCCGATACATCGATGACATCCTCGTTCTCTTGACAGGAGACCAGGTACCTTTTACTAGGTTTATACAGCGTCTCAATATCAATGATCAAGGTCTAAAATTTACTTATGAGATAGGTGGTAATAAGATTGTCTTTTTGGATGTCACCATATCGATCGATGAATCTGGCTCTTTGAGGTCATCTATTTTCAGGAAACCGACAGCAGCAAATAGTCTGTTAAGATGGGGAAGTTATCACCCTACCCCTCTGAGGCAAGGAATTTCCAAGGGTCAATTTCTAAGATAAAGGAGAAACTGCTCCTCTGGATCTGACTTTCTCCATAGGGCCAAGGACTTAAAGGAGCGGTTCATTGATCGAGACTATCCCACTAAGGTGGTTAATAAAGCATACAATCATGCCTCACAGCAGGACAGGTCTAAATTGCTCGTACCACGAGCTAGGTCTGAACAGACCTCTTTTACCAGACTGATTGGGACATATGATGACCAACACCCAAGGGTTATGACAATCTTTAGAAAATACTGGGGCATCTTAAAGACTGACCCTGATATATCTAAGTGGATCACAGACTATCCATCCATTACTTTTAGGAGAGTAAAATCAGTTAAAGATCATTTGGTACATAGCCACTTTGTTCCCCCTAAAAAAGAGGGCACTTGGTTGGATAGAAGGTCGGTAGGCACTTTCAGATGCGGCCAATGTATTTTCTGTAAATACGTCTCACTTTCAGATACTTTTGAGAGTGCGGTAACCAAACGCACATACAGGAATAAACACTTTGCCAATTGTAAAACCATGGGTGTTGTCTATATGTGCACAAGCACTTGTCCAAAAGATTATGTGGGAAAAACTAAGAGACAATTTAAAGTTTTCATTGGTGAACATGTGGGGGACATCTGAAACAAGAGAGACACACCCCTGGCTAAACATGTGAACATCCATCATGGAGGAGATTTAAATTCTATTGTGTTCCGGTCAATTGAAGTTGTCAGCCCTCCAGCTCGCCAGGGAGATTGGAATAGGTGAATTCTGCAGCGGGAATCCAGATGGATTTTCTGGCTTGAATCCCTAACACCTGGAGGTATTAAGGAACAATTGAACTTCTCTAGTTTTGTGTAGCCTTTTTCTTTAAAAAAGCAGAATTGAAGCACTTCTTATTGGTGCACCAACTATGGTCTTTCTCCTCTAATGACTTTTTGTCCCCTGATGAGCCCCGGATTGAGGAGGGGGTGAAACGCGTTGGAACTATTTCGAAGGGACACTTTTTGCTTATGGGTCTACACCACCTTGAAGGACCAGGAAGTGGGAGTCCGGTTTGATTGGAAATTCTATGTGAAGTCTTAATTGTGAATTTACATTGTGTTTGGAACTATGCAGCCATTTATTGAGGGGCCAAAAGAAATACTATCTAAGACGCCTGCTGAGACCTTCGGATGGACTAGAGACAAGATAAGTCCATTCCATTTTGACCAATTTATACTTGTCTAAATGTTTGGGGTTTTGTGTGCGGTTTTCTGTACGGTCCACACCTATGTACACTAATGGTGGAGGACTGGCTATGATCCCACTGGTAATATTCATGGGATACATCTCCCTCTGTTTTTTCATTTCTTCCCCCATTAACATAAATATTTAGCATGTCAATTAAGGCATGACTGTGTTTCACTTTGGTCAATTACTTATTAAAATATTTGTGTGTCTGTTTAGGGAGGTTTAGGGTCAGATAAGGGACAGCCTTCTTGGAGCGGGGACACCAAACCGTTCGCTAGGGTGAAAACACTCTGCTGTTAGGTAGGGTATTTACCCCATAAGGGCCATATAGGGCAAGCTTGTCTGTATATTCTGGTATCCTTAATCTCTCCCCCATATGATGTTTTTATCTGATATGTTTAGGTATGATGTGTCCCATTTGGACTATTAAGGACACTTTTAATGGTAATTAATAAAAGTTAATTTTTATTGGGTATACTCTTCTCTGTTTGGTTCTCCTAACATTGTATACCCCTCCTCTTGCCGACTTGGTTTGGCTTGGTTTATTTTGGTTTTCAACAATCTGGAAACAGCAATTTTATTGTTGACCTTATCGATTCCATTCTGAAGGATTATCAGGAATTTATTCAGGGCTTTTAAATTTATAATACACCTGAAAGAACCGTCCAGGTTAGAGACCAGAAAGAGAGGGGAGTAAAATCCCAACCCCCTTTCGGACGCTGGGACCTCCACCAGGACTGCTTTTTGAACAAGGTCCAGTACTTCTTCCTGAAGAGCGAGTTGTTCTGATATAGAGCAACGGACCGGGGTCAAGATAAACCTTCCACGAGGAACTGCTTGGAACTGGAATCTCAGACCCGAACCTATCAGATTAAGGATCCGGTTACTGGCTGAAATCTTTGTCCAGGCAGGTAAGAAGACCATCAGCCTCACCCCCTACCTGGGCTAAGAGTCATTGACTCGATTTCCGGGGCTCCCGAGCGGAAGAAAACGTACTGAACAGAAGACCTCTACCTTTTGGTTTACGGTCTTCCCATTTATCCTGTGGCCTTTTACGCACAAATCTTCTTCTGCGAAAAGACCGCTTATAGGCAGGTATGGACAGGCTAGGGAAACCTTTCTTCCTGTCGCTAGCTTTGTCTAGGATTTCATCCAGGACTGGACCGAAGAGATGTTCCCCTTCGCAAGGTATAGCACACAGTCTAGTTTTCTAGCCTGGATGTCACCCGACCAACACTTGAGCCACAGAGCCCTGCGGGCGGCATTAGACATGGAGGCCGATCTAGCAGCTAACTTAACCGAGTCTGCGGAAGCATCCGCTAGGAAGGCTGCTGCCCCCTGCATGAGTGGGATACTAGACAAGATTCTCTTTCCTAAATGTGTTGTTTTCTAAATGCGATTCCCGCTGATCTACCCATACCTTCAAAGACCTAGCTGTGCAAGTCGCAGCAATATCCGGTTTTAAAGCCCAAGCGTTTGTCTCCCAGGTGCCTTTGAGAAACACATCCGCTTTTCTGTCCAGAGGATCTTTAAGGGCCCCCATTGTTAGAACCCTCCTGTTAGTTTTTTCTATTTTTGCTGGTCACATGACTTTTTGCCTTATAATCCAGCTCAGCCCTCCTGGCCTTGCTGGACTTCAGTGTTACATTTACTCTTAAGCTAGCCAGGTGCCTTGTACCTTACTCTGTAGTTTGCTTGGTCTTTTGACCACTAGTACTTCTGTTTGTTTGTTTGTCTTTTCTCTGCTACAATTTCTGCTAGGAGGTGTCCAACTATATCCCAGTCCTTAGTTCTTTTAGGGACCCCTCCCTTATATCTTTAGGTCTGCGTTCAGACTAGCCGAGGACTTAGGCGGGTCTGTTCACCAGGAACAGGTCCCCCGCTGCATCGTAGGGAATCAGCTTAGTCCTATTGTAGGGACAGTTTTCCTTTCTTTCCTTAGTGTTTGTAGCAGTTCATAACAGTAAGTCCAGCCCAAAAATAAAACACTCTAAGGAAAAAAAAAAAAAAAAATAAAAATATCCAGATTTCAGCATGGTGTCGGTTCAGGAGTTGGCTCAACGCCTGCAGGGACTGTCTTTGGAGGTGGCCAAGCTCCAGCAACACGTGAGTAGCTCTCCTGGAGCGCATTTTGTCGAACCGAAGGTAGGACTTCCAGATTTTTTTTATGGTAAACGGCAAGATTTTTTTTCCTTTAAAAACGCTTGTTTATTATATTTTCGTTTAAGACCCAGATCCTCGGGGATGGGCCTTTTCTCTACAACCTAATGATCCGTGTTTTAGATCTGTGGAAGATTTTTTTTCTGCTATGGGGTTGTTGTATGATGATCCTGATCGAGTCTCATCTGCTGAAACTGAATTAAGACGTTTGAAGCAGGGATCAGGTGACGTGGAAAATTATTGTACATACTTCAGAAGATGGTCGGCTGAAGTGGAATGGAATGACTCAGCATTAAAATGTTTGTTTCTTGATGGTCTAGGTGAAAGGGTTAAGGATCTGCTGATTGCCTTCCCAAAACCTGGAACCTTGCAGGAGGCAATGCAATTAGCCATACGTGTACCTATTCAGGATTTTTGGAAAGTTTTTTCTGAGGAGGAGTCGCAAGTTTTGCCTCTTCATAGGGACTATGATTGTACTATTGAGTTTGTCCCTGGAGCAACTCTTCCCAAGAGTCGCTTGTTTAATCTTACTGTCCCTGAGAGAAAGGCCTTGGAGGAATATATACAGACAAGCTTGGCCGCCGGTCACATTAGACCTTCTAAGTCACCTGTGGCTGTTGGATTTTTTTTTTGTTAAAAAAAAAGGACAGCGGTTTACGTCCATGTCTGGACTTTCGCGAAATTAATAAAATTACAGTACGCAATTCCTACCCACTGCCATTAAGTCCTGACTTGTTCAACCAGTTAGTGGGGGCCAAGTGGTTCTCTAAGATTGATCTCCGGGGGGCATACAATTTGTTACGTATGAAGGAAGGTGATGAGTGGAAAACTGCTTTTAACACTCCAGTGGGTCATTTTGAGAATCTGGTTATGCCCTTTGGTCTTACCAACGCACCAGAGTTTTTTCAGAACCTTATTAATGACATCCTAAGACCGTTGATCGGTAAGAATGTGGTGGTGTATTTGGATGACATTTTGATTTTTGCGCCGGATCTGGAGTCTCATTGGCAGAGTGTACGTGAGGTATTGTAGTTGTTAAGTGACAATTCACTTTTTGCTAAGCTGGAGAAATGTGAGTTCGCTGTGCAGAGAATTAGTTTTTTGGGCTACATTATCTCCAGCGAGGGCTTTGAGATGGACCCGGTGAAGGTTCAGGCGGTGCAGGAATGGCCTAGGCCTATTGGTTTGAAACCAATACAGAGATTTTTGGGTTTCGCCAATTATTACAGAAAATTCATTAAGAATTTTTCTATAATTGTTAAGCCGCTGACCGATCTCACCAGGAAAGGTGCGAATACGGTTCAGTGGACTACTGAGGCCATTGAAGCTTTTGTGTATCTCAAGGAGAGGTTCAGTTCTGCCCCCATCCTTATGCAACCTGATGAGACCAAGCCTTTTTAGGTCGAGGTTGATGCTTCTTCGGTGGGGGTCGGTGCTGTTTTGTCTCAGGAAAACAAGGATGGAGTACATCCCTGTGCTTTTTTTTCAAAAAAATTTTCTGAGACCGAACTTAATTACGATGTCGGTAATCGGGAATTGCTGGCGATTAAACTCGCATTTGAACATTGGCGTCATCTCTTGAAAGGTGGTAAATTTCCCATTCAGGTTTTTACTGATCATAAGAATCTGATCTATCTTGATGCTGCCAAGCGCTTGAATGCCCGTCAAGCTAGGTGGGCACTTTTTTTTCGCGGTTTAACTTTTCTGTTACTTACATCCCGGGTACCAAGGATGTAAAAGCTGATGCTTTATCTCGCAGTTTTTCTCCCATGGTTGGTACCGAGGAGGAGGAGGAGAGCATTTTACAGGAAGGTGTTGTGATAGCAGCATTGGACTCCGTTTTGGAAGATGGGATTCTGAAGGCCCAGGAGGATGCCCCGTCTAACACTCCCCATGGGAGGTTGTTTGTGCCTAGGAACTTTAGGAGAGATTTGTTTGTGGAGTGTCATGAGTCTCGGTTGGCAGGTCATCCAGGAATTTCGGAGACTAAGAGACTTGTAGGTCGCAGTTTTTGGTGGCCTGGGTGGCAGAAGGAAGTCATTAAGTGGGTGCGTCAATGTACTGTGTGTGCTAGATCTAAGTCTTCACATGCTCCTGCTGCGGGGTTGCTTTGCCCTCTGGAGGTTCCTAGTGCTCCTTGGACGCATCTTGCTATGGATTTTATTACTGACCTTCCTGCCTCTGAGGGTTTCACTGTTATCTGGGTGGTCGTGGACCGTTTTAGCAAGATGTGTCACTTGGTTCCCTTCATCAAACTGCCCTGCGCCAGGACACTCGCTAAGGCTTTTGTTAAAGAAATTGTCAGGCTCCATGGCGTTCCTACCGACATTGTTTCCGATAGGGGACCTCAGTACGTGGCTCGTTTTTGGCGTGCCTTTTGTGACAGGTTGGGAGTTCATTTGTCATTTTCATCTGGATATCATCCTGAGTCTAATGGACAGACAGAAAGAAAGAACCAGGATGTTGAACAGTTTTTGCGTTGTTTTGTGGCTGACAATCAAGAGGGGTGGTCTGAGTTTCTGCCACTGGCTGAATTTGCTCTTAACAACCATACATCCTCTTCTGCTGGGTGTTCTCCTTTTTTTTTGTTGTACTGGGAGACATCCGTCGTTTGGGTCATTCTCCAAGTTGGTATCAGCTGTGCCGGAGGAGGAGAATTTTTCCGGTGATTTGGAGAGAGTTTGGACTGATGTACGTCGTAACCTTCAAGAGGCTAACAAAAAATCCAAGAGGTACTTTGACAGGAAACGTCAAGAGGTTTTGTTTACGGTTGGTGACATGGTTTGGTTGTCCTCTAGGAATCTGCGGTTGAGGATTCCTTCTAAGAAATTGGGCCCAAAGTTTGTAGGTCTGTTTAAGGTGCTTCAGGTAGTTAACCAATCTGCTGTTAGGTTGGAGGTTCCTACCTCCTGGAAGATTAATCCGGTGTTTCATGTTTCCTTATTGAAAAAAGCTGATGTTTCTGATAGGGACGCCACTGTCTCTGTTCCTCCGGTGGAGGAAGACGGTGAATATGAAATTTCTCGCATTCTTAATTCTAGATGGCATAGAGGGAAATTGCAGTATCTCGTCGCTTGGAAAGGTTTCGGTCCCGAGGATAACTCCTGGGTAAGGGCGGATGATGTCTCTGCTCCTAGACTTGTCGGAGCGTTTCACAGGAGGTTTCCTGATAGACCTGGGCCTGGAGGATCCGGAGGATCCTCATAGAAGAGGGGGTACTGTTAGAACCCTCCTGTTAGTTTTTTCTGTTTTTGCTGGTCACATGACTTTTTGCCTTTATAATCCAGCTCTGCCCTCCTGGCCTTGCTGGACTTCAGTGTTACATTTACTCTTAAGCTAGCCAGGTGCCTTGTACCTTACTCTGTAGTTTGCTTGGTCTTTTGACCACTAGTACTTCTGTTTGTTTGTTTGTCTTTTCTCTGCTACAATTTCTGCTAGGTGTCCAACTATATCCCAGTCCTTAGTTCTTTTAGGGACCCCTCCCTTATATCTATAGGTCTGCGTTCAGACTAGCCGAGGACTTAGGCGGGTCTGTTCACAAGGAACAGGTCCCCCGCTGCATCGTAGGGAATCAGCTTAGTCCTATTGTAGGGACAGTTTTCCTTTCTTTCCTTAGTGTTTGTAGCAGTTCATAACACCCATATCATCAAAGGGGAGAGATTACTTTTTAGAAGCTTTAGTTATGGCTGCGTCTAGTTTGGGAGCCTTCTCCCAGGAGGAGGAAGCCAAGTCCTCAAAGGGGTACTTTCTTTTAAAGAATGGGGGGAGAGAACCCTTTCTTTCCGGCTTTTGCCACTCTCTATGGATTAGACCCTGAAGTTTATCATTAAACGGGAAACATTTTCTCTTCCTCTGCCCCAGTTCTCTGAACATGACGTCTTGGACTGACTTCTCTGGTCTGAGGTCCATAATGCCCATGGTTGAGCGAACCGCTTTAACCAACCCGTCAACTTCATTTAATGGAAAGCAGTGCTGGCCTGAACCACTATCCGAGGATGACGAAGATGAATCGTCAGAGTTCACCTCCTCGGCTGATGGAAGGGAATAATCAGGAGTTGGGGAGACCTCATGGTTAGCTTCCTTCCTCTTAGACTTTTTAGAGAGGAGTTTGCTCACCTCTGATTTAACTAGGGTTTTTAAGCCTGAGGCGAAACTAGGGGTCTCATCCGCCAAAGCTCAAATAGCTGGTACCGGTTTAGCTGGAGGACCTTTCTTAGCCGGGGAATCGTCCCTAGGGGCTGCAGATTTGTCCGTCTTGTTAGAGTCACGATGGCCGGCGCCTGTCATAGAGGCGCAGCTCCTGTAATTGGCGCTTTCTCCCTCCAGTTGCCTGCTCCAGCTAGCATTCACCTGCTGTTAGGGGCGGCCCTACCCCGGCCGGGGTGCCGCTCCCCCAGCGTCCTGCGCACAAGTCTGGGGCTGCCAACCCCAGAAAGGGGCGCAGCCCCCCAATGCTGTGCCCACCTCAAGTTGGGGCTGCCGTCCCCAGATAGGGGCGCAGCCTCCGTCATCACGATCCATCTGGCTGGAGCTGCCACCCCAGACAGGAGCGCAGCTCCCACAGCCCAGGGCACAGGACGGTACTGGAGCTGCTGATCCCAGACAGCGGCGCAGCTCGACAGCACGCTTCTTCCGGACATCTTCACAGGTAAGCCTGTCAGAGGTTCCCTTCATCAAGGACAGGAAACCAAACTGAGGCGAGAAGAGAGGGCCGCCCCTTTTAAGCCTGTAGGTTTCCTGTCCTTGGTGGGCGGATCCCCTCTCTCGTGGTGCTGTCATGGTCGACCGATAAACATTTTCCATTTCCAGTTATCAGACAAAGCTGCACCATCTTGCAATACAGAATAAAAGGAAAAGGATTACATTGTACATTCTCATTAAATCATTATTAAGGCCCTCGCACCCATTTCCTCCTTCCCAACCCGGTACAGAACTCCAACGAACCATTGTCACAAAACCATATTCTTAAAGTGGATGTTCGGTCCAAATCGATGTGACTGTAGACTTATGATTCGCTGGTTTCCGACCCTGGACTGGAGGGTGTGTATGTGCTATACATACTCCGGGCCAGAGCCCGTCTAGTGGACGCGGCCTTGCTCCATACAAGTGTATGGAAGTGAGGCCGCGCCCACTAGCCAGGAGTATGTATAACTTATACATACACTCTGGTCCCTGCTCAGAAACCAGCGAATCCCAGCAGTGCACAGTGCATGCGCTGGGGGATTCATAAGTCTGCAGTCACACAGAACGACTGCAGACTTATCGATTTGGACCGGACAACCCCTTTAAAGAAGTACACCCTACGAGCTGTAGTACTAAGAAGGAGATAACATTGAAAAGAATCTATCCCTGTGAAAGAGAGACGAGGGCAAACCTGGAGTATTCAGTCAGAGACCCCATATCCTTTCAAATTTACTGATCAAATTATATTTTTAGTATATTCCCTTTTCTAATCAAATAATGTTATTTAATCTACGTCTTAATTGCCCAATATTTGGTGGGTGTTAATCTAGCTGATGGAATGCCAAGAGCTTTCGTGCCTGAAATGAAATACGGCCAATACCCAAGGATAAGGGGGCATGCAGATCTGTTCTGTCATCCATTAACCCCAGAACGCAGATATGGGGTTCAGATACAAGCTTCACGCCATATACCTTTTCCACCAGAGAGAACCCTCCTCCAATAGGGACCTATCTTTGTACAGTCCCATATTATGTTTAACAAGTGTGCTTCCTCAAACCGACATCTTGCATCTGTGCAAAATCCAATTTTATACAAGAAACTAGGGGTCCTATAAGTATATCAGAGAGTCTCTGGGCCTCCTCTCACTGCTCCAAGGAAATAGGGCCCACATCTGACCTTTGATACTCCTACCTATCTAAAAAATGGGGGTTCCTCAAGCCCTGCCATGCCCAGGAGGATGGATACTACATCCAGCTTGCAAACTAATGGAGACGTGTCCACACATGTACATAGAAATGGGAGAGAAAGACGTGGATATTTCCACGCTGCTGATGAGTAGATGGAATATCCAAAGCCAAGAATTTGTATAAATGCTGTTTTAACCACATCCAAATCTTCAATCTACTCATCAGCAGCGCGGAAATATCCATGTCTTTCTCTCCCATTTCCATTGGATCTGTCGGATGACCTGTGGATCTGCAGAAGCTGGAGTTTTTCATACCCACACATTGTTGTGTGATCACAACTCCATCAGGTTAAAATAAACTATCTATTACATGTATTTTATTCCTGGTAAGAGCCTATTGTGCTTTTTCTGCTCCCTAGCTCCTGTATATATACACTCATGTACATGACTGTCTTCAATCATTTATATAGGAGTTACTGAAGCCTAGATTTAAAAATAGGGAACAATACAAAATGCCACTTACTGATCAGCTCCCCAGTGAGGTAACATGACATTTTACTAAACATATCACTGCAAAGCTCATTAATATCGGCTTCCGGAGGCTCCACTGCCTCTTCTGCTGTTTCCACTGTAGAATCATCTATGGTTAAAGGGAAAAAACAAACAAAAAGAAAAAACACATTAAGGCTATGGTCACACACTGAGTTTATGCAGTGGTTTTGGATGCATTTATTTTTTATTGCAAAATAAAAGCTGCTTTTACACTGTACCAGCAAAAGCTATGAGATTTTAGAAATCTCATGCACACACTTGTTTTTTTTTCTGAATGAATTGGACAAGTGTTGCTTTTTTTGAAAACTGCAGCATGTCAATTCTTTCAGCGTTTTTTTCACCACAGAAAGCAATGAGAAAGTTCAAAAACGCTGCAAAAATGCAACTGTGCATTGCTGCTGCTTTTTGGTGAATGGAACTAACTTTATTAAACGTGTACTGTAGACAGATGACATGTAATCTGCATCAAAAACGCAGAAAAAAGTTTTTTATACATAACTTTTTTACTGTCAGGCTGCGTGCACACGATGTGTTTTTCATGCGTTTCCGCTGCGGAATTTCCACAGCGGAAATGCATCAAAAACGCATGGTAATCCGCACCCCATGGTCCCCAATGGCATTCCGCAATGTCAATGCACATGCTGTGGATTTTTCCGCAGCGTTTCTGCAAAGCTCATAAATCCGCAGCATGTTCATTAATTTTGCGGAAGCGCCGCCATTGACTTGCATTGAGACGCATAGGATCTGTGTCTGTACATTTGTACAAGTGGCTTCTATGCGTTTCTATGTGTGGATGGTACCCAGTTCTGGAGGAGAGAAGACTCTCATCCAGACCTGGGTACCATTGTACCTGTAAAAAAAAAGAATAAAATAAAAAATAAAGTTTATATTCACCTGTCCGGCGGCCCCTGCAGTGCTTCTCCTTCCAGGACCTGAGATGACGTCACGGTCATGTGACCGCAGGCTGTCTCGCGAGAGCCCGGCAACCAGGAAGAAGCCAGGACGAGCGCTGCAGCACACGCCGGGGCATCGGGGGTGAGTATAGCTTTATTTTTTTTATTTTTACGGTCACACTGTATAAATCCATGCCGTTTGCATGGATTTATATAGTGTGACCTAGTTGTCAAGCACTTTCCAAGTGATGCTATCGCCTGGAAAGTGCTTGTCAGTCCACATGCGGAAACACATGAGTTAACGCATGTGGGTACGCATGTGAATCCGCATGTATTCTGCAGGAAAAACGCATGCACAATCTCCATGCGTTTTTTCTGCCAGGGAGATGCAGAAATTTTCAGCTTCATTTCTGCATCGTGGGCACATAGCCTCAAGAGAGCAGGTTTTGGCAGCAGAAAATAACGCAGCAAAAAAAGCAACGTGTGAAGAATTGATATGCTAATTGTACCAAGGCCCAAAAAAATTGGTGATTATATATACAGTACAGACCAAAAGTTTGGACACACCTTCTCATTTAAAGATTTTTCTGTATTTTCATAACTATGAAAATTGTACATTCACACTGAAGGCATCAAAACTATGAATTAACACATGTAGAATTATATACTTAACAAAAAAGTGTGAAACAACTGAAAATATGTCTTATATTCTAGGTTCTTCAAAGTAGCCACCTTTTTCTTTGATGACTGCTTTGCACACTCTTGGCATTCTCTTGATGAGCTTCAAGAGGTAGTCACCGGAAATGGTCTTCCAACAATCTTGAAGGAGTTCCCAGAGATGCTTAGCACTTGTTGGCCCTTTTGCCTTCACTCTGCGGTCCAGCTCACCCCAAACCATCTCGATTGGGTTCAGTTCTGGTGACTGTGGAGGCCAGGTCATCTGGCGTAGCACCCCATCACTCTCATTCTTGGTCAAATAGCCCTTACACAGCCTGGAGGTGTGTTTGGGATTATTGTCCTGTTGAAAAATAAATGATGGTCCAACTAAACGCAAACCGGATGGAATAGCATGCCATTGCAAGATGCTGTGGTAGCCATGCTGGTTCAGTATGCCTTCAATTTTGAATAAATCCCCAACAGTGTCACCAGCAAAGCACCCCCACACCATCACACCTCCTCCTCCATGCTTCACGGTGAGAACCAGGCATGTAAAGTCCATCCGCTCACCTTTTCTGCGTCGCACAAAGACACGGTGGTTGGAACCAAAGATCTCAAATTTGGACTCATCAGACCAAAGCACAGATTTCCACTGGTCTAATGTCCGTTCCTTGTGTTCTTTAGCCCAAACAAGTCTCTTCTGCTTGTTGCCTGTCCTTAGCAGTGGTTTCCTAGCAGCTATTTTACCATGAAGGCCTGCTGCACAAAGACTCCTCTTAACAGTTGTTGAAGAGATGTGTCTGCTGCTAGAACTCTGTGTGGCATTGACCTGGTCTCTAATCTGAGCTGCTATTAACCTGCGATTTCTGAGGCTGGTGACTCGGATAAACTTATCCTCAGAAGCAGAGGTGACTCTTGGTCTTCCTTTCCTGGGGCGGTCCTCATGTGAGCCAGTTTCTTTGTAGCGCTTGATGGTTTTTGCAACTGCACTTGGGGACACTTTCAAAGTTTTCCCAATTTTTCGCACTGACTGGACTTCATTTCTTAAAGTAATGATGGCCACTCGTTTTTCTTTACTTAGAATTTGTATTATGGCAAGAAAAAAGCAGCTAACAGTCTATTCAGTAGGACTATCAGCTGTGTATCCACCTGACTTCTGCACAACATAACTGATGGTCCCAACCCCATTTATAAGGCAAGAAATCCCACTTATTAAACCTGACAGGGCACACCTGTGAAGTGAAAACCATTTCCGGTGACTACCTCTTGAAGCTCATCAAGAGAATGCCAAGAGTGTGCAAAGCAGTCATCAAAGCAAAAGGTGGCTACTTTGAAGAACCTAGAATATAAGACATATTTTAAGTTGTTTCACACTTTTTTGTTAAGTATATAATTCCACATGTGTTAATTCATAGTTTTGATGCCTTCAGTGTGAATGTAAAATTTTCATAGTCATGAAAATACAGAAAAATCTTTAAATGAGAAGGTGTGTCCAAACTTTTGGTCTGTACTGTATATATATATTTTTTTTAATTTAAAATCTGCAACACAGGATACCTACAGAAACTAGAACAGAGATGGGAGAATTAAGATGCGATTGTAGTCCACCCAAAGGGAATATACCTTCAGGATATGCATATATTGATCTGGCCACTGAGCTTCATGAAGTTTTGATGCAATCTATGTCAACTTGGCCTTAGGGGCACGTCTGTATGCCAATTATGTGGCAATAACGGAAAAAAAAACAATCAAACTTGGCAGATCGAAGGAATCTGTCACAGTCTGCCGTGTCCCTGAAGGCGCCCATAGTTGGTCTGAAGTGACCTTTGCAGCCATTTACAGTTGGTAGGGTTTAGCCAGCTTTAGTATATTAGATGATTTGTTATTGGCCATGTACCAATGTAGATGTCGTTTACCAGCTAAGGATTGCTGCTAATGCCTTAAAGTTTAAAATAGGGAATTGGCGTTCTACTTACAATGCTATTTTCTTACATAATATGGAAACACCTCTGAGGCCTGTTTCACACCATGTTTTTATCGTGCACTTGGGGTATCCATTTATGCTGTAAAAATATGTTTGTATTTACATAAAATATAATGGTAAAAACGTATGTCATGTTGAGATCCATTTCATATGTTTTTTTTGCACATATCTGTTTTGATCCAAATGTACTCTGCAGCAGGACAACAACCCCAAACATCCAGCCAATGTGATTAAAAACTATCTTCAATGTAAAGAAGAACACGGAGTCCTGGAAGTGATGATATGGCTCCACACAGCCCTGATCGCAACATCATCAAGTCTGTCTGGGATTACATGAAAGAACAAAGGATTTGAACAAGTCGAGATCCACAGAAGATCTGCGGTTAGTTCTCCAAGATGTTTGAACAACCTCTGTGCCGAGTTCCTTCAAAAACTGAACAAGTGCAGGTGTACCTAGAAGAAATGATGCTTTGATGCTGTTTTGAACGTAAAGGGCATCACGGTAAATATTAATTTGATTTCTCTTTTGTTCATTCACTTTACATTTTATTAAAGGATGAAAATAAACTACTAAAACTTTTATCTTTGAAAGCATTCTAACTGAGCAGCATGTTTTTTTTCACACCTTCCTAAAACTTTTGCACTACATGTGTGCAGATTCACTGACAACTTACCCAAACTAGGTCCACAATAGTTATTATCTTAAGGAAACTAATAGAATGAAATGACTTTGTGCTTCACCTTGTGCCGCTGGCTGAGATGCAGAAGGTGCTAGCGATGGCTCATCTGAAGAGAACGTCTCTGCGGCCTCTTGTTCTGCCATACCGATAACTGCCCTGGAGGTGTCTTGGCGAAATACAATTTTCTGTGAAAAAAAATAATGATCAGTTATAAGAGAAAAGCAAAATCATTTCTAAAACACAGTATAAAGGTTCGGCCACATTTTTGGGGTTTCTATTCTTTTATGAGCCCCGCTATTGTGCCTCTTTCTACAAAAAAAGATTACACTTACAAACTCTACGAAGACTGCAAATTATTAGGCCACATCAAAGCGTTCATGTGACAGCACCATGGGATCACATCTTCTATGGAGTGCTTAGCTGCATCTGTAGATGGGCGCTGCCATAAGGGCAAAGTCACAATAGACTGGATGTGATGGCACAGGAGTGCCCTATACATACATGTACATACTTGTATTATTAAATATCATTTGTGAGAAAACCCCTTTAAGGCACAAAGCCATATTACACATCAGTGACGTGCGAATACTAAAACTTGCATATGCACTGCAAATATGGCCAACAGACTGCAAAATGCCACTACTTAATATGGAGCTACTCAAAGGCCATTGCCATGTGAATGAGCTAAATATGCAAAGATAAAAAGGGTAACAAAATCTCAAATACCAAAGCCTAAAAAGGATATACACATACAGAGTCTTTTTGCTGAGTTTTTGAAGCAAAAACTAAAAGTTTTTCATGAGTTCTGAGGAGTATTTGGAGCATTTCCTCCCAGATTCTGCTCCAAAACACAGCAAAAAGACTCAGGCCACGATTCATCAAGTTTTTCATGCCAGTCTTAGAGCTGGTCCAGATGGATTAAGAGGTGCATGCTTCTTGATGAATCAGTAGGGTCTGAGAAGTGGTGTGCATTTTGCCACAAATCTTACTCCAGATGGGGCTGTAGTACGATTGTGAACGTCGCCACTCATCAAGAGCTTAATGAGGGGGAGGGGTGGTGTAACGCTCCTATCTGGCCTCAGCTCTGTCCACTTTGTCAGATGTGGGTGAAAATGGTGTGAGATTGCCAAAAGTTGCAAAATTTCAGCACAGTCTCAAGTTGCACCAAAATCTTGTGCATTTTTCAAAGCTTTTTACGCCAGACTTCAGGCCCTTAGTTTGCCCTTCGATGTTATCAGCCCCCTCTCCTAACAATCCTCTCTTGGGAAGAAGAAAACAGATTTAGAAATAATTCCACTAATTAGAATGGAACTGTACAGTATTTCTGACTGTGGATGCAAGGCTGAAAGAGCTTTGTGCCTCCCCTGCACACATCCCATGCTGCCTAGGGAATAGAGCAGCACTACAAAAGTAGCACTAGAAGAGACCTGATCACTTTAGCAAGGAGCCTCAGTGACACAAAGCTTTCTGACCTCTGGTGCTCTAGCGCCACCATCAGCTCTTGGTATGTAGAACAAAGAATAATGTGAGCTCTATTTCTCTGCTTACAATAGGCATGTATGAACATACAGTTCTGGCAAAAATTAAGAGACCACTGCAAAATTTTCATTTTCTCTGATTTTTCTCTTTATAGGTATATTTTTGAGTAAAATGTACATTGTTGTTCTATTCTATAAACTACTGACATCATGTCTCCGAAATTCAAAGCTAAAAATTTTGTATTTATTTACAGCAAATGAGAAATCGTCAAAATAATAAAAAAGAAGCAGTGCTTTCAGACCTCAAATAGTGCCAAGAAAACAAGTTCTTATTCATTTAGAAACCACAATATTCATGTTTTAACTCAGGAAGAATTCAGAAATCAATATTTGGTGGAATAACCATGGTTTTTAATCACAGCTTTCATGTGTCTTGCCATGCTTTCCACCAGTCTTTCACACTGCTTTTGGGTGACATTATGCCACTCCTGGCACAAAAATGTAAGCAGTTCTTCTTTGTTTGATGGCTTGTGACTATCCATCTTCCTCTTGATTACATTCCAGAGATTTTCAATGGGGTTCAGGTCTGGAGATTGGGCTGGCCATTACAGGGTCTTGATGTGGTGCTCCTTCATCCACACATTGATTGACCTAGCTGTGTGGCATGGGGCATTGTCCTGCTGGAAAAAAGTCCTCAGAGTTGGGGAACATTGCCTGAACAGAAGGAAGCAAGTGTTTTTCAAGGATAACCTTGTATGCGGCTTGATTCATACGTCCTTCGCAAAGATTAACCTGCCCAATTCCAGCCTTGCTGAAGCATCCCCAGATCATCACCGATCCTCCAAAAAATTTCACAGTGGTTGCAAGACACTATGGATTGTATGCCTCTCCAGGTCTCCGACTAACCATTAGACGACCAGGTGTTGGGCAAAGCTGAAAATTAGACTCATCAGAGAAGATTACCTTACTCCAGTCCTCTATGGTCCAATCCTTATGGTCTTTGGCAAACTTCAGCCTGGCTCTCCTTTGCTTCTCATTGATAAAAGGCTTTTTTCTAGCTTTAGATGACTTGAGGCCTGTCTCTAGGAGCCGGTTACGAACTGTTCTTGCCGTGCACTTCACCCCAGCTGCCATTTGGCATTCATTTTGTAGGTCACTTGATGTCATCCTGCGGTTGCTGAGTGACATTCGAATAAGATGACGGTCATCCCGGTCAGTGGAGAGTCGCTTTTGCCCTCTGCCGGTCTGTAGCTTTGTTGTCCCCAATGTCTGCTGCTTGACTTTGTTGTAATGGACTGCCGTCTTCGAAATTTAAAGGATGGAGGCAACATGACGCTCACTGTAACCCTCTGCTAGTAAAACCAGAATTGAGCCCTTCTTTTCCTCACTCAAGACTTTTCTTTTCAACTCCTTTGGCATGGTTACAAGTTATTTTTTCATTCAAATTACTTTTGGGCTATTCCTAGCACTTGTTTTGCCATCCAGCTTGTCCTATTGCAAGAGGATTGTGAAGACCACAGCAGTGTTTCTTATACTTTCCCTCGTTACATAAGATTTGGTTCAGGTCATCACCTAATCAGAAGCACATTAAGTAGAATGAGGTGGACTTTGGTTGGAATTTAACTGACACTGGAATGGAATGGCTGTCAGACATGTAGAGAAAACTGTGCAGTGGTCTCTTAATTTTTGCCAGAGCTGTATATGTTCCTTGATACACAGAAAAAAGTTGTGGGAAATACCCTGGCTTTGGATTGCTCCATGCTCTTTACTTGAATTTTCATAATTATTTCAATTAAAGCGCTACTTCAATGTTTTTTTTTATTTTAGCACTGGAGTGATGCTATCAATACAAGTTCCCTGACACTAGTATTATACTCACCAGCTGCCGTCTTCAGCATTTCTCTGCGCACCTCCGCTCCCGTGCCACCATCTTGTGATCGCAACTTCTGACTGACCGGAAGTCAGAGGTAAAGGTCACAAGCTCTCAGTGTAAGTCTATGAGAGTCTCGTTCTGGCCCTCATAGACTTGCATTTAGAAGTGACTTTGGGATCACCCAGCAAACACTGCAGCGATCCGTCAGGTCACATATTTTAGAAGACGACCGGAGCGGCGCCGATAATAGATGAATGGGGCGGCTTGTGAGTACATTACTTGGGGCAGGAAACTTGGAATAGAGGCATCACTCCGCAGTAAAATTTAAAAAAAGTGCTGGCATTATGCTTTAGGGTTCACTCACACTAGCGCTCAAAAGTATAGGTCTCATTCTCCTCCAGGAGAGTGGGATGATTTTTTTCTCACTTGTCATCCGTGTGCTGTCCATTTTTTTACTCGGCGAATTGTAATGTGTTGGTAAAAATCGGATTCCATGCGATTTTTTTTCTCGCATTGCACCGATTTCTGAGTGAAATAACGTGCTGCAATTTTTTTTCTTATGCCGAATACAGCAGAGAAAAAATACACAGATAGACACTGCATCACAGATTAACATTGGTCAGAGTGCAATCTGATTTTTTTTTATCAAACTGCACTGGCCCGATTTATATGCAAGTGTGAGTGAACCCACCAATGGGATATCCAGGACTTAGAATAAATAATAATAAAAAAAAAAAAAAAGTACCTATGCATTAACAGGCAGCTAGTTGCTACCTACCTGCCAGTTGTGCCTGGCACCATTCTTCAACGGGTCGTGACTTCGACATCATGCTGACTGATAGCCTGCTCCCCCAGTTAGGCAGAAGGGAGACGGTGTAAATCAGCAAGACATCAGAAGTCGCGCCCTGTCAACAGAGCAGAGAAGAAGCTGTCACTATGTTGACGTGATGTCAGAAGCAGCCGAATCGCCAGCAGGGTGAATGGCACTGGGCACAACAGGCAGGTAGGCTGCAACTACCTGCCTGTTAGTGCTTAGGCACATATTTATTTTTTTTATACAAAGTCTCATATCCCCATTAAAGCACTGACCACAAATGACTAAAAATTATTTTGCATGAACAATACACATTGTACAATCATCTGGATCACTAAAGAGCTTGTGATGGGGCAGAGATTGGTGGCATACTGCTTGGATAATCCATTAAGGGGTTATTCTCATCTTCATAGAAGGATATTGTTGGCTAGTACATGGAAATACAAGCACTTTTTCAATTTAGGGTTTATTAAAATTGTAGCCATTCTTAAATTATTAAAACTCTTCTGTTCTATACAGCTCATTGCCTAGGTAACCGACCCTCACTGCTGTCTATCAGCAGTGGCCGAAGGCGCACAGTGCTAACAAGCTCTAGTTCTATGGAGCTTATAAGCACTGCTTTGAGGCTGGCCAGGATTACTGGAGTGTGATGTGATTTTCAAATCCCACCCAACTTCAGGACACAGCTTACAAGCTAAGCAGCAGCGGAGGTCGGTCTCCTAGACAACAAGCTAAACAAAAGAAAAGTGTAAATATTTCAAGAACAGCTGCAAATTTTAATAAACAGTAAATTGCAAAAGTGCTTGTATTTACACGCTAATAAGTTAGGCCAGTTCTGGATGTTCTTGACACATGGATTGGGATCACATCACAATGCCTGGCCAGACCGCTGGGTCTCCTGATCCAAGCCAGCTGACTCATAGGCATATATGAGATAATTAGTTCATGTCAAGAGACCTGGCAGTTGCCCTGGGTATTGTGATGTGAGCACAGTCTGTGTATTATGAATGTATGAAACTGACCTTAAAGGGTCTCTGTAAGCACAGAATGACTGTTCACACCAAGCACAGGCGCTCAGTGCTTGATGGTGGAGCCAATCATTTATATACACCTTAACACCTGCTTTTTTCCACCTATCTGTGCTGACAAGATCCCTTTAATCAAAAACAGCCCAATCAGTTAGAATATGTGGGAAGACCTGATAAGGCCACATTCACACATTCAGTATTTTACATCAGTATGTGTAAGCCAAAACCAGGAGTGGGTGATAAATACAGAAGTGGTGACATGTTTCTATTATACTTTTCCTCTGACTGATCAAATTGAAGTTGTGAACGTGGCCCAACAATGAGACCAAATGCGGCTTAATGTCCACCTCCGCGATGGCCAATGGATATGATTCTGTTTAACAATTGTGCAGCCAGTGGCCCGCCATAGGTTGCCAATGGCAATGTTAGATTTTCATTAAAGCCACAAAGTAAAAATTACACATTGAAAGGTCGTCTGCATGATTCAGGACAGGTCCCTCCAGGGTGAGAGACATTCTGTAACATCTCTCCATTCTGGCCAAGAGATGAGGAAAAAAACATGGGTATGGAGCTCACCACACTGTGGAATTAGTCTGTGGAGGTTGGGAATTTAATGGTGGGTGCCGATCCCACTGGTGAGTGCAGCCAACGTAGAGGAAAAGAGGATTGTGTCCAGTGTGACCATCCAGGTTGGTCGTGCTGGACACACAACTCTTTTCCTCTATGTTGGCCACAGACGACCCTATTAGACTTACCACAGAAGAGTAATCATTTTAGCCCTAGGGTCAGGTGAACGTCCCATAATTACGGTCAGCTTTTCCCTACAATATGCCCCCGATCCAGCCTGAGAGGTCTTCACCCATCAGGTACAGACCACAATGCCCTATAATATAGGTGAATGTGGTCGGGCAGCACCCTGCAGGACACAGGTCACCAGAAAGCCGAGCTGCTGGACTCCTGGCCGAGTGCTGCAATAGTAGCGGCTCATCATAAGCAACACAACCAGCTCACTTCCATTACGGTGCAACGTAGCCGCAAGCTTTAATGGCGCCGTGTAGACTTGCGCTGAATGTTCTATCCGCGGGCAGCGGAGCCATCCTATGGCTACAGGTCTGTGCACATGGCAATGCCAGGTATGAGTGCGCCTCTAATGGAGGGTTCAGGTCACACTAGAGAGAGATTATATATCTACATACACACAGTTACAGGACTATGCAGCCGCTGAGCGCAGTACACACGGGCAGTTGGTGGCGGCCGCTGCACGTCACTCACACAGCACCATCACTCTCACCTAGCGGCGGGCAGCAGCGCGCTACTTCCGTGTTTACATCCGGTCGCGTAGCTAGATACGCCCCCTCACGTCTTACGTAAACGTTACGTTCGGAAGTGAGGGATCAGACTTCATCCTGGCACAGTGTCCGCGCTCCGGCGCCATATTGGCTGCGCTCTATTTTATTATAAGCCGCGATATTCAGTCTCCAACAAAATGTCTGCTGGCTGGCGTAAAGTGTTATTATTGCTGAACTCTGCCTGTGTAATGCGGCTGCGCAGATGTTGTGGCTAAAGCATTGGTCAGAGTACAGTTACACACACTGCTCAGAGCTGCCAGCCGAGGTAGTGAAGCGCAGCATTTGGGGTAGCTGGAGCGGATCTTGCCCAATATAGCGCCTGTGCTGTGCCCGAGGTGTGATGTCACTTCCTGAGCCCACACTTGCTGGTAAGACCCGTGTGCTGTGCGCAGTGCTGCAAGTCTGTGCGGTATTGTCCTCACATCTGGTGCCGCCATGCAGTGTGCAGGACCGGCTCTGCCTTACTGCGCCACTTTCCTGGGGTTCTGACATATCCCTTAAAATAGTACCGTGCACATGACCCCTGTATTGGGCTGTTGTGTTACCTGTGACCTTCATCATTTCATGAAATTAAATGTTGGTGTTTGTTCACATGTATGATGTCCGGTTCACTCGCCATTATTCAGGAGTAATTTTGGTTGTGTGTTCTGATCTGTGTGTCTCATTGCTGGAGACTGGAGTGTATAACTATGTTCTGCCGTGGATGGCGGAGCCTGGGCACGGGTCCTGCTGTGGGTGGCGGAGCCGGGGCGCGGGTCCTGCTGTGGGTGGCGGAGCCGGGGCGCGGGTCCTGCTGTGGGTGGCGGAGCCGGGGCGCGGGTCCTGCTGTGGGTGGCGGAGCCGGGGCGCGGGTCCTGCTGTGGGTGGCGGAGCCGGGGCGCGGGTCCTGCTGTGGGTGGCGGAGCCGGGGCGCGGGTCCTGCTGTGGGTGGCGGAGCCGGGGCGCGGGTCCTGCTGTGGGTGGCGGAGCCGGGGCGCGGGTCCTGCTGTGGGTGGCGGAGCCGGGGCGCGGGTCCTGCTGTGGGTGGCGGAGCCGGGGCGCGGGTTTTGCTGTGTCGTGACCTTGCCTGACTAACCTTGTTGTGTACAGGGCATTATCAGTTCTCTGGTCAGACAACTCTGCTTCATTCTCTCTTTGCTTTGTTTGCTAATTTTTGTAATGTGTACTGAGAGACAGGTCACTTATCCCTGACTAATCCTAGACTAATGACAGACATCACCTGCAGTGATGAGCTGAGATAGCATGGGTTCCCTGATCTGTAGTGCTCTGTATCAGAGCCAGCATTACATATGACTTTTTATGACATGAATGGAGCGGCCATCGCACATACGTACATACATACATCGCACTTGCGCTCCGTTCTAACAGGTATAAAAGCGCACCGTTCTGCTGATTGGTGCAGGTCCCAGCAATCAGACACCCACTGATCAACAAGCTATCACCTCTCCTAGCTGGACGACCCCTTTAACACCTCCAACAATTTGTAATAGTAGCGCCTCTGCAGGACCGGATGATACGAGCTAGCCCTGCTTCTCATGCTCATCCATGTGTTTTTGAGACACTTTGACCTAGTCATTACAATTTAGTCCTTGAAAAAGTCGCTCAGAGTCTTCCGCTTGTCCATGTTTCCTGCATCCAACACACAAATGTCAAGAAGTGACTGTTCACCTCCTTCCTAATATGTCCATCGTAACATAATAATCAATGCTATTCATCTGTCAGTAGTCTTATTGTTCTCGCTGATCAGTGTATATGTTGTTCTTTATGGCTGTGTTAGGTTACGTTCACATGAGCCACTGAATGGATCAGACCGATTACGTGGACCTGAGAGTCTGTAGAAAATCAGCCGAGTACACTAGCCCATAAGCTGGCAGTGGGCCCCTGTGCTGTCCGCCTCCACACTGACCATAACTGCATCGTGTGAACGTACCCTAACGTGGTTCCTTTTTATTCAGGACGTATTGAACATGTAGCGATGCTCTGTAACTGTTGATGGTATTAATATGTTCATTCTCTCATCATTTTGTAATGTTTGAACATTTAATATGAAATTGAACTAAAACAAGGAAAACTAAATATATTTTTTTATCTAAATTTGATTATTAAATATGAAAACTTTTCATTTTGCAATGTAAATATCTTACAATTATCCCCCCCCCCCCCCCAGTATTCTTCTATATATTTTCTATATAGGAAACATGCATTATTGATCAAAATGACTTCTGAGGCTGCTATTACTCCGTCTAAAGGCCGACTGCAGAGCCCCGGATACAGAGATTTCTATTGGCTTCGTTCTTTTGTGGCAGGAGGTAAACCACTTTCTCTTATCCTAAAAATAACTGTGTGTTTATAGGAACATAAATTTAAATTCACTGAATCAGAAAGATGCAGCTGAAGCATTTACAGAAATGCAGAACAACTGGAGTATAAAGTACCTGCATGCTATTATAGAGATATATCTAGCTGGGCTTAAATCATTGTCTTAAAAGGAATTTGTCACCTGTTTTTTGCTACCCCATCTGAGAGCAGCATGATGTAGAGGCAGAGACCCTGATTTCAGTGATGTGTCACTCACTGGGCTGCTTGCTGCAGTTTTGATAAAATCAGTTTTCTTTGCTGCAGATTTACCAGTCCTCTGAATGCTGAGCCCTGTATAACCCCACCAACACCACTGATTGGCAGCTGTATACACTGTGCATAGGCAGAAAGCTGCCAATCAATGGTGGGGGCAGAGTTATACAGATGTCATGAATATGGACGGCTACCTGGCATCAGGTTTACTAGTTTGTTAGTGATGATTTCCCACTGATAAAACAGGGATTTTATCAAAACTACAGTAAGCAGCCCAGTAAGGGACACATCACTGGAATCAGGGTCTCTGCCCCTACATCATAGTGCTTTCAGATTAGTATGGTCACATAACTTTTGCAGATCTCAATAAAAGACAATTAGTTGTTCAGTTGTAATTGTACTTCCCACAAGGTTCCTGCGCCTCTGCCTTTCTAGAATAATGCAGCGTGTTTATAAAGGTGCTGTGCGCCATTGCGCATCATAAAGGTATTGAAAAACATTGCTCAATGATTTACTATGGTGGGAACATGAGCCCTTAGTATGACATTGACAACTTTGTATAAGGATAATTACATTAGTGTTCACCAGTGAATATCCTGTACAGCGATTGTCCCACAATCACAACCTATCACCTATGCACAAGATAGGAAATTAGCTTTTGATCACTGGGGGTCCTGTGTCCCCCATTTGAATGGGGCGGTGGTTGTGTATGCATGTTCCCACTCCATTATTGTCTGCTGCTAAAGAAGCTGGACCGCTACAGCGCTCATCCCCATCATCAGCCCCATAGTTAATCACTGCTCCATTCGAACAGGGAACTCAGGACCGCCAGCGATTAAACGCATCCCCCACCTTTGAAATGAACTTGGAAGCAGTGGTATGGTCTTCCAATAAAAACAATACCTTTTCTGTAGAGATGCAATGTGACAGTCTTGAGAAATAGAACGTAGGAATGTGTCTTCCATAGTGTTCCCCTGAAAATTTTAGTAAAGGTTTAGTGTATGAGTGTTGTATAATATAATGGTAACACACCCTGTCATCATTTTTACATAGGTGTTGCAAGCTGCTGTGCAAAAACAACCATTGCACCTCTGGACAGGATCAAGATTTTGTTGCAGGCGCAAAATGTCCATTACAGACACTTGGGTAAGAAAAACTTCATAATAGATTCAGTGGTTTTCACTCATTTTTTTTATTGGTGATTTTAAAGGAAAGATAATAGTTTGAACAGAATGTCATGCTGGTTTACCACGGAGAAATGCTATACTCCAGCTTCTGCATCTTACGATTTTCCTTTTTCCATAGGCGTTCTAGCCACTGTGTTCGCTGTCAAAAAGAACGAAGGTTTCTTGGGATTGTACAAAGGAAATGGGGCCATGATGATTAGGATCTTTCCTTATGGTGCCATACAATTTATGGCATTTGACAAGTATAAAAAGGTATTCACTCATTTTTGTGCTGTAGTTTTAGAAGCCGACTGTGTCAGTAAAGTGATACAAACTGTGTAAGCATCGTACATTCGCCTACTCTAAAGCCACAATACAGGTAAAGCACTTTACATTGGCGAGGGATGTGTATGCAATTCTTAATCTGTTGCATGTGTTGTTTTTTTGCATCCTGATGCTATTTGCCTCTCTGTATAATAAAGGTGCCCATACACAATAGCTTAAGAGTTGTCCACTACTTTCACATTGAATAGGGCATCAATGTATGATCGGCCGGAGTCCTGAACGTGGCACCCCCGCCAATCAGCTGACATCGGTGGCGGCGGCCGGAAGTCCTTACCTGCAGTGCCTGGCCGTCCATCTGTAGTGGTCGCAGCAGGGTACAGAACATCCGCCTCCCATTCAATTGAATAGGAGGAGGATGTACAGTAACAAGCGGCGGCCACTACAACTTGACGGCTAAGCACCGCAGGTAAGGACTTCCGGCCTGCGGCCGCCGTCTGCGGGTAGGGCTTCAATGTGAAAGTAGTGGACAACCCCTTTAACATCAACCGAGCCTACCATTTTAGTCGGCATTGGTCAACCATCTAATGTGTACAGTGGCATATCGATTCTTCCCTGGTGATAGATGGGAAGGATGAGTATCTTGAATTTCAACAAGACTGATATTTTGTTCTGAAGGTAGATTAGACACCAGAAGAGGTGTTCAGCAGTGGGAGGGGGTAGTTGGTTTAGGAAGAATGGCTGCCAACCAAACAACCAAGCAGATAAGTTGTATGACCACTATAAGACCAAGCATATGACTATATTCTTTCTGATCTCCTTTGTCCAGAAACATAATAAATCAGGAGTGATGGTTTAGCCATAGCTTTCCTACAAACATGCAATTTATCTTCCCTTTCCAAGGTCACTTTTACCCTTTTAGAATTGAATGAAAGAGAAAAAAACTCAGGTATATGTGTCTAGGTAATCAAAACCACAATGCTAGATATCCTCATACTGGTTAAAAAAAAAAAACGCTTGTCACCCTCCCAATGCCGGTGGGTTCTGTTCTGGCGTTCACCTGGTTCTCGACCTCCACACACCATAAATCGCCACTCAGCCAATCACCGGCCACAACGGCGCCCCCTCAGTCAATTACTGGATGAACCAGCATTTTTTTGAGTTTTGGTGTCAAGATCAGGAGCAGAGAGCAGCGAGGAAAGGTGACGATGTGAGTGTCAGGATGAGCCCTGCAGGAGATCGGGGAGTGCGATTTTATAGATTCTTTTATTTATTTTTTAACTTTTCTCAGGATTTTTAGCAATAATTCTGATTCCATGGAACACCCGTTTAAACTTTTAGGTTATGTGAAAATGTATTTCTACTTAGTGTAGGAATGCTGTAACCATTTTATTACAAGAAGAAGCAAACACAAGCTGACTAAAGGTTGCATGTTTGACTGATAATTGTTTTCCAATATAAGCTTCAGCTCTGCGCTGAACCTTGTGACAAAGCCTGGCACTTAATCTTCTAGTGAGTGTCACGACACCCATTTCTTCCTCCTAATCTGTCTCTGCAATGAACAACACAGCTGTTATTGAGTGGCTGTGCATTGAGGCCATGTTCACACATTCAGTATTTTACCTCCGTATTTGTAAGTGAAAACCAGGAGTGGGTGAAAAATACAGAAGTGGTGACTTGGTTTTTTTAAGCGTTTCCGCAGTGGCAATTCCGCTGCAGAAGCGCTTAAAAACCGCTTGGTAGAAGGTCTGCCATGTTTCCCAATGATAATCCACATGTGTTGTGCACATGCTGCGGAAATTTCCGCTGCGGATTATCATTGCGGAAAAATCCGCAGCACTACCAATTATTTTGCTGAAGCGCAGCGTTTCCGCCGCCATTGACTTGCATTGAACGCATGGAATCCGCATCACTTCATCTGTACATGCGGATTCCATACGTTTCAATGTGCGGATGGTACCCAGGTCTGGAGAAGAGGAGACTCTTCTCCAGACCCGGGTACCATAGTACCTGTAAAAAAAAAAAAAATTATACTTACCTTCTGATGGCCCCCGGTGTCCTTGTCTCGGCTTGCCGGCAGCTTGCGGTAGACTAGAAGGACCTGCGGTGACGTCATTTAGTCATGTGACGGGTCACGCGACCACTGACGTCGGCAGGTCCTTTAGTGTACCGCGAGCTGCCGGCAAGCCAAAACAAGGGCACCGGTGGCCATCAGAAGGTAAGTATATATTTATTTTTTACCATTCTTTCGGTCACACTCTATAAATCCATGCCGGTTGCATGGATTTATATAGTGTGACCAAGTTGTCAAGCACTTTCGAAGTGATGCTAAAATCGCTTGGAAAGCGCTTGTCAACCCGCATGCGGAAATGCAAGTGAAGAACGCTGGAAAAACGCATGTACAATCCGCATGCGTTTTTTCTGCCAGGGAGATGCAGAAACGCTCGGGAAAAAATCCAGAGCATTTCTGGATCGTGGGCACATAGCCTTATACTTTAATCTGATTGTTCCACTCATGATTTTGGCTTACAAATACTGATGTAAAATACTGATCGTGGCCTAAGGGGGTTTAGCAAGATTGTAACCCATCATGAACAGATGGGCGGTAAGTTGCTGATGGCTGGGCCCCGATCGCTGATGAATCTTGGCACAATGACTATCTCCTTCTTGTATTATCATGTGTGGCTGTACCCTGGATTGGATGATCTGACACTAGACCACATCCTGCTTCAGATTCTTCTTAAACCATATTGTCGTTGTGTTACTGGATTCAAAAGTAACTCCCCAATGTTTACTTCTAGTTACTGCGTGTAAAACTTGGGAAATCAGAACACGTGCACAGATTAATGGCTGGATCTATGGCAGGTAGAGTATCACTATGTTATGTGTGACACCTGTAATAAAATAGTAAATGGCATTTAATCTTTCATGTGCCCTTAAAGTACCACGCCTGTGTTTTTTTTTATTTCACCTTTGGAGTGGTGCTTCTAATGTAAGGTCCCTGCACCCAATATTATACTCACCACCCGCCGTCTTCTGCTCTTCCCAGCACCTGCAGGGTCCGACACAGCCATTACACAGTACACAGCAGGGGCACATTTATAAGATTATCTCAGCACAGGAACATTTTATTTAAAACACATCCAATTGGGGAAATTATTATTCCAAGATTTATTGATTAAAAATGAACTTTGTTCATGGGACAACCTCTTTTAACTATTTTACTCTGAAGCGCTGATTAGTAATGCCAACTATGGAAAGAAGTGTCCACTGTGCACTTCCCACCCACCCCAGGCTTATTCCTGACTATTTGCATATAGAGAGTGAAGCCATGGAGGCTGGCTGGACATGGAGACGCCTGAGGGGAGATGCCCAGCGGACAATTCTCCTGTTTGCTCTTTTCCTCCTGATTATTTTTGCAATCCTGCATTGAGGTGTCGTGCCTTTTATATTAGGTTGTTCATAATTAGGAACTAATACTGACTCTGGACCACATCGTACTTATGGCAGCATGAAATTGCTGACAGGTTTTCATTAGTGTACAGTTATAGCTACAGGGGGACCCAGATACAGGTCTCGGCCTCTATATCCCACGGCAGAGTTTACATGTAGGAGGGTTGATTTGTAGAGAACACTGAATAGTTGCTTGAATTGTCCTCTAGTTGTCTAGTGTGTTCTGGCACATTGTGTAAGTCGCTGTCATTGATGTTCCAGGTATCACCGCTGTCATTTGTACCTATCCGCTCGATATGGTCAGGGCCCGTCTAGCGTTTCAAGTGAAAGGCGAGTTAGGCTACAATGGCATCGTACACACATTCAAAACAATATACACAAAGGTATGTGATATGTTTTTTTTTTTTTTTTTTTTTTTTACTTTTTAATATTTTATATTAGTCAGAATATTAGTTCCATTTATGTATGTTTGTCTGTCTGTATTTTCCCCTTTTTTCTTTCCAAAACTCAATTATTCTCTCTTATTTCACATTATAAATGTGGCAGTGATAGCCATGAGCAATGATCAGCTTTCTGAGAAGCCAATTTAACCAGCTGGATGAACTCAAGTGGATGAGACGCAGCTATGGGTTATACCTTTTATCATGTGGTCTCATATTCACTCACGGCGACATCATTCTATTATCTAGATGTTTTCATTTATTTACATCCTCTCCTCCTTTTATAAAGACCTTTTTTTTCTTCTTTAAAGCCCATCTGTCAGCAGGATTGTGCTCGGTAAACTACATACACTGTCAGGTGGGCGCTGTTACACTGATTAAATTGATACCTTGGTTGATGAAATCCATCCTGTGGTTCTTGTGTAATCTTTACTTTCAGTTTGGAAATGATATGCTTGTGCTACGGGACATCCTGTGGGGGGCGCTCTATCTGGTGCTCTGCTTATAAATTCATCTTATGACAGCTCACTGCCTTCACTGACCTGCCTCCTATTTTACCTAGCCCCGCACTACTAGATGCATTATGCAAAATAGGAGGCAGGTCAGTGGAGGCACAGTGAGCTGTCATAAGAGCCTACAGATGAATATGTAAACAGAGCACCAGATAGAGCACCCCCCCCACAGTCCCAACCCGAAGCACGAGCATATCATTATCTCCAAACTGAAAGTAAAGATTAAACAAGAACCACAGGATGGATTTCATCAACCAAGGTATCATATTAATCAGTGTAATGTCGCCCACCTGACAGTGTATGTAGTTTACTGAGCACAATCCTGACAGGTGTGCTTTAAATCTTATTATCTCATTAGGTTATTCTATCATTTCATGATCAGTGGGGGTCTGAATTTTTGGACCCACCCAAATACTGACAATAAATATGATGCAGTTGTGGTTTAGTGATCTATCCTTTTCACCGGATATAAAGTGATCATACCTAAACCATAGCACATAACTTTAGAAGTTGGGGACCCTTTTAACGTTACCACATTTTGCCTGCAGTGCTTGGATTACCCTATTTTTTGCTTATTGTAGGAAGGGGGCTTTCGTGGTTATTACAGAGGACTTCTTCCAACAGTTGTAGGGATGGCTCCTTATGCAGGTAGGATATTATGGAAGCGTCAATTATATATACCAGTAATTATTAGAAAACAAGAATTCCTCTTTAGGATTTTCTCAAGGACCTGAGACCCCCGGCTGTTGCTCTGCAGTGTGGAATTGAGCTTGTAAACCTCATGTGCAGACTGCGCTCATGCAGGAGCTCAGCAATTCAGAACAATTTTTTGATCAATTGGTGGAGGTCCTAGGTCCTAGACCACTACCACTCTGCAGGACATGAAAAAAATGGAGAAGATGCATAAAAAAAGTCTTTAAGAAATAGTATAAGTTGGTGTTTGCCTTTTGACTGTATAGGTATCTTTTATTTCACAGGATTTTCATTTTTTACCTTTGAAACACTGAAGACGAATGGACTCCGACACTTTCCAGAAGTTCTGGGAAAACCATCTTCAGACAACCCAGATGTCTTGGTTTTAAAAACTCAGGCTAGCCTGTTGTGTGGTGGAATAGCAGGAGCGATTGCCCAGACTATTTCGTAAGTCTATTATTTCTACTTGTGGATTAATGTATTGCATGAAGCTACATTCTGGACTGCCACATGTGGATTATGGTTACATGGCATATCATTAAGATATGCTGCCAGTGTTTGATCGCTGGAGGTCTTAAAGAGGTTGTCCGGTCCAAATCGATAAGTCTGCAGTTCTCTGTGTGGCTGCAGACATATGAATATCCCCAGCACACGCACTGTGCGCTGCGGGGATTCGCCGGTTACTCAGCTGGGACTGGCGGGTATGTATGCGTTATACTCCCGGCCAGAGCCCGTCCAGTGGGTGTGGCCTTGCTCCATACACTTGTATGTATAAGCCGCGGGATGGGTTCTGGCCAGGAGTATGTATAACTCATACGTACTCGCCGGTCCCGGCTCAGAAACCGGTGAATCCCCGCAGCACTCAGTGCGTGCGCTGGGGGGATTCATATGTCTGCAGTCACACAGAGTGATTACAGACTTATCAATGTGGACTGGACAATAACCCCACTGACTGCTAGAACCAAGTAGAGGCGGCATTTAGAACGTACTATGACTTTCTGTGACACCTGAGCGTCACCGTCACTCTGTTCTAACAACTGGTAGTTGCGGTCTCGCTGATAAGACATTGACTGCATTTCTTAATGATGTGTCATCTATGAGACAAGCCCTTGTCACTCACATTTATGGGATGTACTGTTATGCCGAAACTGTGGGGGGCTTTTGCTATTGTTACACCAGGACCAGGGATGCTGATTTCCTTGCTCTTGCTGAATTAGAGCTCGCCTTTGCTTCATCCCAAGGTTACATGTGAGGTCGACCAGCACTGTGCTAAACATTGTAAGGTTTTGTTCCAATGTCTTTGGGTAAAGTCATGGCATTAATATTTTTATCACCTTAATCCCCTGCAGTTACCCCTTGGATGTTACACGGAGAAGAATGCAGTTGGCAGCTATTCTGCCAGACTCTGAAAAATGCCGGTAAGTAAATACGTGACTTGTCATACATCTGCTACCTGATAAACTTGCATCATAAATTATCTGGAATCAATGAAAATCCCAAATGTTAGTACAGAATCTCCAAGTCTGATGCGCAATAGTATTCACCATTGATGGCAATAGGACGAAATATGTCTGTAACCCAGACTGTAAGTATTTTTTTTTTTTTTTATCCCCCCCAGGACCATGTTGCAGACCGTTAAATACGTGTACAAGGAGCATGGAATAAGCAGAGGATTATACCGAGGCTTATCCCTCAACTACATCCGCTGTATCCCGTCTCAAGCTGTAGCGTTCACTACGTATGAGTTTATGCGACAGGTCCTGCATTTAAACAAGACTGTCTGATCTCCTACAATATAGTGGTTTGTACAGTGTAAATAGCTCCAAGTAATAAACTGAGCCAGCTTCCATCTGCTGCATTGGTTTAGCCAATTTTCTAGGATGTTGCAGATTTTACATGTAAATAAGATGACTTTTGTTTTGTAACATACAATCTTTTTAGAGTGATTTTATAAAGATGTCCTAATTCTATTTATGCTGCATCTTCCAAGAATAATAATAAGGTAATATCAGAAAAGAGAAATCCAGCTGACTGATTAGTTTTGCACAAAATATTTATATACATGTGTAATGTCACAGTGAATTCGGCACCAATGCCTTCACACATATTATATGGGTTTGTCTGCAGTTTTTTTTTTCTTTTTACTTAATTTAGATCAATATTTTATTATATTATATATGTTGTTTTTTTAGGTTTTATTATTTTTTTAAATTGGGTATATTATCACCATCAGTGTGGGGTAACAATTATGCTGATTTTTTTTTTTCGTTTCGAGACAGCATCATGCAATATTATTTCATAGGTACGGTACAGGTGCACCTACATTTCATTAGGCTTTTATTTTTTTATGTTTAAAGATATATAAAGTATGTTTGTTTATATGAGATCCGAAGCCAGTCCGTGCATTATGGTCCAAGAACAGTCGGTGAAACATATCAGATATCTGTGCAAATTTAAGAGCTTTGTTAGAATCCCTTTTAAATTGGTGGGTGCTAATGGCTGCCAAAAATAGGCTGTGCCCAACAATTTTTGCTGAAAGGGACTTTTGGGAGAAGCATTAGGCTATATTCACACATTGCATTTTTGCTGCCTTTTTTTTCTGCAGGCAAAACCTGCTCTATTGGCAGTAAAGAAGCTGCTTACAAAAAGCAGTTTTTGCTGCATTTTTCAGGATCCCAAAGTTCAGCTTTGCTTCCATCACAAAAGCATGAACACAGATCACCAATGTAAGACATGTATTCATGAAAAAATACACATTACAAATGTAAAACAGTGGGAGGGAGGTGAATTCATCTGGAATAGTTTACCAAAGACATTGGCAGAGCATTCAGTTTGTAGGACAATGTTTACTTTCACATTTTCAGGCCATGGAGTTGGTCGGGTATTGTTCAAGTTCACACCTTCGTCGGCCACAGGTATTGTTCAATTTCTTACCTTGGTCGGCCAATGTTTATTTTGTAGACATCACTAATTTAATTAAACTAATCCTAACTGCCATCTCAAGACACCCAAGACATTATGGTTTAAAGTTGGGAAAATCACAAAAATAAATGAGTTTCACATACTGCTGTACCTGCTTTTTTCACTAAAAACTCAGCAAAGCTTGATACCTGCATTTTTTGCTGAGTTTTTGAACTTACTCATTGCTTTCTACGGTTGAAAAAACGCTGAAAGTGACATGCTGCAGTTTGCAAAAATGCAGCAGTTTTCCAAATCAGTCAGGAAAAAAACAATGTGTGTGCAGGAGATTTCTGGAATCTCATAGCTTTTTCTGGTACTGTAAAAAGCAGCTTTTAATTTACATAAATTTGCATAAAAAACACTGCAAAAAACGTAACGTGTGAACATAGGTAAGGCTATCAGACAGTCATTCTCTCTGAGAACAGTCCTAGTAACACCTGGTTGATTTTGGACTCATACTGACGACTGTATAATCGGTCCGTGTTCTTTCCATAGCCAAAACAGATCTCATATTGACAGCACAAGAATCTATGCCAGTCCGTGTGGTAGTTCACGTTAACATTTTTACAAATGGACTGATGATCAGCATGTATAAAACAAAAATCACAGCACGGACTACTTTCATCTGCATTTTGGTTTAGACTTGCCTTGCAAAAAAACGGATCACATACACGTTACCATCCATAGAGCTTCCCCTCTTTTTTTACAGATCCATTGCAGTTATTATCATAGGAAACTATATTTAACTTTTTATAATTTATCACATTGTTAATGTAAAACTTGGATGTCATGTGGATGTAAAAGACAGACATACCGATGAAATTTCATCTGTCTTTTGTTTCAAGGCCAAAAACGGATGATTTTGCATACACTGGTCTGAACCCCGCCGTAGAGCGATAGTACGGTTTTCTTACTGCAGTGTTCTTGCCTTACGCCTCATTCAGATGTTAGTTTTTTAGTTTTTGCGTACAAGTAAAAGTGTACTGCTTTTTCATCAGTGTTCTAGATCAAATATTCATCTTTTAATTTTTTTTTTGTCTGTATGTCCATTTTTTACCATCAGTGTGGCATAAGTTTTCTTGTATGCAAAAAAACCCCCCGAACATTTCCAAACTTCTCCTGTGACCCATTGATTTGAAAGGGTCATTTTCATCTGCCAGTTGCATCAAAATCAGACGTGTCTCTGTTGTTTTTTATTATTTGTGGACATACTGTGTACAAATTAAAACAAACATGTGTAAATCACCATAGACTGCAATTGGGTGTGTGCTCTGCCCTTGAAAAATACGGATAAAACATATATGTGAAATGGACTTCTGAATGAGGCCCTTTAGGGAATCTGTCAACAGAATTTCATTCCTCAAACAATTTATATGTGCAAAAAACAAGTCCAACAATACCTTTACATGGCCAGTCCTTACTGAGAAATCGTTGTTTGAATTGATATGTAAATGCGCCTAAGGACTATGGTAGATCTGAAGCCTCTGTCACTCCAGCTCTATTCCCACCCAGCGTCACTTCCTTGTGCTCGACTAACGGCTTCTTTTCCTGAAGTCACACAGCATAGAAGCTGTCAGTCAAGAGAAAGAAGGCAGGGCTGGGTGGAGAACAGAGCTGGAGTGACAGAGGCTTCAGATCTACAGATAGCTCATCAGCCTCATTTACATATCAATTAAAATGGTAATTTCTCAGTAATGGAGGAATTGACTGACTATGTAAAGGTATTGCTGGACTTGTCCTTGAGAGCGGTACATGCGCATATAAATAGTTTGAGGAGTGAACTCCTTCCTTTAAATCCATATAGCCAGCTTTACTCCCAGCTAAAGCAATGTGAAAAAAAAATATCCACACAAGTGTTTTATGTCCTTTCATTTCAGTAGTCCTCCATAGAAAACCTGGCATTCTTTAAGATTTCTGTTTGCTAGGCCAGCTTAATCTATAGGCACACAGCATTGATAAAGTCTCTGCACCCTTTCCTGACTTGTCTTTCCCCAGCTTGATATTATCACTATACCTATTGTGTAATGGAGCAGGACTGTTTGCAGAGAACAAATACCAGTTGGGAGGAGGTCTGTAGTGTACAATGCCCAGGTCAAAGGGAAGGAACCCAACAGCCCCAGACCACTCAGTTTACTGATTTAGACTTGTCCCCTGTTCCTTATTTTTAGAAACAGCTGTGCTGTTTAACGGCATTCACATGTGTAGGATTTGCCATTGATTTCACTGTGAAATTCCCCAAAATCTACATTATGTTTATGTCAGTGGTCCCCAATTTTCATAGAGCACAATATATCCAGGCAGGTTTTCTGCTGACATACGTGGGGCTTGTTTCATTTTTTTTCTCCATGATTTGTAAAGGAAAAGAAGGCATGGATCACAATCTTCCTAACAAAGTATGAAGCACATTTCATTATACCCGTTGCATAATTGAAAGCTGATTTTCTGTCTGACCTATAATCGTGTTGTAAATAAACATGCTAGAAATTGCATCTCTATTGTAACCCTCGCAGATTGGGCCGTAAGATAAAACAGTCAATCTGATCACACTGCCAATGAACAATTCATACCAGGTTTTAATTGGTCTCTGTTTGCACTCCCCTTCAGAAATGAGTTTCAGGATATTTCCAGAACATTCCTTTCTTTTTTTTTTTTTTTTAAGTGGGTTGTCCACTACTTTTACATTGATGCCCTATCCATAGGATAGGTCATCAATGCATGATTGGCCGGGGTCCCACACGCTGCACCCCCACCGATCAGCTGTTATCGGTGCCGCCGGCCGGAAGTTCTTGCCTGCGGGGCTCCGCCGTTAAGTGGTAGTGGCCACCGCGGTGTACTGCACATCCGCCTCCCATTTAATTGAATGGGAGGCGGATGTGCAGTGCAGGACCCCGGCCGATCATACGTTGATGCCCTAACCTACGGATAGGGCATCAATGTAAAAGTAGTGGACAACTTCTTTAATATAATGGTTGATATACTAACATTTATTATATCACATACAGGCAATTCTGGTATTTCTGGGCCGCACACTCCTAATGTTTTCCTGGACTGTAAAAACTGGTTTTCTTAAAGGGGGTTTTCTGATTTCAGAAACGCCAATCTTCAGTTACAGTTTTTTTTAAAAATGGAGCTTTACTCAATCTCCCCAGGTCCAGCACTGAGTCTCTGCCTCTGTTCCCGGTGTCTGTTATTGTCTGCAGCACTAACATCATGTTGACAGCGCTGCAGTCAATTCCTAGGTTCAGCGGTTCTGAGTGTTCATGCCATCAACTCGAGCAAAGCCGCTGAGCTCCTATATTGGCTGCGGTAGTGTCGACTTGATGTCAGCGCTACAGACAATAATTACCGCCAGGAGCAGCAGCGGCAGAGACTCTGCACTGGACGCGGACAGGGTGAGTAAAGCAGAGTATGGTTTTGTTTTTGTTTTTTTGTTAAACTGTAGCTGGGAAACAGGTTCCCCTATACTGGACACACCCTCTTAATGATGCCGTTCATATGCAGTAGTGTAAGGCTGTGTGCCCACGTAGCATTTTTCAAGCGTATATGCTGCGGAATTTCCGCAGCGTAAACGCTTGAAAAACGCATGTATATCCGCACCCCATGGTCCCCAATGGGATTCCGCAAGTTCTATGCACATGCTGCGGATTTTTCCGCAGCGTTTATGCCGCGTTAAAAAATCCGCAGCATGTCATTTAATTTTGCGTTTCCGCAAGCAGAATTGCCTTTGTCCAATGCATAAAAAACGCAAGGCAATTCCGCATGTGGAAAACGCGTGATAAACGCGCGAAAAATGCGCGATAAACGCGTGCGGAATTCCGCATGCGTTTTTCCGGGAGAGGACTTGCATTTATGCAGCAGAAATTTTCTGCTTCATAAATGCAACGTGGGCACATAGCCTTAAGAATTGCAATAATGTTTTTCACTTTTCATTGGTGGCATTGACCAGGGGATCTACAGGCATGTTTTCCTGACCAATGTGATATCAGGTGATGAAAGCCAGAACTGTATGCTGGGTGGGAATGTCTCAGTCCCCTACTGCGTATGGTGTAGAAGTCCTGCTAATTGGACGAGGACATGTCCACAATACTCGCTGGTTGCATGTCTAACTCTGCTGCCCAGAATGCAGTTGCTTGTGATTGGCGTGAGTGTACAACCTTCTTAATGTTTGCACAGTTGTAGGCAGGCCAGACCATGGAGTTGTCTGAGAACACTTTCCCTTTACTAAATTAGTATGGCTTTTGTAAAGTCATTGTGATCTCACCTGATTCTTAATCTACCTTTCACTAATTCTTCTTTTAGCCTTTGCTAGAATTGATTGAATCCATTTTGCACATTTTAAGGTTCAATTGCAGATTAGAAAACTAAGGCCTAAGCGTCGATGTATGTTCTGTTTTATTGCAGGGTCATTTCTGCATAAATTAAACTGAGAAGTACAGACATACTAGTTTTCCACTGTTGAATCTTCTTCTTGGTAACTGATGTTAAAACCTCGTCATGTTATTGAACACGCTGGCAAACGTAAAGTTTCTGTGAAGCTAATTTAAAGGTGACAACCAATATGGCTGCTGCACCTGAACAAAATATGTCAGGATCTCTAAGCAAATAAAACAAACTTTGGCTGCTGCTCTCCATTTTATTTGGCCAGATTCAGGTGTTGCTTTGAATTTTTTTGAGCTTCAAAGAACATAGATCAGTGTTTCCCAAACTGCAGTCCTCACAGCCCCCAATAGATCATATTTTCAGGATTATTTCTTAGTGTTGCACTGAAGAAGGTGAGAGAACCCGTGGCAATGTCTGCCGCCTTGATAAGTCCATCAGCTGTGCAATACTAGGGAAATCCTGAAAACATGATCTGTTTGGGGAAACACTGATCTAGACCTACGAGGAACACAATGAGTTAGCAATAAATGCTATGATGAGCTGGTCCACAGGCGCATTAAAGAAAAAATAGATTGTATGATGAGAAGGATCTGTGGTGATGTAGGGTCTGTTCAGCAGAATCCTGGGAAGCAGCAATACTGTTATTTCTAGTGTATCCCCCTCATGAGGGTAGGGTTCTTTAGTAGCAGTGAGACTACTAATGTTGTAAACTACTTTTTTGATACTGCAGAAGGTGATCGTCAAATCTTCTATTAAATTTAAAACTTTTTACACATGAAAGTTTTGTGATTGAATTTGCATCTAAATGTTGAGTGTGTTATAAACGTGGTCAAAATTGTTGGTACCCCTCGTTTAATGAAAGAAAAACCCACAATGGTCACAGAAATAACTTGAATCTGACAAAAGTAATAATAAATTAAAAATCTATGAAAATGAACAAATGAAAGTCAGACATTGCTTTTCTGCTTCCACAGAATTGTAAAAAAAATTAAACTCCTGGAATAGTCCTGGTCAGAAATGATGGTTCTTCTTAACTTAATATTTTGTTGAACAACCTTTTGAGGCAATCACTGCAATCAAACGATTCCTGTAACTGTCAATGAGACTTCTGCACCTCTTGACAGGTATTTTGGCCACTCCTCATGAGCAAACTGCTCCAGTTGTCTCGTGTTTGAAGGTTGCCTTTTCCAGACGGCATGTTTCAGCTCTTTCCAAAGATGCTCAATAGGTTTTAGGTCAGGGCTCATAGAAGGCCACTTCAGAATAGTCCAATGTTTTCTCTTAGCCATTCTTGGGTGTTTTTAGCTGTGTGTTTTGGGTCATTATCCTGTTGGAAGACCCATGACCTGCGACTGAGACCAAGCTTTCTGACACTGGGCAGCACATTTCTCTCTAGAATCCCTTGATAGTCTTGAGATTTCATTGTACCCTGCACAGATTCAAGACACCCTGTGCCAGATGCAGCAAAGCAGCCCCAGAACATAACAGAGCCTCCTCCATGTTTCACAGTAGGGACAGTGTTCTTTCCTTGATATGCTTCATTTTTCCATCTGTGAACATAGAGCTGATGTGCCTTGCCAAAAAATTCCATTTTTGTCTCATCTGTCCATAGCACATTCTCCCAGATGCTTTGTGGCTTGTCAACGTGCAGTTTGGCAAATTCCAGCCTGTCTTTTTTTATGATTTTTATTCAACAATGTTGTTTTCTTTGGTCGTCTCCCATGAAGTCCACTTTGGATCAAACATCGACGGATGGTGTGATCTGACACTGATGTTCCTTGAGCTTGAAGTTCACCTTTAATCTCTTTAGAAGTTATCCTGGGCTCTTTTGTTACCATTCGTATATTATCCGTCTCTTTAATTTGTCATCAATTTTCCACCTACAGCCATGTCCAGGGAGGTTGGCTACAGTCCCATGGATCTTAAATTTCTGAATAATATGTGCAACTGTAGTCACAGGAACATCAAGCTGCTTGGAGATGGTCTTATAACCTTTACCTTTAACATGCTTGTCTATAATTTTCTTTCTAATCTCTTGAGGCAACTCTTTCCTTTGCTTCCTCTGGTCCATGTTGAGTGTGGTACACACCATGTCATCAAACAGCACAGTGAGTATCTGTAGCCCTATATACAGGCCCACTGACTGATTATAATATTGTAGACACCTGTGATGCTAATTAGTGGACACCACTTGATTTAACATGTCCCTTTTGTCACATTATTTTCAGGGGTACCATCATTTCTGTCCAGGCCTATTTCATGAGTTTAATTTTTTTAAAAATTCTGTGGAAGCAAGGTTGAAAAGCAATGTCTGACTTTCATTTGTTCCTTGTCATAGATTTTTAATTTATTATTACTTTTGTCAGATTCAAGTTATTTCTGTGACCATTGTGGGTTTTTCTTTCATTAAACGAGGGGTACCAACAATTTTGACCATGTGTGTCTCTTGACTGATTTTTGATGAAATGTTACTGATATTGCACTGTTCTATTCCCTTTAATACTAAACTCCCTGTATAATACTTGGTGTTTCTTGTGTATTCTTTTTACTCATTACTACATAAATCTCTACCTGCTGCCAGAAAAAAAGTAAAAAAAAAAAAAAATACATACATGCAGTGAAGGAAATAAGTATTTGATCCCTTGCTGTTTTTGTAAGTTTGCCCACTAACAAAGACATGAACAGTCTATAATTTTAAGGGTAGGTTAATTTTAACATTGAGAGATAGAATATCCCCCCCCAAAAATATCAAGAAAATCACGTTGTATAAATTAGATGAATTTATTTGCATTTTGCAGTGAGAAATAAGTATTTGATCCCTTTGGCAAAAAACACTCAATACTTGGTGGCAAAACCCTTGTTGGCAGGCACAGCAGTCAGACGTTTTTTGTAGTTGATGATGAGGGTTGTGCACTTGTCAGGAGGAATTTTGGTCCACTCCTCTTTGCAGATCATCTCTAACACATTCAGATTTTGATGCTGTTGCTTGGCAACTCTGAGCTTCAACTCCTTCCATAAGTTTTCTATGGGATTAAGGTGTGGAGACTGGTTAGGCCACTCCATGACCTTACTGTGCTTCTTTTTGAGCCACTTCTTTCTTGCCTTGGCTGTATGTTTTGGGTCATTGTCTTGCTGGTAGATCCCGCCATGACCCATTTTTAATTTCCTGGAGGAGGGAAGGAGGTTGTCACTCAGGATTTTACGGTACATGGTTCCATCCATTCTCCCATTGATGCGGTGAAGTAGTCCTGTGCCCTTAGCAGAGAAATACCCCCAAAACATAATGTTTCTACCTCCATGCTTGTCAGTGGGGACGGTGTTCTTTGGGTCATAGGCAGCATTTCTCTTCCTCGAAACACGGCGAGTTGAGTTAGTGCCAAAGAGCTCAATTTTTGTCTCATCTGACCACAGCAACTTCTCCCTATAACTCACAGAATCATCCAGGTGTTCATTGGCAAACTTCAGGCGGGCCTGCACATGTGCCTTCTATAGCGGGGGGATCCTTGCGGGCACTGCAGGATTTTAAACCTTTAAGGCGTAATGTGTTACCAATGGCTTTCTTGGTGACTGTGGTCCCAGCTGCCTTGAGATCATCATAGGCTGATCTCTCACCTTCCTCATGATCAAGGATACCCCACAATGTGAGATTTTGCATGGTGCCCCAGATCGATATCGATTGACAGTCATTTTGTATTTCTTTCCTTTTCTTACTATTGCACCAACAGTTGTCTCCTTCTCACCCAGAGTCTTACTTATGGTTTTGCACCCCATTCCAGCTTTGTGCAGGTCGATGATGTTGTCCCTGACATCCTTAGAAAGCTCTTTTGGTCTTGCCCATGTTGTAGAGGTTAGTCTGATTGAGGCTATGTGCCCACGTTGCGGAAATGAAGCATATTTTTTACGCTTCTCCCTGGCGGGAAAATCGCATGCGGATTTTACATGCGGTTTTTCTGCCAGGTAGAAGCGTATGTGAGGCGTCTTTGCAGCGTCTTTGCATGCATTTCCGCATGCGGGTTATCAAGCACTTCTCCAAGTGATTCAAGCATCACTTGGAAAAGTGCTTGACAACTTGTTCATACTATATAAATCCATGCAACCAGCATGGATTTATATAGTGTGACCAAGTAATAGTTAAAAAAAAAAGAATCAGAATGGTAAAAAATAAAAAAATAAAGTTTATACTCACCTACCGATGCATTCTGTGCCCCGTCCGGAGTCTTGAGCGGCTCACGCTGTTGTGTGCAGGACCTTCGGTGACGTCATTGAGTCATGTGATGGGTCACATGACTCAATGACGTGGCAGGTCGTTCACACACCTCGCGACGGTGGGAAAACACCGGGAAGACATCAGAAGATAAGTATAAACTTTATTTTATTCTTTTTTTTACAGGTTCTTTGGTACCCAGGTCTGGATGAGAGTCTCCAATGTTTGCAAATGTATTAAAAAAGAAAAACTGAAATATCACATGGTCATAAGTATTCAGACCCTTTGATCAGACTCATATTTAAGTCACATGCTGTCCATTTCCTTGTGATCCCACTTGAGATGGTTCTACTCCTTCATTGGAGTCCAGCTGTGTTTAATTAAACTGATAGGACTTGATTTGGAAAGTCACACACCTGTCTATATAAGACCTCACAGCTTACAGTGCATGTCAGACCAAATGAGAATCATGAGCTCAAAAGGAACTGCCCAAGGAGCTCAGAGACAGAATTGTGGCAAGGCACAACAAAAATATGCAGCGTCAAAAACAGATAATGGGAACTTAACAATAAAGTAGTTATCCACTACTGGGACAGCCCCTTCTCAATCAGCCTGTTTGCCCCCAGTAAAATAACAACACTTATACTCCCCTATGATGCCGTGTCACATTATGTCACGCGATGCCTGCCCCCAATCAGCGCTGGCTTCGCTCCGCCTATAGGACATATCAGACATCATCAAGAGGAAATGCTCTGACTTCCTCTTGATGCCTGATTCGTCCAAAGGTGAAGGGAGTGAAACAATATGACATGATCCCTGGGAGAGCCAGTGCTGACACCGCCACTTGAATGGTGCTGGCAGCAGAGGTGAGTTTAAGGGCTCGCTCACACGAGCATATAACACAACAGAGTGCTGTCTGATGTTTTACCAGATAGCACTCGGCCCAATGTTATCCTATGGGGCAGTGGTGCAGATCGGCATTTTTTTTTTTTTCTCATGCCAATTTGGAATGAAAAAAACAATTGTAGCATGCTACAAGTGCATCCGATAATCAGTCCAATGTCATCCGAAATAGGGCATCAATGTAAAAGTGGTGGACAAATTCTTTAAGTGTACTTAGCCTCCAGTGTACGTCCACAGCTTTCCTGACATATGCTGTAACATTCACATAGGCAGCCATTCAGATGGAGCCCAAAAGTGTGTTCTTTCGGGCCTCTGTCTGCCAGGTATACGACTGCAAACCATTTGTTTTACGGTATTGGAAAGTGAAGCAGACTACGCTTTCCTATATAAAGGAACAATGCAAAGAAACACAGTACATGATTTTTTTTTCTTTACAGTGGGCTTTACTGTATAGTGGTGGCATAGCATATACTGTTTTATTTAAAATGTTTTCATAAGAATTAAAACAAAAGTGTACACTCCTACTACCAAAGAAAATAAAAAATATGAACAAGCAGCACAGTGGCTCAGTGGTTAGCACTGTTTTGCAGCGCTGGGGTCCTGGGTTCAAATCCCACAAAGGACAACATCTGCAAGGAGATTGTATGTTCTCCCTGTGTTTGCGTTGTCTTCCTCCTGGTTCTCCGGTTTCCTCCAACACTCCAAAGACATCCTGATAGGGAATGTGGATTGTGCCCATAATGTCTGTAAAGTGCTGTGGAATTAATGGCGCTATATAAGTGAGTAAAATAAACAAGCAGAAGATTGTTGAGAAGCATCAGCCACATTTCAGGAGGCGCATGGCTAGGTCATGAATGGTGCTGGTGGGGCTTTGGTTGTACCCTAAATAAACAATAGGAATTATCACCGGAGAATAGGTTATTTCAATTCCGATTGTTATTGGGGTTTGGCTGTCAGGAAAGTGGTGGGTCCCCTGTAGGATCCCAGTGCATGTGCTGACGTCATTGGGATAGTGACAACAATGCTGTTAATAAACTTGTACTTCCATAAACACATTACAAAATCAACAGCTGCTTTCTTTTGCCAATTCGTTGTTTGTTGCAGCAGAAGAAAGACGAGCTTAGACATCTTTAGGTAATCTGAAATCAACCCTACTGTAAGAGTGACGCTGCTGCTGTCTTCTGGGAAGCACAGACGTGGCAGTACTACATGGCCATCTAGTGGTCTTTTCTGGTGTTGCATGTGCTGCTTGACCTTGACTGGCTGACGGGTAAAGCATGGTTTTACGTACAAATCCAGTTGCAGTCTATTTAGTAAAACAGTCACCATGTAAAAATGACAGCATGTTGGCGCTGTCTACAGCCATGTGTACAGCCTTTTATCATTATCGCTATATGATCATCTCAAGATTTGAGGATTTTAGCTCCTTAATTACCAGATGCCATTCACCAGTATTTGCTACCTGTTGGTGTAAGGACTGTACATTGTTCTCATCTGTGTTGCACTTGGAGCCTCACCTGCGGATTCTATCACATTTGACAAAAAAAAATTCTGCAACATTATTATTTCCATCAAAACAAAAGACCCAAATATACAGTGCTCAGCATAAATGAGTACACCCTCTTTGAAAAGTAAGATTTTAATCATCTCACGCAACACAAAAGCAATTTCCAAAACATTGACATAGAAATTTTTTTTAACCTATAACATGAAAGTAGAATTAATAATGTAACTTTCATTAAAAAATCTTCAGCTTTACTCAAATTAGTTGATGCGAAAATGAGTACACCCCACATCAAAAACTACTCCATCTAGTATTCTGAACGATCTCCATGATTTTGATTTAAGGACAGCACCAAGTCTTCTAGGCATGGGATGAACAAGTCAGCAACATATTACACTGTCTTTTTATTTTCCATTCTTCAAGAACAACCTCTCCCAGAGCCTGCATGCTGGATGGAGAGTGATGACAACTAGTGATGAGCGAGCACTAAAATGCTCGGGTGCTCGATGCTCGGGTCGAGCACATTGGAATACTCGGGTGATCGACCCGAGCAACTAGCCCAATGTAAGTCTATGGGAAACTCGAGCATTTTTCAGGCGGCTCCCCCCGGCGGTCTGCAGAGGGCCTAAAAATTGCCCAAATCGATGGGAACAGTGCTCAAATGACATGGGAACAGCACGGGGAAGACCCCTGGAAGCATCTCTGACTCCCAGGTCACTGTTGTCAGCAACGTGGTCAGAGTATTACACCACTTTTACGGACTCACAATAAAACATACAAAACCAAAATGTATTTTCCTGGGAAATATGTTAAGGAACATCCTTTCCAGGGTAATGACTTGTATATAAGGCAAAATAAATAATCAAAAACAAAAATACTCCTTCACACCTTGGGCTATGTTAACACGTAGTATTTTTGATGCGTTTTTGCACTTTTGCATTGCTTTCAACCAAGACAAATGCATTCACCAGGAAATGTCATTTTAACATTTTACAACCTTATCTGGCCATGTGGTGTGTGACACATCATCAGACACATGCATACAGTGCTGAAAAGACATGGGAACAGCATGGGGAAGACCTCTGGAAGCATCTCTGACTCCCAGGTCACTGCCTAAAAGTGTGCCCATCATAAGTGATCCTTGGCGCATGCAAAGATGCCTCCCGCCATGCACCTGTCGTTGCAGACTTGCAACAATCACCGTCCAGGTCCTTGTCCCACTGCAGCGTTCAGATTTCCCTACCCCATTCCTTGGAATGCAAGCACAAGTATGCAGGCAGCCACCCACTCACCCACCCACAGGCTGCAATACTATACTGCCAAATTTTTGACAGCTCCTTGCACTTGAAATGTGGCCTTTTAGGCTTGTGGAGGCGGAAGCTTTTCGCAACCTCATGCCGGCGGCGTCCGAGTGTCCATACTCGGTCCCCAGTCGGCACTATATTTCCCGGTATCGCCTCCGCCTTCCACAAGCACGGGTCCCACAACATTACCCGTGCCCTCCCCAGTGCACTTACTGGGAAGGACCGCCTAACCACAAACATGTGGACAGGTGAATGTGGCCAGGGACGGTACGGAGCTAGTCCCCAACTTTTTTGGCTGAGAGTTGTATTTAGCTCGGTGAACGGACTGGCATAGAGGGAAACAGTATCTACCCTGCGTGTCATTTCTCCCAGGAAGTCCTCTAAAGCTGCTTGCACTTGAAATGTGGCCTGAACATTACTGCTAGTACTTTTCTGTGGGAATTTGCTTGCCTCCTACCAGCCTGGAATATTTCCAGCAAACTATGGTACGACGCCATGGTATTAGCACTGCCCCCAGTACCAGTAGCGAAGCCATCCCCAATTTCCTTCTCAGGAATTTTATTTGGTAGACTGAGTGGCTGCCCAAATACATTTTCTCACAAAGGAGCTGAAGATAGAGTGGCAGCAGGTGGAAGTTTCTCCAGCCTGTTAGATATTAGAGGGTGAACGGCAGCACATTGGATCAGTGGTTAGCACTGAAGCCTTGCAGCGCTGGGATCCTGGGTTCAAATCCCAGCTAGGACAACATCTGCAAGGAGTTTGTATGTTCTCCCCGTGTTTGCATGTGTTTCCTCCTCAGTAAAAAAGCAGCCATAGAGTGATCCTGGGTTCAAATCCCAGCTAGGACAACATCTGCAAGGACTTTGTATGTTCTCCCCGTGTTTGCATGTGTTTCCTCCTCAGTAAAAAAGCAGCCATAGAGTGATCCTGGGTTCAAATCCCAGCTAGGACAACATCTGCAAGGACTTTGTATGTTCTCCCCGTGTTTGCATGTGTTTCCTCCTCAGTAAAAAAGCAGCCATAGAGTGTCCGGGAACCTTTCCACACACTTTTCTTAGCCAGGACTGCTTATCAACAGGGTTGGATGGTCCCACCAGTGAATCCTCTGGTGTGCCTTGGCTTCTACCTCAGGAGAGTTCATGATAGCGCTAACTTTGCAGGTGCTATGGGGTTCTTGAGCGGGTGAGAAAGGTTACCCCCAGAATCAAATCCTCTGGTGGGCAATGTTTTTCAGTCTGAAACAACTTCTCAGTGGGAGTTGTATTTAACCACAGCCATATTTTTTAGCTTGGTGAAAGGACTGGCATAGAGGGAAACCGTATCTACCCCAGCTGTCATTTCTCCGTCACCAGGTTCCGCCCATTGTCACACACGACCATGCTTGGCTGTATTTTCAGCGGTGAGAGACACAGATCAGGCTGCTGTGTTACAGCTTTCAACAACTCTGCAGCGCTGGGCGGTTTGTCAATTAAGCATGTTATCTTCGGCACAGCCTGTTGCCGCTTGGCCAAGGCAGTGCTGCAGTGCTGTCAGCTTGTGACTGATGTGATCATTTCGGAGATGGAGGAGGAGGTGCATGAGCTGAACAATGTGATTACATTGAGGTTAAATTGGTGACGCTGTTTTTTATACTAAAGAAAGATCCTATTGTTTTGTTTTTTTACGTTATTTTTTAAGACAAATGCATTCACCGGGAAATGTCATTTTAACATTTTACAATCTTATCTGGCAATGTGGTGTGTGACACATCATCAGACACATCCTTTTTTATTTATGATGGAGGGACTCTGAAAGTCATAAAGCCTATTTTTACAGGGACATCAGACGGCCCTTACTATTCTTAAAAGGCCAGCAGTCGGTAGTAGCTATTGTTAGAGAGCCATCAGCCGGCTATGCTTTGTTGTTCCCATTATTAACAAGTGAGTCTCCTATACTGTTATTGCATATCCAGTGACTGCAAGGGCTGCCAAAAATTTAGACGCAACCCAATACCCCTTTGAAGAGACATAGAGGAGGGTCTCAGTAAAAAAAATGTTCCCATTATAAAGGAGCGGGTCTCCAATAGTGGTAATGCCCATGCTGTGACTTCAAGGACTGCCAAAATTTGGGAAAAAAACACTAAGAATTTAAAGACACATAGAGCAGGGCCACAGTAACAAGGTACGACATGTTCCCATTAGAAAGGAGAGGGTCTGCTATACAGTTATAGGGTATGCAGTGAGTCCAACGGCTGACCAATTTTAGGAAAAACCCCACTAAGAATTTAAAGACACATAGAGCAGGGCCACAGTAACAAGTTACGACATGTTCCCATTAGAAAGGTGAGAGTATGCTATACAGTTATAGGGTATGCAGTGAGTCCAACGGCTAACCAATTTTAGGAAAAACCCCACTAAGAATTTAACCCCTTAAGGACCAGAGCTTTTTCGTTTTTTGCTCCCCTTGTTCCCAGAGCCATAGCGTTTTTATTTTTTGGGCAATATGGCCACGTTAGGGCTTATTTTTTGCGGGACGAGTTGTACTTTTCAACGCCATTACTAGTTTTACCATATCGTGTACGGGAAAACGGGAAAAAAATTCCAAGTGCGGTAAAATTGCAAAAAAAGTGCAATACCACAGTTGTTTTTTATTTATTTTTTTTACCACGTTCACTGAATGCTAAAACTGACCTGCCATTCTTATTCTCCAGGTCATTATGAGTTCGTAGACACCAAACATGTATACGTTCTTTTATATTTAAGTGGTGAAAAAAAATTCCAAAATTTGGCACAAAAAAAAAAAAATAGCGCCATTTTCCGAGACCTGTAGCGTCTCCATTTTTCGGGATCTCGGGTTAGGTGAGGGCTTATTTTTTGCGGGCCGGGCTGACGTTTTTATTGATAACATTTTGGGGTAGATCTGATGTTTTGATCGCCCGTTATTGCATTTTATTGCAATTTTGCGGCGACCAAAAAACGCAATTCTGGGGTTTAGAATTTTTTTCTCATTACGCCATTTACCGATCTGATTAATTCTTTTTTTATATTGATAGATCGGGCAATTCTGAACGCGGCGATACCAAATATGTCTATGTAGGTTTTTTTTTTATATATATTTTATTTTGAATGGGGCGAAAGGGGGGTGATTTAAACTTTTATATATTTTTAATTAATTTAATATTTTTAAAAACGTTTTTTTTTCACTCTTTGCATGCTTCAATAGTCTCCATAGGAGACTAGAAGCAGAAACTATCCGATCGGCTCTGCAACATACAGGGGACCAGCAGATCCCCTGCATGCAGCAGAAATGGTCCTGTGCTATGAGCGCCAACCACTAGGTGGCGCTCATAGCGACCAGATCATGACAACCACAGGCGTCTGCTGCAGACCCTGGGTTGTCATGCCCACCCATCGGTGACCCGGGATCACGTGACGGGGTCGCCGATGGGCGGGGCTTATGACGCGCTACCCGGAAGCGCGCGTTAAATGCCGCTGTCGGATATTGACAGCGGCATTTAACATGTTAACAGCCGCGGGTGGATCGCGATTCCACCCGCGGCTGTTGAGGGCACATGTCAGCTGTAAGAATCAGCTGACATGTGCTCTTTTCAGTGAGGGCTCAGCGCAGCAGCCCTCACTGAACGGGGGGTACGCAAATGTGCGTACTAATACGGCATGGGTTGCAAAGGGGTTAAAGACACACCGAGCAGGGCTACAGTAACAAGTACGACATGATCCCATTAGAAAGGAGAGGGTCTGCTATACGGTTATAAGGTATGCTGTGAGTCCAACGGCTGATCAATTTTAGGAAAAACCCCACTAAGAATTTAAAGACACACGGAGCAGGGCCACAGTGACAAGGTACGACATGTTCCCATTAGAAAGGAGAGAGTCTGCTATACAGTTATAGGGTATGCAGTCAGTCCAACGGCTGACCAATTTTAGGAAAAACCCCACTAAGAATTTAAAGACACACAGAGCAGGGCAACAGTAACGACAAATTCCCATTAGAAAGGAGAGAGTCTCCCATAGTGTTGGCCTATGCCGTGAATGCACGGGCTGCCAAAAATTTGGAGGCACTTCAATGCTCCTTGGAAGAGATGTGGAGGAGGGCCTCATAAAAAAATGTTCCAATTAGAAAGGAGCGGGCCTCCTATACTTGTAATGCCCATGCACTAAGTGTATGGGCTGACATTTACCCCTGGGGGGTATACATGAACATAGTGTATAAAAAAAAATTTCACGGGCATCATAAACACCCTTTAAAAAAATTATGAGGGTGTTGCATCACGGACCACGGTCACCCTGGTGATATGGTGGTGGAGGATGAGGAGGACAAGAGCAAATAGACAAAATCAGGAAGCGTATACCCATGTGTGGGTGTGAAAAAGTGCATGGGAATACACCTCTCAAGAAAAGACACTGGATTTGAGTTTGTTACGCTGCTATCATTCGGTGGTGTTGAGAAGTCTGGCCCAATCCAGCCCTTTTTCATTTTTATAAGTCAGCCTGTCAGCATTTTCAGTTGACAGGCGGATGCGCTTATCAGTTATAATTCCACCAGTGGCACTAAAAACCCGCTCTGATAAAACGCTGGCGGCAGGGCAGGCCAGTACCTCCAAGGCATAGAGAGCCAGTTCATTCCACGTATCCAGCTTGGATACCCAATAATTATAAGGCACAGAGGAATCACGGAGAACGTTGGTACGGTCAGCAAGGTACTCCCTCAGCGTCTTCCCAAACTTTGCACTCCTTGTGAGAGTACCCCGTGCCTCATGGCCTGTGCGATGGGAGGGTCTGAGAAAACTCTCCCAGAACTTTGACAGTGTTCCCCTGCCATTGCTGGATTGAAGTTGTGTCTCTCTCGCCTGTACTATTGGTTGTCCAACGAAGTGTGCCCTCTGCCGCCAGCGTTTTCAGACAGGAATTTTTTTAATAGTTCCGCAACAAGGGCCTTCAGGTACTGCCCCATTTTTGTAGACCTGTCCGCCTCAGGAATAAGAGATAGAAAGTTCTCCTTGTAGCGTGGGTCTAGAAGTGTCACCAACCAGTAATGACTGTCACCCAAAATTTTGAGAACGTGAGGGTCATGGGAAAGGCAGCGTAACAAACTCAGCCATGCGTGCCAGACTACTAACAGGCAAGATTTCCGTGTCCTCAACAAGAGGATGACTGACCATGCTCTCCTCTTCCTCCTCTGTGTCCTCTGGTCATCCACGCTGAACAGACAGTATGACAGCTGTGCAGGTAGTACCGTCTATAGTGCATGAAACTAGCTCCTGTCCTTCCTCCTCCTCCTCCTCTTCCTCATTGTCAACCAATCCACATTGGGATGAGATGAGGCTTGGCTGTGTGTAATCACCCTGTATGGTTCCTTGCTCCATCTCATTGTGCTCCGCCTGCAATGCATCCTCTTTGATTGTGAGCAGAGAGCATTTCAGAAGACAGAGAAGCGGGATGGTGATGCTAATTATGGCGTCATCGCCGCTCACCATCTTGGTGGAGTCCTCAAAGTTTTGGAGGATGGTTCATATGTCTGACATCCATGTCCACTCCTGAGGTCTTATGTGTGGAGTCTGAGCTGAATACCGACGGCCTTGTTGATGCTGGTACTCAACAACTGCCCTCTTCTGCTCACAAATCCTTCCCAACATCTGCAGTGTAGAGTTCCAACGCGTGGGGACATCACACACCAGTCTGTGAGCCGGAAGCTGCAAACGCTGCAAGGGCGGCGGAAGCTGTAGCTGACTTTCTAAAATGGGCACACAGGCGGCGTACTTTAACAAGCAGATCCGGCAGCTCCGGGTAGGATTTGAGAAACCGCTGAACCACGAGGTTAAGCACATGGGCCAGGCATGGTACTTGTGTGAGCTTGCCTCAGAGCCGCCACCAGGTTCCGGCCATTGTCACACACGAGCATGCCTAGCTGTAGGTTCAGCGGTGTGAGCCACAGATCTGCCTGCTCTTTCAGAGCTGTCCACAACTCTTCAGCATTGTGCGTTTTTTCACCTAAGCATATTAGCTTCAGCACAGCCTGTTGCGTCTTAGCAGAGGCAGTGCTTCTTCCTGCTTGTGACTGATGTGGTCATTTCGGAGATGGAGGCTGAAGAGGAGGAGGAGGCTGAGGAGGATGAGGTGCAGGAGCTGTAGACCGTGGGGGCAACCCTGATTGACCTAGGGCCCGCAATCCTTGGCGTCGGGAGGATGTGTTCCGTCCTAAGGTCCGACTGGGTCCCGGCTTTCACTATGTTAACCCAGTGTGCCGTCAGCGAGATGCACCGTCCCTGCCCACAAGCACTTGTCCACGTGTCCGTGGTTAGGTGGACTTTACCGGTAACTGCGTTGTTGAGAGCACGACTAATGTTTTGGGACACGTGCTTGTGTAATGCGGGGACGGCACACCGGGAAAATAGTGTCGGCTGGGGACCGAGTACCGAGGGACAGCCGCCGCCATCATGTTGCGGAATGCTTCCGTCTCCACGAGCCTAAAAGGCAACATTTCGAGCACAAGCAGTCATGAAATGTGAGAATTTAGTAGTGTGGCCTGTGGGGCGTTGGCTGCATATTTGCGCTTGCATTCCAAGGACTGGGGTATGGACAACTGAACGCTGCACTGGAACAAGGACAAGGACGTGCTTCCTGATGCTGCTACTTGAGAGTGTGCAACGACAGGTGCAGGGCAGGAGGCGTCTTCGCATGCACCATGGGCATGGGATTGGCTTGCATGCACAACAGCGGAAGAAGCAATGGTGCCACCCGCAGACACGGTTCCTGGACCCTGGGGTTCGGCCCACAAAGTCGGATGCTTTGCTGCCATGTGCTTGATCATGCTGGTGGTGGTCAGGCTGGTCGTTTTGCCACCCCTGCTGATGCTGGCTTGGCAGGTGGTGCAAATGGCCTTTTTGGGGTTATCGGCAGAGTCTTTAAAAAACAACCAGACTCGGGAAGACCTAACAGTTGTACTGGCAACTTCCTTCGTGTTGGTGTTACGGGGAACGGTTGCCTGCCTTCTGTCTGCGGCCACCACACTGCTTCTTCCTGCCTGTTGGGGTGCTCTGCCTCCCTCCCCCTGTGTGCTGCTGTCCTCGCTCTGCATGTCCTCCTGCCAGGTTGGGTCAGTTACTATATCATCCACCACCTCGTCTTCCACTTTCGCACCCTGGTCCTCCTCCTGACTTTCTGGCAATTGTGTCTCATCATCGTCCACCTCTTGTGACACTTTCCCACCGTTGCCTTCATGTGACCGTGGCTGCTCAAATATTTGGGCATCGCTACATGCGATCTCCTCTTGCCCTGCTTCAAGTGGATCGGGCGAGAGGCCCGAATCTATAAATCGAAAAGTGAACAGCTCTTCAGAGTGTCCAAGTGTGGGATCAGTTGTCTCTGGGTACTCGGCATGGTGGGAGGATGGAGGATCAGGGTGACGAATATGCGGTCCACACTCACGGCTACTGAGACTTGACCGTGTGGAAGACAGGGTGGTGGTGGTGGCTAAGTGACTGGAAGCATTATCCGCTATCCAACCAACAACCTTTTGACACTGCTCTGGGTTCAATAGTGGTGTGCTATTTCCCCTAGAAATTGGGACAGGAAGGTCAGGCGAGAAGATGTGGGTGTTTGTTGTGGCACAATTTTGGCTTGCCCACGGCGTTGTCCTCGGCCTCTGCATGCACCATTACCATCACGTCCAGTTCCCGTCCCTTGCCACGTGCCTTGCCCATTTTAAATGGAGGATAGTACCTTCCACGCTCACTACAAATGACTGAGTTTGGAGCGAACTTCTATGTGATCCGTGTGATAGAGAAAACAGTTTTAAATACCTGGCCTGTAGGTAAGTAGTTTGAACAGCAAACTGCTGTGAATTGCTTCAATGACACACTGAAGGAAATTTTTAATGGAGGCCAGAAATGGCAGTATTTTCTGACAACGTATATGTGATCCGTTTGACGGAGAAAACACAATTTTAAATAGCTGGATTTCTAGCGCTCTAATATAGAAAGGATCTGACTGTATTCTGCAGTGCCAGCAAGCAAATGGCGCAGAAAAAATGGTGTTCTCTGGATTGCTTTTTAAGCAAATAATGAGGATTAAGATTCAAAGAAAAGTATTCCTGGCCCCTGAGACCTGGGCCTTTGTATAGAAATATCTAACAGCAGCAGAAGGCAGAATTGGAATGGAGCCTCTTGTGCTATGTGCACTGCAGTCTGCTATATACCCTGCCTGCCTATATACACTGCCTGCCTGATATCTCTGCAGATGGATTAGTCCTCAGAAGGACTGTTTGTTAAGATGGATATGTGTAATGTACGGTTTTTCTCCCTACACTAGCCAATACACAAGCAAATCTGTCCCTGACACAGCAACACCTCTCCCAAAACAAGCAAATGGCGCAGAAAAACGGTGTTCTCTGGATTGCTTTTTAAGCAAATAATGAGGATTAAGATCCAAAGAAAAGTATTCCTGGCCCCTGAGACCTGGGCCTTTGTATAGAAATATCTAACAGCCTCTTGTGCTATATTCACTGCAGTCTGCTATATACACTGCCTGCCTATACACCCTGCCTGCCTGATATCTCTGCAGATGGATTAGTCCTCAGAAGGACTGTTTGTTAAAATGGATATGTGTAATGTACGTTTTTTCTCCCTACACTACCTAATACACAATCAAATCTCTCCCTGACACAGCAGCAGCTCTCCCTACACTGTCTGATCCGGAGTGAATGTGACGAGCATGGCGGCGCCAGGTCTGATATAGACCTGATGATGCTGTGCGGCCAGCCAATCACTGTAATGCCACAACCAACATGGCTACAGCATTACAGTGCATGACAGGCAATTCATGCTTGTTCATTGGCTCTCTAAAGAGCGCCAAACATGCAGGGAGGGGACCCGAGTTCCCGCCCAAGCAACTCGGAAATACTCAGCGAGCACCAAGCATCTCGAGCAGTGAGATGCTCGGGCGAGCACCGAGCAGTAGCGAGCATGCTCGCTCATCACTAATGACAACTTGTCCCTTCACAACTCCCCATAGGTGCTTGATTGGGTTCAGATCAGGAGATATATTTGGCCACTGATCACGTTTACGCTGATCTTCTTTAGGAATGCAACAGTGGCCTTAGATGTGTGTTTGTGATCATTATCATATCGTATGTCTACTTCAAATCTGCATCAATTTTCAAATGTCCTTTTATTTTGTTAGGATGTTAGAAGGGTTAAAAGTTTAGCACCAATTTCCTTTTTTCAACAAATTTACAAAACCTGTTTCTTTAGGGACCCATTCAAATTTCAATGAACCTTGAGGGGCCTATATATTGGTAACCCAACAAAAGTGATACCATTTTAAAACCGCACCCTCAAATACTTCAAAACTGCTGTCAGGAAATGTTTTAACCCTTCAGGTGCTTCACAGGAATTAATGCAAAGTGGAATGAAAAAAAAATTTACTTCTTAAATACTTTAGCCTTAATTTTGTCACTTTTGTAAGAGGTAACATTACAAACTGGACCTCACAGATTGTTACCCACTTTCTTACTAGTGCGGCGATACCCCACAAGTAGTCAAAAAGTTCTGTTTGAACAAATGGCAGTGCTTGGAAAGGAAGAAGGGACATTTGAATTTTGGAACACAAATTCGGCTGAAATAGATTTTGGGCGCCACGTCACATTTGCAGGGCCCCTAAGGTGCCTAAACAGCAGAAACCCCCACAACTGACCCCATTTTGGAAACTACACCACCCCTCAAGGATTTTATTCAGGGGTATAGTGAACATTTAAAATCCACAGGTACGACAAAGAATTTGATAACATTAGGTTGTCATATTGAATATGTCATCATATCATCATCATTTTTTTTTTTTTACTTTTGAAAAAACCCTAAGCCTAACCCTAACGGCAATGAGATAAAAATTTAAAAATACAAAAAATGTAATCTGACTAGGGGGTGACATGGGGGGTTGATGATCAAGGGGGTAACTATTTGCCTCCAAACTCCTTGAGCAACACATTCACGCTGAACTTTCCTCCCACTTTTCAACTAACTCTTTCTTCGACAACCGACAATCCGGCTTCCACCTCCACCATTCCACCGAAACTGCCCTTACCATAATCACCAATGACTTACTTACAGCCAAAGCTAACAGACAATTCTCTGTACTCTTTCTTCTTGACCTGTCTTCTGCTTTCGATACAGTTGAACACTGCCTCCTACTACAGATCCTCTCTTCCTTTGGCGTCAAAGACTTTGCTCTATCTTGGATCTCCTCATACCTTTCTAACCGCACATTTAGCGTCTCCCACTCCCACACTACCTCCTCACCCCGCCCCCTCTCTGTTGGAGTCCCTCAAGGCTCTGTCCTAGGACCCCTACTCTTCTCAATCTATACCCTTGGCCAGGGACAGCTCATAAAATTCCATGGCTTCCAGTACCATCTGTACGATCTACCTCTCTGGCCCAGATGCTGTCCAGAATCCCAGCATGTCTAGCAGCCATATCCTCCTTCTTCTCCTCCCGCTACCTCAAGCTCAATGTGGACAAAACTGAACTCATTATCTTTCCCCCACCTCACATATCTTTCGCACCTGATCTTTCTATCACAATAAATGACATCCTTCTTTCCGCTGTACCGACAATCCGCTGCCTCGGAGTAACCCTTGACTATTCCCTGTCCTTCAAACCCCACATCCAAGCTCTCACCACCTCTTGTCGCCTCCAGCTCAAAAATATTTCCAGAATCCGTCCGTCCTTTCCTCAACCGTCAATCTACTAAATTGCTTGTGCATGCCCTCATTATCTCCCACCTCGACTACTGCAACATCCTCCTCTGTGGCCTACCTGCTAACACTCTTGCACCTGTTATGGATCCGGGTGGTGGAACCTCTGTGCTGCGGTGCAAGAAGGGACCAGAGGGGCGTAACTAGGTATCAACTCGGACAGACCAAGGTCGCACGGCGGCTCAATCGACTCCGTGAACCAGGGAAGGACCGAGCAGAGGAACCAGGTGCTACTCTGGGCCTGTCCTTGTATGAGAGCAGATGACTCCCACGGGTAACTGGCAGGAGCATCCAGGTAGGCTGACAGATAGGCACGGCAGGTAACTGGTAGGAGCCTCCAGGTAGGCTGACAGATCAGCACGGCAGGAAACTGGTACGTTCTCCGGTTAGGCAGGCAAGCCAGGCCCATAGGCAGACTGGCGGATTTGGATCGTAGGCAGAGTACACTTGGCAGGCGGAGACAGGGAGTCAGGCTGGCAGACTGGACGTCAGGCTGGCGGACTGGACTGGTAGTCAGGCTGGTGGACTGGTAGTCAGGCTGGCGGACTGGACTGGTAGTCAAGCTGGCGGACTGGACTGGTAGTCAAGCTGGTGGACTGGACTGGTAGTCAGGCAAGCAGCGGGACCTGAGAGCTGAAGCAGAGTTTAGGACACAAAGCTACAACCTTGCACAGGCACCTCCATTTTGAAGGAGGTGCCTTTTATATAAGAGGTCCTCCATTGGCCGGAGACTCCTTAGGACGGCGTGCGCGGCCCTTTTAAGAGGGAGGAAGCGCGCGCGCGCCCTAAGCACAATGCCCGGGAAGATGAGCGCCGACAGCAGCAGCAGGAGAGCCGGAAGATGCCGGGCCGGGAGCGCGGCGCTAAGAGGTACGGCATCTCTTCCTGTCAGGGGGCAGAGACACCGATACTACAGTATCCCCCCCTTTATGCCTCCTCCTTTTAGGCCGGAAAGAAATTTTTTAAGGAGAAGCGGGGCGTGGATGTTCTCCCTGGATTCCCAAGTTCTCTCCTCTGGGCCAAACCCCTTCCAATCCACCAGAAAAAAGGTTTTTCCTTTTACCCTCTTGGTGGCCAGAATGTTCTCTACCTCATAGACGTCCTCAGTGGAGACCGGAGCAGGGGAGGTACCTGGATTGTCGGAAAAAGAATTAAGCACAACTAGTTTGAGGAGAGATACGTGGAAGGAGTTGAGAATCCGTAAGGTAGCCGGGAGTTTTAACTTGTAGGCTACTGGGTTGATTTGCTTGAGGACTTCAAATTGACTGATGAACCGTGGACCCAACTTATAGGAGGGTATTTTGAGGCAAACATGTTTGGAGGAGAGCCAAACCTTGTTCCCTGGACGGAATTGAGGCCGATCCAGGCGTCTCTTATCAGCATGTCTCTTCATCTGCTCGGAGGATTGAAGAAGTGCGGACCTAGTGTCTTCCCAAATGGTGGAAAATTCGCTGACCAGAGACTCCGCGGCAGGGTTGTCCACTGAAGCGGAGACGGGAAATGGAATCTGGGGATGCTGACCGTAGACCACAAAGAACGAGGACTTGGAGGAAGATTCGCTCTCATGGTTGTTATAGGAGAACTCGGCCCATGGTAGGAGCTCCACCCAATCGGCTCCAACATTTCTCTCGAATATCCCCCGTCCTATGGAATTCTGTGCCTCAACATGTTTGATTATCCACCACACCTGGATCCTTCAGAAGGAACCTGAAAACCCATCTCTTCAATCAAGCTTACAGCCTGCCATGACCTTGCTTTCTGCCACCCCCAACACCGGAGCTACTGCAACCCCTCAACCTACTGTCTCCTCCCCCATTCTAGTAGAATGTAAGCCCGCAAGGGCAGGGTCGTCTTCCCTCCGTACCAGTCTATCATTGTTAGTTTGTTTACTGTGATATCTGTATTTGGTATGTAACCCCTTATATACAGCGCCATGGAATCAATGGCGCTATATAAATTAATAATAATAACTAGGAGATTAGGTTAAACTGAAGATTTTTGTAAAGAAAGTCATATTATTAACCTTACTTGATATGATGGGTTAAAACAATGTTCTATGAAACTCAGTCTTGTCAAAATGTGGGAAATTGTTCTTGTATTTAGTGTGATATTGATTAAAATGTTGCTTTTCAAAGGGGGTGTACTCATTTATGCAGTGCACTGTAAATTAATAGGGTCGACACATCAAATAACGGTCAAATAATTACCTGGCACAGCAATGTGGCTTCCATTATAAACACATCTGAGCCAAAATTATTTTCTGTTTCACTACATGTAGTTTTTGGAGAATTACTAGATGTATAATTCAGTTTTGCATTCCTGTACATATACAGTAAATAATTATGTTCTGCAGCTCTGTGATGCTAGTAGCATAATCATGAAACCGTATGCATGCCCAATAGTTGCATGGTTTACTGATCTCTTAAACCCGATGCCCAAGCTGCTGCTGGCAGCATGATGCCAAGGGCAATAGCGACAACAGTGCCTAAGGTATTGGACAGAGGGATGGGGGGCTCCTCTGTGAGTCTTCTGACACCTCCAGCCCCATTCTTAGTTATGGCAGCCGGAGATCTAACAAGATTTTCATTGTATTAATAGTTGAATACCCTTAGACCAGTGATGTCAAACTCAAACACACAGAGGGCCAAAATGAAAAACTTGGACAAAGTCGCGGGCCAACCAGTATACAGTATAATGGGCCCACACAGTCCTCCATAAAGTACAATGGGCCCCACATAGTGCTCCATACAGAATAATGGCCCCACATAGTTTTCCATACAGTATAATGGGCACCACATAGTCCTCCATACAGTATAATGGGACCCACATAGTCCTCCATACAGAATAATGGGCCCCACATAGTCCTCCATACAGTATAATGGCCCCACATAGTGCTCCTTACAGTATAATGGCCCCACATAGTCATCCATACAGTATAATGGGCCCCACATAGTCCTCCATACAGAATAATGGCCCTACATAGTGCTCCATACAGTATAATGGGCACCACATAGTCCTCCATACAGTGTAATGGGACCCACATAGTCCTCCATACAGTATAATGGGCACCACATAGTCCTCCATACAGTATAATGGACCCCACATAGCCCTCCATACAGTATAATGGGCCCCACATAGTGCTCCATACAGTATAATGGCACCACATAGTCCTCCTTACAGTATAATGGCCACACATAGTCATCCATACAGTATAATGGGACCCACATAGCCCTCCATACAGTGTAATGGGACCCACATAACCCTCCATACAGTATAATGGGCACCACATAGTCCTCCATACAGTATAATGGGCACCACATAGCCCTCCATACAGTATAATGGGCACCACACAGTGCTCCATACAGTATAATGGCACCACATAGTCCTCCTTACAGTATAATGGCCCCACATAATCATCCATACAGTATATTGGGCCCCACATAGTCCTCCATACAGAATAATGGCCCCACATAGTCCTCCATACAGTATAATGAACCCCACATAGACCTCCATACAGTATAATGAACCCCACATAGTCATCCTTACAGTATAATGGCCCCATATAGTCATCCATACAGTATAATGGGACCCACATAGTCCTCCATACAGTGTAATGGGACCCACATAGTCCTCCATACAGTATAATGGGCACCACATAGTCCTCCATACAGTATAATGGACCCCACATAGTCCTCCATACAGTATAATGGGCACCACATAGTCCTCCATACAGTATAATGGACCCCACATAGCCCTCCATACAGTATAATGGGCCCCACATAGTCATCCTTACAGTATAATGGCCCCACATAGTCATCCATACAGTATAATGGGACCCACATAGTCCTCCATACAGTGTAATGGGACCCACATAGTCCTCCATTCAGTATAATGGGCACCACATAGCCCTCCATACTGTATAATGGGCCCCACATAGTCCTCCTTACAGTATAATGGCCCCACATAGTCATTCATACAGTATAATGGCACCCACATAGTCCTCCATACAGTGTAATGGGACCCACATAGTCCTCCATACAGTATAATGGACCCCACATAGCCCTCCATACAGTATAATGGGCCCCACACAGTGCTCCATACAGTATAATGGCACCACATAGTCCTCCTTACTGTATAATGGCCCCACATAGTCATCCATACAATATAATGGGCCCCACATAGTCCTCCATACAGAATAATGGCCCCACATAGTGCTCCATACAGTATAATGGGCACCACATAGTCCTCCATACAGTGTAAAGGGACCCACATAGTCCTCCATACAGTGTAATGGGACCCACATAGTCCTCCATACAGAATAATGAGCCCCAGATAGTGCTCCATACAGAATAATGGGCCCCACATAGCCCTCCATACAGAATAATGGGCCCCACATAGCCCTCCATACAGAATAATAACATTAAAACTTAATGTTCATACTGGTCACCAATGCTACAATTCTGTGGATGCAAAGTTTGATACTTTCCAGAATTTCCTTTGAGTTCAGAGTCTATACCGAGCTTTTATGACGATTTGCACAAAAGGAAGTGTAATCTTTGCAAATCAAAAAGCAAAGTACAAGGTCAGAACATTAGAAGGTGCGGTACAATGTTAAAATTTGGTAAAAGGTGGACAATATACAAAGCATCCACTGCCGGGACCTCTATCCATAGGCGGATTATAATGAGGGCAATCCGGGCGACCGCCCGGGGCCCCGAGCCGGCAGGGGGCCCGCGGCTCCAGGCGGGGTGTCTAATGCCGGATTGCCCTCATTATATGTGCGGGCCGCCGCGGCACATAGCGGTAGCAGTGGCGGGAGGGGGGGCCCGGACCGCTCCCCCAGCAGCGGCCGCCGCTACTTCTTCATCGGCCGGGCCAGCACTGCAGCAGTTAACTTCCCTGTGCTGGCCCGGCCGCGTCACTGCTAGGAGACACGGCCCTGTGCGCGGCTGTGTCTCCTAGCTGTGACGTCACGCAGTGCGCCCCGCCTGCAGTGCCGCACCGGAAAAGAGACAGAGCAGGCAGGAGGAATGGAGCCGAGGGATGGTGAGTGTGTGTGTGTACAGATGTGTGTGTGGGCAGGTGTGTGTGTGTTTGTGGGCATGTGTCTGTGTGGGCAGGTGTGTGTGGGCAGGTGTGTGTGTGTATATGTGTGTGGGCAGGTGTGTGTGTGTTTGTGGGCAGGTGTCTGTGTGGACAGGTGTGTGTGTGTATATGTGTGTGTGTGTATATGTGTGTGTGTGTGGGCAGGTGTGTGTTTGTGTGGGCAGGTGTGTGTGTGGGCAGGTGTGTGTGTGTGTGGGCAGGTGTGTGTGTGTGGGCAGGTGTGTATATGTGTGGACAGGTGTGTGTGTGTGTTTGTGGGCAGGTGTGTGTGTGTATATATGTGTGTGTGTGTGGGCAGGTGTGTGTGTGTTTGTGGGCAGGTGTGTGTGTGTGGGCAGGTGTGTGTGTGTGTGGGCAGGTGTGTGTGTGTGTGTGTGTTGCCAGGTGTGTGTGGGCAGGTGTGTGTGTGGGCAGGTGTGTGTGTGTGGGCAGGTGTGTGTGTGTGTGTGGGCAGGTGTGTGTGTATGTGGGCAGGTGTGTGTGTGGGCAGGTGTGTGTGTGTGGGCAGGTGTGTGTGTGTGTGGGCAGGTGTGTGTGTGTGTGTGGGCAGGTGTGTGTGTGTATATGAGTGTGTGTGGGCAGGTGTGTGTGTGTGGGGGGCAGGTGTGTGTGTGTGTCTGTGTGGGCAGGTGTGTGTATATGTGTGTGTGTGTCTGTGTGGGCAGGTGTGTGTGTCTGTGTGGGCAGGTGTGTGTGTGTGTGGGCAGGTGTGTGTGTGTGGGCAGGTGTATGTGTGGGCAGGTGTGTGTGTGTGTGGGCAGGTGTGTGTGTGTGTGGGCAGGTGTGTGTGTGTGTAGGTGTGTGTGTGGGCAGGTGTGTGTGTGTGGGGGCGTGTGTGTGTGTGCAATCCGGGCGACCGCTCGGGGCCCCGAGCCAGCAGGGGGCCCGCGGCTCCAGGCGGGGTGTCTAATGCCGGATTGCCCTCATTATATGTGCGGGCCGCCGCGGCACATAGCGGTAGCAGTGGCGGGAGGGGGGGGCCCGGACCGCTCCCCCAGCAGCGGCCACCGCTACTTCTTCATCGGCCGAGCCAGCACTGCAGCAGTTAACTTCCCTGTGCTGGCCCGGCCGCGTCACTGCTAGGAGACACGGCCCTGTGCGCGGCTGTGTCTCCTAGCTGTGACGACACGCAGTGCGCCCCGGCCTGCAATGCTGCACCGGAAAAGAGACAGAGCAGGCAGGAGGAATGGAGCCGGGGGATGGTGAGTGTGTGTGTATGTGTGTGTGGGCAGATGTGTGTGTGGGCAGGTGTGTGTGTTTGTGGGCATGTGTCTGCGTGGGCAGGTGTGTGTGTGTGGGCAGGTGTGTGTGTGTGTATATGTGTGTGTGTATATGTGTGTGTGTGTTTGTGGGCAGGTGTCTGTGTGGGCAGGTGTGTGTGTATATGTGTGTGTATATGTGTGTGTGTATATGTGTGTGTGTGTATATGTGTGTGGGCAGGTGTGTGTTTGTGTGGGCAGGTGTGTGTGTGTGTGGGCAGGTGTGTGTGTGTGGGCAGGTGTGTGTGTGGGCAGGTGTGTGTGTGTGTGTATATGTGTGGGCAGGTGTGTGTGTGTGTTTGTGGGCAGGTGTGTGTGTGTATATGTGTGTGTGTGTGTGTGGGCAGGTGTGTGTTTGTGGGCAGGTGTGTGTGTGTGTGGGCAGGTGTGTGTGTGTGGGCAGGTGTGTGTGTAAATGTGTGTGTGTGTGTGTGGGCAGGTGTGTGTGTGGGCAGGTGTGTGTGTGTGTGGGCAGGTGTGTGTGTGTGGGCAGGTGTGTGTGTGGGCAGGTGTGTGTGTGTGGGCAGGTGTGTGTGTGTGTGTGGGCAGGTATGTGTGTGGGCAGGTGTGTGTGTGTGTGGGCAGGTGTGTGGGTGTGTGTGGGCAGGTGTGTGTGTGTGGGCAGGTGTGTGTGTGTGGGCAGGTGTGTGTGTGTGTGGGCAGGTGTGTGTGTGTGTCTGTGTGGGCAGGTGTGTGTATATGTGTGTGTGTCTGTGTGGGCAGGTGTGTGTGTGTGTGTGTCTGTGTGGGCAGGTGTGTGTGTGTGTGGGCAGGTGTGTGTGGGCAGGTGTGTGTGTGTGGGCAGGTGTGTGTGTGTGTGGGCAGGTGTGCGTGTGTGTGTGTGGGCAGGTGTGTGTGTATCTGTGTGTGTGGGCAGGTGTGTGTGTGTGGGCAGGTGTGTGTGTGTGGGCAGGTGTGTGTGTGTGTGTGGGCAGGTGTGTGTGTGTGGGAAGGTGTGTGTGTGTGTGTGTGTGGGCAGGTGTGTGTGTGTGGGCAGGTGTGTGGGTGTGGGCAGGTGTGTGTGTGGGCAGGTGTGTGTGTGTGTGGGCAAGGGTGTGTGTGTGTGTGGGCAAGTGTGTGTGTGTGTGTGTGTGTGGGCAGGTGTGTGTGTGTATATGTGTGTGTGTGGGCAGGTGTGTGTGTGTGTGGGCAGGTGTGTGTGTGTGTGTGTGGGCAGGTGTGTGTGTGTGTGTCTGTGTGGGCAGGTGTGTGTATATGTGTGTGTGTGTGTGTTTGTGTGTGTAGGCAGGTTAGAAAGTCTTGCCCTGTTGAACACTACACCTGACTTGAGGCCACCACCTCTTGGTTGTCCAATGTTCTTGCTTCTCTAGGGCTCTTCTCAGATATTCATTATACCAGCTCCCCAGAATACCAAAGCTAGGGTGGGTGACCGCGAGCCCTGGTGGTGGTCATAACTGCGGCCACCCAGGGGCAATACTCCATAACAACAATCCCCTGAGGTGGTGTAGGATGTAAGGACCTATTCACACTACATTCAGCGCTGCATTCAGGTCTTTACACAAGGCTTACAACTGAATCCCTGAAATTCAGGATTGTGCTGTCTGAAATGAGACATCTGAAAGCAGAGCAAATGGAGCCTAAAGATTCAGACTTTAGCCTCGGTTTGCCTTTGTTCAAATCAATGGCTATGTCAAGGCCCATCTGAATGCCATTTTTCAGGGATTTAGATAGAAGCCTGGAAGGAGGAGATGAATGCATTGCAAAATTCAGTGTGAATAGGCCCTTATATCTGGAGTCTTGATATTGATGCCACATGCATTTTACTTGTTTTTAACTTAAAAAAAAAATACACACACACAAATTATACACACACACACACACACACTATACATACACACACACTATACATACACACACACATTATACACACTATACATACACACACTATACATACACACACACTATACATACACACACATTATACACACACACACTATACATACACACACACACTATACATATACACACACAATATACATACACACACATTATACACACACACACACTATACATACACACACACAGATGTGTGTGTGGGCAGGTGTTTGTGGGCAGGTGTGTGTGTGTGTGGGCAGGTGTGTGTGTGTGTGTGTGTGATGTCTGTCTGTGTGTGTGGGCAGATGTCATTGTGTGATGTCTGTTTGTATGTATTTTTGTGTTTCAAATGTGTTTATGAGTGTCTGTATATGTTTGTGTGTGTGTGTATGACTGCATGCGGCCTCCTGCTGAGTATAGTTGGCGCCGTGTGGCCTCCTGATGTCTCTGGGGGGGGCGCCATGCGGCCTCCCGCTGTGTATAGATGGCTACGTGCGGCCCCCCGCTGTGTATAGATAGCTACGTGCGCCCCCCCGCTGTGTATAGACGGCGCCGTGCGGCCCCCCGCTGTGTATAGATGGCTATGTGCGCCCCCCGCTGTGTATAGATGGCTACATGCGGCCCCCCGCTGAGTATAGATGTCGCCGTGTGGCCTCCTGCTGTCTCTGGGGGGAGCGCCGTGCGGCATCTATACTCAGCAGGAGGCCGCACGTAGCCATCTATACACGTATACTCAGCAGGAGGCCGCATGTAGCCATCTATACGGTGCCATCTATACACAGCGGGAGGCCGCACGGCGCCATCTATACACAGCGGGAGGCCGCACGGCGCCATCTATACACAGCGGGAGTCTCAGTGCTTTGTAACAGCAGTCAATAAATTCTGCTTGACTAATTCTGAGCACCATAAAGTCTGGTTCGCTTCTAACCTGCTGTCTTCATTTTCAGCTTGCTGAATTCTATCTCATTTACTGTCATTCGAGACGATGCCTTTGCTGGTCTCTTTCACCTTGAATACCTGTAAGTGCTCCACTTAATGTCATATTTTTGATTCTGTTCTTCTTCATCTTTTGGCATGTGCAATTGTATGAGCAAGTATTCATATGAATTTATGACCTACTTAAACCTTGGAGGACCTTAAATTTTATTCAATCACATTTTTTTCCAGTTTAAAACTATGGGACATATATGTGCCTTGGTCCTCAAAGGGTTTTTAAAGGGGCTGCAAACATAAATACGAAAAAAATAATTCAATTAGTGCTTTTTGTGTTCATTTAATTTTTATTTGAAGTCCATTTTTTTTATATACCTTGAAATTAAGCCCTACCCCATGGAATGAAGCCCTACCTACATGACATCTGAGAGCTACATGGATCCCGCTTGTGAGGTGCCTGTCCGTCACTACTATTCAGTTTTAGGGTCCACTCACTAAGCCATATATTCTCTCATGCAAGAGAATAGGGCCAATTATGCTAATGACACTCGGCTCAAACTCTGTCAGAGCTTCAACTGAGTGTGATCCGATTCTCTCGCAGCACAGATATGGAGAAGATGGAGAACTTAATTTCTCCATCTTCTCCATAGTCTCTGTGAGTGTTCATCGGACTGCACTTGGATGACATCCGAGTGCAGTCCAATGTTTTACGTGCACCCGTAGACTTGTATGGGTGCACATGGTCCGAATATCGAATGAGATTATTTTCTCATGCCAATAATCGCAGATCTGCACTGTCCCATAGTATAACATAGGGCCGAGTCCTATCCGATAAAACATCACATAGCATTCGGCCGTGTTATACGACAGTGTGAGCGAGCCCTTAGAGTCAAGGAATATTTACATGCAGATGATGATATTACTCTCCAAGTGTATATTTTTTTAGGCGAGTTCATAGTAAATGCTTTGCCTTTTTGACATGTGATCAACTAAAGAACAAGAAAGATTTAGGACCTCCCCTATAGAGAAATGGAAAATAGTTTGGAGGACTTGCATGTCCTTTTTTTATTTATTATGAGAAAATCATAAAAGATCCCGTTTTTTAACCATGCTGTGACTTTCTGCTGAGGGAGAGAGAGAGGGCTGCCCTATTCAGAGTCTGTAATAAGACCTGCTGACAAAAGTGTTGAAGATACAGTCTAATGTGAATTAACAATGAAAAAAAAGTTAATTTCACAAATGGCTTGTATTTTTTTTAATACAAACTTTTTTGTCTTTACAGCTCCTTTAAAGGGAATCTGTCATCAGGTTTTTGCCACCTAATCTGAGAGCAGCATAATGTAGGGTTAGAGGCACTGATTCCAGTAATGTGTCACTTACTGGGCTGCTTAGTGTTGTTTTGATAAAATCATTGATTTGTCAGAAGGTAATTGACTAGTAAGTTCTGTAGGACCCCACCCCCATCACTGATCAGTAGATTTCTGTGTACACTGAGCATGGGCAGAAAGCTGCCAATCAGTGGTGTGGGTGGGGCTATACAGAGCGCAGCATTCAGAGAGCTGCTAGATCTGCAGCAGATAAAACGGTGATTTTCTCAAAATGACAACAAGCAGCTGAAAAAGTGACACATCGCTGGAATCAGGGTATCTGCCCCTATATTGTGCTGCTCTCAGATGGGGCAGCACAATTAATATTGTGCCAAATTAATTTCCCGTGAACTATCACATGATCTATCACAGGGGATCATGTGACATGTCACGTGATAAATCAGGTGTGGGGGGGGGCCCGCGCCTTCTAAACTGCCCGGGGCCCTTGCTACTCTTAATCCACCCCTGCCTCTATCAATAAGCTGTTCTCTTTGGGCGAATCTGGCAGTAAGTGCTCCTTACAGTATAATGGCCCCACATAGTCCTCCATACAGTATGATGGCCCCACATAGTCCTCCATACAGTATAATGGCCCCACATAGTCCTCCATAAAGAATAATGGCCCCACATAGTCCTCCATACAGAATAATGGGCCCCACATAGTGCTCCATACAGAATAATGGGCCCCAGATAGCCCTCCATATAGAATAATGGGCCCACATAGTCTTCCATACAGTATAATGGGCCCCACATAGGCCTCCTCACAGAATAATGGTCCCCACATAGTCCTCCATATAGAATAATGGGCACCACATAGTCCTCCTTACAGTATAATGGCCCCACATAGTCCTCCATACAGTATGATGGCCCCACATAGTCCTCCATACAGTATGATGACCCCACATAGTCCTCCATACAGTATAATGGCCCCACATAGTCCTCCATACAGTATAATGGGCCCCACATAGTCCTCCATACAGTATGATGGCCCCACATAGTCCTCCATACAGAATAATGGCCCCACATAGTCCTCCATACAGTATGATGGCCCCACATAGTCCTCCATACAGAATAATGGCCCCACATAGCCCTCCATACAGTATAATGGCCCCACATAGGGGTGGTGGTTCTGGTGTTGCGGGCCAAATAAAACCACCCTGAGGGCCAGAGTTTGACATCTCTGCCCTAGAGGGTAAAATAAAGGATAGTTATTGTTAATAATAAAAATAAAAGCGTCCCCCTAATAAATATATATTTTTTAAATATTCAACCAAAAATACATTTTTTTTACTGCTGTAGATTAAAGTCATCTTGATATTTTTACTGCATGGTAGACAGAAAAATAGTGAAACACAAGGGGTGTTTTTTTTATTTACATAAGGTAGGTAATCAATTAACTCAAATAATTATTTGATCCCCAAATATGGTGGAACTGAAAAATACAACTTGTCTCACAAAAGTAAAAAAACAAAAGCTGTAATATAGCCAATATAGACAGAAAACGAAAAACGTTTTGGCTTTTGAAATGTGACACCCCCAAAAAAATAAATAAAAAATTGCTTAGTCTTTAAAGGATAAAACACATGCATTATTGGGAGGTGGGTACAGGAGTTGTTTTATGACAACAACCCCCAATAACTGATAATCAGCTGATTGTTGCTGCTTTAACTATTTAACCCACTCACCGCCCAGCAATAACTGTATTGACTGACACCCCACTATCTGACTTGCCAGACATCCCCTGCTGCGGCTGTTCATGTAATGCCTGGATTGGGCTCGTGGGAAGATGGGGGGAAGGGATGAATAATGGGGATCTTCCTACATCCTATTAGGACCAGAACAATAGTTTTCCTCCTTATTTAGTCTTCCCCACTGCCCCAGTCTCTGTCATTTGGCTGCAGTAGTGACATCAAGTCGACAGCGCTGCCGCCAATCACTGAGCTCAGCAACCTGGACTTTTCGGGCGTTCGTTTTTTGAGGCGTATTTTCCCTACTTACATTTATATTCAAATTACGTACAGCGCACCAAATAGGAGTCATAAAAGAAGATCCGTCAATCAATCATTTTGAAAAATAGACATAATTTTATTAAACAAAAATTGTTCAAACACAGTAAAAGAACTGGGTCCAATTGGACACCAGAGCTAGAGGTAAATACCTCATAGAATTAGAACGAGGTCCAGATAAAGGCTTCACAAAGTGCAGTGCAGATCACATATATGTAGGGAGGAAAGGAGAAAAGACCAGGAGGTCACTGGTCATAGAACACTAAATCCCTCACCATGAGCTATAAGTCACATTTATATGTATAAATACATGTTAAGTATAATTTCTGTAAAAAAGACATAGCCCATGGATAGAAAAAGTTTTTTGTACATGAAACAAACAGGGCTTCATGGGACATAGTATCCACACCTAAATCTCACATCAAATCATGAAATAATAGTGGTAGAGGTTATAAGCCATAGGAAGAAAGTATCACCACATGTAGTGAGTACCTACCCTGCGTCTTTTGCACTGCTGGATCAGTACCCCGTGCCCCTACGCACGTTTCGGTGCATATAGCACCTTTTTCAAGGGGAAAGTGACCTGGTATTAGTGGGAACTTGTTTCTTATATGCTGCAAACGCAGCTGTGTAATCACACGTCAGGACGGAGTAGCGCATGCGCGCCAGCACACACGCCGCATAGCGCTCAGTATCCAGGAGATCACAGCGGCGCGCATGGGTCAGAGGGTGCACTTACTGAGTAAGAAGACGGAAAAGAAATCGATGGATAATCATATACGCTTCATATCCACATACAATTCCGAGTGGAACACCATCCGCCAGATCTTGGAGAGACATGGGAAGATCTTGAGGACGGAATCCACGTTGGCCGCCACCTTGTCCGACCGCCCGTATTTGACCTCAAGGCGCAATAGGAATGTTAAAGACCTTTTGGTCAGGAGTCACTATGTTGCCCGGCCTGCTCCCCCGTTTGGATCCAGGGCTCCTGGATGGGGCTTTTTTCCATGCGGCGATTGTGCAGGTTGCTGGAACATGGTTAGGGCACATGACTTTCAATCGTCTGATGGCACTAAACATTTTAAGATCACTCATCATATTTCATGTAGTACCACATATGTGGTATACTACGCCACCTGTGCTTGTAACCTCATTTATGTGGGCCTTACATCTAGGGATCTCAGGGCCCGAACGAGGGAGCATGTACGGGACATCTTGGCGGCCAAGGAGGTCCTTGATCCATCTGGTCTTAAGACCATACCAAGACATTTTTGAGTCCGGCACGGCTGTGACCCTTCTTCCTTCAGGGTCCGAGGCATTGATCGTGTCCGCTGTGGCATCAGGGGAGGCGATACCAAGCGCCTCCTTGCCCAAATGGAGTGTCGCTGGATTATCACACTTGACACTGAAGGGACTAAATGAGAAACTTAGTTTTTCTTCCTTCATTTAGTTGAGATCCCTCCTTTCCCATTGTCTTTTAACTTTTTGGATTTTAATTGTTGTGTTCTTGTTCTTATTTTAGAATCTTGAACTGCCTGTCGGAGTGACGGTTTATTTGAATGAATCCCTACATGCTGTCACTGATGTGTATTATGGATAGCCGATAATGAACAGGATACCTACCTGCAGCTCTATACTTCATTTCGGGAGGGAGAATTAAAGAAATAGGAAGAATAATTATGAAGCACACTCCCCTCTTGATGTGTGACTATCTAATTAATCCCTTATTTTTATCTCTACAGTGGTGGCCAAAAGTATTGGCACCCCTGCAATTCTGTCAGATAATACTCAGTTTCTTCTTGAAAATGATTGCAATCACAAATTCTTTGGCATTATTATCTTCATTTAATTTGCTTGCAAGGAAAAAAACACAAAAGAGAATGAAGCAAAAATCTAATTATTGATCATTTCACACAACACTCCAAAAATGGGCCAGACAAAAGTATTGGCACCCTCAGCCTAATACTTGGTTGCACAACCTTTAGCCAAAATAACTGCGAACAACCGCTTCTGGTAACCATCAATGAGTTTCTTACAATGCTCTGCTGGAATTGTAGACCATTCTTCTTTGGCAAACTGCTCCAGGTCCCTGATATTTGAAGGGTGCCTTCTCCAAACTGCCATTTTGAGATCTCTCCACAGGTGTTCTATGGGATTCAGGTCTGGACTCATTGCTGGCCACCTTAGAAGTCTCCAGTGCTTTCTCTCAAACCATTTTATAGTGCTTTTGGAAGTGTGTTTTGGGTCATTGTCCTGCTGGAAGACCCATGACCTCTGAGGGAGACCCAGCTTTCTCACACTGGGCCCTATATTATGCTGCAAAATTTGTTGGTAATCTTCAGACTTCATAATACCATGCACACGGTCAAGCAGTCCAGTGCCAGAGGCAGCAAAGCAACCCCAAAACATCAGGGAACCTCCGCCATGTTTAACTGTAGGGACAGTGTTATTTTCTTTGAATGCCTCTTTTTTTTTTCCTGTACACTCTATGTTGATGCTTTTTGCCAAAAAGCTCTACTTTTGTCTCATCTGACCAGAGAACATTCTTCCAAAACGTTTTAGGCTTTCTCAGGTAAGTTTTGGCAAACTCCAGCCTGGCTTTTTATGTCTTGGGGTAAGAAGTGGGGTCTTCCTGGGTATCCTACCATACAGTTCCTTTTCATTCAGATGCCGACGGATAGTACGGGTTGACACTGTTGTACCCTCGGACTGCAGGGCAGCTTGAACTTGTTTGGATGTTAGTCGAGGTTCTTTATCCACCATCCGCACAATCTTGCGTTGAAATCTCTCGTCAATTTTTCTTTTCCGTCCACATCTAGGGAGGTTAGCCACAGTGCCATGGGCTTTAAACTTCTTGATGACACTGCGCACGGAAGACACAGGAACATTCAGGTCTTTGGAGATGGACTTGTAGCTTTGAGATTGCTCATGCTTCCTCACAATTTGGTTTCTCAAGTCCTCAGACAGTTCTTTGATCTTCTTTCTTTTCTCCATGCTCAATGTGGTACACACAAGGACACAGGACAGAGGTTGAGTCAACTTTAATCCATGTTAACTGGCTGCAAGTGTGATTTAGTTATTGCCAACACCTGTTAGGTGCCACAGGTAAGTTACAGGTGCTGTTAATTACACGAATTAGAGAAGCATCACATGATTTTTCAAACAGTGCCAATACTTTTGTCCACCCCCTTTTTTAGGTTTGGTGTGGAATTATATCCAATTTGGCTTTAGGACAATTCTTTTTGAGTTTTTTCATTGAAGACAAATTAAATGAAGATAATAATACCAAAGAATTTGTGATTGCAATCATTTTCAGGAAGAAACTGAGTATTATCTGACAGAATTGCAGGGGTGCCAATACTTTTGGCCACCACTGTATATTCAATGGCAATTATTAACACTGCCACGACTCCTTATCAACTATTCCCACTGAAGAGAATGGGACGCTCATGTGAAAGGGACCGGAAGCGTTTTGTGACTGGATTCTACACCAAAAGCCCTGTGTGAACAAAAGCTAAAGGAGCATTCACACAGAGATTGTCCAGGTGGATTTAGAGGTAGATTTTGTTTCAAAATCCACATCAAATCCCCTTCATATTAGCTTGCAATTCATTTCAATGGTAAACCTCCTCTATGGGGCACTTGGTGTTCTTGTTATTTTCCCCACCCGTAAAAAAAGAGGTGATTTCTGGAGGCGTTACTGCATGAGATACATCCCAGTGGGGACGGCGGTGGGTGACTGCGGCGCACGCGTGCTGGTGGCTTTACGTAGTGTCTTCTACCTTACTTTATCTTCATCATTACAAGTCAGGAGACTTATTGATGATTTTGAAAACTTGCATAAATAAAAAAACATAAAAACTGCGGCTGAAAATGCGTTTCTGCCTGTCACAAGCTGCTATGGCCGTGGATATCTGTCCTCAAGTGTAAGACACTGTGACTCCACGGTACATGATGCTGCAGTACAGCGACTCGTTACTACGGGGCAGAGACTAATGGCGGCTGGTGGCAGTGCTGGGTGTGGACCCTGCTCCTGGGATGTACTCTGCAACCCCCCCGTGTTCGCCTCCTGTCAGGTGAGCACCCCCCGCACCCTCTTGTCTGTGCGCGCTCATTCTGTTTCCCGCGCTGAATCCTGCTTTCGCTTTCCATTTTTGTACCCTGCGGGCCGCCGTCCTGACAGCGCGGGCTGGTTGAATGGGCGGCCGCTGAGTGACAGCGTACAGTGTTTGTCCAGTCCGGGCAGCAGCGTGCTGGTGTGATAACCGCGGTCTGCAGGCGGCCTGGGCTGTCTCTCCTGTGCAGTGAGTGATCCATGGATGCTCCCAGCGATGAGTGTCCTGCGCCCTCCGAGGATGATCTGCTGGAAATGATGATGGAGAGAAGTTTTACAGACTTAGAGGAGAAGCCCCCGGACAGGTAGCTGCTGTATAGGGGCATCCAGTACCAGCAGTGGTGCTGATCAGTGGGTGTGCCCGCTGGGGTGGCATCTATGGGCAGCGCTCTTACCTGGGGCCGCAGTGCACATTATCCATCAGCATCACACTCACCTCTTTCTGTCAGCCCTGTAGACAATGAATAAAGCGCTGTTCACACCTGCTCCTTTGTACCGGAGATAACAGTTCCCCTGCTGATCGGTATCTGACCCCCCACTTACCAGCCAGCTATCACCTCTCCAGGGGATAGATTACCTCTTCCTAGCAGAGTTCTCCTTTAGCTTAAAGGGGCTGTCCAGCGAAAACAAGTTATCATCTTATGGCGGTCTGACTGCCAGTACCGACCCGCAGAGCAGGGCACTTATCCCCGTTAGTATGGAGTGGCAGTGCACATACTCGAGGCCAGAGCTTATACCTGCTCCGCCTGCAATCCTCATAGTCCCCTCTTGTTCCAAGTCTCGTGGACATCTTCAGTATGATCAGACGATGGCTCCTATTTCCTGAACAGTCCGGGGGGTGGGGTCAGCGCAGTCCTGAACAGTCCGGGGGGGGGGGGTCAGCGCAGTCCTGAACAGTCTGGGGGGGGGGGGGTCAGCGCAGTCACAGCTCAGGCTGCACCCCTGGATGACATCCACAATAGTCACTGGCAGCAGCTTATTACTATTCCTTCTGTTTTCAGGCCTCCTAAGAAGATAACGCCCAGGACTAAACTGTGCCGAGGTCTGTACAATAGGTACTGTGTCCTGGATGTGAGGGAGGTGTCTGCACCACGAGAGGAGAAGCATCTCACCATTACCGCTCATCAGGATGGAGGAGACACAGAACTCTGCATTCTGAAGGATGACTGGTATCTATGATAATCGGCATTTCTGGCCATATCCTTCTATTCTGCAGTGTACTGTCTGATTTTAACTCATTGCCAAAGTGAGTTTTGCAGTGAAACCGCCCATTTAATGTGACCGTACAATATTCATATTGTGGTTCCCCAAACGGTCTAAGAGTAAAGACCCACAGTGCGGTCAAAAGACCTGTCTGCCTGTGGAGTGAGTGCACCCATTGTGGTGATACCTGTTACCCCCTCTACCCCGAGGCCACCGCTGGCTCCTGCTGTGATATCAGTATTTATGGCACTTCAGCCAATAATTGGCCACAGCGGCCATGTGTGGGCTCGGCACATCATTGCTGAACTGAATGTGACCTGTCTGGGGACCCCAGCATCGTCAGTGCAGAGATTAGAAATGTGAGTAATGGTTTAAATGTCTTTTTATGACTCAAGTCAAAAAATGACAAAAGAATATCTTCAATCTTGCTGTAGTTTGCGTATTTAGGACCCCAATCATGATGGTGTTTTCGCCAGAATTCTGGTGTAAAACACATTCACATTCATGAAAAATGTTGTGACTTTTGGTGTTTTTACACCAGTCCCGCCCAGCTTTTGCTAAAATAGGCAAAGATGGGGTGTGGAAAAGCCTGCATAACAAACTCTGCAAAATATACACCACTTTAGTGTTGTAAATTATGGCAGAAATGTATTCCAGTCCCTGACAGGAGTAGAACTTCTGGTTGGTTTTTAGGTGCGGTGAATTCATTAAAAGGTATGTGCCTCTTAATGAACATCTTACTGTGGTGCTGCCTTCACTGGAACAAGACGAGCCTACAAAACACCAGTCTTGATGCCTCAGGTCCTGAGTGTGTGGGGAGATCAGGGGAGATGACTGTTGCCCAAATTTCTTATCTCCACCAACACTAAAGTTCTGCAATGGACTTGCACGAGTGAAATATAGAGGTGCGTCTCACTAAATTAGAATATCATCAAAAAGTTAATTTATTTCAGTTCTTCAATACAAAAAGTGAAACTCATTATATAGAGTCATTACAAACAGAGTGATCTATTTCAAGTGTTTATTTCTGTTAATGTTGATGATTATGGCTTACAGCCAATGAAAACACAAAAGTCATTATCTCAGTAAATTAGAATAATTAACAAAAAGCACCTGCAAAGGCTTCCTATGCGTTTAAAAAGGTCCCTTAGTCTTTTTCAGTAGGCTCCACAATCATGGGGAAGACTGCTGACTTGACAGATGTCCAGAAGGCAGTAATTGACACACTCCACAAGGTCCCAGAGTTCCAATTTTCTTTTGGAAATCAAGGTCCCAGAGTCTGGAGGAAGAGTGGAGAGGCCACAATCCAAGCTGCTTGAGGTCTAGTGTGAAGTTTCCACAATCAGTGATGGTTTGGGGAGCCATGTCATCTGCTGGTGTAGGTACACTGTGTTTTATCAAGACCAAAGTCAGCGCATCTGTCTACCAGGAAATTTTAGAGCACTTCATGCTTCCCTCTGCTGACAAGCTTTTTGGAGATGGAAATGTATTCTCCAGCTGGACTAGGCACCTGTCCACACTGCTAAAAATACCAATATCTGGTTTACACACAACAGTATCACTATGCTTGATTGGGCAGCAAACTCGCCTGATCTTAACCCCACAGAGAATCTATAGGGTATTGTCAAGAGGAAGATGAGAGACACCAGACCCAACAATGCAGACGAGCTGAAGGCTGCTATCAAAGCAACCTGGGCTTCCATAACACCTCAGCAGTGCCACAGGCTGATCGCCTCCATGCCACGCCGCATTGATTGATGCAAAAGGAGCCCCGACCAAGTATTGTGTGCATTTACTGATCATACATTTCAGTAGGCCAAATTTCGGATTTTAAAAACCTTTTTCAAGCTGCTAAAGTATTCTAATTTACTGAGATAATGACTTTTGTGTTTTCATTGGCTGTAAGTCATAATCCCCAACATTAACAGAAATAAACACTTGAAATAGATCACTCTGTTTGTAATGACTCTATATAATGAGTTTCACTTTTAGTATTGAAGAACTGAAATAAATTAACTTTTTGATATTTTAATTTAGTGAGATACACCTGTATATTTAATATATAAATGAGCCTACTACCCCTGCTAACTGCGTCACCATCTTCTTCAGGTTTGGTCTCCTATAAACAATACTTCTTCCCCCACAGGGTTGGACTTGAAGTGAAGCCAGGAGATATTATTCACCTGGAGGGTAACGTGACGCCTCCAAATACATGGACTATAGACAGAGATTCCGGATATATCATTTTACTCCCTGACCTTCTCATTTCTGGTACCAGCATAGCAAATGGTATTCGATGCTTACGGAGATCGGTGTTAAGTGAGAAGTTCAAGGTTTGTTTCTTTATTATAAATATGTAATTTCGATGTGTTTTTTAACACCACTAGATGCAATTTTCAGTTTGTGCTGAAGGTTTGAAGGGTGGTCCGATGCCTAAAATGTCCTTCATAAATATATATGTTTACATGCAAAGCTCTTTTACACAACAGGAAGTCATTAAGGGGTGACGCTGCGGTCACCTACCATAGCTTCTATCAGTGCCTTGGAGACGACATCTTCAGAAAGCGGAGTAAAAGAAACGGTGGTAAGTGACAGCAGCGCTCTTCTCTGATGACACCCTTCTCCAGGAGGGATGATAGATGCTGCGAGAAGTGAGTGCAGCCCCAGCCTCCTGCATTTTCCTCTTTGAGACTCCCCACAAGCTAAACGTCACTGAAGGTGAAGTAAAAAAAAAAATACATTTAGCGATTAGCTGTATTGGGAGAATGGTCGGGAATAATATAGTTAAGCAAATTACAAAAGTGCTTAGGGTGAGAAAATAGATATTTCTAATGGACATTTTAGTTATCGGACCACCCCTTTAAGAAGTATGTCACTTGATTTGAGACCCCTGAGGCTGCGTCAGCACACTGCATTCACCACATGCAGTAATACAGACAGACTCACCTCAGTGTTACTGCAAACTCATGCCTCATTAGTGGCTGCGGGTGGGCATAGCACCGCCATCTCTATAGCTTATAAACTGGGGGTACAACATGATTATAAGGCTATGGTCACACATTCAGTATCTGTAAGCCAAAACCAGGAGTGGGTGATAAATACAGAAGTGATGTCGTGTTTCTATTACACTTTTCCTCTGATTCTTCTTCTCCTGATTTTGGCTTACACATAACTGAGGTAAAATACTGACCAAATACTAAACGTGTGAACTTGGCCTTCGGATGTTCTTATAGAACATTGTTCATTTCTTTCTACAACCTAATGCTCTACTGATTGCTTTTAGGTTTGTGATAAAGGTTCGAGGCAAATGTTGATCGGTACTATGTTACATGACGTTTTCCAAAAGGCAACAGCTTGTGGGTTCGGTGAGGATGTTTTGCAAGACCTCGCTCTCCAGACTGTTTATGGGCCAAAATATCTGAAAGAGATGTAAGTAATCGAATACCTCTGTTATTGGAGAATCATGTAATATTACCATAAGTCAGTGCTTATTTAACCATTTTTTTCTACAGGTATATATTAGTACACTTCTAGTAAATGGTCAGCTGAAGGGCTCGCTTTGGCAGTATATATAGTTTTTGGGTTCCAGTCTGGTTTCTATAGTGTCCCCAAATTGGCAGTTTAGATGCAGGTACAGCATGGGCCGCATTGATGTAATCTGCTTTACCATTGCAGCCACCCGGCTGTAGTCTGTGTCTCCCCTCTGCTCCGTTACTGCTTATGTCAGCCACAAATATCAGGCTTGGGTGCTCAATGGGCCAAACTTATCAAAGCCGTAAACTGACCGCCTCCACCTTTCCTGTATGCTATCAGCGCTTTTAAAAAAAAAAAAAAATCCTCAACAAGGGATTTATTTGAAGCTAATTTTCTGTCCAAAGAATCCATTTGATTTTACATTACCAGCGAAGATTTTATGAACGCTCATCTATTCTGCAGGGATGTAACTACTGTGCGATCTGGTTCCCTTTAATTGTAAGGCCAATTTGTTGCTTCCTAATCTTTATTTTAACACTTGTTTTGTCGTTTTCTACCAGGTATCAATTAAACTTAAATCAAGCTGACGTTTTGCAAGAAATTGAGGAATATCTTCCATCATTTCAAAAATGGACGACTGACTATTTAGCATCTGTCACCCAAACACTTGGCCGGTAAGCCCACTCACAATGTTTTCACAAACAGTTGTTATGCTTTTTCTGCATTCACTTCATGACATCCATGTATAATAGAAGCTATGACCGATGTGTCATTGTTTTTGATGTTTTACTGGCAAGAATACTGCAGAAGTGGCGGTAGCCCAGAATGTACTGGCTCCGCATTATCGTACATCCAAGCCGGAAATTTCGCTCTGCAGAGAAAAAAATATAAAGTGCTTTGCATTATGCTGCAGATTTCCTGCTTTTTTTTATTGCAAAGGGTGAAATCTGCTGTGAAAATTAATCCACTGTGAATGTCAAATCCTCAGCACCGATTAATTAACGCTGCAGATTTTCGCCGCAAAGCTTGCAAGGATTTTATAAAATGCTGTCAGCAACTCTGGTGTTGTGATACATTTTGTAAAAGTATATAACTTTTTATATAGATTACTTTTTCATATAAACTGTAAAATCATATCAAACAAGGACCATGACCCTGGCTGATGACACAATCAGCGGAGGGATAATGCCGGCATCTGCACATTTACCTGCGGAGCTACAGATTGGTGTTTTTCATTCTGCTTGTTTTTCTTTACTAGACCATCAGCTAAAAGCATTACAGATACAAGAGACGTCCAGGTGTCGGAATTTCTGGATATTGAGGAAAATGTCTGGTCTCCTAGATTTGGCCTGAAGGGAAAAATTGATGTAACGGCCAAAGTGAAAATACACCAGAAATCCAAACTAATTAGAACTATGCCGCTCGAGCTGAAGACTGGTAAAGAATCAAACTCCATAGAACACAGGAGCCAGGTGAGTCAATGAAGTTAGGCAGCTGCTCCCCTATGGTTCTCGGGTATGTGCACGCATTCAGGATTTGCAGCAGAAGATTCTGCTGCAAATCCTGATGTGTTGGCAGAAAATACACTGTAAAATACTTGAATATTTGCTGTGTATGTTTTTTTTTTCTTTTTTTCTTTTTTTTTTTTACATGCATTTATGTTGCTTATTTTTCCCCACTTATTAATATGGGTGAAATCTGCTTCAAACACGCTGCGAGAATTGACTTGCTGCCAACTTGAATCTGCAAGGAAAAAAATAAGCAATGTGTGCATGAGACTTCATGAATCTCATTCACTTTGCTGGTACTGGTAAGGAAATCCTTCAGCACTGCCAGGGCTATCACGAGTCTTAAGAGCTGGGGCTTGAAAGTAAAGTGCTGTGATGTTAAAGGGGTTGTCCGGTCTTAAACTGCAAGTCTGAAGGCACTCTATTTGACTACAGACTTTTGAATCCTCACACCATGCTCTGGGAGCGGGCGGTCATGTTGACTGCAAGTTCGCGATTTGCATATTTCCGGCCACATTCCGACTAGACTGTATTCAGCTTTGCTCAATACACTTGCATTGAGCAAGGCCAGATGAAGTCTAGTCGGAATGTGGCCGGAGGAATGTAAATCAGATACTTGACCGCTCGCTGCCGGCATCAGAGAATCTTCAGAGAAAACCGTGTGCGCACTGTGAGGATTTATAAGTCTGCAGTCACATAAACTGCAAGTCTGCAGGCACTCTAAGACTGGACAACCCCCTTTAATACTCATTTATTTTATGATTTTCTTCTTTGTATTTCAGGTTATTTTATATACTTTGCTAAGTCAGGAAAGGAGAGAGGATCCTGAAGCAGGCTTACTTTTATATCTGAAGACTGGAAATATGTACACTGTGCCTGCAAATCGGATGGACAAAAGAGGTTTGTTATATACAAGATGTCATGTAACTTATGTTAGTTATTTGTATTGGTCAAAGGCTGCAGAAAATTGCATTATTGGTATGTCTTCTGATTTAAGCTTTCCTAAACACATTCCACTATACAGTCCGAAATAGGAAATTAGCTGGGAGCATAAAGGAAGTATACAAGCTATAAATACTAATATTACAGGAAACTGTATTCTATTAACAAGAAGTATATATCCTACAGATATCACAAGTCACTAGCTAGAGAGAGCTATACCCCTTATTAATTATTGTTAAGATACACAAACAATTCCAGCAATCGCCCAACGAACAAGCAAAACGCAGATTTGTTAGGTGGTTGCATTGTTTGTGCCGCCATAGAAATGATCATTGTCGGCAGCTCATTTCCCCATGTAAACGCGATGTGCTGCCGATAACATGACTATGTTTGGGAACAGAATCTTTGTAATGACAATTGATCTATTCCCATTAGTAAATGGGGGAAATCGTTACATATAGTCGATAGTTTTAGCTATATCAGCAGGGAGGCGTTATAGGGCTGTAATTAGTCCACCTTCCTGGTGTACACCATAAGGAGACAGTGTGCTGCCTGCAAGTGAATATAACTAATAAATGAAGGAAGGCACCAATTTCACAAATTTTGTATATATTTTTTTTTTTTATCGGTTTATACACTAAGGTGCTTATCCTAAATTTTATTTATTTATTTTTTTAAGTAAACCACTGATGATATACACAGAAGGCTCAATAACACCTTTTGTGTAGGGATCATTGATGCCTCTGCAGCCTGTTTAGTACTAGATACAAAAATTACACACTACATGGCAGAAGGAAAAGCGTACTTTTTTATTTTTATGTATGTATGTATGTATGTATGTTGATAGGTGTGAGCAAATTGATGCAATTACAAGGTTATTTCCAAAATAGCATGTTACATACACATTCACCATGAATAGGGGATATTAGCACGTTTATGTACATTATGAAAGGTACATTGGGGCTATAATATTGGAGAATATAAGGTTAAGGCTATGTTCACACTAGGCGTTTTTTCACCACCCAGTACTTTCAAAGAGTGAAAAACACTGAAAGAAGTGACATGCTCTATTGTACAAAAAAACCATGCAAAGCACAAAAATACTGATGAAACAAAAAACAAAGTGTGTCCATGAGATTTCTGAAATCTCATAGACTTTGCTGGTACTGTAAAATGCAGCTGAAAATTTGCATGAAAAAATTCCTAGTCTGAACATAGCCTAGTACTGATCTGTCTAATCATAATTGATGCTGAAGTTTAAGGAATTTTACTATGTGGCTGCCTAATTCTATAGTAATCTGTTGGTCTGGCCCGCAGTGATCAGAGCGTGTCTGCATATCCCAGTGATGCCACATTTTGTGATGGGAACCCCCCACTAGGGCCATTACCTGTACACGGAATAATATGCAGCTGTTTGGTAGAACATCATGAATATTGGCTTTGGCGCTGGAGTCCACTATATTCTTTCTAGTTAGAACATTTAGTGTACAATGTTTGCCGCGGCTCTGTACTCATGGAAGCGTTCTTATAAGATATAGTAATGTTTCCATACATAAATAGCGAGCGCACCCATAAACTTGAATAGGCAAGTCTCATCCGACACATGGAAGAAACTATTGCATGATGGCGTTTTATTTTTAGTTTTTTAATGTAGATTCGATCCATGAAAAAAAAAAAAAGTTTGTATGGACAGCCCCATTGAGTAACGTCGGCCATAGTGCTATCTTTCTTTTTTTTCTTCATTCCTGTGAACCTATCCTTTTAGAAATTTGAGATATTTTTACCCTGCTGTAAAATATATACCAAGGTGTCATCCTACATATACTTACTATATGTAGGACATAATTTATTGTATGAATTGACTCATTTACACCATTGGACTAGACTTACACTTTTGGACTAGGATTGTTAATATTTTCTTAATGTGTCTTTTTCAGAATTATTGAAAATAAGAAACGAGCTGTCGTTTTATTTGACAAATGTGGTGCATAAATCTGACTCTGGAGCCAAAGAAATAAAGCTTTCTCCTCTGCCATCAGTAATTGCTGACCAACAAGCTTGTAAATTTTGCTCCCAACTTCGGAACTGCGCTCTTTACAGCAGGTATTCGGCGGACTCTGTTAGCAATGATTATATACTATAAGGTCAGGATGATACACATACATGTGGGTATTTACAAAAATTTTAAGTCTAAATTCCAAATCCCCATCCTTTTTTTCCCCAAATATATAGATTATGAAATCGTAAGGAAAAAAAATAACTATTGGGATTGCTAGGTTTTAACATTTCAGAAAATTATATACACATCACCCCCCTTTCAAACTCCCTCCCCATCCCCCTTCCAAAAAAAAAGTGGTAAGAACCACAAAATGGTACCAATCAAAACTACAGCTTGCCCCACAGAAAACAGGATCTCACATAGCCCTGTCAAAGAAAACTGTTTTAAATCTCTGAATATGGTGACTAAAACTGTAGAATTTATTTTTGAAAAAATAAAGAAAAGATTTTGGGGTCTTACTGTAGAATCTGTCGTAGCTTTCATTGGGGGACATAGGAAGCCATGGGTGTACGCTGCTGCCGCCATGAGGCTGACACTGAGAATTACAGCCTAAAGAAAAAAGTTGGTTTCTCAGCAGGCTACACCAGTTAGTGAGAAAGTAGTAGGAGAAGCAAAAGAAAAAAATGCACAATGGGAAAAAGCTACCAACACACACCTAATGGGGCAAAAAATTAGGAAAGGGTAGGTTATGTGTCCCCCAACAAAGGCTACAAGCAAGGGACTTAATGGTAAGTTCAAATATTTCTCTTTTCTCTGGCACTTTATTGGGGGATGCAGGAAATCATGGGGTGTCCAAAAGCAGTCCCAAGGGTGGGGAACTATAGAGATATGTGTAAGGCAAATCCATCAGGTAGTCACCTGAGCGGCCGTATCAGCAACTTTCTGGCCAGACTTGCATCTGCCAATGCAAAATTGTGAACTTTGTACAATTTTGTGACAGTGTGGACGAAGGTCCAAGTGAAGGACAAGTAACGGAAAGCTGCCAGTTTTGATACTCTCCTGATGGAAGTGATTGCAATTGGGAATACCACTTACGGTTTGTTTCAAAAGGAGATCACGGTAAGGGATTAAGGTCCTAGGGATCAAAAGGAGGCTGGTAAGGAGGAACTGCATGAACCACACCCTGAAGAAAAGGCCTTATTTGTGGCTTGAAAGTCAAATTTTTCTGAAAAAAGATAAACGGGGCTGAGACCTGGTCAATGAGGGAACTGAGGGCCAAGCAGGACCCAAACCTGACTGCAAGAATGCGAGTTAAAAATAAAATTTTTCATTAGACTCACACCAATGGAAGACGTTTTTCCAGGTGCAATGGTAAATATGAGACAAGGAGGGCTTCAGTGCCTTGATCCGGGTTGTACAACCTGACCCAAAACTCCTTAATATTTTAAACTGCTGGTTGAACAGCCATGGAGTTATACCTTGCAGCCATGAATTGAGTGGAAGAGGGGATCCTTGAAAAGTGGGTGTCTCCATGAGACATTTTTGAGCAGGTCGACCACTTCCGTGTACCATAATCTTCTGGGCCATTCTGGGGCCACGAGCATGAAGGGAATTCCTTTCGACTTGATCTTCTTGAGTTAGACGTAGAGGAGGGAACAAATAGGAGAGAATGAGGAGTAAGGCAACGAGTGGGGTCATACAGTGCAGGTCGCGACGGCTTAGCCTGACAAGAATTTGAGCTTGTATGATTCACAGGCAAAATGTGCAACCAGTGAGGGCTGGGCAGGCTGGTGTGAGGTCAGACATGGTAGAGAGGAGACAGTAGAAAAAAAGAGGCCGAGAACTAAAGGACAAGAGAAAAAAACACGTATCTGATGCCAGGAGGGGGCAGGTTTGCTGGTTGCTACAGCGACGTTCACCAAGGGCTGACAATCCAGCAGTCCCAGAGGATGGACAGGAGCTGGAGGTCTTGTGATGGTGATTGCGATTCCTACAAAGAACATGCTGTAGGCTGCTGGCGTCAGCAGGGATGTGGACCAGGAGCCAGCGCAGCAGAGTACAGATAAGGATCTACTTGCCTGTACTAAAGAAGCTTGGTCCTGCGGTCCAGGTCTACAGATCATGGGAGGGGGTGATCACAACGAGGCCATTGGGGGCACAAATATACCATTCCCTTTGTTTCCCTAAACCAAAATGAGAAAAAAAAGTAGAAAAAAAAGCATCATAGGCAGAGATCAGTGTGGAACTCCAGACCTGTGAGACTAAGCTAAACGGAGTAGTTTGGTGCTTGTAGGCCGGTGTCGTCTGCTGAGGAGGAGCTGACTTTCCTTGTTTAGGTTGTAGTTCTTAGTGTCAGCCTCTTGGTGGCAGCAGCATACACCAGTGGTTTCCTGTGTGCCCTGAAAAACCTATATTAATTTTCTATCCCTATAACTAAACTTTTTCCATGGGTCAGTAATCAGATTATTGTTACCACGAAGTCAACGTCGTAAAAACAAAACACAAAAATAATGGAAACTTTTTTTACCTCTTGTTTATTCGTACATTATATATTAAAACTCAAAATTACAAGTTGCTCCACAAAAAACAACAAGCCCTCCTATATCTATGACGACAAAATAAAAGTAATAGATATAAAAGGAAAAGAGATGGAAGAAAAATGGCTGGTTTTCTAATGGGTTAATAGTGAGTCGTGGTGTGGGAGCTGCCTTCTACCCATGCTGTACGTTTTAGGAAGGTGTTAAAGTGCTTTGGGCTCTGTTCTGACAGAAGTCATGCTGCAGATTTTAACTGCAACAACCTTGTGTTGCTACGGACTTTTCAATGTTTCCATTCAAGAAAAAGTGATTGTGCAGGAAAAGAGTGGAAAGACCACAGCAGCACAGGACAGCTGCGGCATGATCACACTGTGTGTACCCCTAATTTTATTATAGTTCTCATAGAAGTAATATGGCAGGTTTTTGGTTGACATAAGTTTTTGTTTTATTTTCCACGTCTAGATCTGTAGAACAGCAAAGTGGTAGTTGTTATATCCCCAACGACATGCTTCCAGTTATTGAGCGAGAGACCGCACATCTGAAGGTCTCCCATCTGCACTACTTCAATCTTTGGTGCCTCATGTGCTCTTTAGAGGCATTAACAAAAGAGTCAAAAACTGGAAAAAAAAATATCTGGATGCTTTCATCGGAAGAACGGTAATGGTAATGAAGGAAATTCTTTCAGATCAGTGCTGTAGTTTTCTCATGACAAAGCTGTACAGTAAAGTCTGTCTCTGCACAGATCGGCATATACTGTACTTACTACAACTAAATAGACCAAAAAATTCTGAGACCTTGATTTTGCATCGGTTCTGTCATCTGAAAGCTATGGTTCTGGGATTTAATATCATACCCTCATGTTCTAGCCCAGTCATGGCGTTTTACATGTGTCATTGGCATAGAAAAGGTTAAACTGTTCATTATAGGATATCTGTTGAAGATATCCATGATCGTGAAGGCATAGAGCAAAAGGTGTATTGCTCTTATCCATGATGATGAAGGTGCACTGCTCTTATCCATGATGATGAAGGTGCACTGCTCTTATCCATGATGATGAAGGTGCACTGCTCTTATCCATGATGATGAAGGTGCACTGCTCTTATCCATGATGATGAAGGTGCACTGCTCTTATCCATGATGATGAAGGTGCACTGCTCTTATCCATGATGATGAAGGTGCACTGCTCTTATCCATGATGATGAAGGTGCACTGCTCTTATCCATGATCATGAAGGCATAGAGTAAAGGGTGTACTGTTTCTTCAATGAATCATTTAATTTGTGTTTGCTCTCTTTCAGAGAAGTAGATGGACAGTGTGTTGGAAATCTTATACGTATGGGAGGAGTACAGAGTGTGTGTGATGGACAGCACCTTCACTGCTTTCAGCGCCGTAGTGGTGATATTCCAGCTACAAACCTGATGATGGGAGACAGAGTTGTGGTTAGTGGAGAGGAAAAGAAATTCCTTGCTCTCTCAACTGGTTACATCAAAGAGGTGAACAGAAATAATATAACCTGCATTTTGGACAGGTACGTTAACTTCTTTATAGATGAGACTAATGGATAAAAGTATTAGGACATCCACACATTACACCTACATGAGCTTTTGTAATATCCAATTTTAAATCTATAAACATTACTGTGGACTTAGTCACAGCTTCCCCTCTACTGGGGAGGCTTTTTACAAGATTTTTGAGTGTCTGTGACTGTTTTTGCCCATTCATTTAGAAGAGCATTTGTAAGGTCAGGCACTGATGTTAGGCAAGAGGGCCACAATCTCTGGTCTAGTTCAACCCAAAGCTGATCGATAGCATAGCGTTCAGGGCTCTAAGCGAGACTGTCAAGTTCTTCTACTGCAAACTCACCGCACCATGTAGGTATGGACCTTTGCCCCGTGTAGGTATGGACCTTTGCCCCGTGTAGGTATGGACCTTTGCACCGTGTAGGTATGGACCTTACTTTGTGAACTGGGGCGCAGTCCTCCTGCAACAGAAAAGGGTTTCCCCCAAACTGTTCCCAAAAAGTTAGAAGCTACAATTGTCCAAAATGTTTTGGTATTGTGAAGCAATGAGATTTCCTTTTACTGGAAATAAGGGGCCTAGTTATTCTCCAACCTTCTCCAAACTTTACAGTTGGCACCATGCTATCAGGCAAATTATGTTTTCCTGGCATTCACCAAACCACAGACTCATCCACCAGATGCCTGATCAAGAACTGCAATTTGTCACTCCAGTGCTCCAGAATCTAGTGGCTGCTTTACACTACTTCATCCATCGCTTGACATTGTGCTTGGTGATGTAAGGCTTCATACAGCTGTTCAGGCATGGAAACCACTGCCATGAACTCCTTGGGCACAGTTTTTATGCTGATGTTATCGCCAGAGGAAGTCTGGAGCTTTACAGTTATGGATTCAGCAGAGCTCTGCCAACTTTCATGTGCTATGTTAAGCACCTTCGAACTCAGTGACCCCCGATCTGTATTTTTTTTTGTGGTTTCCATTTTGTGGCTGAGTTGCTGCAGTTCCTTCCACTTTCAATAATATCACTCACCGTTGATGGTGGAATATTCAGAAGGGTAGAAATGTCATGAACGGCCTTGTTACGTGGATGACGTCCTATTACAGGACCGCATTAGTACTATTGAGCTCTTAAGAAGGAGCCGTTCTTTCAGTAATATGAGTAAAGGTAGACTGCACAGCAATGGGCTGGATGTTACACTCCTGTGGTAATGGGACTGAATGAAAATTCTGAATTTAATGATTAAGATGTGTCCCAATACTTTTGTCCGTATAATATATGTAAAATACTATATAAAATAACCCCCAATACCGGAGTTACTTCTTGTTTTCATTACAGGAGTCTAGCGAAGGTACCTCAAGGTACCGTATTCAGACTGGATCATGAGGAGGGGGGTGGCGGCATGGAGTCCCACCTGGGAAACCTGTCCAAGCTGATGGAAAATTCCCCAGCAAGGTTTGTTGCTGCTTTTTAGACATTTGTCCCCTTTCCCACAAAAGGACATAACTATGTCCATATTCCAAACAGCTTACCGCACTCGGGTGTAGTCACTTCCTAGGCCCACCCATTAGCACCGATGAATATATATATAGATAGATAGATATAATTATATTTTTTAAAGTTATGTTGCAAAATTAGTAAAAAAAACACTCAAACCTATAAATCCGGCATCATTGTAAACATATAGACACGCAGAATAAAGTTAACATGTAAATCATACTACAGTGCACTCCTGTAAAAAAGAAAATCCATACTGACTTGCAGGATAAAGGTGACACTTTATTTGTGCAGCACGGCCAATAGCTTCAAACTAAAAGGGGTGGGGGGCGTGGCTTAGGCACAGGACAAGATGGCAGCATAGTCCTGAGCTCCATGAGGGCTATAACTATAAAGCATTCTGAGAAGATTTTTTCACTCAACTGTTGCATGGACAGACTTCCTAAAGGCTAAGGATCACCTGGATACTAAAAAGACTCTCCCTGACCCGCTATTTCGGGAGATACACCGTGTGGAAGCAGTGAGGTGCGACCCTGATCTCATCACAGACGTGGGTATTGCGACATAGGCCTGCAGGCTTGCGGGCCTGTATGTCTCTGTAAAGGGACCCCCACCGCTCCCTACCTCTGGACTTCAGAACACTGTTCATCGGGTGTAACTGAGCAGACTGTGGAGGATTCACATCTTGAAGCCGGCGGCCCCAGAGCCCCGTGAATCAGCTGATCCCCGTATGCAGAGAAACCCTTCACTGACCCGACACCAAGAAAAGTCCCATTGAGGAGGTTCAGACATCACCCACAGGCTTCCCTTATCGGGTAATCGGACCCCCGAAACACAAGCAGAAACTTACCTTGAAGCCGTGGGGGGACACAGTCGGGTCCTGGAGCTGACCCCCCTTCCTTGTTGGCAAGCTCCTCTCATCCTGTCGGCAAGTCGCGCGGCTCCGCTGCTGTGAAGTGCTGGTGGCTGCGTGACAGGCCGACTCTGTGTGTCAGCTTCTGCAGACTGTGCAGGAAAGAACCAAGGACTGAGACCTGACCCGCGGGACCCTGCACCTTGGAAAAGCAACACCACTACACCGGATCGCCAGCCTGCAAGTTGACCCTGCCTGCAAGTCACCCCGCTCCCATCTGCGACCAGAGACAGGACTCCTGAAGTGAGACTACCGGCCGGCGCTGTCTACGGAGGATCGCGGACCTCAGGGACTTTGAGTGTCACAAGGATATCGGAGAAGGAGACCGGGCTCAATAAAACAACCCCCCAATAAGGTCAGTCAGGCTTCTGTTAACACAGAAGCCCTTACCGTTTCTCGGGGAGGCGGCACATCCTGGTTCTGGAGGCTGCTCTCCGTGGGTGCCCTCTCCTTCCTGCTGCAGCGTCGCGCGACCTTCTCTCCCTCACGCTGCGGAGCACTGACTGTGACTGCGGGCCGGGAAGACTTTAAATACCCGACACCGGCGGTCTCTGCCAGAGGCACAGAGACCCGGCATCAGGGGGGATGTGACACGCGGGTCCTGCCTGTAATATACTGCCACCGAGTCTAACATCATCAAAAGGGATATATATATACTCTGTCTCACATAACAGCCATCCGTGCCCTGTAATTGCATGAGCCTGCTCACAGCCCTGTGTGGGCTATTTAACTCTTTCTGCCCTGCTCTTTATATTGCATGAAACCTGCATTTCTGAGACTCCCTTACTTTATTAGGGATACTGAGGACGGGACATAGCTGCTCTTTTTTCAGTGCTACATAAGAAAAGGATGATAACTTCTCTATAATTTGCCCCCTCACTAACACCTACACTTTTGGAAAGAAAATAGTTTACAGTGAGATTGAGTACCCCTGGGAGCAATTACTCAGCTGACCACTGCAACTATTTATATATATTGTAAACTCAGCTACTTGTTACTGTACAACCTGCTAACATTTTATTCTTTCCATGTGAAACTTTTCGGCGTTACTGGTACCTCTGGAACTCTTTTACTTTAAAAGATTGACATTCTCTTTTATCCTTTTTTGAAATCATCACTTGTTCTTTTGTATTTTGTATGCAATAAGTACTGGTAATAAGCATGTAAACTGCTAATATCTACTTTCCTTTTCAGGATCCCCACAACTTAAAAGCGTAGTTATATCATAGTGTTTCATAACATTTAATTCACAAAATCTTTGATTACTCATCTCTCCCCTTAAATGCCTTTAAGAACCTATCTAGGTAACAATACTTAGTAATTAATACCAATTAATCGGTACCGCCAGTAGGCTATAATCCTAATGACTTCCAAAACAAAATACGCTCAGAAACTTTTGGAATCTTCCACTCAACTTAAGTCTGCAAAAGGAAAAGCATTCCACCACTCTTCTTACTCTAATCCTGAGGAGGACTCTCCTAACACCCTCAGTCCTATTAAATCCAGGTCACCAATTAAAAGATCAGATAACTTCTCATATCCAAAAAACTCCAAAATGCCCACCTCCACTATTAATCCCTCTAAAGGTGAAGAGGCACCAAAACCCCAAAGAGTTAGTAATCCTAATCCTGTCTCTGACACCTCAACTAATAAGAAGGCAGATGAAAAGATGGATACTTCTCTTCTTTTAGAAGAGATAGACCTGGGAGATTGGGGCAACAAATACTCACTTCTCGCAGAAGTCTCTGAGGATGATTCCTCAGACACATCCCCCAACCCGAGTCCTGATAAAAGACACCCAAAAAAAGATTCATCTCCTCCTCCCCATGATCCTGAATTTAACAAATTACCAAATCCATCCATATCTCATAACCCGGATAACGGTGACCTTGGGTCATACCTGGATAAATTAACAAAAATGATAGATAAGAATATGAAAATCGGCTTCGAAAAACAGGTAGACACTATTAAGTCTACATTAGACTCTTTTGGCGCAAAATTAGAGGAAAATGCTAAGAGACTCAGTGTAGTAGAAGAGAAAACTGAGATTCTCTCCTCTGAAAATGTAGAAATTAAATCTGAGCTTAGAAGACTTAGGCTAAAAGTGGCAGATTTGGAGGATAGGAGCCGAAGGAATAATCTTAAAATTAGGGGTATTCCCGAAAGTGTCTCTTCTTCCAGCCTTTCTGGGTATGTTAGAGATTTGTTTCGCCAAGCCATTCCATCCTTATCCGAACAAGATCTCATTGTGGATAGAGTACATCGCTTGTTCCGTCCTACTTCTATCTCTCCAGATCTGCCGAGAGATACTATACTAAGACTTCACTTTTTTACCACTAAAGAGAAAATTTTAAACTTCATCAGAGAAGAAAAAAAGTTCCCCGAACCCTTCTCGCATCTAAAAGTCTATGCGGATTTTTCTAAAGAGACTATGGATGCGAGAAGAGCATTCAAAACAACGACAGACAGACTAAGAGACATGAGTATCCCATATAGATGGGGTTTCCCGGTGAAGTTGTTGGTGTTTTTTAAAGGGAAAACATTCACCTTATTTGATCCAGAGGAGGGCCCTAAATTTCTTACTTATATAAAAGATGTTCCTCACAGAGATACAAAACCACCTAACCGTTAAGTTTAAACGGAATTCTCTACGAAGTCTTCTTCTCATCTTCCCATATGCTCCATGACAATCATTCCCCATAAAACTCTAAATTGATATCCCTCATATTTTAGTAGACAACATTGGTCTGGTGTGAGTCTCATGTTTGCTTCCAGTTTACCATTTTTGATCTTCTTTATATAGTGCCTTCATGGTCCTGTGTCACACTTTATTTTTTTCCCCCCAATCCGAAGGAGAACCTTACAGGTGAAGGTTCCTTCTGGAAGTTTTGTTTCGTTCTACTTCAGAATTTTGCTTTACGACTACTAATATAGTGAATTCACTGTATATTGGGTTTTAATTGTGATTTATTTTGAACTGGTTGAGATTGTATACATACTTTATTTTATAACTGGTTTGTTTCATTTTGTGGTTCGTTGAGTCAACCGGCTCTCTCCCCCTGTGTTACAGCTTGCTTACTCATTTTGACTGTCTATGTCTATTAAGGTCCTTACTTACAATGTTAGAGGTTTGAATAACCCCAGTAAGAGATTCTCCCTTTGGAAGGAATTAAATCTCGGAGCAGATGTCGCTTGTCTCCAAGAAACTAGATTTGCCGAGGGGAAACACCCCAAATTTAGTCATAATAATTTCCCTCACATCTTTGAGTCCACTAGTGACCGCAAAAAAGCGGGAGTAGCAACATTGATAAAAAATTCCATCCCTTTTGAATTAATAGATCAACATAAAGATTCCAAAGGTAGATACCATATCTTGATCTGTAAGTTAAACAACCATGAATGCACTCTTGTAAACTTATATGCCCCAAATAAAAGACAAATTTCATTCCTAAACAAAGTTTTGGCAAAAGTCGAAAAGGTCAGAAGAGGTGAACTAATTCTCCTAGGAGATTTCAATATGGTCCCAGATGGTCATACTGACTCCTCTTCCCTAGTCGCCACCTATATTCTACGCTGAACAGCTGGCTCTCCAGAAATGAGCTATTTGATATCTTCAGATGTCTGAATACAACATCTAGGGAGTTTTCTCATTTTTCGGACGCTCACCAGACAACCTCTAGAATAGACCTAATACTATCAGACATTTTTACTCTCCCCAAATTCTCTGACATTTCTATTGGTTACAGATCCCTTTCAGATCATGCTCCCGTAATAAGCGAAATTCTTCTTGGCCCTTGTTTAAAAAATGGATTCCTATGGAAATGTAAATCATCTATTATTCATAACCCCAAGAACAAAATAGTAATAGAGAATGCTATCTCTAATTACTTTAAAGAAAATGATACTCCAGAGTTGTCCAACCCATTCTCAATTTGGTGTGCTCATAAGGCCGTCCTCCGTGGCATTCTAATGCAGATTTCCTCCTCCGAAAAAAAAGTAAACAGACGAAAAATAATCTCTCTTCATAAACTAATCAAAGAAAAAGAACTAGCTCAAACCAATCTCCCCTCCCCCTCTCCAATAATTCAAAAAGAACTACTAAATTTAAGGGTGGAACTAAAATCTGAAATTTTGGCCTCCTACGATTCAATTATTCAAAAATCCAAATTTAACTATTATGCCGCTTTAAATAAACCTACCCGTTTTATGGCCCGTATCGTTAAACAGAAAAGAGCCTCCAATAGAATTGATAAAATTAGAAATGAAAGCGGTACATTGTATTTTCACCCAAAAGATATTGCGAATCAATTTGCAGAATTTTATAAAAAACTATACAACATCAACTCAGACCCTTTGACCCCCCCAACCAAACCCAGATTTAATTAATAATTTTCTTTCTTCAATCAATCTACCTAAACTGAACCCTCTGGATCTCGAGACTTTGAACCAACCCTTTTCCAACCTAGAAACTACAAATACAATTAAGCAACTAAAGCCCTTCAAGGCCCCGGGTCCAGATGGGTTTATCAACGAGTACTATAAAGCTTTTTATAATCATCTTTCCCCTTATCTCACTAAAACTTTTAACCATGCATCCTCCATGGGCTATTTCCCTCCAGAAATGCTGGAAGCTACCATTACATTAATACCTAAATCAAAAGAGGAAAGAGACAACGTAAAAAACTACAGGCCTATTTCCTTGATAAATTCAGATATTAAGATATATTCGAAGATTCTGGCTAACCGATTATCAAATATCTTACCGAATCTCATCAACGATGACCAGATTGGCTTCGTTGGTGGGAGACAAGCAACTGATGGTACCAGAAGACTTCTGAATATTATTAAACTAGTAAACACTTCAAAACTTCCAACTACTTTATTAGCCTTAGACGCGGAAAAGGCATTTGACAGAATAAATTGGCTATACCTGAAACATTCCCTTATTAAATTTGGCTTCAACAATTGTTTTCTCTCTTCAGTCATGGCCCTATACTCCAATCCGCAAGCAAAAATATACGCAAATAATTATCTTTCAAACCCTATCCCCATTACGAATGGTACCAGACAAGGCTGTCCCCTTTCTCCCCTTCTCTTCGCCCTGGCCATGGAACCTCTTGCCCAGAAAATCAGGGAGAACCCCAACATTAAAGGTATTTCTACCCCTTCTCGCCAGTTTAAAATTAGTCTATTCGCGGATGATATCATACTCTCCCTGTTAGACCCAACAAATTCAATCACAGAAGTTTCAAATATTTTGGAATCATTTTCTTTGATCTCTTATTTTAAAATTAATAATGGAAAATCGAAACTTCTAAACATTAATTTAGACCAACAATCCAAAAAAACTCTACATTTAAACACATCTTTTGGGTGGGCCAAAAGAAACCTGACTTACCTCGGGATCATCATTGGGAAAAACATTGACTCAACAATCTCCGCCAACTTAAATTTAATTAATGATATTGTCCAGAGGGATGTATCGGATTTTGCGAGAAGGGACCTTTCGTGGTGGGGTAAAATTCTTTCAATCAAAATGTTTACTTTACCTAAAATTTTATATATCTTTCGTAATATGCCCCTAACAATCCCCTACATTTTCATTAAAAAAATCCAATCTCAGATAAATTCCTACATTTGGGATAAGAAGAGAGCGAGAATCTCTGCTAACATTCTATACAGGAACAAATGCAATGGAGGTCTTGGCCATCCCAACATATTTGCCTATTATTTAGCAAATCTGATTAAACAGAGCGCAAATTGGTTCAACAACAATAATCCCCCGGCTTGGACAGCTCTGGAGTCATTCCTAAACAATAATTCCCCCCCTCGTGAACTTTTATTCAGACATCTTTTCAAAAAAACCACACATGATCCAACCCATCCTATTTTTCAGGCGATCATAGGAGCCTGGAAAAAAATCGCAAAACGGAAAAAAAGAATTCCTCCTAAGGATCTTGATACGCATAACCTTACTCTTATAAAAAAAATTTCAATTTCTTTTTTGGCTTCCTTACACGACTCTTTCGTACCAACTGATTGGGAAAGTAAAGGGTTGAGGAAAATTAAAGACATATGTGAAAATTCCATTATCTTACCTTTCCAAACCCTTAAAATAAAATTTGGTTTGCCATCTCCTGATTTTTTCCTCTACTCCCACTTAAAGGGAATCATCCTTAAATTTATTTCAAACAAAATCTCCATTTCTGAAACCTCGGCAAATCTGTTATGTAACCCAACTCATAAAATTTTTTGGAGCTTGCGACATATATACAACAGCTTTAATGATGATTTATTATTTAAAAAGAATCTTTATATGCTCCGATGGGAAAAAGATTTAAAACTTTCTTTCTCTACCGACCAATGGGAGAACGCTATCCTTTCTACTCAAACCTCTAACATTTCTATGCCACTACTAGAGGCCTACTTTAAAATTCTGACTAGATGGTACTATACCCCGATCAGACTCCATCATATAAAGTCTAGCAATTCTCCCCTATGTTGGAGAAATTGTGGGCTCAGAGGGGATATTCTCCATCTTTTTTGGAGTTGCCCCAAAATTCGGAATTTTTGGGCACAGATTTCAATCTTACTATGTGATCTATTGAACGGACCTTTTACCCTGACCCCTCAATTAGCTTTATTATCTTTAGATTTAGAATCCTATAAATCCCATGAAAGGTCTATTATAATTCATTTACTTCTGGTCTGTAAAAACGCATTGGCATTCAATTGGAAGAAATCACATATCCCTACGGTGGAGGAGCTGGTTGACAAAATGAATCACCACAGAATTTATGAACAAAGATTTGCAACTATTAACAACAATCTACATAGATTCTCAAGGAAATGGGACATTTGGTCAACTAAATTTCCTTGTGCTTCTTAATATTGATAAACCATAAGATGTGTGTCATTTTAGTATTTACCTAATGTATATGATCTCAAGTTAAATCGATGATGTTCTATTTCAATTATTGTTATTAACTTACGTTGATGCAGATAATTTCTGACCCTGGTTTTTCCCTTCTATACCTCTATACCTCTTTAAAATACTTCACCACATGACGATTCAATTTCTTCCCACTTTCCTTGTTTATTCCATCCTAATGTTCCCATTCTTTCCCTATTCCTCCCTCAATCCCCTTACCATTTCCTTCCGTTTACCTTCTCAATCATTTTACTTATACTCATGTTATCATTAGCATTCCCCGTGTTAAGTGTTTGTTTTTTCAAAAATAAAAAAATTATTGTAAAACAAACTAAAAGGGGTTTCCCATGAACAGAAGTTAATTTTAATTAATAAATCTTGGAATGTTAATAATTTCCACAATTGGATAATCTTATAAATGTGCCCCTGCTGTGTACTGTGTAATGGCTGTGTCTGACCATGCAGGAACATGGTCTGATCATACCACAGCTCCTGGGCAGGGGAGGAAGCAAAAGAGTATACAGACATTACAGCAGGGGATCACAGAGGATTCTTTCTTTGAAGTAAATTATTGTCTAAAAACAGGCGGGGAAATGTTTTACCTCTCAAAGTGAATCCTCTGCGGTCCCCTGCTGTAATGTCTGTATACTCTTTTGCTTCCTCCCCTGCCCAGGAGATGTGGTATGATCAGACCATGTTCCTGCACGGTCAGACACAGCCATTACACAGTACACAGCAGGGGCACATTTATAAGATTATCTCAGCACAGGAACATTTTATTTAAACTCATCCAATTGTGGAAATTATTATTATTCCAAAATCTATTGATTAAAATTAACTTTTGATCGTGGGAAAACCCCTTTAAGGTATCACTCCAGCTTTTTTTTAAATTTTTTTCTTTATTTATTTTTTTCTCCTCCTCCTCCATTTTCTGCTGGTTGTGACCCGCTGGATCTTTCCAGTGTTTGCTGGGCAATCCAAAAGTCACTTCTCAGTGTAAGTCTAGGAGAGCCAGAACGAGAATCTCATAGACTTACATTGAGAGCTTGTGACCGTTGCCTCTGTTTTTGTCACCAATAAAATAAGTTATGGTTCCTGGAGCGTGGCAATAAAAAAAGTGACTGGTGAGGAAGGGGTTAATGTCGCCACCAATGACGTTATATGACAATGGCACTAGAGAGACAATAGCAGTTACATAGAACTGCAGTAATAACAATTTAGTTATAAAGCATGGTAAATGCACAAGTGAAATTCTATAATATACACGTCACATAGTATACCAATATTACACCCACGTACCCAAAAACCGTTTGTCACGCAGACAGCAATAGTGACACCGGGTGGGTTGGTTTATGTCTTTTATGATTTGCTATTATTGGAATGGATCTTCAGTTCCTGCGGTAATAATACAATTATCATTCCGTTAAATATACCAAGAAATGTGCATCATACTTAATCTATCACAAAAAATATATATAGATAAGATGCACCAGGACTCTATAATACAGGGATATAATCGCAAAACGACATCAAAGTATAAGAGAAAAACGACTATCAAGAAATCCCCATCAAGGAAAAAGATGTATAAAAATATCATCTCTATTGACCATATTAAATTAGACAATACTCATGGTGTTAGGAAAACGCGTGGTAACAGGGTGTGCAAATAAAAGACCCAAACACACAAAGGACGCACTACCCAACCCAGGGCACAGATAGATGGTATGGCAAAGTACGGTAAGTCCCTTTGAGAGAGTTGAAAGCTTAAATTGGATACGTACTTTGCCATACCATCTATCTGTGCCCTGGGTTGGGTAGTGCGTCCTTTGTGTGTTTGGGTCTTTTATTTGCACACCCTGTTACCACGCGTTTTCCTAACACCATGTGTATTGTCTAATTTAATATGTTCAATAAAGATGATATTTTTATACATCTTTTTCCTTGATGGGGTTTTCTTGATAGTCGTTTTTCTCTTCTACTTTGAATTATTATTCTGTGTAATACAATATATTTAGCTCACATCTTTACATTGTCCGTTCTTCTCCTCAGTGCGAAGCTTAGAGATTTAATTATCGATTTTAAAAGACCGAGCTTCATCCAATATTTAAGCAACGTTCTCCCCCATGATGCAAAGGACACCGTGGCAAACATCCTGAAGGGTAAGAGAATGTGCTTCCAGTTAGAAATTAAATGAAAGAATTTTTTTTTATTTAAATTCTCTTTTACCTTTTGTGGATAAGTAACCATAGATGGGTAAGGTCCTGCACAGACGTGCTAATATTGTAAGCTTTTGTAGTCTTTTGTTTACCCCCAGTAAAATAACAACACTTATACTCCCCTACGGTGCTTTTCCAGCAGTGGTTCTCCCGGGGATTGCATCACATTATGTCACACAATCTCTGCGGCCAATCATCTCTGGCTTCACTCTTCCCGACTTCCGATGTATCAGGCATTAGGAGAAAGTGAGCGGCCAGCTGCAGATCTGGCTTCCTCTTGATGTCTGAATTCGTTCAGAGGCGTGAAGAGTGAATCCACCCCTCATTGGTCGCAGGGATTGCATGACACCAGGAGAGCGAGTGCCAACAGCATTATAGGTAAGACTGTTGTTGTTTTACTGAGGGCAAACATGCTGATTGAGAAGGGGATGTCCGACTAGTGGACAACCCCTTTAACAACTACTGTAAAAGTAATGGTTGCTCACATGGAACACTTGATTTGCGTGTTCATCATAGGAGATTCTGACTTATGTATGTGTAATAGTAAATTATACCCTTAGGTGACGGTGTTTCCTTGACATTAATGTTAGTCCAATTTTAAGATTTTTTTTTTATATATATTCTACCAGGCCTCAATAAACCTCAGAAGCAAGCCATGAAACGTGTTCTCCTCTCTGAGGATTATACCCTAATTGTGGGCATGCCTGGAACAGGGAAGACCACCACCATCTGTACCTTAGTAAGATTGTTAATAATTGTGTTGGGATTTACCATTGATTTCCGCTGCAATCATCATTCCTTACTCTAACCTGCCTCTGATTACTCAGATCATCATATTCTTGGGGCAGAATTACCACTCGCTGTATAGATTGAATAGTTAGAGTAACCTAAACTTCCTTTTTTTTTTATATATCCTTTTTATTTAACTGTATTACCTTATTTTGCTTCTGCCTATCTTTAAGACCGTTCTGAATGTGCTGGCTTATCTACCAATTCACGCTGTCTCAGTACCTGATTTTAAACTGCAGATCTTGTAAAAATCCTTGCTCCCGTCCCTCATGCCAAAACTGGGAGACTTTAGTGTTTGGAGGAGCAGAGAATCGCTCTCTATGGGTAGGGGTCTTTCCAATATCTGTAATTTAAACAAGCTACAGAAGGTGCATTTACACTGCACCATTATCCTGAGAACGCTTGTTTCATGATATTTCTGCAGTGTAAACAGGCAAAACTTTTGCTCGTCGGGTGAAATGATCTTTTATTTTGCCAAAAAAGATGATCATTCTTGGCAGTGCATCGTCCTGTGTTCACTTGTACTGCCAAAAGCAATGGCTGCCGATGTGCACTGAGCGATCTATTACAGACCATACAGTGCACATCTAAAGCTGCAATGGCCTGTGTTAACAGGCTATTAAACTGACAAACAGCTGCTGACCGGCAACATGTTTAACGCTGCGCATCAGGCAGGCAGTGTGAATCGACTTTAAAATTAAGTTCCTACAATGAGCTTTTAGTGAGTTTATGTTTTGACTGTATATTTTTGCTCTGCAAAAGAACACGACATCTTACCGTCGTTCCAGCACAGTGGATGGAATCTGATCTATGCCCGCTGTGCTTTATATGTATATATGTGTATCTATCTATATAGATATATATGTATGTATATATATATGTGTGTGTGTGTGTGTGTGTGTGTGTGTGTGTGTGTGTGTGTGTGTGTGTGTGTGTGTGTGTGTATATATACACACACACACACACACACACGTACGTGTGTATATATACATGTATCTATATAGTATGTAATATAAATATAATATACGTATTTACATTACGCTGCATAATATATATATATATGTGTGTGTATATATATATATATATATATATATATATATATATATATATATATATATATGTATGTGTGTGTGTATGTATGTATGTATATATATATATATATATATATATATATATATATATATATATATATATATGTGTGTGTGTGTATATATATATATATATATATATATATATATATATATATATATATATATATATATATATATATATATATATGTATGTGTGTGTATATATATATATATATACATACTGACCTGCGGTGCATGTTTCAAATCTGCAAAATGTCAATTTCTTTTGTGAGTACGCGGAGTTTTATGTGCAGATTTTATCTATAGAATTTCAATATTTGTGGGAAATCTGCAGGTAAAAAAGCATGTAATCCGCACACGAGTATAACATTCACCCCCTTTCTGACATTTAGTGTATTAATACGCATCTGTGCCCTGTGCCTATTGGACCAGATACGTACGTAATAATACGCCCTGGTGATCGCCGCCTGGTGTCAGCTGATTGTCACAGCTGTCACCCGGTGCTATGTGCTAGGAGCGGTCCCGCACCGATCCCAGTACATTAACCCCCGAAATGCTGCGATAGCGGGAGCAAGGAGAGGTAAGCGCCGATACTTACCTCCTCTCCGGCGTACCACGCTGTCTGAGCCGGGTCCCAGTGGTTGTTATGGTGACCTGGATGTCGTCATGACGACATCCGTGTCACCAGACAGGAGGAAGTTACTTTGATCATGCGCAGTGCATGATTAAAGTAACTTCTCCTTGTGCAGCTCTGACAGGCTGTATAGCATAGAGATGCTATACAGGCAATCAGACTGCAAAAAGTGTAAAAGTTATAAAAGTATCGGAAAGTGAAAAAAAAAAAAAAAAAAAAAAAAAAAAAACCCAAAAAATTGTAAAATTTTTTTAAAACAAAATGAAAAAAATAATCCCCAAAAAATCTAAATATATTGTACCCATGAATAAATATTATTCTGGAAAAAAAAACAATAAAAGTACACATTTGGTATGGCCGCTTCCTGAACGACCTGACCTATAAAACTGTCCTGCTAGTTAACCCCTTTAGTGAACACGGTAAAAAAAAATACAAAAAACGATGCTTTATCATCATACCTCCATACAAAAAATGGAATGAAACTTGATCAAAAAGACGAATGTAAATAAAAATGGTACCTCTGAAAACGTCATCTTGTCCTGCAAAAAACAAGCCACCATACAGCTCCATCAGCTGAAATATAAAAAAGTTATAGCTCTCAGAATAAATCGATGCAAAAAAAATATTTTTTCTATAAAAGTTTTTATTGTGTAAAAGCGCCAAAACATAAAAAAATGATATGAATGTGGTACCACTGTAAATGTACTGACCCAAAGAATAAAACTACCTTATCAATTTTACCACACGCGGAAAGACATAAAAAAGCAAACAAGCAAAAAAAAAAACCCAATTCCTGAATTGTTGGTTTTTGTTTATTCTGCCTCCCAAAAATCGGAATAGAAAGCGATCAAAAAATGTCACGTGCCCGAAAATGATACCAATAAAAACGTCAACTTGTCCTGCAAAAAACAAGCAGTCACGTGACTCTGTCGGCCGAAATATAGAAAAATTATAGCTCTCAAAATATGGCGACGCAAAAACTAGTCTTTGCAAAAAAAAGCGTCTTTTAGTGTGTGACTGCTGTCAGTCATAAAAACCCGATATGAATCTGGCATCACTGAATTCGCACCGACCCGAAGAATAAAGTCATCTAATCACTTATACCGCACAAGGAACGGCATAAAAAATAAACTCTAGGGTTAGGATTTTTTCAAAAGTAAAGAAAAAAAAAAATGATGACGATATGGCAACTAGTGTTGAGCGCAAGTGCTCGCTACTTGAGTTTGCATTGGGTGCTCAGCTATACACTGAGTATCACGGGTCCACGAAGCATATGGGACGGGGACTCTAGCATGTCACTCGAGCACTCACAAGACTCAAGACTAATGACAGCTTATTCAATATGATGACCTAATGTTATCAATTTCTTTGTCGTACGTCTGGGTTCAAAATGTTCACTATACCCCTTGAGGGGTCTAGCTTCCAAAATGGTGGGGGGTTTCCACTCTTTAACCCCTTTACCTCCGAGGGTGGTTTGCACGTTAATGACCGGGCCAATTTTTACTATTCTGACCACTGTCACTTTATGAGGTAATTACACTGGAACGCTTCAACGGATCCCCCTGATTCTGAGATTTTTTTTCGTGACATATTGTACTTCATGATGGTGGTAAAATTTCTTCGATATCACTTGCGTTTATTTGTGAAAAAAACGGAAATTTGGCAAAAATTTAGCAATTTTAATTTTTATGCCCTTAAATCAGAGAGATATGTCACAAAAAAAGGTTAATAAATAACATTTCCCACATGTCTACTTTTACATCAGGACAATTTTGGAACCAAATTTATTTATTTTTATTAGGGAGCTATAATGGTTAAAAGTTGACCAGTGGTTTCAAATTTTTCCAACAAAATTTACAAAAACATTTTTTTTAGGGACCACATCACATTTGAAGTGACTTTGAGGGGCCTTTATGACAGAAAATACCCAAAAGTGACACCATTCTAAAAACTGCACCCCTCAAGGTGCTCAAAACCACATTCAAGAAGTTTATTAACCCTACAGGTGCTTCACAGGAATTTTTGGAACGTGGAAGAAAAAAATGAACATTTAACTTTTTTCACAAAAATGTTACTTTAGACCCAATTTTTTTTATTTTCACAGGGGTAGCAGGAAAAAATTGACCCCAAAATTTGTTGTGTAATTTCCCCTGAGCACGCAGATACCCCATACGTGGGAAAAAAAACACTGTTTGGGCGCATGGCAGGGTTCGGAAGGGAAGGAGCACCATTTGACTTTTTGAATGTAAAATTTGCTTGAATAATTAGTGGATGCTATGTTGCGTTTGGAGAGCCCCTGATGTGCCTAAACAGTAGAAACCCCCCACAAGTCACACCATTTTGGAAACTAGACCCTTCAGGGAACTTATCTAGATGTGTGGTGAGCACCTTGAACCCCCAGGTGCTTCACAGAAGTTTAGAACATTGAGCCGTAAAAATAAAATTTTCACATTTTTGCAACAAAAATGTTTTTCAGCCTCCAATTTTGCATTTTCATGAGGGTAACAGGAGAAATTGAACCATGCAATTTGTTTTGCAATTCCTCCTGAGCACGCCGATACCCCATATGTGGGGGAAAACCACTGTTTGGGCGCACGGCAGGGTTCGGAAGAGAAGGAGCGCCATTTGACTTTTTGAATGTAAAATTTGCTTGAATAATTAGTGGATGTGCCCCTGATGTGCCTAAACAGTGGGAAATCCCCACAAGTGACACCATTTTGGAAACTAGACCCCTCAGGGAACTTATCTAAATGTGTGGTGAGCACCCTGAACCCCCAAGTTTTAGAACATGGAGCCGTGAAAATAAAAAAAAATCAAACTTTTTCCACAAAAATGTTTTAGCCCCAATTTTTTTATTTTCACAAGGGTAAGAGGACAAAATGAACCCCAAAAACTGTTGTGCAATTTCTCCTGAGTACGCCAATACCCCATATGTGGGGAAAATACAGTGTTTGGGCGCACGGCAGAGTTCAGAAGGGAAGGAGCACTGTGTGACTTTTTGAATGCAAAATTGGCTGGAATTGAGAGCGGACGCCATGTCGCGTTTGCAGAGCCCCTGATATCCCTAAATAGTGGAAACCCCCCACAATTGACCCCATTTTGGAAACTAACCCCTCAAGGATTTTATCAAGTGGTATAGTGAACATTTTGAACCCAGAGGTACGACACAGAATTTGATAACATTAGGTCATCATATTGAATAAGTTGTCATTAGTCTTGAGCGCAGGTGGATGCTACTTGAGTTTGCATTGGGTACTCGGGTATGTACCATGTATCACGCGTGCTCGAGTGACATGCTCGAGTCTCCGCCCGCATGTTTCACGGTTATTAGACACACAATAATGGGGATCGCTCGTGCATGGCAGGCATTCCCCGCTAGGTTTTTTCTTCTTCCCCCATGACGGCACCACGGAGAGAGGGGATCCGCCCTTCAAGGATAGGAAACCTATATATAAAAAGGGCGGTACCTCTCTCCCGCATCAGTTGGTTTCCTGTCCTTGACGTGGACCTACAGGGAAAGAAAGAAAGAAAGAAAGAAAAAATAAGAATACAACGCTTGCAGAATTATTAGGCAAATGCGTATTTTGATCACTTTGATACTTTTTATACATGTTGTCCTACTCCAAGCTGCATAGGCTTGAGAGCCAACTACCAATTAAGTAAATCTGGTGATGTGCATCTCTGTAATGAGGAGGGGTGTTGACTAATGACATCAACACCCTATATAAGGTGTGCTTAATTATTAGGCAACTTCCTGTCCTTTGGCAAAATGGGTCAGAAGAGAGATTTGACGGCTCTGAAAAGTCCAAAATTGTGAGATGTCTTGCAGAGGGATGCAGCAGTCTTGAAATTTCCAAACTTTTGAAGCGTGATCACCGAACAATCAAGCGTTTCATGGCAAATAGCCAACAGGGTCGCAAGAAGTGTGTTGGCCAAAAAAGGCGCAAAATAACTGTCCATAAATTGAGGAAAATCAAGCGTGAAGCTGCCAAGCTGCCATTCGCTACCAGTTTTGCCATATTTCAGAGCTGCAACGTTACTGGAGTATCAAAAAGAACAAGGTGTGCGATACTCAGGGACATGGCCAAGGTAAGGAAAGCTGAAAAACGACCACCTTTGAACAAGAAACATAAGATAAAACGTCAAGAATGGGACAAGAAATATTTTAAGACTGATTTTTCAAAGGTTTTATGGACTGATGAAATGAGCGTGACTCTTGATGGGCCAGATGGATGGGCCAGAGGCTGGATCCCTAAAGGGCAGAGAGCTCCACTCCGACTCAGACGCCAGCAAGGTGGAGGTGGGGTACTGGTATGGGCTGGTATCATCAAAGATGAACTTGTGGGACCTTTTAGGGTTGAGAATGGAGTGAAGCTCAACTCCCAGACCTACTGCCAGTTTCTGGAAAACAACTTCTTCAAGCAGTGGTACAGGAAGAAGTCGGTATCGTTCAAGAAAAACATGATTTTCATGCAGGACAATGCGCCATCACATGCATCCAACTACTCCACAGCGTGGCTGGCCAGTGAAGGTCTAAAAGAAGAAAAAATAATGACATGGCCCCCTTGTTCACCTGATCTGAACCCCATAGAGAACCTGTGGTCCATCATAAAATGTGAGATCTACAGGGAGGGAAAACAGTACAAGCAACTGACAGAATCTATGGATGGAAGGCTGTTGAGTGTCATCATAAAGAAAGGTGGCTATACTGATCACTATTTTTTGGGGTTTTTATTTTTGCATGTCAGAAATGTTTATTTCTAAATTTTGTGCACTGATATTGGTTTACCTGGTGGAAATAAGCAAGTGAGATGGGATTATATTTGGTTTTTATTAAGTTGCCTTATAATTCTGCACAGTAATAGTTACCTGCACAAACAGATATCCTCCTAAGATAGCCAAATCTAAAAAAAAAAACCACTACAACTTCCAAAAATATTAAGCTTGGATATTTGAGTCTTTTCGGTTGATTGAGAACATAGTTGTTAATCAATAATAAAAATAATCCTCTAAAATACAACTTGCCTAATAATTCTGCACACAATGTATGGACAACATACCAGGCCCGGCCAGACCAGCTCAGGCAGCGGGGGTTCCCTGCCTCGGCTGGTGCGGTGTCCTGAAGCGTCACCGCTGAGGTCAGTGGGCCTCCAGGGTGGCAGGGAGATGCGGCGCAGGAGAAGACCGGAGCCGCTGCGTTCTCCGATGGTGTCGGGGCCCAGGGCAGTGAGTAGGCCTGGGCTTCCGGGGCCCATTGCGGAAGCGCCTCCCCCTGACGCAAGCTGCAATGCACCACTGGGGTGTTGGCGGTCTGAGGCGCGCGTTTGAACGCGCACGGCGGAACCCGGAGCACATTTTGCCCGCCGCCCAGCCAAAGAGGAAAGCGTTGGGGGAGGGAGGACTCCCCAGCAGGGGGGTGGGGGCCGCCCACATGCTAGAGAGGGGCACACCCATATTCCCCAAGGGGAGGGGGGTTGCACACACAGGGCCCACGGCTGGAACCAGGTGAGGGAGGCGGAGGCCTATAAATGCCGGGTTATGCACCAGGGAAGTGCTTCCTGGCACCGGCTATGAGCGAGCAGGAGGTGCAGTCCTTGCACCTCCACTCACCACCACCACCACCGCAACATGGGAAGCGTGCGAAAGGACCCCCCAGTGACCCTTCACGCCATCACGGCCAAGGTGATGGTGGAAGCAGGCGGTCCGGCAGGTCTTTGCAACGCGGCAGGGACTCCAGCAGTGGCGTCAACCTCGAGGAAAAACCCATCTACAGGAACGGGTTCCTCTCCACATCCGGTGTTCCCTCTTACAGCAGGATGGTAAGTGATCTTTGTGAAAGCTCACTTGAAACTTGGACCCCCCCCCCTCTTTTTCTTCTTTCATCAGGGAAGGAAGAGTACGGGCAAGTCCAAACACAAGACCTGCGCGCTTTGTGCACAGGATCTGCCCACCACATGGGAGAAAAGACTATGCAGCTCATGTATTGAGCAAACAATTTGTGAGGAGACCCCTAAGTTCGCCTCAGAGCTCCGATCCCTGATTAAATCCCAGGTTGAGGACACCTTCAAGTCCCTGCAGAAGGCGGGGGGGGGACAGGGGAAAAACCAGGAACCTATCCCCTGTATCAGGATCTAGCAGTTCGGACGGGGAGGTGGTAGACTCCGATTCGTCCTTCTTATCTTCGTCCTCTTCCGAGGGAGGGGGACATAGCTGTTTCCCTATAGAGGGCACAGACAATTTAATTAAGGCCTTTAGGTCCACAATGGGGTTGGTAGATCCTCGCCCCAAGAAATCAGTCCAGGACATGATGTTCAGTGGCCTGGAGCAAAAGAAAAGATCTTTCCCTCTCAGTGACAAAGTCCACTCCCTGATTAAAAGGGAATGGAAAAAGCCAGAAAGAAAGGGCCTGTTGTACCCTAAGAGGAATCCCTATTCGAGGACCCGCTATGCTCATTCTGGGGTAAGGCGCCAAAACTAGATGTGGCAATAGCTAAAGCCTCTAAAAAAAATTTCCCTGCCGTTTGAACACATGGGGGTACTAAAGGACCCAATGGATAAAAAAGCAGACACCTTCCTAAAAGGGGCTTGGGAGGCCGCAGGAGGAGGGTTAAAAGCCGCAGTTGCAGCCGCATGTACAGCCAGATCTTTGATGGTCTGGCTGGATCAACTAGAGACACAACTTATGAACAAAACATCCAGGGATGACCTACTAGGTTCTATCCCGGTAATGAAGGGCGCAGCAGCATTTTTGGCTGACGCATCAGCCGATTCTGTGAGGCTGGCAGCCGGAGTCTAATGCAGCCAGGCGGGCCCTCTGGCTTAAATGCTGGCCGGGTGACCACCAAACAAAATCTAAGCTGTGTTCCATTCCTTGCAAGGGTGAGTTCCTATTTGGATGTACTCTTGACGATATCCTCGACAAGGCTGGGGATAACAAGAAACGTTACCCGGTCCTCTCTAGTACTTCATACAGGAAGCCCTTTCGGAGCAGGAAATTTATACGCAGGAAACCCCCCAAAGACCAGGATAGGTGGGAGGATAGGAAATAAAAAAAACAAAGGATTTTTGTTTAACAGGCCCCCCAGTGACAACAGGTAACCCGCCCAATGAGAGTCAGCCCCAAGTGGGGGGGGGGGGGGGGACTTCTTCATTTCCTCCCAGCCTGGGAAAAAATATCAAACCGCTCTTGGATTTTAGACCTGATAAAAGCAGGGCTAAAATTTCAGTTTCACTCTATTCCCTGTCCGAACTTTGTTATAACCCCCAAGAGGTCATCAGAGGTAGAACAATCCGCTCTAGAACAGGAAATTCTAGGTCTAATAGAAAGAGCAGTCCTTCAAGAAGTCCCTGCCCAGGAGAAAGGCGAAGGATTCTACTCCCCTCTGTTCCTAAAGGAAAAACCGGACTGGACTTTCAGGACAATTGTAAACCTGAAAAAATTGAACAAATTTCTGAGCGTTCAAACCTTCAAGATGGAATCAATAAAATCGTCAGTAAAATTGTTGTTCCCATACTGTTTTATGGCTGTCCTGGATCTGAAGGATGCCTATTATCACGTCCCCATACACAGAGACTACCAGAAATTCCTGAGAGTAGCAATATCGATAAAAGGAATATTCAAACAATACCAGAATACGGGGTCCATTTTCTCCTTTTACTGTTGTGAAAATAAAAAAATTTGGGGCTGAAACATCATTTTTGTGGAAAAATTTTTATTTTTATTTTTTTTTATTTTCACGGCTCCATGTTATAAACTTCTGTGAAGTACCTGAGGATTCAAGGTGTTGACCACACATCTAGATAAGTTACCTGAGGGGTCTAGTTTCCAAAATGGTGTCACTTGTGGGGGGTTTCCACTGTTTAGGCACATCAGGGGCTCTCCAAACGCAACATGGCGTCCGCTAATTATTCAAGCAAATTTTACATTGAAAAAGTCAAATGGCGCTCCTTCCTTTCCGAACCCTGCCGTGCGCCCATACAGTGGTTTGCCCCCACATATGGGGTATTGGCATGCTCAGGAGAAATTGCACAACAAATTTTGGGGTCCATTTTATCCGGTTACCCTTGCGAAAATAAAAAAAAATTGGTGTCTAAAGTAACCTTTTTGTGAAAAAAAATTAAATGTTCATTTTTTTTTCTTCCACATTCCAAAAATTCCTGTGAAGCACCTGAAGGGTTAATAAACTTCTTGAATGGGATTTTGAGCACCTTGAGGGGTGCAGTTTTTAGAATGGTGTCACTTTTGGGTATTTTCTGTCATAAAGGCCCCTCAAAGTCACTTCAAATGTGATGTGGTCCCTAAAATAAAATGGTTTTGTACATTTTGAGAAATCGCTGGTCAATTTTTAACCCTTATAACTTCCTTCCCCACAAAAAAATTTTGGTTCCAAAATTGTGCTGATGTAAAGTAGACATGTGGGAAATGTTATTTATTAACTATTTTGTGTGACATATCTCTCTGATTTAAGGGCATGAAAATTCAATGTTTGAAAATTGTGAAATTTTCAAAATTTTCACCAAATTTCCGATTTTTTTTCCCACAAATAAACGCAAGTAATATCGAAGAAATTTTACCACAATCATGAAGTACAATATGTCACGAAAAAACAATCTCAGAATCAGGGGGATCCGTTGAAGCGTTTCAGAGTTACAGTGACAGTCGTCAGAATTGTAAAAATTGGCCCGGTCATTAACGTGCAAACCACTCTCGGGGGTAAAGGGGGTTAAAGAATTGTCAAAGCCAAAATCAAAAACACAGCCGCTTTACTTAAAACATGACATGGCAAAAAGAGACAAAAACCACTGCGTCAAAAATTGGCTAAAAACACATTAAAAAATGCAATGAAAAAAAATGCACATCTCCTAATTTACCTAATGGGTGCAGAAATGCTACAACATCAAAAACTCCCCAAATACTCAACCGTGGGAACGTAGCCCAAGACATCATGAACTAGGCAGATAAGCCAGCACTCTCAGCATTGGCTTAAAGATATAAGTAAGCAAAATAAGGTAATGGAGTATATTACAAAGATTCCTAACTTTATAAAGGCTAATCAATAATTACATTAAAATGAAAAGAAAAAGAAAAAAAGGGAAATGTCCCAGAAGGTGTATTCCTGTCACAGACTTCTAGGGGGCACTCTTAACATGAGTTGTCCCTCCATAATTATGACACAAAATGTTCAGCTACTATGAATCCTGAATATTATAAAGCAAGATTTCTGCATGAATAGTTCCTTGCAATATATATATAACCACCTCTTCCGATCCGAGTATGTAAGGCAGAAACCCAGCTATGATAAATGTGTGTCCCCTTACCGCCCGCCTCCCACTTCCCTCCGGTTTTTCTCAATGACCTGCGTTTAGCGCAAGCTTCTTGTATTTAGTGATATCCGTTGTATTCCTTTCCAGGTGCGAATTCTCTATACGTGCGGCTTCAGTGTATTGCTGACCAGCTATACTCACTCCGCTGTAGATAACATTCTCCTGAAACTTAAAAAATTTAAGGTTGGATTTTTACGCCTGGGAAGAACACAGAAAATTCACCCGGAGGTGCAGAAATTTGGTGAAGAAGAAATTTGCAAAACCAAGTCCATAAAGTCACTAAGTGCTTTAGAAGAACTCTACAACAGTCAGGTGTGTCCGGGGATTGTCAGGTCTACCATTATCTGGTTTATATCAGAAAACATGAATTTATTTATAACCAACTATCGATGCAAGTATTTTTATGCCCTAAAATGACAAAAGTATTCTCTGAGTGATACAATTCTTCTGGTTAGCCAATAAAGGTATTTGCAGGTTTCAGAGCACAGAGGCTCCTTCTTCAGGCTCATGTTGTGCTCTTGTCTGTCATTCACTTGTAAAACCACCTGAAGAAGGAGCCTCTGAGCTCTGAAAGCTGCAGACATAATTCTTCTGGTTAGCCAATAAAGGTATCACTCTTAGGATACTTTTTGTCATTTGTGGGCATAAAAGTACTTGCATAGATTTTTCTGGCTAACACAATATAATGTTTTATTGTACATAATTTTTAACCAACTCAAAACCTATATACCTTCCCTAAAATGAGCGTCTCAGGGTCACCTCCTCACCTCTTATTAGTTCATATTTCTTTGTCTTCTATAATTTAATCCCTTCAGGACTGGGGCACTTTTATTTTACTGTTTTGTTTTTTTTTAAACATAATGTTTTAAAGTCATAACTTTTTTTTATTTTCATTTTTCTGTTGACACAGCTCTATGGTGCTTCTTTTTTTGCTTTGTCGATTTGAATGCAGCCAATCACTTGACCTTTTCATGTACTTAAAAACCAGGCTAAAAGACTCCATAAGAAATAGTGAGGGGGAAAAAATCCAACTCCACCATTGTTATTTGGTTTGATTTTCACAACATTCATGTGCTCTAAAAATGACCCCGCAATCCTTTTTGTTGGGGATAAATATAACATTTTGATCACTTTATTCGATCACCCATGGCAGCACCACGAGAGAAGAGGATCCACCCACCAAGGACAGGAAACCTACAGGTTAAAAGGGCGGCACCTCTCTCTCACCTCAGTTTTGTTTCCTATCCTTGATGGGAACTCCTGCAGGTTTTACCTGAAGAAAGAAGAAAAGCTTCCTGTCCCAGGTCAGGCTGGCCGATCCAGGCGGGGATATCTTCTCTGCCTCGGTCAGGTCTGGACTCCCTGGAGGCGCCACGGTAGAGCTCAGGGGGGCTGCTCCGTGTGCGCTGGGTAGTAGCAGCGTCTCCTGGCTGGGGTCGCCTGCTCGCGTGTAGCCCAGACTGCCGGTGCTTCGACGTGTCTGGAGGCTGATTCCCCCATGTGTGCAGGAAGCTCGGGCCGCGCCGGCGGATGACGCTGCAGACGCGGCCGGATGACGCGGCTGGTGACGTCATCGGAGGCACGGCTAGGAAGCCAGTGGGCTTGCCTCTTCAACGATACTTCCGGGATGATGGTCATGGCCAGAGACACGTCGGATGACCTCTCTCACTCATCCTCTTCAGACAGTGATTCCGGTCGTCAATGTTTCCCCTTATTTGAGATGGATGCATTAATCAAGGTTCACCATGGGCATTTAGAAACTAGATCTGAGAGATCAGAGGAGGATGTAATGTTTAAGTGACTAGACCATAGGAAGAAAAGATGTTTCCCCATGAATAATAAAATACAGGCCCTAATTGACACAGAATGGAAGAGATCAGAGAGGAAAGGTTCTCTGCCACCTTCTTTTAAAAGAAGATTCCCCTTTGAAGATAGCCCATCCTCCTCCTGGTCTAAGGCACTCAGACTCGACGTAGCTATAACCAAAGCTTCAAGGAAGTCCTCCTTACCATTCGATGACATGGGAGTCCTAAAGGACCCTCTAGATAGGAAGGCAGATACCTTCCTAAAAGGAACATGGGAAACCGCTGCAGTCGCCTTAAAGCCAGCAGTGGCTGCCACCTGCACCTCCAGATCCCTAATGATCTGGTTGGAGTAGTTAGGAACCCAGCTAAAAGAGGGAGTATCTAGGAAAGAAATCCCATCCTCCATCACTCTTGTTCAAGGTGCGGCGGCGTTCCTGGCTGACGCCTCAGCGGACTCCGTCAGGTTGACAGCAAGATCAGCAGCCTTATCAAATTCTGCCCGGTGGGCTTTGTGGCTCAAGTGTTGGCCAGGGGACATACAAGCCAGATCTAGACTCTATTCTATCCCTTGTGAAGGTCAGTTCCTGTTTTGTCCGGCCATGGATTATTTATTAGAGAAAGCTGGAGACTCAAAGGATTTCCCGCTGTATCCCTGCCTACTTACAAAAGGTCGTTCAGGAGAAAGAGGTTTGTCCGGAAAAGACTGACTAAACAGGACAAATATGAAGCCCGTAACCAGAAAGGTAGAGGTTTACTTTTTAGCATGTCTTCCCAAGGGGCACGAAAGTCAGGACAATGATGGTTGGCCCAGGTGGGAGGAAGATTAACCTCCTTTCTCCCAGCCTGGGAGCTTATTACAGCAAGTAGCTGGATCCTTGGCCTGGTGAGATCAGGGTTAAAGTTGGAGTTTCAATCACTCCCTAACAGAAGGTTTCTGGTTACTCCCTCCGGTTCTTCCCCTTTACGTCAGTCGGCTCTTCAGTTGGAGATCCATGACCTAGTGAAGAAATCTGTGCTAGTTGAGGTTCGAGAGGTAGAGGGTTCTATTCCCCTCTCTTTTTGGTCCCCAAGCCTGACAATTCTTTCAGGACTATAATTAATCTGAGATCCCTGAATAGACACCTGAAAATTCATACGTTTAAAATCAATAATTAAACTTCTTTTTGCTACATGACGGTCTTAGATCTTAAAGATGCATACTATCATGTACCCATTCACAAAGATTATCAAAAATACCTAAGGGTGGCGTTCGAGATGGAAGGGGTAATAAAACACTTTCAGTACACTTTTCTTCTCTTCGGTCTTGCAATCGCTCTGAGAGTTTTTACTAAAGTAGTGGCAGAAGCCATGGCCCATGTCAGGGAGAAAGATATTCTTATAATCCCTTACCTCGACGATTTCCTTGTAGTGGGTAATTCTTTTCCTCAATGTAAAACCCATCTAGCAGAAGTTATGTCCATCCTGGAAGGGTTAGTGTGGTTGTTAAACTTGCCAAAGTCTAAATTAACTCCCATGAAAGCCCAACAATTTCTGGGGATTATTCTGAATTCAGAAGAACAGTCTTCTAGTCTACCAGCCTTAAAAGTTAAATCAATCCAGGGGTTGGTTAAAAAAGCCATAGATAAACCCTCTGTCTCTTCGTAGTGCGATGTCCCTTTTAAGCACTTTAAAATCATGTTTTTCCGCGGTTAAGTGGGTGCAATTCCACTCTAGAGCTCTTCAGTGGGATGTGTTGTACAATGAATCAGTGCTAGGGGGCTGTCTTGAACATACTTTAACCTTATCCTCTCGCGTGGTTCGGTCCCTTAAATGGTGGTTGGAAACTAGGAACCTGGTTCGGGGGGTTCCCTGGGATGTAAGTCCTTCCCATGTGTTAACAACGGATGCAAGTCCCACGGAATGGGGAGCTCATTGTGATGGAAATATAGTTCAGGGGATATGGTCAGAGAGTGAGAAAAACCTTTCTTCTAACGTTAAAGAGCTATTGGCTATAGATCGAGCAGTAAGCAAATTCCTTATATTTCTACAGGGTCGAGACGTCCGCATATTATCAGACAATAAAGTGGCAGTGCATTTGTGAACCATCAAGGAGGTACAAAGTCAAAAACCTTGATGAGAGTGGCGGACGAGCTCTTTCAAAAAGCAGAAAGTCATTTACTCTCCCTTACGGCCTTGCATCTAAAAGGGAAAGAAAACGTCAAGGCAGACTTTCTGAGCTGCAACATTCTGAAGGAAGGAGAATAGGAGCTAAATTCTCAGATTTTCGCTCAGATAGTTCTCATGTGGGACCTTCCAAAAGTGGATCTGTTTGCCACAAAACAAAATCGCAAGGTTCCAGAATTCTGCTCTCTGAACCCCAGAGAAAACCCCAGGGAAAATCCCCTGGTGGTGGACGCTCTTCAACTTCCCTGGAAATTCAGCCTGGCGTACGCGTTTTCTCCTTCATTACATCTTCCAGTGGTCCTAAGGAAAATCAGGAAGGAAAGAGCCAGGGTCATCCTCATAGCTCCCTTCTGGCTCAAGAGGCCCTGGTTCTCCTGCCTAAAAGAGATGTCGGTATCCGATCCTTGGATCTTACCAGAGATCCCGGATCTTCTTTCACAAAGGCCGATTGTTCATCCTCCAAAGCGGGGACTGCATCTTACGGCATGGAACTTGAAAGGCAGTTATTAATTAGGAGAGGCTTCTCATCAAACCTTACAGACACCCTTCTATGCAGTAGGAAACTGGTTACTACACGTATTTATGCCAGGACCTGGTGAAAATTCCTTTCCTTTTCAGGTGATAGGGTAGGTGAAGCAGCTCCCATTGGGAAAATATTATATTTTCTACAAAAAGGTCTAGAGTTGGGGTTGTCCACCAGCATCTTGAAGGTCCAGGTCTCAGCTCTGGGAGCCTTATTTTCCCAGGATTTAGCAGCTAATTACTGGTTTTCACGTTTTATCAAAGCATCATTTAGATCTAGACCCATTGATAAAATAAGAGTAATGCCTTGGGACTTAAACCGGGTCCTGACTGCACTAACTAACCTGCCTTTCGAGCCTTTGGAATTAGCTTCTCTAAAAGCCCTATTGATCGCCTTAACATCAGCCAGAAGAGCAAGCGATATTCAAGCTCTATCCATGGCCCCTCCATTTACCAAAATTCAAGAGGATAGGATAATCCTAAACCCCTTTGCAACCTATGACGTCTTAGTACGTCATGGGCTACCTCCCCCGGTTCAGTGAGGGCTGCTGCGCTGAGCCCGCACTGAACCGAGCACATGTCAGCTGATTCTTACAGCTGACATGTGCCCGCAACAGCCGCAGGTGGAATCTCGATCCACCCGCGGCTGTTAACATGTTAAATGCCACGGTCAATCTCCGACAGTGGCATTTAACGCGCGCTTCCGCGAAGCGCGTCCTAAGCCCCGCCCATCGGCGACCCCCGTCACGTGATCGCGGGTCACCGATGGGTGGGCATGACAACCCAGGGTCTGCAGCAGACTCCTGCGGTTGTCATGAGCTGGTCGCTATGAGCGCCACCTAGTGGTCGGCGCTCATAGCACAGGACCAATTCTGCTATATGCAAGGGATCTGCTGATCCCCTGTATGTAGCAGAGGCGATCGGATAGTTGCTGCTTCTAGTCTCCTATGGAGACTATAGAAGCATGCAAAGAGTGAAAAAAACACGTTTTTAAAAATATAAAAAAAATATAAAAGTTTAAATCACCCCCCTTTCGCCCCATTCAAAATAAAATATAAAAAAAAAACCCTACATAGACATATTTGGTATCGCCGCGTTCAGAATCGCCCGATCTATCAATATAAAAAAAGAATTAATCTGAACGGTAAACGGCGTAGCGAGAAAAAAATTCTAAACGCCAGAATTACGTTTTTGGTCGCTGCAAAATTGCAATAAAATGCAATAACGGGCGATCAAAACATCGGATCTACCCCAAAATGTTATCAATAAAAACGTCAGCCCGGCGCGCAAAAAATAAGCCCTCACCCAGCCCCAGATCCCGAAAAATGGAGACTCTACAGGTCTTAGAAAATGACGCTATTTTTTTTTTTTTTTTACCAAATTTTGGAATTTTTTTCACCACTTAAATATAAAAGAACCTATACATGTTTGGTGTCTACGAACTCGTAATGACCTGGAGAATAAGAATTGCAGGTCAGTTTTAGCATTCAGTGAACGTGGTAAACAAAATAAATAAAGAACAACTGTGGTATTGCACTTTTTTTGCAATTTCACCGCACTTGGAATTTTTTTCCCGTACACGATATGGTAAAACTAGTAATGGCGTTGAAAAGTACAACTCGTCCCACAAAAAATAAGCCCTCACATGGCCATATTGACCAAAAAATAAAAACGCTATGGCTCTGGGAACAAGGGGAGCAAAAAACGAAAACGCAAAAACTGAAAATACTCTGGTCCTTTAAGGGGTTTAAGCCAGATCCGGCCTATCTTCCGAAAGTAGCCTCTCGCTTTCATAGAACTCAAGAAATGGTCCTTCCTACCTTCTGTTCCTCTCCAAAGAACTAGAAGGAAAAAAAGCTTCACACATTAGATGTGAAGAGATGTCATTAAATATCTTTGTCACTAAAGAGTCCAGAGTAGATAGGTCACTTTTCATATGTCACCAGGGTGTTAGGAAGGGGTATAAACCATCAAAATCTCCGATTGCCAGATGGATAAGACATGCCATCTCTCTGGCTTATTCATCGAGTGGGAAGGAGATACCAGAAGGTCTGAAAGCCCACTCTACTCGGGCCGTCGCGTCCTCCTGGGCGCAAAAGGCTGATGTCTCCCTCGAGGATATATGTAAGTACCTGGTCTTCACCTTCCACCCTCTATAAACACTACAGATTAGACATGGGTGTCTCCACTGACCTCACTTTTGGTAGAAGGGTGCTCCAGGCGGTGGTCCCTCCCTAGAAATATCTTCTCTGTAATTCTCTCGTGGTGCTTTCATGGGTGATAGTTACTTACCGGTAACGGGATTTTTCGGAACCCATGACGGTCCTCTCATGCTCTGTAAACTAAACTGAGGCGAGAGAGAGGTGCCACCGCCCTTTTAACCTGTAGGTTTCCTGTCCTTGGTGGGCAGATCGTCCTCTCTCGTGGTGCTGTCATGGGATCCGAAAAATCCCATTACCGGTAAGTAACGAAGACTTTTTATGTTAATTTTTCTTTTGGAAGAGGTGAAGTGACTAACAAATAGTAATTCTGGCTTTTCAATTCTTTTTCGCTTTTCTTTGTTTATAGTACGGGTTAATTCATTTTATACTTTTCATAGCTTGGATTTTTACGGATGTGTGAATACCAGATATGTTTGCTTTTATTTATTTTTTTTTCTGTACAAGAGGGCCAAATAAAATGTTTATTCTTAAAATATTTTTAAAAGCAATCTTTAAATGCATCTCTTTTTTTGCCATTTCTTATGAAGTACATTGATTGCGGCAACTGAGACCTTAAGAAGACACCCAGCGATCATGTCAAGGGTGAGGCAATGGGCCTTTGAATGGGCAGTGAGAAAACCATTTAAATGCTGCTGTCAGTGATTGACAGAGGCATCTTGTATGGTTAAACAGCACTGATCGATCAAGACTGTTTGAGGCAGGTCATGAGGATCAGTGATTTTTATGCCCACATAAAAGGTGTGATCAGTGACCATTTGCTCATCCCGGGCATGTTTACAATGGGCAGTGATCGAAAATGAATGTTCCTGTTAAAGCCTTTACAAACTAAGAAATGTGGAACTTCTGAGCTCAGACAAGCAGATGAAAAATCGTTTGATTTTATCCGTATTGGCATCTGTGTGTGTGTGTTTTTTTACGTCCGTGTTGCATCTGTTTTTATACATCTTAAAATGTACATGATCAGTTAGTTTCCCATGTTAATAATTGCAAAGTTTCCGTAAAAATCAGATGATCTACAAATGATCCATATAGGATATGATTTTTTTTTTTGCACATTTTTTAGACTTGTATAGGTGTGTCTCATCCGAAAGACAAAAGTGCTTAATTTATTTTAGTTTTTTCACGCGGACACTCTGTCCATGTGTAACAGTTGTGATCTGAACAGCCTTATTGAATTACATTAGTCACTGTGCGGTCTGATCTTTACTCACAGTATAATATGCTTTTCTGAAAAACTCAACAGATTTGTATATATTTGGAAATTCAGTGATTTTTTTTTTTTTTTTTTTTCCTGATCAGCCTGTTGTTGCGACCACGTGCATGGGTGTTAATCATCCAATCTTCACCAGAAGGAGGTTTGACTTCTGCATCGTAGATGAAGCATCCCAAATCAGTCAGCCAATTTGCCTTGGTCCCTTATTTTTTGCAAACAGATTTGTTCTTGTGGGCGACCATCAACAACTCCCACCGCTCGTTCAAAGCATAGAAGCCAGGTATGTGAGGTACAGAACGGCTGCTGGCGGAGATTGATTAATCCTTCGTTCACCAGATAGCACTTATGGATGACGTCTAATGATGATTGGATCCCAATCACTGTATAGCCTTCAGATAAATAATTCAGAGCGACAGATACACACGGGATTATTCCTATGCTGTGATGCATTTTTCTTTCCATTTCTCTTGGGAAATTGTGGGTGATTTATTTTGTATCATTTATGATCTCTCTGCTTCTGTGGCCTATATATCTTGATGCCGCTCTTAATGGTTAACGAAACCCTCCCATAAATATTTTTTTTTTCATTAAATGTGTATATATGTATTGTAGTGTTGAGGGTATTAATGTAGTCGCCTACCGCCGCTTTCTCTGGTGTCCAGCGCCGTTCTTCTCTTATCAGTGACGCCACCACAATTGCGACTAGCCGGCTCACTCTATGCGTGAACCAGAAGTCTCTTTTTACAATGAAAGCCTATGCATCCCTGTTCTGACATCCCATAGACTTGCATTCATTGTAAAAGTCACTTCCGGTTCACGCACAGCGCAGGGTGACCCGGAGAGTCTGCAGATGCAGAACGTCAAGGAGAAGCGGAGCAGAACAACGCTGGATCCCGGAGAGAGTGGCGATAGGTGATGTGAGTTTTTCTCTACTTGCCTTTCTTTTCTGGTAGCCAGGACAATGTTCACACCTTTTGACATGTGAAAATAAGATCCAAATTCCATTTGTCCCATTTTTATTTGAGAATCTGTGCTTTAAAATAAGCTTGAGCCCTGAATTTCTGCTGTACCAAGATCCACACTGAGATGTGGCTATTAGTAGCCAAGACTTATCTCATACATACTTGCCTATAGAGTTGCCACCCTGGAAGAACATATGGAATAATGCCTATTCGTGTGGTGTCGACCATGCAAAAAAAAAAATGTTTTCTTACTTTATTGTTTCTGCAGGGATTTGGGAATGAGTGAGAGTTTGTTTAAGAGGCTGGAGAGGAACCAGGAGGCTGTTGTGCAGCTGAATGTGCAGTATCGTATGAATAGGTAATGCGGCACTGATACAGATTGTGAAGGTGCACAGTGAGCCTTAGGCTGTGCGCACACTATGCGTTTTTTAAGCGTTTCTGCAGCGGCAGAAGAACGCTTCACTTCCGCATGTCCCTGGCAGGAAAAACACATGTACAATCCGCATGCGTTTTTTCTGCCAGGGAGATGCAGAAACGCTCAGGAAAAAATCCGGAGCATTTCTGCATCGTGGGCACATAGCCTAAATCTTCGTTCTAGTGACCCTTGTTTTGTGTCTCCTGTAGCAAGATAATGGCTCTGAGCAATAAGTTAGTATACGAAGGCCAGCTAGAATGTGCCTCTGAGCGGGTGTCTGCTGCCATTGTGCAGCTCCCCCACCTCAAGACTCTGCAGCTGGAACTGGAATTCAGGGAGTCTCCCGAAAATGTCTGGGTCAGAGATGTCTTAGAACCGAGCAACCCAGTCTACTTTCTTAATACAGAGGAGGTATGTCACCAAAAGCTATTTTAATACAAATATAATCTAATGATCAAAATATATCTAAATATCATATTTATAATGTTTTCAATGTGCCTTCTAGATCCCTGCGTTGGAAACAGAAGAAAAATGCGGAATCAGTAACTGGATCGAAGCCAAGCTGGTGTTCTTACTAACATCTCTGTTCCTGAAGGTCAGTTTGGCTAGTTGTGAAGCTTACACCGTATGCCCACCACATAAATGCCAATATTTAACTTTAACATTGTAATAGACATTATATAATCTATATAAAGTTACATTGTTGTTATTTTTACCACCGTTGATTCCCTGGTGCTGTACATAAGAAGGGGTTACATACAAAATACAAATCTAAAATACAGTGAACAAACTAACAATGACAGATTGGTACAGAGGGGAGAGGACCCTGCCCTTGCGGGCTTACAATCTACAGGATGATGGGGAAGGAGACAGGAGATTGGGGGTTGCAGCAGCTCCGGTGGTGGTGAGGAGGCAGTGGGGTCAGTGCAGGCTGGGAGCTTTCTTGAAGAGACGGGTTTTCAAGTTTCGTCTGAAAGTTCTGAATGTGGTGGATAATCGGACCTGTTGAGGCACAGAATTCTAGAGGATGAGGGACAATTGGGAGACGTCTTGGAGGTGATTGTGTGAGAAATGTACGAGTGTGGAGGAGAGAAGGAGGTCATGGGTGGACTGTGGCGACGTTCACCAACACTCATGTGACATTGGCTGCATTTCTGATGTGACGTGACGATCACCAGCCACTAATGAGCCGCATCGCTCACACTTTCCCCAGATGTCCGAGGCAAGTGTGAGCAAAGCAACCTACAGGCGGCTCGTGTAATATTGTTACATCACGAGTGCCCGCAGATGTGGCACCGACATCATTGGAACAGCGCCCGTCTGGGAGAGGAGTAAAAGCTGTCTTTACCTTCAACAAGGCCCAATTTAAGAAGAAATGCTACCATTCCTAGATTACAACTTGTATTATTATCCAAAGCTGAATTGACAACTGTGCAGACTTCATTCTTCCAGCACTACCGCCTGTGCAGACTTGCCTTTGTGATATGCTCTCTGGGAAAGGACACTTCACTGTAGTTGGATCTGGAAATAACTAGCCCTCCCTCAACATTATAGAAGGGTCCAAGGCTGATAAGATGTTTGCCAACAAGCACGCTGACTGTTTCCAGTAGCAACCAGCAGAACTGCGATTCCAATGTTAAGCTGTAATATTGTATAGGTTGTTGTAAGCGGCCTCCATAGTGAAGTCAGCCCTTGTGTCTCAGCATATACATTATGTCTATGCAATATTTCTTCTCCATCACCAGGCGGGATGCAAGCCCTCAGACATCGGGATCATCGCTCCATATCGTCAGCAATTAAAAGTGATCTCTAGTTATTTTACTAACTTGTCATCCAGCGGTGTAGAGGTTAACACTGTGGACAAATATCAGGGAAGAGACAAAAGTATAATCATCTTGTCCTTTGTGAGAAGCAATATTGACGGGAAGGTAAGTTTCATTCTATTCTGCAAAGTTTTTGGTATCACAGTAAGAAACAGTTTACCTGTAAAAATGTGCTCAATGTAGAGGTTATCCCCCCAAAAATGTGCTCAATGTAGAGGTTATCCCCCCAAAAAATGTGCTCAATGTAGAGGTTATCCCCCCCAAAAAATGTGCTCAATGTAGAGGTCGTCCCCCAAAAAATGTGCTCAATGTAGAGGTCGTCCCCCAAAAAATGTGCTGAATGTAGAGGTTATCCCCCCAAAAAATGTGCTCAATGTAGAGGTTATCCCCCCAAAAAATGTGCTCAATGTAGAGGTTATCCCCCCCAAAAATGTGCTCAATGTACAGGTTATCCCCCCAAAAAATGTGCTCAATGTAGAGGTCGTCCCCCCAAAAAAATGTGCTCAATGTAGAGGTCGTCCCCCAAAAAATGTGCTCAATGTAGAGGTCGTCCCCCAAAAAATGTGCTCAATGTAGAGGTTATCCCCCCAAAAAATGTGCTCAATGTAGAGGTTATCCCCCCCAAAAATGTGCTCAATGTAGAGGTTATCCCCCCCAAAAATGTGCTCAATGTAGAGGTTATCCCCCCCAAAAATGTGCTCAATGTAGAGGTTATCCCCCCAAAAAATGTGCTCAATGTAGAGGTTATCCCCCCAAAAATGTGCTCAATGTAGAGGTTATCCCCCCAAAAATGTGCTCAATGTAGAGGTTATCCCCCCAAAAAATGTGCTCAATGTAGAGGTTATCCCCCCAAAAAATGTGCTCAATGTAGAGGTTATCCCCCCAAAAAATGTGCTCAATAGCCATGCAAATATTGGAACAAAATGGTTTGTAGTGAAAAGTGTAGATCTTCTGTGATTTTTAGAGAGCTGTACAGAATATGTAGCACTGTACTGAGGAAAGGAGCTGCTTGGAAGAGTGGGAAAGACTCCCTGGGGTATAATTCCAATGACAAACTATAGTTTTCATGCTAAATTTAGTCATGTAAAGTCACCCAGTGTATATAGTACTGATTTTGATGACATCTATAGCTATTCCATACTTTCCTGTTTAAAGCCGCAATAACGTTAACTTGTATCTAGGAACATGAGAATTTTTGAGTTGTGAAATATAATATATTTAATACTGCATCAACATATTCTGCAACGCTTTGCATTTCAGAGGAAACAAGTGCAAGCACTGTGAGACCCCATAGAGTAGGGGCTTGTTCACATACTGCTTTTTTTCCCTCACATTTTTCAAGGTTAGAGCAGCATGGTGGCTCAGTGGTTAGCACTGCAGCCTTGCAGCACTGGGGTCCTGGGTTCAAATCCAACCAAGGACAACATCTGCAAGGAGTTTGTATGTTCTCCCCATATATGCATGGGTTTCCTCCCACCTTCCAAACACATACTGATAGTGAATCTAGATTGTGAGTCCCAAAGGGGGCAGTGATGATGTCTGTAAAGCGCTGTGGAATTAATGGCGGTCTATAAGTGAGTAAAATAAAAGGGTAAAGGCACAGGAAATTAAATTTCTGAAATCTCTTGCACATGCCTCTTATTTTTTTCCTTGCAGATTTGAACCATCAGTGCTTTTCAAATCTGCCAGAAAAGTAAAAACGCGCCAAAAAACATACATATTTTACGCAGCGTTTTACGTGCAGAAAAATCTTTGGCAAATACTCAACGTATGCACATACCCTTACCTTACAGTCTACATCCATAGTCAAGATAGGCTTCCTTGCTCCCAGAAACTTTCAATTGATGTAAAAAAAAGTTCTACAACTTTTTTTTTTCTGAGCAGCTCGGAGATCTTCTGAAGGATTGGAGGAGACTGAATGTGGCCCTCACAAGAGCCAAGCACAAGCTCATAATGATCGGCTGCGTTCCTACACTCTGCCGCTTTGATTCCCTGGAGAAGCTGATTTGCCATCTTCGGACTGAAAATCTCATATCCTTTTTTTGTTGTGCTATTTGCACTATATGGCGGATACATAACTAACCATGTGTAATACTTGTGTGACTGTAACACTAGTCGGAGAAAAGATGGAATAGTGTGTGTACAACTGTATATAAGAAGGGCCCTGCTGAACTAGGTGCAGAGGAGGCGACCAAAGTCTGTATAGGAAAGTATTTGAGGTTATTCACAAATACAAATATATCAATGTACAGAGATCTTTCTAATCTTTTTATACCTGGGTCTGTCACTAATATATAAGGCATCCTCTACATATATAGAAAAGACATTAACACAGTCATTGACACAACACAACAATCGAGGGCTCTATACTGAAGAGTGAGACTGGATCTTTCTGGTGTAGGGTATAGTAACTGGTCTTGGTACTATGTTTCTAGGGATTGGTCATTGACATAGGGCCGCTTTAAACTATCTCAAAGTAGTTTCTTTTTCTTTCTATGGGTCCACATTGTAAGAATATACACTCCTCATCAGTGAAATTGCAACTCCAAGAGGAAAAAGTTATGGAATTATGGAAATCACATGATCGATAGACATGTTAATGATATGGAAATGATGAAAAAGTAGAAACAATTTTCAAAACATCTCGAGTTATTCAGTATAGAGTGTGTGTCACGCGCAGAAATCCCCACACTTACACACCTTGGCTTCTGTCAATGAGGTTAATGGTTGTCTGAGAAATGTTCTGCCATGCTGAATGTATTTGGGCAAATCATCAAAATCCACTGCTGGCAGCTCCCTGTGCAATTGCCAACCAATGATGTCCCAGATGTGCTTGATAGGAGCATCACAACAACTATTCCTAGGATTATGGTTTGAGGTGGCCGGACCCCTCTAGTCTTCATTCCATTTACACTAACTGCTTGGCATTACATTGATTTGGTCATGGAACCAGTGGTAAGGCAATTTTTCCAAAGTGTCCCAGGAGCTGTTATTCAACACAAACCAGGCTTCTTATTGCTCATACTACTGTGAGCAACTTGCGTGGCCTAATCGTGCTACCATGGACTTGTATCCCATCTAGCACCTCTGGGATGTCATTAGTTGACAATTGCACAGGGAGCTGCCAGCAGCGAATTTTGATGATTTGTCGAAATACATTCAGTGTGACAGAACATTCCTCAGACTTTCATTAAAAACCTCATTGATAGCAGCAAGGAATGTAAGTCTGGGGATTTCTGTGCGTGACACTCATTCTCGATATTGAATCTTTCTAAATGTCCTGAAAATGTTGTTTCCATTTTTTTACCATTTGCATATCCTTATCTTGTTTCCATTCTGGGATCTCAATAATTCCACAAGTTTTCCTTTTTGGTGCTGAAGTTTCAGTGTTGAGATCGGTAGGTTGAACTATAGAAGTCGAAAAAGGGCCCTTTAGCTTGTGTCCCTTAAATCCCTGTTTAGTATTTAATTATTTTTTTTTGTCTCCTGTATTCTAAAACCTATAACTTTACTTTTACCTTTGACGTAGCCATATGAGGACTTATCTTTCTGCCTTCTATGACTCCAACCACTGGTTGATAGAGGTGTCAGACAGCTTCTGCGTTACCTATGATCATGGTCCTAAAAGTGGTCTCGGCATGTGATGCCGCGCACAGGCTCCACTGCTTCATCACTGTCACTATGTACATGGCTCATGAGCGCTATACAAGTGGTTAAAGAAGAGCTTTTCTTCTAGATTCCTGTGATTTCGGTCCCTTCTTACCTATTTCTTCTAAGAATAATAACTTGAAATACTAAAATTGTGCTACGGATAAGAGAACATTATTATGTTAGTAAACCTATGCTTATTATCAGGTAAGATTTGACGTTTACCGACTAACGTTTACACTTAGTGCTTCACACTTTAAAGGGTAGCTTTTATGTCACATGTCAGAAGGTTTTTCAAGTGACCTTTTAAGAACGCCTGTTCAATGACATTAATTTGTCGGGCTTATACTCCTTAACACCAGCACATCTGCAATCTCCCTCCAGGTGCCCATGAACACTTACTGATGTGATGGCGGATATCATTCAGAGACGTCTTTGAGAAGTTTACATTTTATAAGTGGAGATTCTTTTTCAAAAATCCAGTGTACTTAATGTGAATTCGGTGATCACACTTCCTGCGTATAGACCCGTCTCGTACATGGTCGCGCTGCTTCCTCACCATTTCTGTCGGATGTTAATGTAAATGTTGCCGGTGGATCACCATTAAGTATTCATTACACGTATTGATTATTTGGTACTATGAGCACACTCCTGACCTCATTTCATCCAGTACTTTACTGTTCATTCCTGCTGTGTACTTCTATGTCTTAGATTAACTATTTCCTTTATAAAAAGAACAGTCCACAATTACTGTACACTAAACAGCCCTTCTAGTGATGGTGCGTTCACATGAGCGGCCGCTCATTCATGTATCCAATATGCTATAAAACGTGATGAGAAACTGTTCAGATTGCGGTTTGTACAATCTTGTCACCAATAATTAAGCTATGAGCTCAAGTTATTTATTATCTGTTTTGTAGTATTTATAGGATTTCTTATGTTTTGTACTGCAATAAAAATGTTAAAGACTTTACAATGTGATATGACTTGTGTTTATTGAGCAGAATTTTATTAATAACTTATTCATCCCTTTAATATTAGACCTGAAGAAACGATCATGGTAATTATCAAAGTTTGGGTAAATTTTTCTTATTTCCTTCAGTTTTTTTGTAGTTTTATTTAGCTTTATACTCTCTGTATTCACATCCCAAGGCCACAGCCCCACTCTCACTATTTGGTCAGTGTTCGGTCAGTATTTTTTCTCAGGAGTGGGAGCCAAAACCAGGAGTGGGTGATAAATGCAGAATTGGTGACTTGTTTCTATTATACCTTTTCTCTGATTGCTCCTCACCTGGTTTTGGTTCCCACTCCTGAGAAAAAATACTGACCAAATACGGATAGTGGGGCTATGGCCTAATACTGATTTTGGATGAAGGGGATGATTCAGGACAGAGGAGATCTGGTTGTTATTTTTTAATATGCAGGAGTAGATGCTGGATTAGGAGCTCATGAATTTGCAACAATCAGTATGAAATGACAAGGCTGACCTGAGGAGCTGCATGGCATTTAGCTCTTTCTTCACTGTAAGGCTGTGAGCCCACTATGCGTTTTTCAAGCTTTTATGCTGTGGAATTTACGCAGCGTAAATGCTTGGGAAACGCTTGGTAATCCGCCCCCCATGGTCCCCAATGACAAGCCGCAATGTCAATGCCCATGGTTCAGGAAACGCTGTCTGTCATTTTGGGCTCCTTTTAGTTTGTGTCATCTTCCAAAAGGAAACCACCTGACGAATGGTCAGGTCACTTTTCTTAACCGCTTTGCATCTTTTGAAACCTAAAGTGGTTAAAAGATGATCAAAAGATTGAGCGTATGTACAGTCGTTAAGATGTGTTCAGTCTTTTTGAGCATTTTCAGGGTGGTTCAGAACCGCCTAAAATATCTTTTAGGTGTGTCTGAAGCACCATGAAAATGCTCAGACTGTATATCTAAGGTATATACACTGCTCAAAAAAATAAAGGGAACACTCAAATAACACATCCTAGATCTGAATGAATGAAATATTCTCATTGAATACTTTGTTCTGTATAAACAAAATCACACAAAAATCATCAATGGAAATCAAATTTATTAACCAATGGAGGCCTGGATTTGGAGTCACCCCCAAAATTAAAGTGGAAAAATATACTACAGGCTGACCCAAATTTGATGTAATGTCCTTAAAACAAGTCAAAATGAGGCTCAGTATTGTGTGTGGTCTCCACGTGCCTGAATGACCTCCCTACAATGCCTGGGCATGATCCTGATGAGGTTGTGGATGGTCTCCTGTGGGATCTCCTCCCAGACCTGGACTAAAGCATCCGCCAACTCCTGGACAGTCTGTGGTACAACATGTCATTGGTGGATGGAGTGAAACATGATATCCCAGATGTGCTCAATCGGATTCAGGTCTGGGGAACGGGCGGGCCAGTCCATAGCTTCAATGACTTCATCTTGCAGGAACTGCTGACACACTGCAGCCACATGAGGTCTGGCATTGTTCTGCATTAGGAGGAACCCAGGGCCAACCGCACCAGCATATGGTCTCACAAGGGGTCTGAGGATCTCATCTCGGTACCCAATGGCAGTCAGGCTACCTCTGGCGAGCACGTGGAGGGCTGTGTTGCCCTCCAAATAAATAAGAAATGCCACCCACACCATTACTGACCCACTGCCAAACCGGTAAAGCTGAAGGATGTTGCAGGCAGCAGATCGCTCTCCACGGCACCCCTCTGATTCTGTCACGTGCTCAGTGTGAACCTGCTTTCATCTGTGAAGAGCACAGGGCGACAGTGGCGACTTTGCCAATCCTGGTGTTCTGTGGCAAATGCCAAGCATCCTGCACGGTGTTGGGCTGTGAGCGCAACCCCCATCTGTGGATGTAGGGCCCTTATACCACCCTCATGGAGTCGGTTTTTAACCGTTTGTGTAGACGCATGCACATTTGTGGCCTGCTGGAGGTCATTTTTCAGGGCTCTGGCAGTGCTCCTGTACTTGCACAAAGGCGGAGGTAGCGGTCCTGCTGCTGGGTTGTTGCCCTCCTACGGCCCCCTCCACGTCTCCTAGTGTACTGGCCTGTCTCCTGTTAGCGCCTCCAGCCTCTGGACACTACGCTGATGGACACAGCAAACCTTCTTGTCACAGCTCGCATTGATGTGCCATCCTGGATGAGCTGCACTACCTGAGCAACTTCTGTGGGTTGTAGAGTCCTTCTCATGCTACCAGGAGTGTGAAAGCACAACTAACATTCAAAAGTGACCAAAACATCAGCCAGAAAGCATTGGTACTGAGATGTGGTCTGTGGTCCCCACCTGCAGAACCACTCCTTTATTGAGGGTGTCTTGATAATTGCCAATAATTTCCATCTATTGTCTATTCCATTTGCACAACAGCATGTGAAATTGATTGTCAATCAGTGTTGCTTCCTAAGTGGACAGTTTGAGTTCACAGAAGTTTGATTTACTTGGGAGTTATATTCTGTTGTTTAAGTGTTCCCTTTTATTTTGTTGAGCAGTGTATATAAGGTATACCATATCTGTAAGGAATTGAAGTACACACACAAATATATAAGTAGTCAGGCAAGATCTATTGTGGAGCACATCTGCTTATGTGGTGACCCCCAAGAAGGGCCCTTGACGGGCACTGTGGATATTTGTTGAAATGCGCTATGAAGAAGGTGCTGCTGCGGTGTTTGCCAGCAGAATGTCACAGGTAAAAATACAAAGGTACAGGTAAAAAATGTGTCCATTTAAACTATTTGTGTCTTTCTGCATTCATTACACAAACCCCTAAGTAGGGAAACAACTCTGTCCAACAAGGGTCTTTGTATCCATGGTGTTTAAAGGGGCACACTAAACCGCCCAGCCCACCACTTACACACGTCAAAATTGTTGGTACCCCTCGTTTAATAAAAGAAAAACACACGATGGTAACAGAAATAACTTGAATCTTACAAACGTAATACATTTCAAATCTATGAAAATGAACAAATGAAAGTCAGTCATTGCTTTTCAACCCTGCTTCAACAGAATTTAAAAAAAATTTAACTCATGAAATAGGCCTGGACAGAAATGATGGTACTCTTAACTTAATATTACTCTATCGCCTCATTGGGGGACACAAGACCTTGGGTGTTATGCTGTCCACTAGGAGGCGACACTATGCATAATCTGAAAAAGATGAACTGTGGCTCCTCCCCTGCAGTATACACCCCTAGACGGCGGCAGCCATCTTCAGTTTTTGCTTAGTGTCGCTAGGAGGCACACCTCAGACCTTCACTTGTCCCTCGCTTCAGCACGGGATTACAGATGAAGAAAAGAGGGTCTCTTGAGACCCCCGGCATGGCTCCTTCCTCTGCCCCCTACTATGGTGTGCACAGTTGAAGTTGAGATGGCGTAACCACCATGCTGCTCCTTCTCCGGCCCCTCGGGTCAGGCTCGAAGTTGAGAACCCCCCTCCTTCCCCAATTCCCTCGGTCTTGGTCCGAAGTTGAGGCGAGGACAAAGCCCCCTGACGGTGACAGCGGCACCCTCCCTAATCCCCCCTGGGGCTATTAGGTTGAGACACCATCAGGTAGGGCCTGGACGGCAGCATCTGCAGCTCTCACCAGCCAGCACACTGCAGCCGAGGACCAGCAGCAATACAGGAGCCCCAGTCTGTCTGTGGGATCCTGTAGGAGCCGGGGGGAGTGCAGGCAGCCATGGCACACACAAGCACAGGCCTTCACAGGCTCTGCACCTGCGGCAGCTTTCTCCCTAAAAGCGCCTAAGGGGGATTCTCTTCAGAGCCCCCCTTCCATTTATGCCCCCACCGCCATTCTGCCTTTCAATCCGGGGGGTTCCGGTTCTGATCCGCCCCCCCCCCCCCCGACTACCGCGCCGGCCTGGAGCCCTTCTGGGCATAGAAAATAAATTTAGACCGCGGCTTCGGCCTAGCCGAAGCTACCGCCCATTCTCCGCCCCCCGGATGACGATTTTGACACTCTGCGGTGTCACACGGGGCGGATCTAGGCTGTAGGGCGCGCATCCCCATAGAAACTGCCGTCCTTGCAGCGCTCCGCACCCCTTCTCCTTCACCTCAGGATACAGGAGAAGAGTTACGGCGGCCATTACTGCTGCAGGACATTCACAGGCCAGCCAGGTCTCCGGGGAGGCACAGGACCAGGCTTTTTCAGCGCTGCTCACAGGGGCACATTGGTGGGGTAAGTTCTCAACTTGAGTTACCCCTCAGCTGTGAATTTTTTAATACTCTGTATCCTCCTCTGCACAGTTAGCCCCCCTGCATAGCCACTCCAGGTGCACTATGCTGGGCTCAAAGTCTAAGAAAACCAGGCAGGACTGCTTTTCCAGAGTGGTGAGAAGCCTGCAGTAATGCTCTTCCCAGCGGCATATCCGCATTGCAAGGATTGTACGCAGACTACTGTGCCAGAGTCCCAAGCAGCCCCTACTACCCTTCAGTGGAATGGGCCACTCAAATGTCACAATCTATGACACCGTTCATAGATAACATGACCGACAATTGATTCAGGCTCTGCAAAGTCATACCTCTGCTAGACTACCCAGGAAAGGGAAAGTCTGACTCAGCCACATACTGACCCAGGCACATCCAGGTCAGGGTAAGGACGCAAGCGCACCCATAGGTCATGCTCATCTGCGTCATCACACAGCACACGGTCATCCCTGTCTAGGGACAGATACTGTAGTCCCAGGTCATCTAGACAGTCCCCTACCAGGGACAGGGATTATATTTCTCCGCACCATTCCCCGTCCAGAGAAATACTCCATTCTGATTCACCTAGGAGACACATTAGTGACACACAGGAGTCAGAAGATTCCGACTCAGACAAAGAAACTGATGGATCCCTAACTCTAAGCCCACCTAGCAATACAGCGCTAGTTGAGGACATAATCTCGTCCATGCATCGGGTGCTGGATATCTCTGATCCGACCCCGGACGCACCACAAGATAACATTTCATTTGAAGGAGCCCTGAAGCCGCCTAAGTTTTTCTTGAATCATTCAGAATTTAAAATCTATCCTCAAAGAATGGACAGACCCACCAGCTGTGGACCCCCCCAGTCTCAAGGCTGGCAGCACAGACACTTCTTTCACTGCTAGATAGCTCAACCCTCAGGGATGCAGCAGACCGGCAGGTAGAAAGTATGGCTCGTTCAATTTGCGAAATCACAGGAGCCTCCCTAGCTCCCGCGTTCGCTTCAGTCTGGGCAGCTAAGGCCATACTGGCTTGGGCAAAAAAAAAAAAATTTACAAACTGGCCTTCAAGCTTCTGCCCCTGAACTGTCGGAGCAAGCAGTTCAAATACCAGTTGTGGCAGACTACTTGCTTCATGCAGCTCTGGATTCTGCAAGAGGTGCAGCGGGGGCAATATCACACGCCATCGCTATTCGGTGTATCCTTTGGCTGCGTGAATGGAAAGCGGACGCAGCCTCTAAGAAGTCCCTCACACAGCTTCCATACCTCAGCGGTTGGCTTTTCGGTGAAAGGTTGGACACCATGATATCCAACGCCACCGGGGGTAAGAGTACCTCTCTTCCCCAACTGAAACTCAAACGCAATTATAACAAGCGTAACCAAGCTAGATTCCGATCCTTTCGGAACTCTTCCGGCTGGTCCGTCTCTCGGCCAGCACAAAATAACAGCCGCTTCACACGCAGGGAAGACTCGAGATCGACACAAAAGTCGGACAAGACCTGGCAGTCAAATGCAGGCCAATCAAAATCAAAAAGAGGGAAATCCCAAAAATTTCTTCTCATCATGACTCACGGACTCAAAAAGACACTCCACCTGTAGGCGGCTGACTTGTACTCTTTCATCAAGTCTGGCTACCTATTACAGAAGACAGGTGGGTCAGGGAACTAGTATCTTCAGGATCCAAAATAAAATTTACTTCCAACCCACCAAACAGATTCCTTAGATCTGTTCCCCCAAAACTGCCAGAAAAAGCTTTTCACCAAGCGGTCTCCTCGCTCCTTCAAGCACGTGTCATAATACGTGTCCCAACAGCCGAGCGCTTCCAGGGGTTCTACTCCAATCTATTCGTAGTCCCCAAGAAAGGAGGTGGGGCACGGCCCATACTAGATCTAAAACAGCTCAACAAATATGTAAGAGTACGTCACTTCCGTATGGAGTCTCTTCGTTCCATCATCGCATCCATGGAAAAAGGAGAATATAGACATACAAGATGCATACCTGCATATACCGATTGCACCTGCCCATCAGAGATTTCTCAGGTTCGCAATCGACCAGGACCACTACCAGTTCGTGGCTCTCCCGTTCGGACTCACCACGACCCCCAGAGTGTTTACCAAAGTCATGGCTGCCACCATGCACGTCCTACACTCCAGAGGCATAGTGGTCATTCCATACCTAGACGATCTCCTCGTCAAGGCTCCCACCTTCAAGGACTGCGAGCTCAGTGTCTCAATCACGATCGACACTCTGAGTCGCCTGGGCTGGTTAGTCAACCTACAAAAGTCGTCACCAGCCCCAAACCAGTCTCTGACATTCCTGGGAATGCTATTCAATACCTCCAGGGGTCTAATACTCCTTCCCAAGGACAAGGCACTGCCTCTCCGTTTAGGAGTTCGCACCCTTCTCAGCAAACCCCCTCGATCTCTCCTGTTTACCATGAGAGTCCTTGGCAGGATGGTGGCGGCAATAGAAGCGGTTCCATTTGCCTAACTTCACCTCAGACCTCTCCAATTAGACATTCTCAAGTCATGGGACAGGAACTCTTCTTCTCTTGACAGGAAGTTCCAGCTGACGTTGTCAACCAGGAAGTCCCTTCACTGGTGGATCAACTGGACCTCTCTAACAAAAGGGAAATCTTTTCTCCCAGGTCAATGGAAGGTCCTGACCACCGACGCAAGCCTGACAGGTTGGGGTGCAGTACACCTACACCACAGAGCACAAGTGGTCCCCAGCGGAAGCAACCTTACCCATCAACATTCTGGAAATTCGTGCCATCCTCCTGGCGTTAAGAGCCTTCCATCACTTACTGGCAGCCTCCCACATCAGGGTACAGTCGGACAATGCAACGGCCGTGGCATATGTCAATCACCAAGGGGGGACCCGCAGTGTCCGGGCGATGCGAGAAGTGACACGCATTCTTCACTGGGAGGAAAAAACCGGACTCCATTATCTCTGCGGTCCCCATTCCGGGTGTAGACAACTGGGAAGCAGACTTCCTCAGCCGGCAAGGAATAGACTCGGGAGAGTGGGCTCTCCATCCCGAAATCTTTCAACAGATTTGCCATCGTTGGGGTACTCCGGATGTGGACCTAATGGCGTCTCACCTCAATGCCAAAGTCTCCAACTTCATGGCCAGATCACGCGACCCGCGAGCGCTAGCGGAGGACGCCCTGGTTCAGGACTGGACCCAGTTCCAGCTCCTGTACATTTTTCCACCTCTCCTCCTGATTTCCAGAGTGGTGAGAAAGATCAAACAGGAGGGAGTACCAACCATCCTAATTGCACCGGACTGGCCCAGGCGTACATGGTACGCCGACATCGTACGACTCACAGCAGACGTTCCCTGGCGTCTTCCCGACCGCCCGGATCTTCTATCACAAGGCCCGTTCTACCACCAGAACTTAGAGGCCCTCAATTTGACGGCATGGCCATTGAGACCTGGATTCTAACCCAGGCAGGTTTTTCGCCAGATGTCATTGGAACCATGATCAGAGCACGAAAACCAACCTCGGCCAAGATTTACTACCGTACCTGGAAAGCCTTCTTTACCTGGTGTGAATCTCGTAACCAAACCCCACTACCCTATTCCCTACCCAGGGTACTCTGTTTTCTCCAATCGGGCCTGGAAACCAGACTATCCCTGGCCTCCCTTAAGAGCCAGGTGTCAGCTCTTTCAGTGCTTTTTCAAAAGTGCATTGCTCACAAACCTCAAGTAAGAACACTCTTCAGGGGGTTTCCCGATTGGTTCCCCCCTACAGACGACCACTAGAAACGTGGGACCTCAACCTGGTGCTGACTGCATTGCAGGAATCACCCTTTGAATCCCTTAGGGAAGTCCCACTCTGTCTTCTATCACAGAAAGTGTTTTTTTCCTCGTGACAATCACCTCGCTACGCAGGGTGTCTGAACTCACAGCACTCTCCTGCACACAGCCCTTCCTGATTTTTTTCCAGGACAAGGTAGTCCTCCGTACAGTTCCATCCTTCCTTCCGAAGGTTGTGTCCAACTTCCATCTCAATGAAGAAATTTCGCTACCATCCCTCTGCCCGGTTCCGGTTCATAGAGTGGAAAAGGCTTTCCATACGCTTGACCTTGTCAGGGCATTGCGTATCTATGTGTCTAGGACTGCGCCCTTCCGGAAATCTGATTCTCTTTTCCTCCTTCTGGAAGGTGGCCTCAAGGGTCTGCCAGCTTCTAAAGCTACCCTTGCCAGGTGGATCAGATCCACCATACAAGAGGCCTACCGCCTCAAAAATTCTCCTCTTCCAGTAGGTATTACGGCACATTCGACACGCGCGGTAAGGGCCTCCTGGGCCATTCGGCACCAGGCTTCGGCACAACAAGTGTGTAAGGCAGCCACCTGGACCAGCCTACACACGTCTACCAATCACTATAGCGTTCATACCCAATCCTCAGTAGATGCGAGCCTGGGCAGACGTGTTCTGTAGGCGGCAGTACCCTAATTATAGTGACCCGTCTACACAATATTCGTCCATTGCTTCTCACCCAGGGACTGCTTTGGGACGTTCCAAGGTCCTGTGTCCCCCAATGAGGCTACAGAGTAAAGGAGATTTTTGTGTACTCACCGTAAAATCTCTTTCTCTTAGCCTCTAATTGGGGGACACAGCTCCCACCCTGTTGCCCTTCCGGGCTGTTATATTGAGTTCTCATATTGGTTTTCCTTTGAGTTCTTATATAGTTGCCTTTTCATAGGCATGACTATGTTATCTATGTTACGTTCCTCCTACTGCTTTTGCACAAAACTGAAGATGGCTGACGCTGTCTAGGGGTATATACTGCAGGGGAGGAGCCACAGTTAATCTTTTTCAGATTATGCATAGTGTCGCCTCCTAGTGGACAGCATAACACCAAAGGTCCTGTGTCCCCCAATTAGAGACTAAGAGAAAGAGATTTTACGGTGAGTACACAAAAATCTCCTTTTTGTTGAACAACCTTTTGAGGCAATCACTGCAATCAAACGATTCCTGTAACTGTCAATGAGACTTCTGCAAATCTCGACAGGTATTTTGGCCCACTGCTCATGAGCAAACTGCTCCAGTTGTCTCGTGTTTGAAGGTTGCCTTTTCCAGACTGCATGTTTCAGCTCTTTCCAAAGATGCTCAATAGGATTTAGGTCAGGGCTCATAGAAGGCCACTTCAGAATAGTCCAATGTTTTCCTCTTAGCCGTTCATGGGTGTTTTTAGCTGTGTGTTTTGGGTCATTATCCTGTTGCAAGACCCATGACCTGCGACTGAGACCAAGCTTTCTGAAACTGGGAAGCACATTTCTCTCTAGAATCCCTTGATAGTCTTGAGATTTCATTGTACCCTGCACAGATTCAAAACACCCTGTGCCAGATGCAGCAAAGCAGCCACAGAACAGCGCCTCCTCTATCTTTTCACGACGGATGGTGTGATCTGACACTGATGTTCCTTGAGCTTGAAGTTCACCTTTAATCTCTTTAGAAGTTATCCTGGGCTCTTTTGTTACCATTCGTATTATCCGTCTCTTTGATTTGTCATCAATTTTCCTCCTGCGGCCATGTCCAGGGAGGTTGGCTACTGTCCCATGGATCTTAAATTTCTGAATAATATGTGCAACTGTAGTCACATGAACATCAAGCTGCTTGGAGATGGTTTTATAACCTTTACTTTTAACATGCTTGTCTATAATTTTCTTTCTAATCTCCTGAGACAACTCTTTCTTTTGCTTCCTCTGGTCCATGTTGAGTGTGGCACACACCATGTCACCAAACAGCACAGTGATTATCTGTAGCCCTATACAGGCCCACTGGCTGATTATAAGATTGTAGACACCTGTGATGCCAATTAGTGGACACAACTTGATTTAACATGTCCCTTTTGTCACATTATGTTCAGGGGTACCATCATTTCTGTCCAGGCCTATTTCATGAGTTAAATTTTTTTTTTAATTCTGTGGAAGCAGGCTTGAAAAGCAATTTGTGACTTTCATTTGTTCATTTTCATAGATTTGTAATTTATTACTTTTGTCAGATTCAAGTTATTTCTGTGACCATTGTGGGTTTTTCTTTCAGTAAGCAAGGGGTACCAACAATTTGACCATGTGTGTATAAGCTGCTCAAATGTATTCAGTAATCTTGTCAACATTCTTTCCAAACCAAATAACTTTATACTATTTATGCATTTTTCCTTAATTAAATTTAATTTAAATAATGGCATGCTGTATGCAATATACCAAAATATCTATTTAGTATCTGCATGATTTTTTTAAAATAATTATATATTAATACTCTGACAAAGTTGTCTAGTAAGGCATTTATTATAATTCTACATCAGTTTTATATTGTAATAGATCTTGATTTTATAATTTTGTTAATTACATTTCCTCTTGCAATCATGCTTATACATACATTTTAGTCTACATATATATTTTTTTAATTTTGTCTAACATGTATACAGTAGTGATTAATACAGTAGGCGCACAAACAGTACCATGTGGAGAGTAATCAGTTCAGAATTTCAGAAGTTAAGAACATCTAGATCTGTCCTAAATGGTTTAGTTCAGGATTGAAGCTATATTATTATCCTTATATATTATTTATTTGTACATATAGCAACCATGTAAGTACACCACAGCAGTATTATTAGCCTGCATCAGAACCTGGACAGAGGACATACATCTAATGCAAGAGACAGCAACAACTAAGGATGATATGGACAACAGTACTGGGGTGATGTGGTTGCCTTTTGGTACATGAGAAAAGTAGCAAAAATCATTGTTAAAGGAAATCTGTCACCAAGTTTTTGCCTCCTAGTCTGAAAGCAAAAATAATGTAGAGACCGAAACCTTGATTCCAGTGATGTATCACTTACTAGGTTGCTTATTGTAGTTTGGATAAATTCACTGTTTTATCAGCAGGAGATTATCATTAGAGGACTAGTAAATCTGTTGTCAGGTAGTCAAGCATATTCATGAGCTCTGTATAACCCCGCCCCATCCACTAATTGGCAGCTTTCTGTGTACACTGTATATGGGCAGAAAGGTGCCAATCAGTGACATGGGTGGGGCTATACAGAGCTCAGCATTCAGAGAACTGCTAGATCTGCAGGAGATGAAATAGTGATTTTATCAAAACTGCAGCAAGCAGCCCAGTAAGATTGCTAAACCCAACTACCAGTACCTACTTTTTGTCTTCAGCTAATTGTTATGATAATCAGGAAGGTTGGGAAAGAATGAAATAAAAACTCCCCAGTAAAATTCCTTTCAATTGTCTGATTTTCACACATGTGTTCTGTTTATTTTTTAACTGAATCCATACGGACATATTATAGCCTATGATTTTTTCACTTTTTTTTTCGTTTGCAGACCATCATCTGTCCACTAAAAAAACAGACATGTTTCATTTTGGTCCGATTTGCAGACCACTTTCATCCATTCAAGGGAATAAGTCTGCAAAATAACCACAAACAAACAGCATATGGATGGCATCCATGTCACATCCATGTATGTCTGTTTTTCAGTGACTGGTTGCCAGGGGAAGCTTAGAAAAGCTTGTGACGTACTGTTAGAAAAGCTTGTGACATACTGTAAAACACATGGATGTTTGGGGGTGTTTCTGCACAAGGAAGAATAATTATGTATTTCATTAGAAGATGTAAGCGAATGTTTGTTTTATTTTCCTAGCTAAAAAGCGCCAGATAGAAGTAAATGTAACCACGACACTGAACAGAGATACTGTACATTAGATTAGGAGAATTAGGAGGTAACAGGTGAAAGGCACATCTTAGGAAACACTAAGTGAAATTCAAAGAATTCTGTGAGCCGTTCATATGTGGATACACAGCATTACTGCTCCTGTGTGATGGCTCCATGATGTTCCTGGGTTTATACTCTGATTCCCAGCCTTCCTTGCTTGGATGAACTTCTTCCCAACTTAACTGTTTCTCCTTTAAAAAAGAAAAAAATTGATCTATATTTTAATGTAAAAAAGGTTGATTGAAATAAATAGAGGTAAAACTGCAATTTCCCCAGTGTAATTATTCAGTTTAGGATTCGTGCTCGGCAATGTCTATATGTTAGTGCAGAAGCCTAGCAATAAACTTGATAATAAATATTTCTAAACTCATTAGGCATTTGTATCTTATGCATACATCCATATGTAGCAAGTGGTTGCCCACATTAACGATAAGTGCCCACAGTTAGTATTTGGTGTGTTTTTGATGCTGCAAATTTTCTGCAGCATTTCTGCACCAATTGGCTAAGGTCATGCTCACACGATGCATTTGTAATGTGTAGTTTTTTTGCTGTGATTTCCAAAAATATGGTAAAAATTCATCGTTTTTGGAAAATCACAGCAAAAAAGCGCATTGCTAATGCTGGAACTTTAATATGCTGTTTTGTTTTTTTTTTAATATGAAAATACACAACAGAAAATACTCATTGGGAACTTAGCTTAGGTCTACGTTCCCAGGATGAGCTTTTAGTGAGTTTTTGATGTTGCAGATTTTCTGCACCTATTAGATAAATTTGATTACTTGCATTTTTTATCGTGTTTTTGACACTGAGATTTCTGTTTAGTTGGTGTGTCATGTTTTAAACAAAGTTGCTTTGTTTTTGATACTTCCTGGTATTTGGCTTTGACAAAACATTATTGATACAATCATGTGTGGATTACATGTGTTTTTAGTGCGCTTTTGCCGCAGAAACATACTAAAACGCATCTTTGTTTTTTACCTGTGGATTTTCCCCATCTAATGCAAGTCTATGGGGAAAATACCCGCTAGAGAAATTGACATGTTGCAGATTTGAAACCCGCACCGCAGGTCAGTTTACGATGAGTAAAAAGAAGCCCAGTGGGCATGAGATTTCTATAAATCCCATCCACTTTGATGGAACTGTAAGACGCGGTCTTTTTGATGCAGTGAACATGCGCAGTGTCAAAAACTCATTGTGGGTACCAGGGGCATACATGGAAATCATGGGGCCCCGTAGCAAAAGTTCTAATCAGGCCCCCGCCACCCAAAAAGTAAAAAAAATAATATTCAGTGGGGCACAGAAGAGCATATCTCACAACTTTGCCACGCTTACAGAGCAATTTTCCTCCTATTGAAGTTCTAGATTCCCCTTTCATTGCCCCCATAAAGTATGATGCCAACAGAAGGGCCCAACAAACACAATATGATATCCACACAGTAAATTCCTACACAGTACTCTCCACACGCACAGTATAACCCTACTGTACCCACCCGACAAAGTATGGTGACCTCAACACAGTATGATGCCCCAACTGTAAGCCCAACACAGCCTCCACACAATATGATAGCCTCCAATCAGTATGATGGACCCCACATAGTCCTCCAAACAGTATAATGGACCCCCACAGGGTCCTCCAAACAGTATAATGGATCCCACATAGCCTTCTATATAATACACTGGCCCCCCACATAGCCTTCCATACAATATAATGGCCACCACATAGCCTTCCATATAATATAATAGCCCCCAAATTGCCTTACATAAAATATAATGGGCCCCACATTTCCATCCATATAATATAATGGGCCCCATATTGCCATCCATATAATATAATGGACCCCCACATTGCCATCCATATAATATAATGGGCCCCACATTGTCATCCATATAATATAATGGACCCCCACATTGCCATCCATATAATATAATGGGCCCCACATTGCCATCCATATAATATAATGGACCCCCACATTGCCATCCATATAACATAATGGCCCCATATTGGCTTACATATAATGTAATGGGCCACCACATAGCTTTCCGTATAATATAATGGGCCCCATATTGCCATCCATATAATATAATGGTCCCACATTGCCTTACATATAACGTGATGGGCCACCACATAGCTTTCCATAAAATATAATGGGCCCCAGATTGCCATCCATATAATATAATGGTCCCACATTGCCTTCCATATAATGTAATGTATGTGGGGCCCCAACATAGTCCTCCATATAATATTATGGCCCCACATAGCCTTCCATACAGTATAATGTAATGGGCCCCACACAGCCATCCATATATTATAATGGGCCCCACATTGCTGTCTATATAATATAATGACCCCACATAGCCTTGCATATATTGTAATGGCACCAAATAGCCTTCCATATAATATAATGGGGCCCACAGCCTTCCATATAATATAATAACATAGTAACATAGTTTTTAAGGTTGAAGGAAGACTAAGTCCATCTAGTTCAACCCATAGCCTAACATGTTGATCCAGAGGAAGGCAAAAAAAAAACATGTGGCAAACACTAAGCTCCACATTGGAGAAAAAAATTACCTTCCCGACTCCATACGACAATCAGACTAGTTCTCTGGATCAACGCCCTATCAAGGAATCTAGTATTTATAACCTGTAATATTATACTTTTCAAGAAAGGCATCCATGCCCTTCTTAAATTTTAACAGTGAATCACTCATTACAACATCATGCGGCAGAGAGTTCCGTAGTCTCACTGCTCTTACAGTAAAGAATCCGCGTCTGTGATTAAGATTAAACCTTCTTTCCTCCAGACGTAGAAGATGCCCCCTTGTCCCCGTCTCAGGCCTCAGAGTAAAAAGATCAGTAGAAAGGTCTTTGTACTGTCCCCTCATATACTTGTACATAGTAATAAGATCACCCCTAAGCCATCGTTTTTCCTAACTAAATAACCCCAAGTGTAATAACCTGTCTTGGTATTACAGAACCCCCAGTCCTTTAATAACCTTGGTCGCTCTTCTCTGCACCCGCTCTAGTTCAGCTATGTCTTTCTTATACACCGGAGACCAGAACTGTACACATTATTCTAAGTGTGGCTGCACTAATGACTTGTATAGAGGTAAAATTATGTTCTCCTCATGAGCATCTATGCCTCTTTTAATGCATCTCATTATTTTATTTGCCTTTGCAGCAGCAGCCTGACACTGGCCACTAAACGTGAGCTTATCGTCCACCAGTACACCCAGGCCTTTTTCAGTTACAGTTTTGCCCAGTGTTTTACAATTAAGCATATAATTATACATTTTATTTCCTCGAGCCAAGGGCATTACCTTACATTTATCCCCATTAAAGCTCATTTGCCATTTATCAGCCCAAGCTTCTAGTTTACATAGATCCTCCTGTAATATAAAATTGTCCTCCTCTGTATTGATTACCCTGCAGAGTTTAGTGTCATCTGCAAATATTGAAATATTACTCTGTATGCCCCCTACAAGGTCATTAATAAATATGTTAAAAAGAAGGGGGCCCAATACTGACCCCTGTGGTACCCCACTGTTAACTGAGACCCAGTCTGAGTGTTTTCCATTAATAACCACCCTTTGTTTCCTATCACTGAGCCAATTCTTAACCCACATACATATATTTTCCCCTATCCCCATTGTTCTCATTTTATGTATCAACCTTTTGTGTGGAACCGTATCAAAAGCTTTTGAAAAGTCCATATACACAACATCCACTGCATTTCCTTGGTCCAGTCCAGAACTTGCCTCCTCATAAAAACTGATCAGATTAGTTTGACAGGAACGGTCCCTCGTAAACCCATGTTGATATTGGGTCATGAGGTTATTCTTCTTCAGATACTCTATTATAGCATCTCTTAGGAAACCCTCCAGGATTTTACCCACAGTAGAGGTTAAGCTTACTGGCCTATAATTTCCAAGGTCAGTTTTTGTCCCCTTTTTGAATATTGGCACCGCATTTGCTATACGCCAGTCCTGTGGTACAGACCCTGTTATTATGGAATCTTTAAACATTAAAAATAATGGTCTATCTATGACATTACTTAATTCCTGCAGTACTCGCGGGTGTATCCCATCCGGGCCCGGGGATTTGTCAACTTAAGTGATTTTTAGACGCCGCCGTACTTCCTGCTGGATTAAGCAAGTGACATTTACTGGAGAATTTTTGTTATCACTAATCATGTTTTCTGTCATGCGATTTTCTTGTCTAAATACGGTTGAAAAAAAATCATTTAGCATATTGGCTTTTTCCTCATCCTCATCCACCATTTCCCCCAGACTATTTTTAAGGGGGCCAACACTATCATTTTTTAGTTTTTTACTATTTATGTAGTTAAAGAATATTTTGGGGTTATTTTTACTTTCTCTGGCAATGATTCTCTCTGCCTCAATCTTTGCTGCCTTGATTTGTTTTTTACATAATTTATTTAATTTTCTATATTTATTTAATGCCTCATCACTACCTACTTGCTTTAGTTCTCTAAATGCTTTCTTTTTGTCACTTATTGCGCCCCTTACAGCTCTATTTAGCCCTAGTGGTTTCCTCCTATTTCTTGCATGTTTATTCCCATAGGGTATATATTGTGCACAGGTCCTATTCAGGATGTTAATAAATGTCTCCCATTTGCTTTGTGTAGCTTTATGTCTCAGGATATCGTCCCAGTTTATTGCACTAAGATCATCTCTTAAACGTTGGAAATTTGCCTTCCTGAAGTTTAGTGTCCTCGTAACCCCTCTACTACACATCTTATTAAAGGTTACATGAAAACGTATTATTTTGTGATCACTATTACCCAAGTGACCCCCAACTCGTATATTTGATATGCGGTCTGGCCTATTGGTTAATATTAGGTCTAGCAGTGCCCCCCTTCTTGTTGGGTCCTGAACCAGTTGTGAAAGGTAATTGTCTCTCATAGTAGTCAAAAACCTATTTCCTTTGCTTGAACTACATGTTTCTGTCCCCCAATGTATTTCAGGCTCTACATAGCCCTTCATATAATATAACGGGTCCCACATTGCCTTCCATATAGTATAATTCCCAATCTAATCATTCCCCCGCTGCTCCGGTCTCGTCAGTGTGTCTTCTACGGCTCTGCACTGCGGCGCGTTGTAGTGACTTCATCACGTCCGCTTCGCTGAAATGTCTGATGCAGAGGAAGAGTGATGGAGGACGGAGGGTCAGCAGATTTTCCCTCCTCCATTATTACTTTTAACTATATTAGCATCTAGGATGTCGATACTCTTCAAAGTATGATGCCAGTGGGGCGGGGGTCCGGTACCAGGTCTGGCACCAGGCCTCCCCGTCTCATGGGCCCCATATCAGCCATGTGGTCTGCCACCATTGGCGGTATGCCACTGGTGGGCACTCATCCTAAAAGTATTTTTTTGTGTGTGTTTGAAATGCTAACTGATTAGACTTACTAATATACTTTTGCTGTCTCTATGTCAGCGCCTATTTGCTTTAACTCTGGGTTTATTCCAACACAGAAAGAAATGCCCCAGTCCTCTCTGTATCAGCACATGACTATCAATGTGTGTTAACGGAGCTGGATGGCAGACTCAGTTCATTAACCAAGCCAGCCCCCTCCACTATCACAGCTGATACAAATATTAGCTAATGAATTAATCCAGACTGTGAGCCCCCATTCAAACATGTTACTAGTCCAAGGCAAACACAGAGAGAAGCCCCTTTATAAACACAGGGGCGCAGAGGATCCACGTCTAGGCAACTTTGACGTTTAGTCAAAATTTGGATTTCAAAGACATTGAAGCTTTTTGTTTGGTCGGACAACCCCTTCCTGAGTGTCAGGATACTATGTCATAATTGCAGTGGCCTGACCGCACAGTAATGGTACCTCCAGTGGATGGCACCAAACTGTGTCCATGCCATCAACAGTGAGATTGGAGATAATATAAGAATTATAAAGTGTATGTTTAATATTCTTCCTGTGTACTACTGCATCTGTGACTGTCCTGTTACTGTATATCGTTCACTGCTTATTACACCGCATCTATAGGAGCAGGTGTATTTGTAGAAGCTCAGAAATGAATGGCCATACAACTCGCCTTTGCTATATTGTTCGGCAGATTATCCATCAGGTTTGACTGCTTTATTTTGTTTGTTTCCATTGTCTCCAATTTCATCTCCACAGTTTCTACTTTTTTCATCATACGACTCATAGACATTTCCAGTTGCTGTAGTCTTCTCTGAAATCTGGAATACAAGCACAAAAGAATATTTTACTGATTAATGTAAAATAAATGATTTCTAACTCTTATGTCGTGTTTGTTTCATTTAGTCATGTAACAGTAAAACTCTTTTCTATGTACGTCCTCCCCACTCCTTAAATTGGCAACTTTTATACCTGTTAGTAATGTTTCTTTATCTTTACTGTATATGGAGACATCACTGTGATTGGTTATTTCCACAGTGTGTCTGACCGATATCAGAAGGGGACATTGTCATAGAACTTGTCACCAATGCAAATGTATGAAAAAAGATGTTGCGATAAACTTTGTTAAAAAAAATATTTTTTTTTGATAAATTGAAAATATACAGGAGAATATGTGCACCAACACTGTCTTAAAGGGAATCTGTCAGCAGGTTTTTGCTATATAATCTGAGGGCAGCATGAGGTAGCAGCTAAGATGCAGATTTCAGGGATGTGTCACTTTGTTAGGCTGTGTGCTGTTTTCATACAATAAAGGTTTTATCACCAGGAGATTAGGTGCCAGGTGTCAGACTCCACTGATCTCATGTTGATGACCTATCCAATGGACAATTCATTAATTTGTTAATCCAGTACAACTGCATTGTTAAATGTTTAGTACAATGTCTGACCTCAAAAACTGTTGGACAGATAAGAGGCCATGTTTATTGATACAATGTGTCTATAAGCAGTCTATATGGATGCTCTGTGTACACAGTGACCAATGTACATATCACACCCAGCTACTATTTGACTTCTATAAGTGCACAGTCCTCAATCCTTTCCCCGAGCAGGGTCCCTGACACCAATGCTGAGAGAACAGATTTTACAGCAGATTTGTTCTCTGCTATCTGTGCGTTGTGTTCAGATTCCCAAGAAACTTAAGTAGCTGTAGCATGGTGCAGGGCATTAGCCGTGGGAGAAGTGCTTGTCTTTTACACCCCGGCACACTACATGAAAGTGGGGGTCCTAGCTGGGTGTGTGGACTTGAATTGTGGGGGTGTTATGCCCTTGCAGGCTGCATGTAACCAACATTGCTGGTTTGCCGCCACTACCAGGTGTTGGTCAGTTCAATGAGGGAGACCACCACTCAAAAGTAAACTTTTTACTGAACAGGAACATGGTAGGGAATACATAAGAGATAGCGGGTGCACAGTCTTATGAATGTTTCCTTTACAACTCAAAGCTTTATCCACACAGTTTCTTTCCTTTGTTTCTCTATCGTTCTCCTTTCCTATTTACTCTCTCTGCTTGTCCTCTGTCTCCACTGTTTCTCACTACTTCACCACAACCCAGCTCAGTGCTACAGTCCTGTTTAGCAAGAGTCCTTTACTCATCCCTCAGTTCCGCGTCCTCTTTCCCCTTAGGGTGCCTGTATGGCCGAACTCAGCTTCAAGCTCTCTGACGCTCTGGAACGCCCACCCGGGACTTTTTACACGTACTCAGTCCTGTCCAGGCCCGTTACCTTCAAGAGTTTTAAATTATGGACCTTTCTGATAGGCATCCTCTCCCCGGACCTGTCTCCGATCGATCACTCTGTTAGTTACTTCTGCTCCGGATCTTACTATCCCTATCCTTTTGTTTCCTCACACTTTAGGGACACCCCAGAATGCGTCTCTGCTCACAGTGGACCTGAGGTCCTCTTTCTCTGCACTCCAGGCCCTATCTGACTTTCTAACAGGAAATTTTCACTTTTCCTTCAACTCCGCCTTTCCCACTCTGGGCTAGTCCCAAATATTAACTATATCCCAATCGTCAAACTGCACACACTGTCAATGTTAATTAACATTTTTAACGCACATCACAATTCACATTATACATTACACCACATGAGCAGTATGTCCATCTCCTTACATAGCTGTAGGCCAAACTGTAGTTGGGCTAACAGCAATTTATCCTGACAGCGCCCCCATACACATTCAGGCTCATATTGGCAAAGCGTGCATGTGATCTAGCATTGAATATAATCATAGCTAATCATCAATTTCCGCCTACATCATCTGTTGAGGGAGAGTCTGGAGGCTTTACCGAAATCGACAGGTTCAGCTGGATTTTCACTAATGTGTGTAGGGGCCTTTAGAACATTTTTAAATTGTGATTTGTACCATTAACATTGACAGTTGCTTGTGCCTTAGTAATCGCTGGCACTAGGGCATGGTTTGCGGATGGATAGGAAGTGTAAGCAAATGTCTTATTTGTCACTGTGGTGCATTGTGTACCATGGATATTTCTCATCACCTTTTCAGGTAGGTATCAATAGTTTTCAACCAAAGGAATTTTTTTTTTGTCAGTGTTGTACTGTGGGCGATACCCTGTTTTTTTTTGTATCTAGAACCCCCCACACCACCTAAAAACACAAACAAAAGACTTGTACATTGTAAATTCTTCTTGAGAAACCCAGCTTGGCTTAGTGGACAGGTCATTCCTCAGCTCTGATAAGTTGACCACTGTATCCAAATCTTTGTTCCTCTGTGATCGACCCAAATTCTCAATTTCAGCATTCAAAGCCAACTGTAAGAAGAATGATTGTAATGGTTATGTAATTGTGCTAGATAAATGAACTGGCATACAGAAAAGAAATGACGCTGGATTTGAATGAACTAATATAGATACAGTAAATGACACATAAATAATGCATGTAAGAGCAATGGTGGTTACCAGTTGGTGGTCGGTCTCCACACTTTATTTCATTTTGTAGGGAGAATCAGTAGTGATAAGTTTACATAGGTATCCTTATGATACTATCCCACCTCAGTACATATACTCGGGTGTCATTAATGCCATGTGTCCCAAATCTCTTGTACTATTATTACAATGATGCATATATGCAGCCTCTATGACTGCCTAGGACCAGGTCACTGTAAGTGTAGCTGTTAATGGAACCTTGTGACGCTCACTATTAAGAAGTAACTGTTACTAATAGGGGCAATGATGCCACTTTATTAGGGAGCCGTGGCCATTCCTGATGTGCAGGTGATGTGGATGTCGCAGTTGTGGCGGCACTGTCATTCTAAAAGCCATGGAGACACCATGATTATCGCTTGCTTAGTTCTCAAATTACACCAAGGGAACTGCCTGATTTAATGCCATTACATAGAAACTGGACATCCCTCAAAAATTTATTAAAAGACAAGAAGAAAATTGGTCCAGGAGGCTGCCAAGAAGCTTACAGCAACATTAAAGAAGCTGCAGGAATTTCTGGCAAGTACTGGTTGTGTACTCCATTTGGCAATATTTTCTTGTATTCTTTATATGTCTGGCCTGTGGGGTAGCGTGGCAAGACAAAAGCATTTTCTTACAAAGAAAAACATCCAATCCCTACTATGGTTTGTCAAAATTTATATTAAGTCTGCCAAAATCATGTTGGAAAATGTACTATGGTCTGATAAGACCAAAACTGAATGTTTTGGCCTTAATTCCAAAATGTATGCTTGTTGCAAAGTCAACACTATGCATCACCAAAAGACTACTATACCCACAGTGAAGCATGGTAGAGGCAGTATTATGCTTGCTTCTGGGCTGTTTTTCAGCAGCTGGAAGTGGGGCTTTAGTCAAGGTGGAGGGAATTATGAATGGTTCCAAATATCAGACAATTTTACAACAAAACTTTGAGGCCTCTGCTAAAAATCTGAAGATGAAGAGAAACTTCACCCTTCAGCATGACAGCGACCCTAAGCATACTTCCAAATCAACAAAAGAATGGATTTGCCAGTAGAAGAACAAGGTTTTAGAATTGCCAAGCCAGAGCCCAGAGCTGAATCCAATTGATAATCTGTGGGTTAACCTGAAGAGGGCGCTGTACACAGGAGATGCTCTCACAATCTGACAGAATTGGAGCACTACTGCTAGGAAGAGTTGGTAAATATTGCCAATTCTAGATGTGGCATGCTGATAGTCTCCTACCCAAAAAGACTGAATGCTGTCAAAAATTCAAAGAGTACTTCAACAAAGTATTAGTTTAAGAGGGTGCATATTTATTCAACCATATTATTTTAATCCTTTATTTTTCTGTTTTCACCCGAAAATATTTCAATATAATTTTCAATTGAATTGTCCACATTAGATAACATTAAAGGTGGAGAACGTTCTGAAACTATTTGAAATGATTTTTTTACATGACAAAAACCTGCCAATTTTAACAGCGATGTGTAGACTTTTTATATCCACTATATATTGTTAAACATTTGCCCAAGACCCATTGTTACGTACCCTATTTCTCTCCAGGATTTCTCTCATTTTACTCTGTTCATCTTCATCCAGAATCCGGTTACCATCCTGGTCAAATCTGGAAAAGGCAGCTGTAATTTCATGATCATCATGGCCTATCCTATAAAACAGTAAAAGATCAACAAAAACTAAAACTTATTTAGGTTTTTTTACTTAAAATTTTAGTAACACACCCTGACAGATCTATATGAGGTGGACTTGGTATAGTCTATATCAAACTATTTTATGGGATAGAATTTAAGTGCAAATTTATACAGAAAGTGGTTATAGCCCGTAGCATTACATTCCTCTGACTAGCAAAGAACCGTAGTTTAGGACTAACTGGAACAACAGTTTAACCTTCAGGTGGCAATAGGACTGCGGATGGATCTCACCATTCATATGTAGCCATCGGCATGCGAAGGCAAAAAAATACATTTTAATGCATCCATTCATTCGTAAATGAAGCAAAACAATGGATGAATATGTTAAATAAAAAAATGATATAATTCTACGTTACTGCTAGATAATAAATCATTACATATACTGGGCTTCCTCATCTCACCATAGTCATTTGCTACCAGTATATTTCTACCACTTACTCTTTTAGGCTGCTCTTAAACTCTTCAAAGGACATTTCTTTGGAGCCATTCTGTAACGCTTTCTGTACATCCGATATGCGCTCCTTTTTCAATTTAAGCTTCATTAATGTTTTCTTGTAACCCTAAAAATAATATAAATGACCATTGGATCCTAATACAGTGTCATAATAATAGACCCTACATACAATGAAATAAATGGTGAATCCTAAGAGAACATATCGGCTTTTTTTCGTCTTCCAATTTGAAGACCCTTTCGTTTCGAGAAACTTCTTTTCTAAAAGTCTGGTTGTTATGCTGTTCACTTTTATGTTCAGTAGTTTTTGGGAACACACATTGCCCTTAAAATCAGTAATGGACATCAAAAAAGATGACCCCTACTCATATTGGACAGGCTGGCCCATCAGAGTAACAGGTGATCCTCTAGTTTGGCCCAGGTTCAAAGTAATTATGGCCAATAAGATCTAACAGGGGACAACCCTTCTTGAAGCTACAATGTGAGCTGAAGACTTGCCATCTGATTTGATCAACAGTTGCCATTAGTTGCTCTGTTACGCACCTACGCTAGTGGTTCTGTCAGTTTTGACAGTAAGAATAGCACAGCATGTGGTTTTAACATGGTCATCAACAAAATGCTCCATCAATGATGGTTACCAATTGATCATGGGTTAATGGCTCCCATTATAGAAGGAAGTCATGACGCCTGTATGGACAAGCTTTAAGGAATGTATCACAGATTATTTCACCTTCTTGATGATATGTCCTGCTTGTGTAATAAGCAAGTTGACAATTTACTTAAACCTAGACATTCTTTATAGGCAGCGGACGAAGTGAGGGCATCAGAATCATTTCCTCTTGACGAACCCCAGTAGAACATGGGGCCATACCTGCTTTAAGATGTCCGAAAATTGCAACTCATTTTTCTGATTTGAGAGCTCTTCTTTTACTTCTGAATATGTGTCATTGATGATAGCCAAAAACATATTCTTAAAAGAAAAAACATAGGAAACATGGGTAAGAAAGGCTGAAGGCATGCCATGCCGTGGAAGCAGTTTACAGACTTTTATTATATCATGGGAAAGGTTTATCTTGGGGTCAGACAGTTTCTAGATTGGTAATATGCCAATGAATATTTCTAAACTTCTACATAGAAATCTTGTAGGTGTGTATGAACCTCTTGGGACAATATGTGCTTTGTAAATTAATGTTGCTTACAACACTATAATGGTGAATTGACACATGGCCGATTTGACGCATAGATTACCTGCAAATTATCATGATAAAATATGCATCATATAACAGTGCCAGGCAAGAGTTTGAGATTTTACATTTCGCACACAGAAAAACAAGCATGCTTCGGATTTTCAACTACACATAACGCTTATATTGTTGCAGAAATTCTATGGATTTTTCCAGCGGATATAACTACACTTAATGTAACAACGATATGTGTTGTATGTGTGGTCCATCCCTAGAACAGCTCGCGAATGCACTAAATGTCAGTAAGCACAACATGTGTGTACTAACAAACGGCTAGAGCTTTTCAGGCTTACCAACAACACGAAGAAGACAAAGAAGACGTAGGTGACAAAGTAAATGGGTCCCAGAATTCTGTTTGCATTGTCAATGGCATCATAGTCAAAATCTCCTAAAATAATTCTAAACTGAGTAAATCTACAAAAAAAGAGAAATTAAATTGCATAAATTTTAAAAGGGTAAACTATTAACATTTGTACTACCCTTTTCTCATGTAAAAAAAGCAAATATTGTCCCCTGCCATTATTTATTCCGACTTTTTGCTATTTTGCGATTTTCCCAACACTTCAAAAGAATCAAGAAAATTAGGCAGCATATCGTGAGAAGACATGGGCCCTCTTTGTTTCAATAAGTTTACTATAATTAATTCCAGAAATTGGGGTAAATTATTGTCAATTTTTTTTCTGGAATAGGGACAGGTAAATATGCACCAAACTTATTAAAGGTGTGCATATGTTAAACAAATTTGGCACATCTTTCTCCAGTGCCTTGCTGTTGCTGTTAAGGACTGGCATGTGAAATGCCAGATTTACTACATATCTTGAGACATTAAAGTAGTTGTTCAGTAATTGACACCCCCTTCTTAACAGTTAAGCTGTCTATCATGAAAAAAAATGTATACACCTATCTCCTGAACCAGCGAAATTCCACCGATGTCGCAGCATTGTCTTGTTATTAGATACTCGGATGCAACAGCGCAGACAATGAGGAGACAGTGGTACTTACACCAACAACTATTTATTTGATTAACACAATGAAAGGGGTGCCTTCAGCACAATATCAGGGGATAGTGCAAACAGTGAAAATGAAAGTTATGTTACAAGAAGAATACAGTAATTCAGATGAGCAGGATATTTTCACAATGCTATTTACACACTATCGTTCTGTTATTAACATTATATAACTGCTATTGTCAGTGATGTCTTAGTCCTAATACCCCAACCCTAAGGGCGTTACTGTCACTACTGGGCCTGTCATCGTCGTCACTCTCTAGGCAATGCACAATGTCGTACATGCCCTAATGGTAGTCAACGTAGGTACCCGCTAAGCCACAAGTCCCTGGTTGGTGAGTTACTTGGCCCACTCATCACACTGGTTACTGTACAAAGTGGTGACCAGGGCCGTCTACACTGGATCGATGGCTCACACGAACGTCTCTCTGCTGCGGTCTAGTCATCTCTCTCTTATCTCTGACTCTGCTCAGCTCTCCTGGCTCTGGTCTCTCTCGGATCTTCACTCAGGTCTGGTCCCTCTCGGCTCTTCACTCAGGTCTGGTGTCTCTCGGGTCTTCACTCAGGTCTGGTGTCTCTCAATTCCTTTACTCGGATCTGGTCTCTTGACTCCTTTACTCGCATCTGGTCTCTCGTAATGGCAACTATAAGCCAGCTTGCTGTAGCTCATGTTCATCCTGCTACAGGTTTGGGCTCCAACTCGTCCCCTTCACTGCCCTCTGGGCCTTTTTATAATTACTAACTGCGCTACAGCTATCACCTGACCTGGTGTCTTCTCCAATCTCTTCCACAAGAGAACATGCACTTCACTCTTGAGTTCCTACTAATGCAATTCTTTCTGCTTTCACTTTCTCTATCGTCTTTGACGAGCAGATGGCAGGGTTCGCTTGCGGCTACTCTGTTAGGCATTAACTGTATGCATCTTCTCACTTGTCTATCTCCTTACAGTCTGATGGTGATATTAATACACTGCAGAATGCAGCAGACCCCCATGATAAAGGCGGAGGCAGCACAGGTGCAAAACAACCACTCAAACACCGACCATTAATGGAGAGAATGGCTGAATAATATTAGAAATGCACACGGATAAGGCATATATAGGATGCAAGTCACACAGGTTTGTGTAGTGCACAGCGTCTGGCTTACAGCCTGTTAATGACATCAATACTATTAGATCAGGCTGGCTGCCCAGCACTATGTATGTGCACCCCAGAAGGACAGATAGCCCAATTTCTACAACCAATACTAAAGGGCCTGGTTGCACCCTGTAAAAGATGAAAATTTTCAACCACAAAGATATATATAAAATTAATGAGGTATTGGTCAATATTTTGGCAAAATACGCAAGCTTGCAAGTCACATCAATGGTACTCATTGTCTTGTGAGCCATTACACAAAAATTCAAAGCAACTTACCCAAATATGATATAAAAAATAAAATAAAAGCTTATTTAATGGCAACCATAGGTAACTGCAGATTACCACTACCATTTTAAACATGTTTGACTTTCTAACTGGAAGTGTGGATACAGGGAGAAAATGAAATTATATTCTCCCTGCATTTGTTTACTTCCAGTCATTGGGCTGTGAACAGTCACTGATCATTTCACAGAGAGAGCACTGTAATCATGCCCACCGCCCTTTGACTGACATCTCGCTATGCAGTAAGTATATAGAGCAGGATGTCAGTCATGAAGCAGGGAGAGTGACTAGTGCACGCTCACTGTATAGAGCGCACTGACTGTTCACAGCATCAGTACCGCCCTAATGGCTGGAAGTGAGCGGCTGCAGGAAGAACATGCATTCATTTTCTCCCTGTAGTAGCACTTCCAGTTAGCCTGATGAACATGTTTAAAACGGTAATTGCCTGCAGATTACAATGGCTAATTTCTTTGCTAACACCTTCCCTTTAAATGAGACATGCAGCAGACTTTATTTTAATATTTACATTGAAAAGATGCTAATTTATGAATACATCCAATAGAAGTTCTGAATTACAACAGAATGCCCAATGTAATTTTACAAATACCTATATACGATATGTTCACTTACATGCACTTTACAAATGTGCTGAAGTTTTCCACTTGCGTTCCAAACAAGAGATATCCCAGCTGGGCATAGGCAAAAAATACTATAAAGAACATGATAGCAAAACCCAATATATCCTTCGCACAGCGAGCAAGAGTGGATGAGAGTTGTGTCATTGTCTTATTGAAGCTAATATATTTAAAGATCTGGAGAGTAGAAATGGAGCAATGGACGTGTTAATGTAACAGGCAATAGATATAAAACAAAAATATCACAGCAATCCTACTTTCAGGGATTAGAAATAAGCTCCGTTCACACGTCCGTTCAGACATTCAATTTGTCTGTTCCATTTTAGAAACAGACAAATAGAATAAGTGATCTGTTGCATCAGCACCCCTTATTGATTATTTTGAGGTCCGGTTGTTTCGTTTTTTAGAGCGGAATAAAGTTTTATATGGAGAGTTTTTTCTTCCATTCTAAAAAATGCAATCCAGACATATTCCCATCATAATCCACAGGGCCCTTCTGCTTCTGATTTACCTTTATGCTTTGGAGGCCAGTGATTGGCTGCAGCATGCAGCATGAAACAGAGTGTGGAGCTCTGAGACAGCAGCACTGGAGCCACAGGAGATTTATCAGGTAAGTAATGGTTTATTTGTTAATTTATGTCATTTACTCCAACTAACTCATACATGTCAAACTCTGGCCCAAAGGGTGATTATATTTGGCCCACTCCACTGTCTCCGCCCTAGCCCCCCTCCTGGCATCACACTTGTAAGTGTATCGGCATCCTGGATACCAATACAGATGACAGCTATGATGGAAGAGCGCCCCCTGCCCCATTATTCTCCCTCTGCATTTGACATCTCAGCGCAGTGAGCGCGATGACGTCACTACAACGCGTCCACTGTGCCGAGCAGTGAAGAGCTTCAGAGTGCTCACTGCTGAGACTGGAACAGAGGGGCAACGAGGAGAGGTAAATATTTATTAAAATGTGGGCCCATTATACTGTACGGATGACTCTGTGGGGCCATTATTCTGTATGGAGCACTATGCGGGGCCATTATTCTTTATGGAGGGCTATGTGGGGCCATTATACTGTATGGAGGACTATGTGGGGCCATTATACTGTATGGAGGGCTATGTGGGCCCATTATACTGTATGGAGGGCTATGTGGGGCCCATTATTCTGTATGGAGGACTATGTGGGGCCCATTATTCTGTATGGAGGATTATGCGGGGCCATTATTCTTTATGGAGGGCTATGTGGGGCCATTATACTGTGTGGAGGACTATGTGGGGCCATTATACTGTATGGAGGACTATGTGGGGCCATTATTCTGTATGGAGGACTATGTGGGGCCATTATTCTGTATGGAGGACTATGTGGGGCCCATTATACTGTATGGAGGACTATGTGGGGCCATTATTCTGTATGGAGCACTATGTGGGGCCATTATTCTTTATGGAGGGCTATGTGGAGCCCATTATACTGTATAAAGCACTATGTGGAGCCCATTTTTCTGTATGGAGGACTATGTGGGGCCCATTATACTGTATGAGGGACTATGTGGAGCACATAATACTATATTGAGGGCTACGTTGGGCCCATTATTCTGTATGGAGAACTATGTGGGGCCATTATACTGTAAGGAGAACTATGTGGGGCCCATTTTACTGTATGGAGGACTATGTGGGGCCATTATACTGTAAGGAGAACTATGTGGGGCCCATTTTACTGTATGGAGGACTATGTGGGGCCCATTTTACTGTATGGAGGACTATGTGGGGCCCATTATACTGTGTGGAGGACTATGTGGGGCCCATTATACTGTGTGTAAGGCTATGTTGGGGTCACAGATAGGACATCATACTGTGTTGGGGTCACCATACTTTGTCGGAGGAGTTAGGGGGGATACAGTAGGGTCATCATACCGTTTTTTTGTGGAGGGTACTGTGGAGGAATTCACTGTGGTGGTATCATACTGTGTTTGGGGGGCACTTTTGTTGGCATCATACTTTATGAGGGCAATGAAAGGGAAATCTAGGGGCTTCAATAGGAGAAAAGTTGTAAGGGCTGCAAAGTTGTAAGATATGCTCTTCTGTGATCCCACCGAATATTACGTTTTTTTTGTAGGGGGGAGGGTCAATTAGAGCTTCTGCTATGGGGCCCCATGATTTTCATGTACACCTCTGCCCGCAAGGAAATACCCAATGCTCCAATCATGTGATCTAACTGTTAAGATCTATTAATTAAAATGTACTTTGTTCATGGGACAACCCCTTTAAGTTTGTTTCCATAGGAAAAGGTTCATTGTTATATTTGATAAGAAAAAACATCCTCAATTGGAGACATTTTTTAAATAAATATCAAGGTTGGCCAGCGTATTTTTCCAAGTTTTTAATTTTGGCCCTATGTGTATTTGAGTTTGACATCTCTGATCTAACTAGTTTCCAAGCTATCAAGTAGCCCTGCGAGTATTTCAGTGCATCCTGAGCCTTATGGAACCACATTAATTAATTTAAACTATTTAAAGAAATATTCACTTCTTATAAAGTTATGAAATATTGAAAGGATATGCCATCACTTTATCCTCTGTGGGTGACAAACCTCTGAGACTCCCACCAATGGAAATACGTTTGTACCGGACACATCTGGCAGCAGTATATCTCCTGTGGGAACCAAGGATCAGGGATGTTAAAACCCAGCATGCCCGATCCTTGTACCCCAAAGAGAAAAAGCCACGGGGTGACTAAATGACAGACGTTAAGAACTTTTCAGCCCCAACAGTAACAGTGATGATGATGTTGGTAAGGCTCGGTGGAAATTAATGCTCTGTTTTCATTCTTGTTTGGATGTGCACTTCACTTAAAATTAGAATAGCTGCAATGCTTTTTGCCATTGATCACGTCTTCAGTGTGATTTATCCACTATTTCTCTATAAGAGATCATGAATACCTTCCACTTACTTTAATCCATGCGAAGAAAAGATTGACAGCATTCATGTTGTTGTACTGTGTCTGCCAAAATGCTAAAAATTCAAAGTCTGCATATGTTTTGGGATTTTCTAGCAGTGTTCCCATGAGTCGATTCACTTCAATAGTCCGAAAGATATGAAACGCAATGGCTACAAGAGAAAGCTTAACAAAATGGAGTCAATTACTTAAACATGGATATGTCATGGATAGATATTCACATTTCATTATCTACCTATGCCATCTGACAGAGCATGCCACAATATTTTTTATAGAAAAGAAAAAAAAACATCCTTCCCCATTCTCATATGAGAAGCACTATTTCATCTGGGATATAAGAGTTGGCAGATTTTTCACAGATTGGGTGACATACTGTATGTCTATATGTGGTTGCCTTTACTACTTAAAGGTTTTGTATATCTTCACACATTTTTTGAATTGTTCCACCATGCAAAATGAAGCCATTTTCTATATAGTCTTCTTTAAAATTGTCTACCATTTCACTGCTGAAGGGTATCTACAAGTGCTTTTTCTAGCAAAGAGACCTACAAAACTGATAGAAATCCATTAGAGCATTTGCTTCTAGTTCTGATGGCTCTCTCTGCTCTCACCTTCCCTTTTCTCATTGTTAGAGATTACAGCGGGAAAGGGGGCAGGGGAAGAAAGTATCTACAGTCTCAAGGAGGGCAGAGAAAACAGACTATAGATAATAGGAAAGCACATAAAGAGGAAAAAAAAATTGCATGATACAAGCTCTGCTTATATATGAGCTACTAACTGAATGAGTGCCCTGGATATACACAGAGCACACAGTCGCCCTATATTTCTGAGAGAGACACTCCCACAAGAGAGAAATCTGAAACTTCAAACTGCATATCAGAGATTTTGAAAATGATGGAAGGAATAAAGATTACAGACTGAAACTTAGTGCAATATTTTTTAACTAAAGATAAGCAGTAATACATGTAAACATATTTTTCCATGTCAAAGATGTCCACATACTTTATGCATATAATTCAATGTTGATTGACATGGTCACTGGTAAGTGCTTTTTATAGCTTAAAGAGAACCTGTCAGCATGATTTAGCAATGTAAAGTAAAGGCATTGCCATAATGGCGCTGTTATATGGATTATATTAATACCGTTAGGGAAGAAATCCACATGGTGTTTGTTCTTTAATCAGCATTTGAAGTTTCGGTGTAATAAGTTTTAGGTTCATAGGGGTGAGACTGCGGGTAGGGTCTTCGGCTCCTGCCCCGGCCCCTCCGCCTGCATCTCGTGTCTGTATCTACCTCCTGTTTGAAAGTTTACACCGGCTTCGGTGCGGGCAGTGCTGCACAGATCGATCTCCCAGCAGTCTTCAGTAAAGTGGCGACGGTGGCAACTCAAGCGCAGATTGAGATCTCAGCTCAATTAAATCTCTAATCTGCCTTTACTTTAACATGCAAAATCATGCTGACAGGTTCTTTTTAACTAGGTCTTACAGGGAAACTGTTATGTAAAATAATGCCATTAACCTGCAGATACAGTTGAAACCAGAAGTTTACATACACTATATAAAAAGACACATATGCATGTTTTTCTCAATATCTGACATGAAATCAGAATAAACCTTTCCTGTTTTAGGTCAATTAGGATTACCATCATTTTTAATATTTGCTAAATGCCAGAATAATAAGAGAGAGAGAATGTTTAAGGCATTTTTATTACTTACTGCAATGTCAAAAGTTTACAAACATTTCATTAGTATTTGGTACCATTGCCCTTAAACTGAATGACTTGGGTCAAACATTCGGGATACACTTCCACAAGCTTCTCTCAATAGTTGGTTGGAATTTGAGCCGATTCCTCCTGACAAAACTGGTGAAACTGATCCAGGTTTGTAGGTCGCCTTGCTCACACCTGCCTTTTCAGCTTTCCCATAAATTTTCAATAGAATTGAGATCAGAGCTTTGTGATGGCCACTCCAAAACATTGACTTTGTTATCCTGAAGCCAGTTTGTTACCATTTTGGCAGTATACTTCGGGTCATTGTCCATTTGGAAGACCCATTTCCACCCAAGCTTTAACTTCCTGGCTGATGTCTTGAGATGTTGCTTCAGTATTGCCACATAATCTATTTTCCTCATGATGCCATCTATTTTGTGAAGTGCACCAATCCCTCCTGCAGCAAACCCCACAACATGATGCTGCCACCCCTGTGTTTCACAGTTGGGATGGTTTTCTCAGGTTTCCAAGCTTCTCCCTTTTTCCTCCAAACGTAATGATGGTCATTATGCCCAAAAAATTTAATTTTAGTTTCATCAGACCACAGGACATGTTTCCAAAAATTAAGGTCTTTGTTCCTGTGTGCATTTGCAAACATTAATCTGGCTTTTTTATGTTTCTTTTGGAGTAATGGCTTCTTTCATGGCCTTTCAGCCCATGTTGATACAGTACTCGTTTCACTGTGGATATTGACACAATCTTACCAGCTTCCGCCATAATCTTCACAAGTTCTTTTCTTTTGTCCTTGGGTTGATATGCACATGTCGGACCAAAGCACCTTCATCTCTGGGACACAGAACCCGTCTCCTTCCTGAGCGGTATGATGGCTGGCCATTCCCATCTTGTTTGTACTTGTGTATAATTGTTTGTACAGATGAACGAGGCACCTTCAGGTATCTTGAAATTGTACCCAAGGATGAGCCAGACTTGTGCAAGTCCACAATTCTCTTCCCGATATCTTGGCTGATTTCTTTAGACTTTTCCTTGATGCTACACAAAGAAGCAGTGTGTTTCAGGTGTGCATCAAAATACATCCACAGGTGTGTCTCGAATTAACTCAGATGTTGCCAAAAAATCAGAAGCCTCCAAACACATGACATCATCATATGGGCAGTCCAGAATTGTTTAAAGGCATAGTAATCTTAGTGTATGTAAACTTTTGACTTTGCAGTAAGTAATAAAAATGTCTCAAAACATTCTCTCTCTCATTGTTATGGCATTTGGCAAATGTTAAAAATTATAGTAATCCTAATTGACCTAAAACGGGAAAGGTTTATTCTGATTTCATGTCAGATATTGAGAAAAACATGGATTTGTGTATTTTTATATAGTGTATGTAAACTTCTGGTTTCAACTGTATGTGGTTAATCTGCAGGTTAATAGCGTTCTGACACCATGTGACACCCGCACTGAAAGCCTCGCTGCTGGGAGGAAATGAGCTTTATTCCTCCCAGCAGCCTCACTCTTTCAGTCATGGGGATGGCGCCGGCACAGTTTCACTCACCGCTCTGTGAATTGAGAGCAATGGCTGTAACCGCGCCCCCGGCACGGACTGACAGCCGGCTCTAATGCTGAGCCAGCTGTCAGTCATTGCCAGGGGTGCAGTTACAGCCGCTGATCTCTTTACACTGAACGGTGACTGAAACCATGTAGGTTCATTTCCTCCCGGCAGTGGGGCTCTCAGTGCGGGAGTCACACAATGTCAGAATGCTATTAACCTGCAAATTAACCTGATATCTGCAGGGTAATAGTGTTATTTTACCTGCCAGGTTCCCTTTAATATCCTTAAATTTTTTTTATGATCCAGTGGTTCATGCTGTTCCTCTGTTAAAATGTACAAATAAGACTGGGGCTGCACGGCGACTCTGGCAGTGATACGTGTCTTGCGACGTTGATACATACCCAGGAGGAATAACAGAGGAACTGCACAATAGAGAGATATAAGAAACAAAGCTACAGAATTGTTATTTTATGAAGGATGCGGGTATTTACTAAAGGATGTGTCAGGAAAGGTTACCAGATATCTTGCTAGTAAGAGTAATAAAGATGGAGAATAATGGTAGAAAAGTATAGCAATTAGCTAAAAAAGTATTCTCACCATTATAACCACAACATCCAGGATGTTCCAGATACTTGTAAAATATTTCAGTCTATGGATTCTCAGTTCCAGAATCTCCTCCACCACATAGTAAAAGATGAACACACAGAAGATAATTTCACAGGCAATGATAAAATAGTCCCAGTTGCTGACATATCGGATGAGCTTGACTGTACGAATCTGCCAAGAAGGTATGGCGCCCCCTGTAGCTGGAAATTCTACCACAAGTCTGTGGAAAGATGAACCACAACAGAGAAGTAAATAGAGGATCCTTCCAACACTTTACTGTGTAAAATATTGAAATGGAAATCTAGTTTATTCTCCCTCAAATGAAAATTGAACGTTTTCCTACAGCTTACACTCTTGAACGCAAAACAAATTAACCAGCCCCAAATATGAACCGCAGTTTACATCAGATTTTGGCGGAATGTTTTCAACAAAATCACGATTTGCATCCGATAACACTGTTCTAGAGCCAAATTGGTTCAGAGATGAAAACAGTTGAACTCAACTAATTTTGTGGTGTTGAAAATGAATACGATGCTTAAAATTGCTGATTGGCTATAATTTTCAAGATCCAGAGGAGGTTGTAATTACTTATGACACCTTTCATGCAGGCTTATAGAAAAATTGTTGCATTATTGCATAGTTAGTAGTTAGTCTATTATATCATCCGTTTAGTCTATTTAGCCAACTCAGCTCTGATGACGTAATCCTAAGTACAGTTGCATCACCTACTTTATAAATGCTCCCTATGTAAGGTTTACAGCTTTAGGATTTCTTAGCTTAGTTACTTAGCATATTGACATGTTTCTATATTTTTCTTCAGATATGCCTCGTTCTTGCATTAACAAAGCAGATAGTTTTTGCTACATATGTGGAGAAGTCACTTTTGTGTCACAAAGGTGAAACTTGACTGACATGATAAGGAAAGCCTACAATCTGTATTTTGGCTGAAGAATAAGAGATCAGGACAAGAGTTGGGCTCCACACTTATGCTGCAATAGATGTGAGTAGCATCTTACCCAGTGGTTGTGTGATAAGAGGCAATCTATGCCTTTTGCATTCCCAATCATCTGGAGAGAGCCAACCGATCACACTACGAATTGCTATTTCTGCATGGTTCCCCCCATTAGGAAAGTAGTTTAAAGGAAGAAGAAGTGGACTTTACAGTATCCAAACATCCATCTGCAATACACCCAGTGCCACATACAGAAGACCTGCTGGATCCAAAAGCACCAGAAACATTTTCAGTTGAGTCAAGTGAGGAAGAAGAGGGCGCTTGTGTCATGAAGCATCTTCCGCTCATCACCCAGACTTTGTCAGCAACCTCAACTGAACCACACCTTATAACACAAAGGGAACTGAACGATCTTTTTAGAAATTTGGATCTGCCCAAGAGTAAGGCTGAGCGCTTAGGTTCCAGGCTACATTAGTGGAATCTCCAAGCGGGCGATGTTCGGATTTCTGTGTTATGCAATACTGATAAAGATCTTGTCCAATACTTCCTCATTGGGAGCGATCTTGTGGCATGCAACAACATCAAGAGTTTAATGGAAGCTCTGAAGATAAGTCATAATCCAGAGGAATGGAGGCTTTTCATCGATTCATCCATAACAAGCCTAAAAGCTGTCCTGCTGCATAATGGTAATGCGCTACCTTCAATTCCAGTAGGTTATGCAATCCAAAATGAAATCCATCAATGCTTGCAGATTACTGATGGACAATTGTAAAGAGATGATCTGATGTAGGAGTACAAGAGACAAGCAAAAAAGAGTTGTCACTGAATGAGGACCAAATTTTGTAGTATTTGAATTTTTGCTTAGTTTCCTCTAAACGAATATCTGAAAATTGTCATAACAAAATATTCTGCATCTTTATTTTGCAAAAATAATAATGTTTCAAAGTACTGAAACTTCTATGCATTAATTATGTGAAGCAGTAAAACGAAAACTCTTTGATATCAACTAAAAATTGTTATTGTTAGATTTGAATTCAGGAGGTCAAAATCATTAAGAAATGGCTCATTTCATAACTGAACCTGACAACATCTGAAAATATGTAGAATAGTGTTATCGGATCTCACTCGAGCATGAATGTCAATGAGTCCGTGAAAATAATCAGACCGCACTCAGATGACACCACGGACTAACAGAAAGGAGAAGATGGAGAAACTTTTTTTCCCCATCTTCTAGACAGCTGAAAAAAATCGTATCACACTGTGATCAAACTCTGGTCTGTGTGTGATAACCATAATCTGACCGATTTTCTTGGATGAGAGAAAATACGGTAGTGTGACCCTTGCCAGAGTGGTTGTAATTTGTAGTCCGTATTATGACTGCAATTCTCAGCCTGACTTTGGATCTTATGAACTGAACTAACAAAATCTTACACATATACAGTATGATGCCGTTAATTCAGGTCACAGGACCATGGGCCCCGAGTGTCTTTCCTTGCACATAGGCGCTTATAAGATTAGTGCTTACCTTAAGACACAGAATAGATTGATGTTGGCATTGTACACTGAAAAGTCAATAAATATTACTCGCGTTCCTCTATCCAACCACAAGTTACTTTTCAGAATTTGGAGCATTCTTAATGTATCCGGCTTTGTCAACTGAAAATCTACATAATAACCTCCTCCGCTGTACGTTGCTATTTTACCCCAGTGGGAAGAACCTCCCAGTTCTTTTTCTGTAAAATATGTCCATCTGGTGAAAAATAAAATGAATTACTATACCTGTCACCTTCAATTTTATATATTAATGATTTAAAGAGTCAGAAACAGAAAGGAAAAAAATCACCTTTTTATTTTTCTGTGCAACAAATTCACAACAAAATTTGTAATTTTGCCATGGATTTATGCAGATTTCACCCTTTGATCTGCAAAATGATGAAGGCTCCCAAACACATTAGACTAAAGTCAGTCAAGCTTGCCATTATCAGTGGGATCGTCCGACAGTCTAATATATGTGGGGGTCTACTGACTCTCCCCTTATAATGTAGTGGGAGAGGGAGTGCTGCGCGAATGAGTGCTCAGCCAACAGATATCTAATGTGTACGGGGGCCACAAAGGGAACCTGTGATATGATTATGCAGCGTCTCCTCCGGCCGGCTCTTTCCAGTGCTGCTGCAAGTGAGTGGCAGGTCTCTCTTGTGTGTGGACATTGTGAGAGACCTGTCAATCACCTGTAGGAGTGCTGGGAATAGCCGGCTGGACTAGTCTGGTTTCCGGCTATGGTCCTTGGCCGGATCTTCTAACTAGAACGTTTCAGAGAATAATATACCTGGCTGCAACAGTGCGGTCAGGCTCTGATTCATGCTGCCCACAGGGCTTTGCTGGCATGAATCAGATGACAGGTTCCCTTTAATTCCATAGTGAAAATAAGCAGCATGAATTAACATGCAAATTACTTAAAATCCAAACCGCAAGTTCATTTCCAATGCATATTATTTCAGCATTGTGTGGATTTGCTGCTACTGTAATATACTTCAGATGTTCCAATCCTAGCAGAAAATCTGGAACATATCCCTTATATATAAATATATCCTTACAGGGAACATGGTCATTATGTTTTTTAATTTATCTTCATACCGATTGAAATAATTTTGTAAAAAAATTGAATTTACAAGCACTACAAAAGTGCCATCCATAACATTTGTAAAGTGTATTAATGATAAATCTGGACTAAGAGGCATTATAATGGTATACGCAGTATTAATACAAACATTTCTGCATCAACACGTGTCTCTTGGTAGGAAAAACACTGCATAAAAATTGTGCGTTTTGCCACTTTTTGTGTGTGTGTGTTTGATGCGTTTTTTGGGAGTTTTTTTTAGCTTTTTTCCCCATTTATTAGAAGGCGTGAAAAATGCTGCAAAAACGTTGAAAGAATTGACATGCCAAGGGTTTGTACCTGCTTCAAATCTGCAAAGAAAAAATAAGCAACCTGTGATTGAGGTTTCAGAAATATTCACTTTGCTGGGACAGTAAAATGCTGCATTTTTTTGTGGCAAAAACACGTGGGGGAGGAAAAAACTGGGAAAAACGCGACATGTGAAAATAGCCTAATGAGTGTGGTGCAGAAGTATTTAACTGTATAAATCATGTAGTACTTACGCTGTCCCATTAGCTAGCCCAAATGGATTTTTGTCCTCTTCGTCTTCAGAATACGTATCATAGCAGCCAGAGATATCTTCTCTGAAGTCTTTATGAACAACACATGAATTGTTTTCTACTTTCAGCTGTCGCATTCGGGGGACTCCGAGCAACAGGTTCTCATAGTATATAAAGGAGTTTTGAGTGTTATCTAGAGACACGTTATTGTACCACTTGGTCCAATAAAGTCCATCGAGTAATGGTCCCTGTGTGTACTAGTAGGTAGAATTAAGAATATGGCAGTTAGTGTTCTAAATATTAGACACAAAAAAGGAGAAATTCAGTTGAGGAATATTATTATTAATATTACCGCTATTTTTTTATTATCACCTTTTTGCTGGTTATTTGGCACAGCTGTTATATTACGAGTTTGGCTGCGTGCCCACGTTGCGGATTACAAGCGTTTTTGCTGCGGATTTTCCGCAGCGGAAACGCTTGTAAAATGCTTGGTAATCCGCATCCCATTGTCCCCAATGAGAATCCGCAAGTTCTATGCCCATGCTGCGGATTTTTCCGTAGCGTTTATGCTGCGTTCAAAAATCCGCAGCATGTCCATTAATTTTGCGTTTCCGCATGCGAAATTGCCTTGTGCAATGCATTAAAAACGCAAGGCAATTCCGCATATGGAAAATGCGCGATGAACGCGCGATAAACGCGCAATAAACGCGTGCGGAATTCCGCATGCGTTTTTCCGGGAGAGGACATGCGGAAATGAAGCAGAAATTTTCTGCTTCATTTCCGCAACGTGGGCACATAGCCTTAATATAAATACATGCAATACACTGCTCAAAAAATACAAGGGGAACATTTACACATCACAATATAACCACATTTTTTCTCAGTTTTTTTGCGTTTTTCCAATACACACAAAAAAATAAACTTGTGTAGAACAAAACATGCAATAATTTTCTGGGAGACATGCTTCATTTTCTGGAACAATTTCATGGGTGTCAACATTTTCGACCATGACTGTATATATGTGTCATTGCAAGGTTTGTTGAGTCTCCTATCAGAGTCCCAAGAACATGGAGCAGATACCAGAAAACAGGCCATTACGAGAGGAGAGCTGGATAGGTTGAGAGGAGGGCATCTAGTCAGCAACCCAAACCTAAGTCCGATTGAGACTCACAGGGACATTATGTATCAGTGCAATTGACGCTGTCAAGTAGAGCCAAAGACTGTCTAGGACAGGGGTGGGCAATTAATTTTCCCAAGGGGCCACATGAGAGACCATGACAGTTGTGGAGGGCCAAACCAATAGGCTGAAATTAATTCTGCTCAATATTAATATTAACATATTAATTATAATTATTTATAATTAATTTATATTAATATTAATTATCACTCAATATTGAGCAGAATTAGGTATGCTGACATCCCCCTATATACCGTATGAGCCCACACACAGCTCCTATATAGCGTAAAAGCCCACACACAGCCCCCTATATACGATATGAGCCCCCATAGCCTCCTATATATAGTATGAGCCTCAGATAGCCTCCTATATACTGTATGAGCCCCCACATAGCCTCCCATATATACAGTATGAGCCCCCCACATAGCCTCCTATATACAGTATGAGCCCCCACATAGCCTCCCATATATACAGTATGAACCGCCACATAGCCTCCTATATACAATATGAGTCCCCACATAGCCTCTTATATACATTATGAGCCCCCACATAGCCCCCTATATACAGTATAAGCCCACATAGTCTCCTATATACAGTATAAGCCCCCGCATAGTCTCCTATATACAGTGTGAGCCCAAACATAGCCTCCTATATACAGTGTGAGCCCCCATTTAGCCTCCCATTTACAGTATGAGCCCCCCACATAGCCTCCTATATACAGTGTGAGCCCTCCATAGATGCCTATATACAGCGCGAGCCCCTACATAGACTCCTATATGCAGCATGAGTCCCACATGGCCTCAATATGTACAGTGTGAGTCACACATAGCCTCCATATATACAGTGTGAGACCCACATAGCCTCCAATATAGTGTGAGCCCCCACATAGCCTCCTATATACAGTTTGTGCCCCACATAGCTCCCATATATATATAGTGTGAGCCCCACATAGCTTCCTATATACAGTGTGAGCCCCACATAGCCGCCTATATACCGCATGAGCCCCACATAGCCTCTCTATATACAGCATGAGTCCTTACATAACTACCCTATATACAGCATTAGCCCCCACATAGCATCGCTATATACAGCATGTGACCCACATAGCCTCCCTATATACTGTATGAGCCACCCACATAGCCTCCAACATACATTATGAGCCCCAACATTACCTCTTATATACAGTATGAGCCCCCACATAGCCTCCTATATACAGTATGAGCCCCCACATAGCCTCCTATATACAGTATGAGCCCCCACATAGCCTCCTATATACAGTATGAACCCCCACATAGCTTCCATATATATAGTGTGAGTCCCACATAGCCTCCATACATACAGTGTGAACCCCACATAGCCTCCATATATACAGTGTGAGCCCCACACAGCCTTCATATATACAGTATATATAACCTCCTATATACACACAAATATCCTATACACATGAAAAAAAACCAAGAACACATACTCACCTCGCTCCCTTTCCCCCGGCGCTCTGCTGCCATCTTGATTATTGGAAGATGGAGCCGACATCCTCATTCTCCACCAATGTATTCACCGCTGTCTGCATCATGAGGATACAGATAGCAGTGACAGCTGGCGGCGGTGGCAGATGGACAGCAGGTGGGGGAGGGCATGGTGCAGCCCGTGGGCCACTATTTCAGCCTCTCGTCTGTCTTGGTCTGCGGGCCCGACTGGAACAGGCCCACAGTTTGCCAAGGTCTGGTCTAGAAGATCACTGTTGCCATTATCCAGGTCTGGGAGGAGATCCTCATGGACACCATCCGCCTAGGTCTCATCAGGAACATACCCTCATGTCAGGAGTGTATAGAGGCACATGGGGCCATTCATAGTATTGAGTTACATTATGAGTTGCTCTGATGAGCTTCACACATTTAAAGGAAATGTGTCAATGGAAACTACCCTATTGTATAATTTTTTATTCTATTTTAGCACATCACAATCCTCATAAAAAAAATTAAAATAAAAACAATAGAAAACTTGCAATTTTCATATTGGCCACTGGGACTTTTTTAAACTCTAATTTCAGGAAACAACACGTGAACATTTGCCGCAACTAACAGACTCTAACCCTATTTTTTTTGTATTGAAACAGCTAATGAGCGTGTGCAAAGATCATTGTGAAGAGAGGAGGAGCAGAGTCAACTGTGACATCATCTATTGGGTCATCCTGAATTATCAGCTTCGTATAGAGGTGTTACCTGTGTTTGTAATTCTGCCCCTGATTATAATGATATGGCTAGGGCCAGCGTTAGAACTCCCTTGGGTGCCCCCATCATCAACAGCAGGAGCAACACTGAAAATAGCATTAAAACAATAAAAAAAAATACACATATTTGGTATCACTGCGTTTGTAAAAATCTGATCTATCAAAATATAAAGTAAATGAATCCGATCGGTAAATGGCATAACGAGACAAAATTCAAAATCACAGAATCACATTTTTTTGGCTGCAATAAATTGCAATAAGAGGCGATCAAAACATTCCCCAAAATGGTATCAATAAAAATGTCAGCTCAGGACGCAAAAAATAAGCATTCACAGATCCCGAAAATGAAAACATTATAGGTATCGGACAATGGCGACAAAAGCAAAATATTTTTTTACAAATTTCAGATTTTTTTTTTCACTACTTAAATAAAAAAAAAACTATACATGTTTGGTATCTGCATACTCGTACTCACCTGGAGAATCATTGACTGCCAGGTCAGTTTTACCATATAGTGAACATGGTAAATAAAAAAAACTAAAACAAAATAATTGTGGATTTGCACTTTTTTTGCAATTTCAACGCACTTTGAATTTTTTCCCGTTTTCCAGTAAAATATATGGTAGAATGAATGGTATCATTCAAAAGAGCAACTTGTCCCGGTAAAACACACCCTCATAAGTGGATGGAAAAATAAAAAAAGTTATGGCTTTTGGAAGAAGGGGAGGAAAAAGCAAAAACGAAAAAAAATGAAAAATCGCCCAAGAGTGAGGAAGTTAAAATCCTTGTAATAGCCATATAATTGGACCATGAGCGCTGCAGGCTTCATTCTTCGGATGTTCATGATGGGTTTATTAACAAAGTAAAAAAATAATCATATCTATAAAATGTAATTACTAGTGTTGAGCGAGTATGAATTGTTAACCCCTGACAAACAGGCGATCCCTGCATGTGTCACAGGTCTATGACAGATGTGACATATGCAGCCGCGGCGACATTTTCATCGATGCCGAGCATGCCGCAAATATTCGGCGAGCACCCAAGCGTGCTCAGAGAAGGGGTTAACAATTCATACTCGCTCAACACTAGTATTTAGGGTTAATGTATCTCCCTAATTGCTAAATATGCAGACAGTTATCAGACAGACAGAACTTACACAGCATTAAGTTAAACATTTCTCCTAGTGACCCCATAACAACACAAGACAGGAAGTGTTGACATAGGAATTTTGGAACACCTGGATGGTGCTTAATAATTCAAATGTATCTTTTTTGTTATGTGTAAAATAGACTTTAGTATGAAGAATATGGGAGCTTTCTGTTAAAAATGACATTTAAGTAGCTGATCCTATAAAAACCTTCTTACTGACTCTGCTGTTGTAAAATGTATTTTCTTATTTTTTTTTAGGTTATTCTTAATTAACCCCTTTACCCCCGAGGGTGGTTTGCACGTTAATGACCAGGCCAACTTTTACAATTCTGACCACTGTCACTTTATGAAGTAATTACTCTGGAACACTTCAACGGATCCCACTGATTCCAAGACTGTTTTTTCGTGACATATTGTACTTCATGATTGTGGTAAAATTTCTTCGATATCACTTGCGTTTATTTGTGAAAAAAATGGAAATTTGGCAAAAATTTTGAAAATTTTGCAATTTTCAAAATTTGAATGTTTATGCCCTTAAATCAGAGAGATATGTCACACAAAATAGTTAACAAATAGCATTTCCCACATGTTTACTTTACATCAGCACAATTTTGGAACCAATTTTTTTTTGTTAGAGAGCTATAAGGGTTAAAAGTTGACCAGCGATTTCTCATTTTTCCAACAAAATTTACAAAACTATTTTTTTAGGGACCACATCACATTTGAAGTCACTTTGAGAGGTCTTTATGACAGAAAATACCCAAAAGTGACACCATTCTAAAAACTGCACCCCTCAATGTGCTCAAAACCACATTCAAGAACTTTATTAACCCTTCAGGTGCTTCACAGGAATTTTTGGAAAGTGGAAGAAAAAAATGAACATTTAACTTTTTTCACAAAAATGTTACTTTAGACCCAATTTTTTTATTTTCGCAGGGGTAACAAGAAAAAATGGACCCCAAAATTTGTTGTGCAATTTCCCCTGGGCACGCAGATACCCCATATGTGGGTAAAAAAACACTGTTTGGGCGCACGGCAGGGCTCGGAAGAGAAGGAGCGCCATTTGACTTTTTGATTGTAAAATTTGCTTGAATAATTAGCGGACGGCATGTTGCGTTTGGAGAGCCCCTGTATGCCTAAACATTGGAGCTCCCCCACAAGTGACCCCATTTTGGAAACTAGACCCCCCAAGGCACCTATCTAGATGCATAGTGAGCACTTTGAACCCCCAAGTGCTTCACAAATTAATCCGTAAAAATAAAAAAGTGTTTTTTTTTCCACTTTTTCATTTTTACGAATCAATTTGTGAAGCATCTTGGGGTTCCAAGTGCTCACTATGCATCTAGATAGGTGCCTTGGGGGGTCTAGTTTCCAAAATGGGGTCACTTGTGGGGGAGCTCCAATGTTTAGGCACACAGGGGCTCTCCAAACGCGACATGGTTCCAATTTGTTAGCGGACACCATGTCGCGTTTGGAGAGCCCCTGTGTGCCTAAACATTGGAGCTCCCCCACAAGTGACCCCATTTTGGAAACTAGACCCCTCAGGGAACTTATCTAGATGTGTGGTGAGCACTTTGAACCCCCAAGTGTTTTGCAAAGGTTTATGACGTAGAGCCGTGAAAAAAAACAAACATTTTTTTTCCACAAAAACGCTCTTTTAGCCGCAATATTTTTATTTTCACGAGGGTACTAGGAGAAATTGGACCCCAAAAGTTGTTGTGCAATTTCTCCTGAGTACGCTGATGCCCCATGTGTTGGCGAAAACTACTGTTTGGGCGCATGTCAGGGCTCGGAAGGGAAGGAGTGACGCTTTGGAATGCAGACTTTGATGGAATGGTCTGCGGGCGTCATGTCACGTTCTCAGAGCCCCTGATGTGCCTAAACAGTGGAAATGCCCAACAAGTGCCCCCTTTTTGGAACGGATACCTGATTTGTCAATTTTATAATGCAGTGTTATACGCCAGTTGTGTAGGACAACCTGACAAACACTACACAACTGAAGTATGACAACCTGACGAACACTACGTCAGCTGTGTAGTGTTCATCAGGTTGTCATACGTCAGAAATTAATTCAATAGTCCATGGAAGTATGGTACGTTTTGAAGCAGTCTTTCATGCAGAGGCCAGGTTTGTCGGGGCAGGTGTCACATTGGTAAATGGTGTCCTTGCGTATTCCCCTTCGGTAACACACTCGGCACTTCTTTTGTGACTTACCTTTTTTTCCGCTGTGAGGGATCTGCCCCGGGAAATGCTGGCCCGGTACAATTCGAGGTCCTTCAGTTCCAGAAGTAGTGGGGCCCGCTCCGCCACCACTGCCAAATATCAGGGCCTTGATAACTGTCTCCTGAAAGTCAAGATACGTCTGGCCTGCACATTTTGACAGAAGGAAAGCGTTGTGCATTGCCATCTGAACAATGTGCACGGCCAGCTTCTTATACCATACCTTGGCCTTTCTCAAAGCACTGTACGGCTGGAGGACTTGATCGGAGAGAGATCAACTCCCCCCATGTACTTGTTGTACCCCACTACACAGTCTGGTTTGGTGACCTGTGTAGTGGAACCTCTTACAGTGCTGAGGGTGCTGCCATCACCATGTATGGTGGTCAAGAGAAGGACATCCCTCTTGTCCTTGTACTTGACCACCAACAGGTGGTCGCTACATTGGGCTCTGCTCTCACCCCTTCTGAGCAGCTGCCCAATTAGCGTCTTTGGGAGGCCTTTCTGATTTTTGCGGACAGTACCGCAAGCTGCGGTATGTCGCGCAGAGAGGGACTTGAAGAGCGGGATACTTGTATAAAAGTTATCCGCGTACAGGTGATAACCTTTATCCAGCAGTGGGTGCACCAAGTGCCACACAATTTTCCCACTCACTCCCAGAACAGGGGGGCATTCAGGGGGTTCAATCCGGGAGTCCTTCCCTTCATAAACTCTAAACTTGTGAGTGTACCCTGAGGTTCTCTCACAAAGTTTATACAGTTTGATCCCGTACCTGGACCTTTTACTGGGCAGGTACTGCCGGAATCCAAGCCGCCCCTTAAAAGAAATTAAGGACTCATCCACGCAGATGTCCCTTTGGGGCACGTACACTTCACCAAACTTGTTGTTGAAGTGCTCGATGACCGGCCGAACTTTGAAAAGACGATCAAAGTTCGGGTCATCGCGTGCAGGACACCTTGCATTATCTTGGTAATGCAAGAACTTGTGGATGGCCTCAAAACGTGTCCGGATCATGACCATTCGGAACACTGGAGTGTTATACAAAAAACGTCAACACTCCAGTATTGCCGAACCTCTGTTTTTTTCAGGAGCTCCATATGAAGGACCAGGCCCCAAAACTTCATCATTTCTTCTGCGTCTACAGGAGACCAGTTAGAAAATGATGAAGAGGGGTTTTGTTCCAAAAATTGATAAACATACAAATTAGTTTGGCCCACCATGAGGTTTATAAAATCCTCAGAGAAAAAGACTTTGAAAAAGTCTATTTCTGTGAGGCCGGTGGTGTCAAACTTGATTCCTGATTCCGCCACGAAATCAGGAATCAGTGGCTCAAAATTTTCGGGGGGAAAGGTCCATACGGGATCAGTAGTGGGGGGAGCTGGAACACCTTCTCTCCTGCGACGACTGCTGGGCGGTCCAGCAACACCTAAGGAGGAAGAAGAGGAGGAAGAGGAGGACGATGAGGCGTCGGAAAAGTAAAGAAATGTGGGATCCTCGCCCTCGCTGTCAGTCTCAGTGTCAGAGGCAACAATAGCGTATGCCTCCTCCGCTGAATAGCGAGTTTGGGATGAGCCGGACATTTTTTTTTTCTCGTGTATGTGGTGCGTGTGTGTCAGTACTTTATTTAGAGTGTGTGTGTGTCAGTGTGCTTGGTGTGAACTTTTTTTTTCTGAAAAAAAGAGGAAAAAAGGAACTACCGTAGGTGGTGCAAACAGCGAGCACGAGTGCGGATCGGTGAACTATGTCAACTTTCGGCAGCTGCTGGGTGTGTGCGCAGATGTGGTGCAAAGGTGTGTGTGGGGGGGGGGGGAGAATTGACAGGGACAAGAAAAAGTCCTGAAAAGCAGCGAGCACGGACGTTGATCAGTGAGATAGACACTGCTCAGCGCTCGGCCGCTGCAGGACGCACGAAAAAAGAAAAAAAAACTGGGGGGGAGGAGGGGTGGATGAGGGGAGAACAGAGATGGACTTACCAAAGTCTTCTCTGTTCTTCTTTCAGCAGGATCAGCAGCAGGTTCTGGAAGAGGCTCTGGAGCAGGATCCGCAGCAGCAGGATAAGGAGCTGGAGACCCAGGACCTTGGAGACAGCAGCAGGATGCCGAAGCTGGAGACCCAGCAACCTGGAGACAGCAGCAGGATGCCGGAGCAGGGGATCCAGGACCCTGGAGACCGCAGCAGGATGCCGGAGCAGCAGCAGCGACTGGAGCAGGTAGGAGAAAGGTCTTGTAGTGTAACAGAAGATTCTGTGGCACTACAAGGCCCAGCACAGCACAGATCAGACGTGACCGCACCAAGTGTGAGGATCTGCAGGGCGGTCACAGGGGGGTGACAGGGGGGTGACAGGGTGGTGACAGGCAGGTCACAGGCCGGTTACCACCCGGTCAGGTACTCTGATTGGCGCGATCGATGATGACATCGATCGCACCAATCAGAGATGGCTGGGGCTTGGGCACGCACCACAGGGGGTTACAGGGAGATGACAGGCAGGTCACAAGCCGGTCACCGCCCTGTGACCGCCCTGTCACCTGTGTTCAGGTACTCTGATTGGAGCGATCGATGTCATTATCGATCGCTCCAATCAGAGCTGGCTGTGGGCTGGCTGGGGGATCTATGACATCACAGGGGGTCATGGGGAGGTGACAGGCAGGTCACAAGCCGGTCACCGCCCCGTGACCGCCCTGTTACTGCGCGGTCCCGCTGTGATCGGTGCAATCGATTTGATCGGCGATCGCACCGATCCTAGCAGTTTGGGGAGAGGGCTGGGGTTACTAGGCAACAGCCTAGGATCGGTGCTCTTAGGAGCACGGATCCTAGGCTGCACATCACTGTTTCCGGCAATCTGATTGCCGGAAACAGTGAGAAATGCTGTGATTGGCTGTTCAGAATTGAACAGCCAATCACAGCGATCGTGGGTGTGAAGGGGCAGCGACACCCCCCGACATGCCGGCGCCATCTACCCTAAGGTAAGATGGCACCGGAATTTTAATGCTATCACCGCGACTTCGGTCGCGGTGCCGCATTAAAGATAGGGCGTATAAATACGTATCTGGTCCATAAGGCCCAGGGCACAGATACGTATTAATACGCCCTATGTCGTAAAGGGGTTAATATAAGGAGTCTTGTGTTCAGAATCTCCATCTCTTGGTCGGAGTATAAGTGACTACCAAGAGCGTCTCTCTCTGGAGGACCCGTCCTGTGTGACACAGACAGCCCAATGATGTGAATGGACGTGTGTGTCTCTGTCTGTGTGTGGGTCTGTGACGCTTCTACTCGAAAAGCCCTTTTCTTTACCCTGGGAGATGGGGGACTCGGAGTCAGGGCAGTCACAGTTAAAAAAAGATGGTGTGGGCTTATCCGGGTTGCGTGGCTGTTTAACGACTACGCCACCTGTGGTACCTGGTGAAGGGCCACCAGCGCCGCTGCAGTCCGCTGAGGCATGGTGTTATTGCGGCCAAAGTTATTACTACTCCCCACAGGCGGAGCGTGGCCTCAGGGCAGAGGGACAGGATGGAGGGGGTAGTAGTAGAGGAGTACGGGCTCCGTGTCGCGAGGAGTGGCGCAGAATAAACAGTCCGGAGGCCATAGGGGTGAACTTCCAAGGCTTTACTCACATAGATGGCATGAGGAAGGTGACTCCCTGCTCCCCGCGGAGTCCTGCAGTCACCAGGGACGGGGGTCCGACAACCTCCGAGTAAGTCCAGCATTCAGTCGGGACCCTACACCAGAGTGTTCCTGAACTACAGACCGAATCCTTTCCTGTCCGTGTGGGTGCGAATAGGCCGGGTCTCCCTCTGAGCTTCTCTCAGAACAAGGGCACGGGTGGCAGCTCCGCTCCGTCCGATACCCAGTGGGATCCTCAGGGCCTACCGGGCTTTCCCGTCCAGGACATAGAGTAGCAAGGTGTCGGGGGCCGGTACCCCTCTTGCAGCCGGACTCCCTCTGAATATATCAGGTGACGAGGACAGGTGGCGTAGTCCGCTCCATCTGCATCCTGCCTGGGATCAATTTGCCTTAGAACCACACTCTTAAGCTCCAGGCCTTCTTGGTACTGGTCCTTGGCCGGGTTGAGACATGCCTAGTCTACAACCTACCCCTCGACCCAAGGTCGGGGTACGAGGGCTGCATCTCCATCCGAGGCAGGCCCACACAGGATCTGCGCTCCGGAAGGGAGGTCACAGTAACACACAGTATTTGACAGCACAAAAGACCTGACTAACAAGGACCAAGAACCAAGATGGCTTTTTATTAAATAAGAAATTTAAAGTGTAACTAACTTGTAAGTCCTCCACCCTCACCCACTAACTGGTTCCCCTAACTCTTGGTTCCCCAGTCTCCCTGTAACCAGGGGAGCAGCACCTAGTGCATACTAGCTCCCTCTGGTGGAGAAATGTGGTGTTGGATGCAAAGGAAGGGTCCCGACTATCACACTGGGCTTACCTCAGAGGAGGAACACCACACTCCATTAGAGAAGTGCAGCATCCCTGTGGCGGTCGAACCCTCAGGGGCGCCACATCTCTGTCTGTGTGTGTGTGGATCAGCCTATAATGTATGGACACTTGATGGTGTATATATATATATATATATATATATATATATATATATATATATATATATTAGGGTGACAGTCAAAAAATTTTTGTGCAAATTTTAGGTCTCACCCCTGGAAATAATTGCCTTTGGTGTGATTGTAACATACACAAAATTTCGTAACATTGCAACATTGTTTACTGGTAGCTCAGTCATCAGAAAACTAACAATTATTTGTAATAAACGTCTTGCAGCAAAGTAAATGTAAAATTTTACAGTAGTTTCACGGTTTCACTTTTTTTAACAGAACACACTTTATTTGGTTCAGGACAGTCTTGGCGATGCTTCTCCACACACTGGAGAATACAGTGTTTCTTGTCTTCTTGAGTGCTCAGTGACAAATTGAATGTACTCATGAGTGCAGTGGAGAGGTCGGCGTCATCATTCAAAATTTTTAATCTGGCAACTTTTGGGGATGAATCGATGTAACTTGCATTGGTGCCACAGACCAGAATATTGACCAAGAAAATCTTGGTTTATTTCCAGTGGAACAAACAGTTTTTTTGTGTTGGACGACATGAAGTGATGAAGCTTCTTGTGTGACGCAAGGTCTTCGGCAAGCTGCACGCGAGTTGAGCTGACATTGTTGCTTTCCTTCTGCAGAGCCAGAACCATCTCAACCTTTTCTGCTGTTAGAACCTCACTGTCAAAAAACCCAGACCCACCGTAATCTCACTGAGGTACCACAGGGGTCTGTTGAAAGTTTTTATTGCTGCCTCAGCGCCTGGCGCGTATATTCCTTTGTATGCTACGAGTTCTTGCAGTAATGTCAAGTCATTTCACAGCGATGTGGCTGGGATCTGACAGAGGTAGCAAGCCTTCAAGTATAAGCGGACTGTACAAAATTGACGGAGATTTTTTAACTCTGTCAAACTTAAACGAAATTGGTGACGAAACATGAAGATCTTCAGAGCGTATATCACTTTAGCCATCCATCAGGCCCGATGGTAGGCGCTTGAAGTGTTAATGTGTACGTCTGGGTTTGCCGGCGGACCAAGGAACAGGAGTGCCAGTGCTAACAATTCCTTGTAGTCATCTCTTGGATGGCATTGTGCAAGCTGTTTGGTGCAACATTCAACTAGACACTTGGTTTTATCCAGTTGATTTCAGACAGCCTCAAATCTCTCGAACAACTTTATATTTCGACCTCTTGACACCGGCCACAATTTATCAAACACGCTTGCAATAATTATCCCGTGAATGTGGTGTCTACACGGCAAACTCAGTAGTTCTTTCTGCAGCTTCTGTTGCAAGAGGACGCACGCACCGGCCTGTGTACCAGTGTTACTACTGGTCGTGTCCAATGACATAAACTTCACTTTACCCTAGTTGCTGCAAATCTCCCTAATATCGCTCATCAACACTTGCAAATTACTATTATAAATTAAAGTAAGTGAATTTCAGGCAAAGATTTAATTAGACAGTAAAAGACACATGGGAGTGGTGTAGGCTGCTGTGGGAATATTTAGAGATTAGATTTACCTAAAGCAGTGAATAATACTGAATGTTGTCTGTAATCTGGCAAGTTTACTTTAAAACAGGAAATATAGACTAATATCAATAATATTAAACATTCTTTACAAATTACAAGTAAGTCAATTGGAGCGAGTTTCAAGGAGCGTTGGGGCCCTTATTGCTGCTTTATATTAAAACTATCCAAATCCTATTTTAACGGCTACTAAGTGTTCAAGGGCTGACATTGAGGACATTGAGCCCCCTTTTAAACACAACCAAAAGAAACAATTTTTAAAGGATTTTACAGATCATTATGTGTAACAATTACAGGGGGTGAGACTTTGAATAAAACTATTTTTTTTTTCTATAGAATGCATTGTCACCCTTGTCATACATATATATTGTAAGGTGGCTGTTAGACACCTAGTGGTTGTGAGATAAACTTGAAGTAATGCATATAGGAATAAAAGGTTTTAATCTGCCATGACAGGTTGATTAGGAGGAGCTGAATGGCTGCTCACCATATCTCCACCCCTGGGTGGGATTCACTGGGCAAATTAAGAGCTGTTTGTGTCACACATGCTGGATGCATGGAGATTGCAGGTCTCCTGGATTGAATGTCCTTTGCTAAAGGATGTGGAAGCTGGACTCTAAAGCCCCCGTCTCACATAGCGATATCGCTAGCGAGATCGCTGCTGTGTCACGGTTTTGGTGACGCAACAGCGACCTCACCAGCGATGTCGCTATGTGTGACACTTTGCAGCGATCAGGCCCCTGCTGTGAGGTCGCTGATCGCTGCAAAGTGTCCTGGACCATTTTTTGGTCGTTGGCCTCCCGCTGGCCAGCACACATCGCTGTGTGTGACCAGCGGGACCAACGATCAGGCTGGTATCCATGGTAAACATCGGGTTACTAGGGGCACACGTGCACTTAGTAACCCGCTGTTTACCATGGATACCACTCTGCTACGGTGCGCGGGAGGTTACCGCTCACCTTAGCAGAGTCGTATCCATGATAAACATCGGGTTACTAAGTGCGCGCGTGCCCCTAGTAACCCGATGTTTACCATAGTTACCAGCCTGCTCCTGCTTCAGCAGCAGGCTGGTAACTGGGAGCAAGACATCGTGGACGATGTCGCTGCTCCCCTGATCGCTGGTGAGCCTGCCTGTTTGACAGCTCACCAGCGATGTATTAGCGATGCAGCAACGATCCCTGACAGGTCGTATCGTTGTCGGGATCGCTGCTGCATCGCTTAGTGTGACGGGGCCTTTAGCCAGATGGGCTTACCAGCACTATTGTATGGACTTGTTACTTTATGTTTTACCTTGTGCCGGACAAAGGCTGTTCTTAAAGAAACAGTTCCTGTGTCTTCCTCTTTAAGAAGCCCAGTGAGTCGACCTAACACATTATGTGAAGAAATCTATGTGTATGTATGTGCTCTGTATATATGTATGTGTGTGCTCTGTGTATACATACATATATGTGTGTGTGCTTGGTGTATACATATATGTGTGTTTGTGTGTATATGTGTTTGGGTGTTTGGTGTATACATGCGTGTGTGCGTATAGATATGTGTTTATGTGCTTGGTGTATACATGCATGTGTTATGGTGTGTATGTAGCATCCACATTTATAAATCCCGGCAGAGCTGACGAGAGTTCATAGGTGTAAACATGTCAACAATCTCGCAACAAACAAAATGCGGCTTATTCATGGGGTGATTGGATTGTTTATGTTGGAAACAAAATCATTGTTCTCATTAGCACATCACCCAGTGCAAACTGCAGATGAGCTGCTGATAACATGATACTGTATGGGCACAGATTTGTCTATTAGTGAGTGTTCTGTGCCCATCATTCTTCCTCAGCCGGTGTAAAGAGGCCGGGAAACAAGCACCGAATGACTTCAATATTGTCGATTATGCCTGATTAATGGTCTGAACTCAGTGCATGTAAATGTAACCTAAATATTTGAGTGTGATGGTGCAATATGTGAGCATTTAGCGCCCTATTTTAAACTTTTTCCCAGGGCCCCACTTTCTAAAACCGGCCCTGGATATGGCTGAAAACTCTTCCTGAAAGAAGTGTCTAACATAGCCCTAGTGGCCAGTGTGAAAATTGCAAGATTTATATTGTTTTTATTTTTAATTCACATTGTGATATGGAAAACAAATAACATTTAAAGCAGGAACCTGATTTAAACAATATGATAGCTTCCTTTGAGTACACTAGAGAAATAAGTGTCCTAACCCTGTGTGCACGCTGATAGGAGATAATGAAAATATGCAGGCAATGATGAAATATTTGTACTCACCGACCAAAAATCATTCATGCTGCCAATACTTTGGAAAGTAACCCCACTATCAGATGCCGTACTCAGGAAAAGATTAGACATGACGTTGGTATAATAATAGGTGTTGGAGCTCGTCATTCCATAGGTCACTAGAAAAACAACATTGCAAAAATTCTCATTGTCTAATAAAGGCAAAACATATAACTGATCACTGCCATTTCAATTCAATGAATAACTTCTATGATATCCTTTGTTTTGTTCCAATATTTTGCCCTAGGAAATTACACCAGTGTCCTTGATAATGTTCATCCTGTGACTGACCTTGCCAGCAACAATGTAATACAGGCGAGAAGTATGGGGGCAAGACTCTTGTAATCATCATATGTAGCATTTCTAATTGTTGGGTGTTGACAGCAAAAGAGAGATACAGTGTTAATATAAATACCCATAAGATAATATATGTCATGCCAGGTGTGAGTGCAACACAGAGGGGAAAGGGAGCCCAGACACTAGGGAAAGGGGGAAGAGGTGACCTCCTAATCTGGACTAGCGTCACCCTGTCTCCCCCTAATGTCCCTATACAGCCTCCGCAGCTGTCGCTGATCACGTGCCTCGCCCTACTATCCCTGGCATAAGGCTATAGCTGGGGGTGGAAGGAGACCTCCGCTAGCACTCTTAAGACAAAAGGAGAAGACAACATAGGGGAATTACAACTTAGCTTTAGAAGAACTCCAACAGGGCACATGGCCTCAAGACTCCAGAGAGGATGTGATGCTGCTGCAGCCAAGTTCCAAGTAGAAATGAGTATAACCGGCGACGCCCACCTAGACACACCAAGTATATATACACCCAGACTAAAGGGAGGTCGTCGCTGGATCCTAAACACAGCCTCCTATCTAGGCAGCTGTCTGCATTGCCAAACGTGGAGATCTCCTGCAAACCACTGGAGGGCGACTGTCACCTCTGACACACCCGTGACAGTACCCCCCCCTCTACGAGTGGCCTCTGGACACTCAGGACCGGGTTTCTCAGGAAAAGAGGTGTGAAAAGAGCGAACCAATCTGGGAGCGTTCAACTCTGACGCTGAAACCCACGTCTTCTCCTCAGGACCATAGCCTTTCCAGTGCACCAAGTATTGCAGAGAACCACGTTGGAGACGAGAATCTACTATCCTTGAAATCTCAAACTCCAAATTACCATTACTGGGGGCAGTGGTAGAGGTGAGGGCTCAAGAAGTTCTACGTACCTTTTGAGTAAGGACCTGTGGAACACATTATGGACCTTAAGGGCCCGAGGAAGTTCAAGACGAAACGTTGCTGGGTTAATGATGGCGGTTATTTTGTAGGGACCAATAAACCTAGGTCCCAGCTTCCAAGAAGGAACTTTCAATCTTATATTCTTGGTAGACAAACACACAAAGTCATTCACATGCAGGTCCGGACCTGGCAAGTATTTTCTGTCAGCCATACGTTTATACCTATCACCCATGGTCTTTAAATTACACAGAACACTCTGCCATACCGAGGAGAGCGACGAAGCAAACCGTTCCTCCTCAGGAACTCCTGAAGCTCCACCCCCACTGAAGGTACCAAACTGTGGATGATAAACATATGCACCGAAGAACGGTGACCGGCCAGTGGATTCTTGACGATGATTATTGATGGAAAATTCTGCCAGCGGTAAGTAGGATGCTCAATCCTCCTGATTTTCGGAGTTGAAACACCTGAGGTATGTCTCCAAGTTCTGATTGACACGCTCGGTCTGGCCATTCGACTGAGGGTGGAAGGCAGAGGAAAAGGACAGCTGCACCCCCAGTCGAGAACAGAATGCCTTCCAGAACTTGGAAACAAACTGGGTCCCCCGATCAGACACCATATTGGAGGGAACCCCATGAAGCTTTACAATCTCATTTATGAACACCTGGGCAAGTGTCAGCATTGGGAAGTGCAGGTAAAGCAACGAAGTGAACCATTTTACTGAACATATCTACTACTACCAAAACCACCGTTTTGTCTGCAGAAACTGGTAGGTCAGTAATAAAATCCATGGACAAGTGTGTCCATGTCCTGCTAGGGATAGGTAGTGGAAGAAGAGTACCAGATGCAAAACCTTACAACGCGCGCAAATACTACAAGCAGCTACGCGTTCAATTACATCCTGATGCAACCCCGGCCACTAAAAACGACGAGAGAAGAGGTCCACGGTTGCCTTACCACCTGGATGCCCAGCAAGCAAAGAGTTATGATGTTCCTTGATTACTTTATGGCGCAGATCAGGTGGTACAAATAACTTTCCTGAAGGGCAGGAGGCAGGGGCGTCCCCCTGAGCCTCCAGCACCTCACCCTCCAGTTCAGGAAAAAGAGCCGAAATAACTACCCCTTTCTGTAATATCGGGGCAGGGTTCTCATGGTCACCACCACCAGGGAAGCTCCGGGACAAAGCATCAGCCTTGACGTTTTTGACCCCTGGACGAAAAGTGACAACAAAATTGAACCTAGTAAAAAACAGGGACCATCTGGCTTGCCTAGGGTTGAGACGTTTAGCTGACTGGAGATATGACAGGTTCTTATGGTCAGTAATAACAGTAATAAGATAGACAGCCCCCTCCAACCATTGTCGTCATTCCTCAAACGCCAAGTTGATTGCCAAAAGTTCGCTATTACCCACGTCATAATTTCTCTCAGCCAAAGACAATTTTTTAGAAAAGAAAGTGCATAGACGCCATTTACCAGGGGACGAACCCTGAGACAACATAGCCCCAACCCCGACATCCGAAGCATCGACCTCCACAATAAAGGGTTGAGAAACATCGAGTTGACTGAGTATAGGTGCAGTGGCAAAGTGATTCTTTAAGGAAGAAAAAGCCTGGAGGGAAGCATCCGACCATTTGGAAAAATCAGATCCTTCTTAGTCATGTCAGTAAGGGGTTTTACTACAACAGAGTAATTTTGGATGAATTTCCTGTAAAAATTAGTAAAGCCCAGAAAACGTTGTAGGGAATGCAGGTTCTTGGGACGTTCCCAGTCAAGGACTGCATGGACCTTCTCCGGATCCATCCGAAAACCTGAAGATGACAACAAGTATCCCAAAAACTGCGCCTCCTGAACAGCGAAAACACATTTCTCTAATTTGGCATAAAGTTTGTTATCCCTTGGTATCTGGAGCACCTGTTTAACATGCCCCCGATGGGTCACAAAATCAGGAGAATAAACCAAAATATCGTCCAGATAGACCACCACAAACCTCCCCACCAAATGATGAAAAATATCATTTATGAAATGCTGGAATACCGCAGGTGCATTGGTCAAGCCAAAAGGCATAACCAGACTCTCATATTGTCTTCCATTCGTCAGAATTCTAACCAGATTGTAGGCTCCCCTTAAATCCAACTTGGAGAATACCTTAGCTCCCACAACCTGGCTGAACAAATCAGGAAACTGAGTAAGACGGTATGGATCACTGATGGTAATTTGATTTAATTCCCGGAAATCTAAACAGGGACGTAGACCGCCATCTTTTTTCTTCACAAAGAAGAACCCTGCTGCCACGGGCGAAGATGAGGGTCTGATATGTCCCTTCTCCAGACTTTCCGCAATGAAATCCTTCATGGCTTATCTCTCAGGGCCAGAAAGATTATACAGCCTGGACTTGGGTAGTTTAGCTCCGGGGATCAGGTTAATAGGACATTCATAAGCATGATGAGGAGGCAAATCCTGACACCCTTCTCAGAAAAAACGTCCTCAAAACCAGACAGAAAAGCAGGCAGTATCTCCGCAGAGACAGTAGCAATGGAAACATTCAGACAGTTCTCATGGCAGTAATTTCCCCATTAAATAATCTCCCCGGTTTGCCAATCCACCAATGGATTATGGTTAACAAGCCAGGGGATACCTAAAACAATCAAAGTAATGAGATTCTCCAAAACATAGCAAGGAATGATTTCACAATGAACTGACCCCACCCTCAGTTTTACATTATATACAATCTGAGTAAATGCTTTCTGTACAAGTGGCGCCGAGTCGATGGCAAAGATGGAAATAGGTTCAGCTAAAGCACAGCAAGCAAGACCATGAGTTTTCACAAACTCAGCATCAAACATGCTGACCCCGGCTCCACTGTCAACAAATACAGAATTTTTTTCGATTTTGCTCTCTAGCACCCCCTCTGCAGTCAGGAACCTGAAGATCCTGCACCTTGATCTCACTTGGTGGCAAAGACAGCGCCATCACCTGGTTCTTCCTTTTGGCATCCTCGTTGTGGGATACTCCTGTCTCAGGATTCAATCCCACCTCACCAGGTCGGCGCAGTCTTTTGCAAATTCATCCATACTAAAAGTGGGAGTTGTGCCTCGGCTTGCACAATCGCATCAGGTGAGCAATTTCCTATAGATACTCACCCTTTTAATTGATCAAATCTTACTACGCTTAGATAGTGCCACGTTTTTTCTCCTTTAGGAAATCTATTATCGTTCACATTTGGCTGGAGGATTTTGTTTGAATCACCAGCTCCCCTCCAGGAGAAGCTCCGAAGTGAGTAGTGTGCAGCTTAACTAAGCAGAATGGAATATTTTTCAACACGACTGGAGTCGAGGAAAGAGTTAATATCCTCTCTAATTGGCGGTGAATAGGACGAAGGACGGATCACTACTAGACCAGGAGTACTGAACAAAGAAGAAGATGCACGTAAGAAAATTGTTGAACTATTTTCTGCATTTGAAAAAGACATGGGAACTGAGATTAGACACCAATTAGATGCAGACTTTTTGGGAATATGCATCGCAGAGAAAAAAATACCTAAGGGTCTGAAGATTATTATTCCTTCTACTTTCCCTGATGACAAGACTTTTACCACAGACTGGAATTTGCATTTAGAGACATGTTCTATGAATTTATTAAATACTAAATGGTGGCCCGATTTTAACTCATCGGGTATTCTAGAATATGTATGCGGCCGACCGGGCGCAACTAAACAGCGAAGCAGTGTTTAAATGGGTTGTGCACAGCTTTAAATTAACCCCCCAATGTATCCCCCCGGGGCCCCTAATGAATTTTGGAGGACCGGGGAGCAAGGCCGCTGGTCGGGGTACTTCTGATGCGAGCAGCCGGGAGATGACCGGCTAGCACAGGGTGAGCGTGTGAGGGTGAGCGTGGGAGCGTGTGAGGGTGAGTGTGGGAGCGTGGGAGCGGGTGAGCGTGTGAGGGTGAGCGTGGGAGCGTGTGAGGGTGAGCGTGGGAGCGTGAGCGTGGGAACGTGAGAATGTGAGCGTCTGAGGGTGAGCGTCTGAGGGTGAGCGTCAGAGCGTGAGCGTCCGAGCGGGTGAGGGTGAGCGGGTGAGGGTGAGCGGGTGAGGGTGAGCCGCTAATGGCCGCCATCTTGTTCTGAAATCCCGCGTCGCTGATTGGCCACGGCCTGACCAATCAGCGACGTGGGATTTCCAGGACAGACAGACAGACAGACAGATAGACAGACAGACGGGATAAGACAATTATATATATTAGATTCTGATTACTAAACGAAAGAATTTGGCATCCCAAGCGGCATCACGTTGTGAAGCCCTACTATCAGATCTAGATAAATACAATTCTTTCCCTTCTTATGATGAACTAAATAAAAATATAATATCGAGATTGAGAACATATGAGAGAGAGCTGGCAGAAAGAAAAGTCAGCAAACTGAAACGAGATTCATACACACCTAATGAACCATCCCTGCTGACAGCGGCAAGTGCCACCAAAACCATACAATAATTCTTTCAAAAATATTAATAAAAACAACTACACAAATAATAATAGACTCACCCATAAATCAAATGTATCTCCTTTTACTGTCAAGGGAGCAATAAAATCCCGGTCTTTCTTTCCCACAAATACAAAGCATCAGTGGGAGCCAAACTGGTCTGCACAGTCCTTGAACCAGGCTTACAGACGTACCAACTTGGAGGCAAGGAAAGCAGATACAATTACCCACAATATCAGCAGTAAAACAGCACTCCAGACAACTAAATTCCCAGCACCAAATCCCAGGTTACCTTCCCTGCAGGGACACAACCATCTTCCCTCTTCACCTCCCCCTTCCCCAGTTCATCCACCTACCATTCCCTCACTTCCATTAGCATCACATTCGTTCAGTCATACTACCACAGAATCAACTGAGCCTATTACTTTTGGGTGTCGACCCACTACCAATTCTGTTACCACACATTCTCCCAGGCTTCCAGCATTGCAATTCCCTCATGAAGAGTTCTCAGATCCTCCATTAGATCTCAGTGAACTCACCTTACATGAATTCTCCTACCTCTCCTCCACCCAGAACACTATATTACAACAACCTTCTCCACCACCTGTTTCACCCTCATCAGCCAGTACTGCTTCATACATTTCTTTTTTAGAAATAGGACCCACGCGTCCACCACCTCCACAATCGCCCACAACTCCCTCAGTCACTTTGCTACCGACTACAAAAACACCACCCCTTTGGCGCGAAACACAGTAAAATATTATTTTGCCCCACTGGTCTCCCGCAAAAGAAAAGAAAGACCAGGGGGAAGCGAGGAGGAAGAAAACATAGAAATAAAACAAAAAAGAAAATAAATACCAATTCTAATGAAATGAGAAGTGAGGATGGAAAATCAAATAAAACACAAACAGTTAAGATTTTTAATCTCTCTAGCCATACTCTCACTGAGGGAGAAAACTGTTTATTAGGTAAGGGTCTAAATTTTTGTCCTGCGCAAAACAGCAATGATTTTCAACTTTTTCTTGATCTAAATAATTTTGTGAGGAAATTAACTCTCAGCAGACATTTTGCCCTGATGAAAAACTCACATACTGAAACCAATATGTCAGCTGATGATTTCAAACATCAGGATGTGAGACCTAGCTCCAATTTTTACCCCCTTCACCACCGGGGACATTATTTGGATACATTTTACTCCTTAGTGGCAGAGGATTTTAAAAAAAGTGATACTGCACAAAAAAGAGGCAATAATCTCACTAGAAAAGAAAAAGAAGCATTACAATGTTTACAATCAAATGGAAATATTGTAATCAGACAGGCAGATAAAGGGGGGGAGTCATTCTACAAGATACAGATGATTATGTTAGGGAGGCATATAAGATTTTGTCAGATAACAAATGCTACACATTAGTTGATACGGATCCATCACCCCAATTTGAATTAGAATATTTACAACTGATAAACAAAGCCTACAAAGAAAAAATATTAAACAAAAAAGAAAAACATTTTTTGACCAACTCTGCTCCAACTAGAGCAATATTCTACCATCTCCCAAAAATCCATAAGAGTTTAAAAGAACCCCCAGGACGCCCCATTATATCGGGCATAGGACCCCTCACTAGCTCCCTCTCACATTATATAGATCTCTATCTACAGGAGTTTGTTATCCAACTTCCCTCTTATTTGAGAGATTCGGCACAATTGATCAAAGAGACAAAAGAAATCATATGGGAGGAGAATTATTTATTTATAACATTGGATGTCACAGCGCTCTATTCCAATATCGGACACAAATTGGGACTAGACTGTGTAGAATTTTACTTGAACACAGATCCTACCTTAAAAACGGAGAAAAAGGTTTTTTTGCTGGCAGGTCTGTGTTTTATATACTAGCACAACCTCTTTATGTTCGAGGATAAATTATACCTGCAGCGGCTTGGGACCACAATGGGGACTCGGGTGGCCCCAAGTTTCACAAATCTGTTCATGGGGCGATTCGAGTCCCTATCGTCAATTATGTCACATGAATATAAAGCATACATCAAATACTATCGTAGATATATTGATGACCTGATTATTATATGGAGCGGTACGGAACAGGAGGCTACAAAATTTGTGAGAGGACTCAATGCCAATGAATGGGGTCTCACATTCACAGCTCATATAGCGAGTGACAAAATTATATATCTAGATCTGGAATTATTTCATATGGATAAGACCATCATGAGCAAAACACACTTCAAAACAGTCGATGGGAATGGGTATTTAGACTTCAATAGTGCTCATTTCCCAAAATATAAAAAGAATATCCCATCAAGTCAATTTCACCGAATCAGGAGAAATAGTACCTTAACATCTGATTACTTAAATCAATCAAAAATTCTTGAAAAAAAGTTCAAAGAAAAAAGATATCCCATGGGAATTGTTGAAACAGCTTTTCAAAACAATTTTAATTTAATGCAATTGGATTGTCTCAATAAACAAAATAAAAAGGGAGAAGAAAGTAAGGAAGATAAAAACCTTTGGAGACACGATTTCATTATGGCATATAACCGGGGTTTCAGTATATCCGCAACAATTTAAAGAAATATTGGTCCTTATTGCAAAAGGACCCTATATTAAAAATAATTTTACCAAAAGAACCACAAATTACTTTCAGAAGGGGCACAACGGTAAAAAGCATCATAGCTCCAAGTAAATTGAAGAAAAAAAGACCCCAAAAAATCAGTGTTGATTCATCGGTTTATAAAAAGGAGGGGGGAGTCTCTAAATGCTTCTTAAAAAAATGCTGCTGCTGCAGGATTATAAATCATGGCGCTAAAGAAATTAATTGTAATAGTACAGGAGAAAAACATAAGATCTCACAAAATCTAACATGCAATTCCGATCACGTGATTTATGTGGTTACCTGTGTCTGTGGTCTTCAATATGTACAGTACAGACCAAAAGTTTGGACACACCTTCTCATTTAAAGATTTTTCTGTATTTTCATAACTTTGAAAATTGTACATTCACACTGAAGGCATCAAAACTATGAATTATCACATGTGGAATTATATACTTAACAAAAAAAGTGTGAAACAACTGAAAATATGTCTTATATTCTAGGTTCTTCAAAAGTAGCCACCTTTTGCTTTGATGACTGCTTTGCACACTCTTGGCATTCTGTTGATGAGCTTCAAGAGGTAGTCATCGGAAATGGTTTTCACTTCACAGGTGTGCCCTGTCAGGTTTAATAAGTGGGATTTCTTGCCTTATAAATGGGGTTGGGGCCATCAGTTGTGTTGTGCAGAAGTCTGGTGGATACACAGTTGATAGTCCTGCTGAATAGACTGTTAGAATTTGTATTATGGCAAGAAAAAAGCAGCTAAGTGAAGAAAAACGAGTGGCCATCATTACTTTAAGAAATGAAGGTCAGTCAGTGCGAAAAATTGGGAAAACTTTGAAAGTGTCCCCAAGTGCAGTTGCAAAAACCATCAAGCGCTACAAAGAAACTGGCTCACATGAGGACCGCCCCAGGAAAGGAAGACCAAAAGTTACCTCTGCTTCTGAGGATAAGTTTATCCGAGTCACCAGCCTCAGAAATCGCAGGTTAACAGCAGCTCAGATTAGAGACCAGGTCAATGCCACACAGAGTTCTAGCAGCAGACACATCTCTACAACAACTGTTAAGAGGAGACTTTGTGCTGCAGGCCTTCATGGTAAAATAGCTGCTAGGAAACCACTGCTAAGGACAGGCAACAGAAGAGACTTGTTTGGGCTAAAGAACGCAAGGAATGGACATTAGACCAGTGGAAATCTGTGCTTTGGTCTGATAAGTCCAAATTTGAGATCTTTGGTTCCAACCACCGTGCCTTTGTGCGACGCAGAAAAGGTGAACGGATGGACTCTACATGCCTGGTTCCCACCGTGAAGCATAGAGGAGGAGGTGTGATGGTGTGGGGGTGCTTTGCTGGTGATACTGTTGGGGATTTATTCAAAATTGAAGGCATACTGAGCCAGCATGGCTACCACAGCATCTTGCAGCGGCATGCTATTTGCCATCCGGTTTGCGTTTAGTTGGACCATCATTTATTTTTCAACAGGACAATGACCCCAAACACACCTCCAGGCTGTGTAAGGGCTATTTGACCAAGAAGGAGAGTGATGGGGTGCTACGCCAGATGACCTGGCCTCCACAGTCACCAGACCTGAACCCAATCGAGCTGGTTTGAGGTGAGCTGGACCGCAGAGTGAAGGCAAAAGGGCCAACAAGTGGTAAGCATCTCTGGGAACTCCTTCAAGATTGTTGGAAGACCATTTCCGGTGACTACCTCTTGAAGTTCATCAAGAGAATGCCACGAGTGTGCAAAGCAGTCATCAAAGCAAAAGGTGGATACTTTGAAGAACCTAGAATATAAGACATATTTTCAATTGTTTCACACTTTTTTGTTAAGTATATAATTCCACATGTGTTAATTCATAGTTTTGATGCCTTCAGTGTGAATGTACAATTTTCATAGTCATGAAAATACAGAAAAATCTTTAAATGAGAAGGTGTGTCCAAACTTTTGGTCTGTACTGTAGGTCGTACAACCCAGACTCTGAGATCAGGCATGAATGGCCACAGACATAATGTAAAAAATGGTTTCTTGAAACAAAGTCTATCTAGACATATAGTGATAAAGCACAATAAAAACTTTGATGTGGAACAGATCACTATAGAATCACTAATTAGAAAAGACATTGAATGCTAAAGAATCATTTTGGATATTTAAATTGCAAGGTTTATTTCCGGATGGTCTGAACGATAAACTAGAACAAGTTTGATCATCATCACAAATACATTTTTATTAGGGATCTTTGTTTTATTATGAATCTCTGTCTTTTTTTTTTTTTTCTTTCATTGTTTATTTATTCAATACTTTTTAACACCAAAAGAACAGTTATGTATTTTTATGTTGAAGTGGTACTTTTTAGCTTTCTAGATAATGGGATGTTGTATTTTTTTTTATTATTCAACGAAAGAAGGAAGAAGGGGAAAGGGGAAGGGAAAAAAAAAGGAAATGAAAATAGACATTTCTTTTTTAACCATTCAATATTTTTTAACACAAAAAGGACAGATGTGTATTTTTGGTTGAAGTGATACTTTTTAGCTTTCTAATAATGGGATGTTAATCAGATTGACATGTTTCTATTTGTTATTTCATATATAATATTATACATAATATTTATATGTTTTTATGATTTTTTTCCTTTTTTTTATATATATATGTATGTATATATGAAAAAAACTGAGAACAATGCAGTATGAAGCACTCCTCCTCTTCCTCTTTTTGAAACCCCTCCCTCTCTCACTCTGGCAAAGGGCTATAAAAGAAGGGTCAAATTCATTTTTTCCATACACCTGAAGAAGGCTGCAAACAGCCAAAACGCGTTGTGTATATAGGTTTTATTGTTTTATATTAGTGTGAATAATAAAAAAATGTCTTTTACTTACGCGCAACCTGAAGTTCCTGCACCTTGATCTCACTTGGTGGCAAAGACAGCGCCATCACCTGGTTCTTCCTTTTGGCAATCAGAGTAATGAGATTCTCCAAAACATAGAAAGGAATGATTTCACATGAACTGACCCCACCCTCAGTTTCACATTATGTACAATCTGAGTAAGTGCTTTCTGTACAAGTGGCGCCGAGTCAATGGCAAAGATGGAAATAGGTTCAGCTAAAGCACAGCAAGCAAGACCATGAGTTTTCACAAACTCAGCATCGCCCATGCTGACCCCAGCTCCACTGTCAACAAACACAGAAATTTTTTCGATTTTGCTCTCTAGCATCACCTCTGCAGTCAGGACAAAGCAGGAACTGCAGTTTGGCCACAAATGCACCCCTTGTTTATCCAACTCCAGACCTCCAAGAGTTAATCGAGTCTCTTTTTGTTTAGGAATTGAAGGACAGGTCCCAACAAAATGTTCCTTTTTCCCACAAAAAAAACATACGCCTTTTTTCTTGCGAATCTCCGGGTAGATGTATGTGACGCGCCCCTGGTCCTGTGTTGCGCTGCGTTGCGCACGCGGGAGCTTACCCGGAGCCGGATCTGTTGAGGGTTGTAGTCTCGTGGCGGTGACCCGGTCCGTGCCCAGGGAGTCAAACTGAGCGGCGATGTATCAGCGGTAGATGTTGGACAACTACGCCACCCGTTGAGTACAGCTAAGGAGCTGCTGCTGCAGGGCAGACCGCTGAGGCCGGTGGTAGGATTGTGCAGCGTGATAGTATAACCCCCAACGGGAGGGGTATGGCCTCAGGGCAGCCGACGTGGATGATGGGGGTAGCAGGAACCACTCGGAGACGGTACGGTGTAGTTCAGGGTCTTTACTGGTGACAAAGATAGACCCTCCCGGAGTACTGGCTGGCGATTGGAGCCTGGTCAGTCCTTGAGCAGATGGGATCTCCCCTGGCCAGGCGGAGTTGTAGGCCTCCCAAACTAACTGTACTCTTCTGGCTACCTTGCTAGAGGCGGGTATAAGTAGCCCACGTCCCTCAGTGTACTGTGTGGTGCTCACCCGTATGGCCGGTGACTCGGGGCCTTCTAGTAGCTTCCGCTCCACGACGGCGGTGCTGGTCCCATGCGTGTGACCGTGCCTTCGGGTTTCTTGGCCAGAGGACCTGGAATCCCCTGCCTGACGGATTCTGCTGCTGGGTAGGAGTTAGTCCCCACAGCCTCGGACTCCGGGTCCGGTAAGAAATCTTCTCAGTCAGGGCGAGCTCTGCAGCTGCCAGCCCCTGACTCCTTGTAACACTGCTCCCACAGAGCTCCTGATGTTCTGTTCCTATATTTGCTTCTTTTCTCTGTCTCTACTTCTTCTCTACTCACTAACCCTGCCTCAGCCCTAGGTTTATATAGGGGAAGTTCTTCCCCTCCCAGGACTGTGCAGGAGGTGTGGCATGCATAGGATTCCTGACCAAGAGACCTCCCACCTGCTCTCAAACGTAATATCTCTATCACTGTGGCAACCAGACCCCTGGGGTGTCACATATGATGCAGAGACACCCCCTAACTGCATAGGTTCCTCCACCTCCCCCAGTACTGGTTCACCCTGAGACCGCTCCCTTGGCAAAGGTACACAACCCCGACAAGAAGGCCCCGGAGAAGGAGGTCGCACCCGTCTATCCCGAAGACGCCTATCCAGACGTATGGCCAAAGACTTGGCAGCCTCCAAGGACTGAGGGGTATCATCTACAGCCAAGGCATCTTTCAACCTTTCCGTTAGCCCCTCACAAAATTGACTTTTAAGTGCTGAGTCATTCCAAAATTTAGGTGCAACTCCAAGTGGTGCCAACATTTTGCAGCTTTTGCCATTTTCATAAAAGGGTTGAACGGTCAGAAAAATGCAGAAAAATTATGTATTTCTAGTGCTTTTTTCTTCTAAGTCTGCTTAATGTATTACTCCGCAGATTCTCACCAAAGCAAGTGTAGGTGGAAAATATGCTCCAAGTACACACTGTGTGCATTTGGCCTTAGGGGGCATACTTTGTGCTTTACTTTTAGCAAAAATCCAATGGCCAGATACTTCCTGTGACTAAATCAGAAAACTGCAGTATAAATTTGAGCCATCAGTAGATGTGCTGCATTTAGCAAATGCTGGAGTCTCGACATAAAATTACCGCGTATAATATTTTTATTACTAATATCATCATCCAGTTATTACTATAAAAGTATATATGTAATGTACATTGGAAATTTGTTTTGAAAAAGTTCTCAAAATCAAGGAACATTAATATCTTATATCTTATAAATGATCATGCAATACCAACTCTTCAACTAAAGAGAAGAAACAGGTGCTTCTACAATACATCAGGTCCATACCGCACGGCTATGTTTAGAATGGTTTGTTTTGATATGTTTGCATAGTACAGTAGACGGAGTACAATTATACAGAGTAAACGCAGTTATGTAATTGCATTCCCAGCCATCACTGGTGACTAAACCATTACGCCAGAATATATTTGCTGGGTGTGCAACATGCAGGATGAAATCTATAGACATTTCGTGTTCTAGGCATTTAAGTTGAATATTCCTTTGATGATTGCAATAGTAATTCCTTACAGAAGTTTCCTGGTTTTATATTTCTGTACTCAAGGGATCTGCGCTGGGTTAACGTAATATCAAGATCTGTGCCTCACCATCCCCTGGTCTAACGCTGTCTCTCCACTGCTGCTTCAGTCTTTGTTTATTGGCGGCAGCACCGACGTTATGAATATATGCACGTCACCGCTGCAGCCAGTCACCGAGCTAAACGGCTGTTGTAGATTTAACTAACTACAGAGCTCAGAGATTGGCTGCAGAGGTGATGCCACAAAAGGCAAGTAGATAGCCACACCTGAAGGAGTTAATATGCTGGTGCCTTGCGTGAAGGACGTTATACCAACTGAGATAGCAAAGAGACTGAAATTAGGTAATTGTAGACCACAGAAATGCGTAAGATACCAGATAAGTTGTTCTAGTGCATCACTGCCAAAGAGAAGTGACCAAGAAAGGGGCTGTGACGAGCAATGAGATAATGTGCTGAGCTGCATTTGGGATGACTCCGAGACAGTGCCAGATTAAAGGAGGAGCTGCTGAAGAGATTGCCAGCAGGCTGTGGAATTGTCACAAGGGCAAGCCTGCATTGTTTTTAAATACTCTTTGACTTCTTCTGTTTATACTAAGCTGTTGCCTCTGGTTAAATTGTTAGAACCATCAAGCTCGTTGCCTCTTGTAAAACTGTAACCACAAATTGCATTGCCTCTTTGTGAGTAAAGATCACTGTAAGGAAACACTATGACCAAGAGTCACTGTGTGCTTCATATTTATAGGGGCAGATCACAACCATTACCACCCAGAGATAAACATTTTGTCTTATGCGCAGCAGCAAAAAGAAAGGGAGTTTTGTAATGGCATGTGGCTAGGATATGCCATCACTAATTGATCATTCAGTTGATCACTTATATGACAAACTCAGTTGGCAGTTTCATACTTCCTATTTGTGACTATGAACTATGTAAGCAAAAGGGATCTATTACGGTTTTGTACATAGCTTATGGTCATGAATTGCACAGAGCAGAGTGTCTAACTTTCTTTAAACTGTCAAGTTTCTTTCAGTTTAGGAACCAACAGATGTTTTTTTTCTAGGGTTTTTCCCTTTACATACCAAATGTTATAAAATAATGGCAGTATAACCTTACACTGTCCATAAACACTTCATCAAAACTTGTCTGAATCCTCTCATTTCTGCAATTGATCTGATATGTGCATGTGGACATCCCGATTGTCCCTCAACCGCTGATTTTGGGAGAAAGATGGATCTGGTCTGGCATGTTGGACATGCCGACATCATGCTGATTGACAGCCGGCCCCCCCAGTTAGGCAGCGGGGAGCCGGCTGTCAGTCATCATGATGTCGGCAGTCCCACCCTGTCAACCGAGCAGATCGAAAAAGAAGCTTCCGCTCTGTTGACAGTACGTCAGCAGAGGCAGCTGAATGGCCGGCAGGAGCGGTTTGTGATCGCTCTGTGCTGGCAAAGAACGGTGTCTGGCACAACAGGCAGGTAGGTAATAACGACCGGCCTGTTAGTGCTTAGACACATTTTTTTTTTTTTACAAAGTCCCGGATATCCCCTTTAAGAGCAGTGTATGTGCACTACATAGGATGGCTATCATGTAATGCTACAGAAATATTTGCCTAGACCTGATTTCTCCAGGCTATAAAAGTTGCTACTTTAAAGGAAATGTGTAAGCAGAAAATGACCTATTGTTTAAATTACGTCATTATGTAAAATGTATTTTTTTAAATAGTTAATATCGTTTTGTCAATTTTCCATATAATATCTAAAAAACCCCCCATAAATCTTGAAATTCTCACACTGTTCCACAGGGACTTATATTAGATTCATACTTCCTCTTCTGTACAGATCACTTTTCAGCAGTCATTATGACTACAGACAGGTTTACATTGACAGATTACCCTTCTAAATAGAGCAGATAATCCAGGATCCACTATTCACAATATGTGATGTCACAGCTCACCTTCGTTCACAATGACTTTGCTCAGATCAGAGCTTGAGTAGAAAATATTTCTATACAAGTCAATAGGGTTGGAATCCGTTTATTGCTGTTTATGTCTGTTTTTGTCCATATGGCTAATTAAAAGAACAAGTATCGAGTCTAATATTGAGTTTAGTGGCCGGTATGAACATTGCAAGATCTCAGATTTTTTTCATTCAAAATGAAAAAAAAGAATCAACATTTTTTAAATGCATTTAACATAAAAACCTGATGTAAACAATACGTCATTTTCTGATGACAGATTCTCTTACATACAGTACATGTCAAACTCCCGCAGAGTGGTTATATTTGGCGCACGACTCCAGAACAGTGGGGCCATTATTCTGTATGTAAGACTATGTGGGGCCCATTATTCTGTATGGAGGACTATGTGAGGCCATTATTCTGTATGGAGGACTATGTGGTGCCATTATACTGTATGGAGTACTATGTGGGGCCCATTATTCTGTATGTAAGACTATGTGGGGCCCATTATTCTGTATGGAGGACTATGTGAGGCCATTATTCTGTATGTAAGACTATGTGGGGTCCATTATACTGTATGGAGGACTATGTGGGGCCATTATTCTGAATGGAGGACTATGTGGGGCCCATTATTCTGTATGGAGGACTATGTGGGGTCCATTATTCTGTACGGAGCACTATGTGAGGCCATTATTCTGTATGTAAGACTATGTGGGGTCCATTATACTGTATGGAGGACTATGTGGGGCCATTATTCTGAATGGAGGACTATGTGGGGCCCATTATTCTGTATGGAGGACTATGTGGGGCCCATTATTCTGTACGGAGCACTATGTGAGGCCATTATTCTGTATGTAAGACTATGTGGGGTCCATTATACTGTATGGAGGACTATGTGGGGCCATTATACTGTAAGGAGGACTATGTGGGCCAATTATACTGTGTGGAGGACTATGTGGGGCCATTATTCTGAATGGATGACTATGTGGGCCCCATTATACTGTATGGAGGGCTATGTGGGGCCCATTATTCTGTATGGAGGACTATGTGAGGTCCATTATTCTGTATGGAGGACTATGTGGGCCCATTATACTGTATGGAGGACTATGTGGGGCCATTATTCTGAATGGAGGACTATGTGGGGCCCATTATTCTGTATGGAGAACTATATGGGGCCCATTATTCTGTACGGAGCACTATGTGAGGCCATTATTCTGTATGTAAGACTATGTGGGGTCCATTATACTGTATGGAGGACTATGTGGGGCCATTATTCGGTATGGAAGAAAGACTATGTGGGGCCCTTTATTCTGTATGGAGGACTATGTGGGGCCCATTTTTCTGTATTGAGGACTATGTGGGGCCCATTATTCTGTATGGAGGACTATGTGAGGCCATTATTCTGTACGGAGGACTATGTGAGGCCCATTATTCTGTACTGAGGACTATGTGGGGCTCATTATACTGTATGGAGGACTATGTGGGCCCATTATACTGTATGGAGGACTATGTGGGGCCATTATTCTGAATGGAGGACTATGTGGGGCCCATTATTCTGTATGGAGGACTATGTGAGGCCATTATTCTGTATGGAAGACTATGTGGGGCCCATTATTCTGTATGGAGGACTATGTGAGGCCATTATTTTATATGGAAGACTATGTGGGGCCCATTATTCTGTATGGAGGACTATGTGGGCCCATTATACAGTATGGAGGACTATGTGGGGCCCATTATTCTGTATGGAGAACTATGTGGGGCCCATTATACTGTATGGATGACTATGTGGGGCCCATTATACTGTATGGAGGACTATGTGGGGCCCGTTATTCTGTATGGAGAACTATGTGGGGCTCATTATACTGTATGGAGGACTATGTGGGGCCCATTATTCTGTATGGAGGACTATGTGGGGTCCATTATACTGTATGGAGGACTATGTGGGCCCATTATACTGTATGGAGTACTATGTGGGGCCCATTATTCTGTATGTAAGACTATGTGGGGCCCATTATTCTGTATGGAGGACTATGTGAGGCCATTATTCTGTATGTAAGACTTTGTGGGGTCCATTATACTGTATGGAGGACTATGTGGGGCCATTATTCTGAATGGAGGACTATGTGGGGCCCATTATTCTGTATGGAGGACTATGTGGGGCCCATTATTCTGTATGGAGCACTATGTGAGGCCATTATTCTGTATGTAAGACTATGTGGGGTCCATTATACTGTATGGAGGACTATGTGGGGCCATTATTCGGTATGGAAGACTATGTGGGGCCCATTATTCTGTATGGAGGACTATGTGAGGCTATTATTCTTTATGTAAGACTATGTGGGCCCCATTATACTGTATGGAGGTCTATGTGGGGCCATTATACTGTATGGAGGACTATGTGGGGCCATTATTCTGAATGGAGGACTATGTGGGGCCCATTATTCTGTATGGAGGACTATGTGGGGCCCATTATTCTGTACGGAGCACTATGTGAGGCCATTATTCTGTATGTAAGACTATGTGGGGTCCATTATACTGTATGGAGGACTATGTGGGGCCATTATACTGTATGGAGGACTATGTGGGCCCATTATACTGTGTGGAGGACTATGTGGGGCCATTTTTCTGAATGGAGGACTATGTGGGGCCCATTATACTGTATGGAGGGCTATGTGGGGCCCATTATTCTGTATGGAGGACTATGTGAGGTCCATTATTCTGTATGAAGGACTATGTGGGCCCATTATACTGTATGGAGGACTATGTGGGGCCATTATTCTGAATGGAGGACTATGTGGGGCCCATTATACTGTATGGAGGGCTATGTGGGGCCCATTATTCTGTATGGAGGACTATGTGGGGTCCATTATTCTGTATGGAGGACTATGTGGGGTCCGTTATTCTGTCTGGAGGACTATGTGGGGCCCATTATTCTGTATGGAGGACTATGTGGGGCCCATTTTTCTGTATGGAGGACTATGTGGGGCCCATTATTCTGTATGGAGGACTATGTGAGGCCATTATTCTGTACGGAGGACTATGTGAGGCCCATTATTCTGTACTGAGGACTATGTGGGGCTCATTATACTGTATGGAGGACTATGTGGGCCCATTATACTGTATGGAGGACTATGTGGGGCCATTATTCTGAATGGAAGACTATGGGGGGCCCATTATTCTGTATGGAGGACTATGTGAGGCCATTATTCTGTATGGAAGACTATGTGGGGCCCATTATTCTGTATGGAGGACTATGTGAGGCCATTATTTTATATGGAAGACTATGTGGGGCCCATTATTCTGTATGGAGGACTATGTGGGCCCATTATACTGTATGGAGGACTATGTGGGGCCCATTATTCTGTATGGAGAACTATGTGGGGCCCATTATACTGTATGGATGACTATGTGGGGCCCATTATTCTGTATGGAGGACTATGTGGGCCCATTATACTGTATGGAGGACTATGTGGGGCCCGTTATTCTGTATGGAGAACTATGTGGGGCTCATTATACTGTATGGAGGACTATGTGGGGCCCATTATTCTGTATGGAGGACTATGTGGGGTCCATTATACTGTATGGAGGACTATGTGGGCCCATTATACTGTATGGAGGACTATGTGGGGCCCATTATTCTGTATGGAGAACTATGTGGGGCTCATTATACTGTATGGAGGACTATGTGGGGCCCATTATTCTGTATGGAGGACTATGTGGGGCCCATTATTCTGTACGGAGCACTATGTGAGGCCATTATTCTGTATGTAAGACTATGTGGGGTCCATTATACTGTATGGAGGACTATGTGGGGCCATTATTCGGTATGGAAGACTATGTGGGGCCCATTATTCTGTATGGAGGACTATGTGAGGCTATTATTCTTTATGTAAGACTATGTGGGCCCCATTATACTGTATGGAGGTCTATGTGGGGCCATTATACTGTATGGAGGACTATGTGGGGCCATTATTCTGAATGGAGGACTATGTGGGGCCCATTATTCTGTATGGAGGACTATGTGGGGCCCATTATTCTGTACGGAGCACTATGTGAGGCCATTATTCTGTATGTAAGACTATGTGGGGTCCATTGTACTGTATGGAGGACTATGTGGGGCCATTATACTGTATGGAGGACTATGTGGGCCCATTATACTGTGTGGAGGACTATGTGGGGCCATTTTTCTGAATGGAGGACTATGTGGGGCCCATTATACTGTATGGAGGGCTATGTGGGGCCCATTATTCTGTATGGAGGACTATGTGAGGTCCATTATTCTGTATGAAGGACTATGTGGGCCCATTATACTGTATGGAGGACTATGTGGGGCCATTATTCTGAATGGAGGACTATGTGGGGCCCATTATACTGTATGGAGGGCTATGTGGGGCCCATTATTCTGTATGGAGGACTATGTGGGGTCCATTATTCTGTATGGAGGACTATGTGGGGTCCGTTATTCTGTCTGGAGGACTATGTGGGGTCCATTATTCTGTAGGGAGGACTATGTGGGGTTCGTTATTCTGTCTGGAGGACTATGTGGGGCCCATTATTCTGTATGGAGGACTATGTGGGGCCCATTTTTCTGTATGGAGGACTATGTGGGGCCCATTATTCTGTATGGAGGACTATGTGAGGCCATTATTCTGTACGGAGGACTATGTGAGGCCCATTATTCTGTACTGAGGACTATGTGGGGCTCATTATACTGTATGGAGGACTATGTGGGCCCATTATACTGTATGGAGGACTATGTGGGGCCATTATTCTGAATGGAAGACTATGGGGGGCCCATTATTCTGTATGGAGGACTATGTGAGGCCATTATTCTGTATGGAAGACTATGTGGGGCCCATTATTCTGTATGGAGGACTATGTGAGGCCATTATTTTATATGGAAGACTATGTGGGGCCCATTATTCTGTACGGAGGACTATGTGGGCCCATTATACTGTATGGAGGACTATGTGGGGCCCATTATTCTGTATGGAGAACTATGTGGGGCCCATTATACTGTATGGATGACTATGTGGGGCCCATTATTCTGTATGGAGGACTATGTGGGCCCATTATACTGTATGGAGGACTATGTGGGGCCCGTTATTCTGTATGGAGAACTATGTGGGGCTCATTATACTGTATGGAGGACTATGTGGGGCCCATTATTCTGTATGGAGGACTATGTGGGGTCCATTATACTGTATGGAGGACTATGTGGGCCCATTATACTGTATGGAGGACTATGTGGGGCCCATTATTCTGTATGGAGAACTATGTGGGGCTCATTATACTGTATGGAGGACTATGTGGGGCCCATTATTCTGTATGGAGGACTATGTAGGGTCCATTATACTGTATAGAGGACTATGTGAGCCCATTATACTGTATGGAGGACTATGTGGGGCCATATTCTGAATGGAGGACTATGTGGGGCCCATTATACTGTATGGAGGGCTATGTGGGGCCCATTATTCTGTATGGAGGACTATGTGAGGTCCATTATTCTGTATGGAGGACTATGTGGGCCCATTATACTGCATGGAGGACTATGTGGGGCCATTATTCTGAATGGAGGACTACGTGGGGCCCATTATACTGTATAGTGGGCTATGTGCAACCATTATTCTGTATGGAAGACTATGTGGGGTCCATTATTCTTTATGGAGGACTATGTGGGGCCCGTTATTCTGTCTGGAGGACTTTGTGGGGCCTATTATTCTGTATGGAGGAATATGTGGGGCCCATTATTCTGTATGGAGGACTATGTGGAGCCTATTATTCTGTATGGAGGAATATGTGGGGCCCATTATTCTGTACGGAGGACTATGTGAGGCCTATTATTCTGTACTGAGGACTATGTGGGGCTCATTATACTGTATGGAGGACTAAGGGAGGCCCATTATACTGTATGTAGAACTATGTGGGGCCAATTATTCTGTATGGAGGGCTATGTGTTGCCTATCATACTGTATGGAGGACTATGTGAGGCCCATTATACTGTATGGAGACTATGTGGGGCCATTATTCTGTATGGGGGACTATGTGGGGCCATTATTCTGTATGGAGGACTATGTGGGGCCCATTATTCTGTATGGAAGACTATGTGGGGCCCATTATTTTGTATGGAGGACACTGTGTGGGCCATTATTCTGTATGGAGGACTATGTGGGGCCCATAATACTGTATGGAGGACTATGTGAGGCCCATAATACTGTATTGAGGACTATGTGAGGCCCATTATTCTGTATGGAGGACTATGTGTAGCCTATTATTCTGTATTGGGGACTATGGGTGGCCCATTATTCTGTATGGAGCACTATGTGGGGCCCATTATACTTTATGGATGACTATGTGGGGTCCATTATACTGTATACTGGTTGGCCCGCGTTCAAGTTTTTCATTTTGGCCCTCTGTGCATTTGAGTTTTACATCTGTGTTTTAAACAGTAGATACAGAAAATCTGCTTCTCAATGTACACATTATAACCTACAGTCATGGCCAAAAGTTTTGAGAATGACACCAAAATTATATTTTCACATGATCTGCTGGCCTCTGGTTTTTATTAGTGTTTGTCTGATGTTTATATCACATACAGAAATATAATTGCAATCATATTATGAGTACAATAGGTTATATTGACAGTTAGAATGAGTTAATGCAGCAAGTCAATATTTGCAGTGTTGCCCCTTCTTCTTCAAGACCTCTGTAATTCTCCCTGGCATGCTCTCAATCAACTTTTGGACCAAATCTTGACTGATAGCAGTCCATTCTTGCATAATCAATGCTTGCATTTTGCCAGAATTTGTTGGTTTTTGTTTGTCCACCCGTCTCTTGATGATTGACCACAAGTTCTCAATGGGATTAAGATCTGGGGAGTTTCCAGGCCATGGACCCAAAATCTCTATGTTTTGTTCCATAAGCCATTTAGTTATCACCTTTGCTTTATGGCAAGGTGCTCCATCATGCTGGAAAAGGCATTGTTGGGTGCCAAACTGCTCTTGGACGGTTGGGAGAAGTTGCTCTTGGAGGACATTCTGGTACCATTCTTTATTAATGGCTGTGTTTTTAGGCAAGACTGTGAGCGAGCCGATTCCCTTGGCTGAGAAGCAACCCCACACATGAATGGTTTCAGGATGCTTTACAGTTGGCATGAGACAAGACTGGTGGTAGCGCTCACCTCTTCTTCTCCGAATAAGCTGTTTTCCAGATGTCCCAAACAATCGAAAAGGGGATTCATCAGCGAAAATGACTTTGCCCCAGTCCTCAGCAGTCCACTCCCTGTACCTTTTGCAAAATATCAGTTGGTCACTGATGTTTTTTCTGGAGAGAAGTGGCTTCTTTGTTGCCCTCCTTGAAACCAGCCCTTGCTCAAAGAGTCTCCGCCTCACAGTGCGTGCAGAAGCACTCACACCAGCCTGCTGCCATTCCTGAGCAAGCTCGGCACTGCTGGTAGTCCGTTCCCGCAGCTGAAACAGTTTTAAGATACGGTCCTGGCGCTTGCTGGTCTTTCTTGGGCGCCCTGGAGCCTTTTTGACAACAATGGAAGCTCTCTCCTTGAAGTTCTTGATGATGTGATAGATTGTTGACTGAGGTGCAATCTTTGAAGCTGCGATACTCTTCCCTGTTAGGCCATTTTTGTGCAGTGCAATGATGGCTGCACGTGTTTCTTTAGAGATAACCATGGTTAACTGAAGAGAAACAATGATACCAAGAACCAGCCTCCTTTTAAAGTGTCCAGTGATGTCATTCTTACTTAATCATGACTGATTGATTGCCAGCCCTGTCCTCATCAACACCCACACCTGTGTTAATGGATCAATCACTAAAACGATGTTAGCTGCTCCTTTTAAGGCAGGACTGCAATGATGTTGAAATGTGTTTTGGGGGTTAAAGTTCATTTTCTGGGCAAATATTGAAGTACAGTAATTGCTGTTAAGCTGATCACTCTTTGACATTCAGGAGTATATGCAAATTGCCATTACAAAAATGAAGCAGTAAACTTTGGAAAAATTACTATTTGTCTCATTCTCAATACTTTTGGCCATGACTGTAGATCCATGCAAAAACTGAGAAAGACATTTTAGAATGCAGGTAATAAATCAGTTTGTACTGCAAATTACCCTGGGAGTATAAAGCTCATAACATTCTGTACTACAAAACATGTGCAACTTCACCCTATTCTACCATTTTAGTTTTAAAAGGCTGGTCGTCTTTATACACACACCCAAATGTATCCAGCAAGAAGCTTAAATGTGACACATTCACTAATTATTTGAATAAATGTTGTTTTATTTTTTAAAAGAAAGCCTCTATTTCCGCTGGATTGTTTCTCGCTTCATTCACTAATTACAGTGCTGGCCAAAAGTATTGGCACCCCTGCAATTCTGTCAGATAATACTCAGTTTCTTCCTGAAAATGATTGCAATCACAAATTCTTTGGTATTATTATCTTCATTTAATTTGTCTTCAATGAAAAAAACACAAAAAGAATTGTCATAAAGCCAAATTGGATATAATTCCACACCAAACCTAAAAAAGGGGGTGGACAAAAGTATTGGCACCCTTTGAAAAATCATGTGATGCTTCTCTAATTCGTGTAATTAATAGCACCTGTAACTTACCTGTGGCACCTAACAGGTGTTGGCAATAACTAAATCACACTTGCAGCCAGTTACCATGGATTAAAGTTGACTCAACCTCTGTCCTGTGTCCTTGTGTGTACCAAATTGAGCATGGAGAAAAGAAAGAAGACCAAAGAACTGTCTGAGGACTTGAGAAACCAAATTGTGAGGAAGCATGAGCAATCTCAAGGCTACAAGTCCATCTCCAAAGACCTGAATGTTCCTGTGTCTTCCGTGCGCAGTGTCATCAAGAAGTTTAAAGCCCATGGCACTGTGGCTAACCTCCCTAGATGTGGACGGAAAAGAAAAATTGACAAGAGATTTCAACGCAAGATTGTGCGGATGGTGGATAGAGACCCTCGACTAACATCCAAACAAGTTCAAGCTGCCCTGCAGTCCAAGGGTACAACAGTGTCAACCCGTACTATCCGTCGGCGTCTGAATGAAAAGGAACTGTATGGTAGGATACCCAGGAAGACAACACTTCTTACCCCGAGACATAAAAAAGCCAGGCTGCAGTTTGCCAAAACTTACCTGAGAAAGCCTAAAACGTTTTGGAAGAATGTTCTCTACTCAGATGAGACAAAAGTAGAGCTTTTTGGGAAAAAGCATCAACATAGAGTACACAAGAAAAAAAAAGAGGCATTCAAATAAAAGAACACTGTCCCTACAGTCAAACATGGCGGAGGTTCCCTGATGTTTGGGGTTGCTTTGCTGCCTCTGGCACTGGACTGCTTGACCGTGTGCATGGCATTATGAAGTCTGAAGACTACCAACAAATTTTGCAGCATAATGTAGGGCCCAGTGTGAGAAAGCTGGGTCTCCCTCAGAGGTCATGGGTCTTCCAGCAGGACAATGACCCAAAACACACTTCCAAAAGCACTATAAAATGGTTTGAGAGAAAGCACTGGAGACTTCTAAGGTGGCCAGCAATGAGTCCAGACCTGAATCCCATAGAACACCTGTGGAGAGATCTCAAAATGGCAGTTTGGAGAAGGCACCCTTCAAATATCAGGGACCTGGAGCAGTTTTCCAAAGAAGAATGGTCTACAATTCCAGCAGAGCATTGTAAGAAACTCATTGATGGTTACAGGAAGCGGTTGTTCGCAGTTATTTTGGCTAAAGGTTGTGCAACCAAGTATTAGGCTGAGGGTGCCAATACTTTTGTCCGGCCCTTTTTTGGCGTTTTGTGTTAAATGATCAATGATTTGATTGTTGCTTCATTCTCTTTTGTGTTTTTTCCTTGCAAGCAAATTAAATGAAGAGAATAATACCAAAGAATTTGTGATTGCAATCATTTTCAGGAAGAAACTGAGTATTATCTGACAGAATTGCAGGGGTGCCAATACTTTTGGCCAGCACTGTATATTGTATTTACAACCGTAAAACAGATACAATATATATTTAAATAAAATCAAGAGAAAAAAAAAAAATGCCAACTGGTCATTTTCTCTCTGCTTTTGTCCTTTCCTGACTTTTTCTTTTTATGCTGTGACAGCACTGTGCACCTAGTGACATTTTGTGTGCATCATTAAGTTCTATAAGATCATCATGTACTGTGCTGTTGACTCGCCCCCTGGGCCTAGTGTGGACGTGTGTGGGTTACCCGGAGCCGGGTCTCTGGGGATTGTAGTCTCCGTGGCGGCGACCCGGTCCCGTGGCTCAGGGTGGTCAGGCCGATGGCAGTCTTTTAGGGGTTTTAAGTTAATTGTCCGACTACGTCACCCGTGGATTGCGGTCAGGGTGTACCGCCGCTGCGAGGCAGTCCGCTGAGGCTGGTGTGGTGTGCGCAGCAAAAGATGGGATAATTCCCCACTAGAGGAGTATGGCCTCAGGGCAGGGAACGTGGATGATGGGAGTGATGGTGCGCGGGCGTCCCAGCACTAGTAGTGCTGGTGCGGCGATGAGCAGGAACGACTCAGAGTCTTTGAAGTGCAGTTCAGGGTCTTTACTGGTGAAATTAAGGCAGACCCTCCCGGGAGTACTGGCTAGCATAAGGGGCCTGGTCAGTCTGCGAGCAAACAGGAGTTCCCCTGGCCAGGTGGAGTTGTAGGCCTCCCCGTCTATCTGCACTCTTTCTGGCTACCTTGCTGTAAGCAGGTAGAAGTAGCCCATGTCCCTGAGTATACCGTGTGGTGCTCACCCGTATGGCTGGTGACTTGGGGCCTTCTGTTAGCCTCCGCTCCTGGATTGCGGTGCTGGTCCCTTCCTTGTGACTGAGCCTTCGGGCTTCTATGGCCAGAGGACCTGGAATCCCCTGCCGGCTAGTTTCTGCTGCTGGGTGAATATCAGTCCCCACAGCCTTGGACTCCTGTGTCCGGTTCCTAGATTCTTCTGCCAGGGCGAGCTATATCTCTGCTTAGCTTCCAGCCCCTGGTCTTCTGCTCCTAGCTCCTACAGAGCTCCTGCTGTTTCTTTCCCTGTGTCTGGAGCTGTCTCCAGGCTCTGACTGAACTCCCTAATCCCGCCCCAGACCCAGTTTATAAGGGCAGATTCCTCCCCTCCCAGGTCTGGGCAGGAAGTGTTGCATGCTTAGGGCCCCTGACCAGAGAAACCTCCCACTTGCTCTCAGATGTAATATTTCTATTACTGTGGCAACCAGACCCCTGGGGTGCCACTTTCCCCCCTAGTGAATTTTAGTACTCCAGGACTAAACACATTTTTAAGAAAACACAAATACAGGGTATAAACAATAATACAACATATATACAAGAAGCTTTAGTCTTTAGAGGTCACGGCGTGTCCATAACCGGGTGTCCATATCACCCAACAAGGTGAAGTCTTGGCATAACCTGTCAGTCCAAATAAACCTGAAGGGTAACTAGAGAAACATAATTAATGAACAGGCAACAAAAACATAAACCATTTTCAACATTTGCAGTTTACAGGTATCACAGTTTAGATTCTCCAGCGAGCGGGCATCTGTCCTCTAGTGCTCCTGGTGGACCTACGTAACCCACTATCTGGTTCTGCACTACAGGGTGTAGGAGGTGTTGCGGGTAGGTCTGGCAGCTTTCTGCGTACTCTTTGGCTTACTAGGGGCACGGCAGGCTCACCACTAGCAGAGGGTTGATTCTCCTGGGCTGCTGGTATGGATTATTCTGCCTCCTGGGCTGGCTGCTCTTCTGACGCTACCTGTTCTTCTGTAGGTCCTTGAGGGGCTGGCTGGAGAAAGGTGAGGACGGGTACCACGACTGCGTTGTTGATCAGAGTCCAGGACCGGGGAAAGTCTCCGAGTACGGTACTGATCATTTCTTCCCTTTCCTCTGCGGGTTAAGGGTTTTCTTGATCTTCTTCGGGGCTTTGCAGCTGCTCAGGACACTTCTTCAGGTGGTCTCTGGAGACAATGGCTGTGGTCTCTCCTCCATCCTTACTGATGATACATACTTTTGGGTTCTCATGACTTGAGGGCAGTACGGTGTACGGGTCCTTCTCCCACTGGTCATCCAACTTGTGGAGCCGTCTCTTTCTCTTCAAGACCTGCTCTCCAGATACCAGGGGAACAGCAGGAGCATACTGGTTATAAGCCTTCTCTTGCCTTTCTCTTGCTTGAGACAGACTTCGCTCGACGCTTTCCTGTACTTTCCGATACTGCTGCTGCCGTTCTGTATCCCAGTCTGCCTCTGGCGAGGTGTCCTCAGGTGTCAGGACTCCCATATCCAGGTCAATAGGCAGCTTACCAGGTCTTGCTCTCATTAGGTAAGCCGGGGTACAGTTGGTGGAGCCTACGGGGATGTGATTGTACAAGTCCACCAAATCAGGCAGTTTTTCAGGCCACAGACTGCGTTCTTCCAGGGGCAACGTTTTTAGCAAGTCTATCACCATCTGGTTCATTTTCTCACATAGTCCGTTGATCTGAGGGTGATAGGGCGTTGTTCTTATCTTCCTGCAGCCATACAGATTGCAGAACTCCTGGAAGACCTCCGCTTCGAAGGCTGATCCTTGGTCCGTCAGCACTTGCTCCGGGTACCCGTGTGGACGGCAGAAGTGCAGCTGGAAGGCCCTGGCTGCTGTTTGGGCCGTTAAGTCCTTGACAGGGACCACCACTAGAAACCGGGAGTAGTGATCTACAATAGTGAGGGCGTAGACGTACCCAGATTTGCTTGGAGCCAGTTTCACATGGTCCAGGGCTACCAGTTCCAGTGGCTGCCTGGTGATGATGGGCTGCAGGGGACTCTTCTGGCTGGCACGGTCCTTTCTTCTTAGGTTGCACGGGCCACAGTCTCTGCACCACCTCTCGATGGCTCCTCTCATGCCTACCCAGTAGAACCGTTCACGCAACAAGAACTCCAGCTTTTTCCATCCGAAGTGTCCTGCTCCGTCATGGTACGCCTCCAGAACCATAGCCGCGTCTCGTCTTGGGACCACTACCTGCCAGGTCAGCTCATGTGTTCTAGAGTCGACCATTCTCCGGCACAGCTTCTCCTTGTAAAGAAACAGCCTGCTTTTCTCCTTCCACAGTTGCTTGGTCTCCTCCGGAGCGTCTGGGTCAAGACGGGCATCAGCCTGTGTCAGCATTTCCTTCACCAGACGGACTGCGGGATCACTGTCTTGTGTCTCTGCCCAGCTGTAGTGGGGTAAGGGGTTGAACGTAGCAGAGCGCCTATCCCTCACACGGTGGGAAGGGAATACAGGGTAATCCCATGGCGGTGGAACGCAGGGAGCTCGATTTCTTCCAGTTCTTCTGGATCTTCCCCTACGTCCGGTAGGTTTGGCATCCTGGACAGGGCATCCACGTTGGCACTTGAGCATCCCGCCCGGTATTTGATGGTGAATTCATAGTTGGACAGGCGGGCCATCCATCTCTGCTCCAGGGCACCAAGTTTTGCAGTGTCCAGGTGTGTCAACGGTTGTTATCCGTGTACACGGTGAACTTGGAAGAGGCAAGGTAATGCTTGAAACGTTCGGTCACTGCCCACACCACCGCCAGGAACTCTAGCTTGAATGAGCTATAATTCTCAGGGTTTCTCTCTGTGGGCCGTAGTTTTCGGCTGGCATAAGCGATTATCCGTTCTTTCCCCTGCTGGATCTGGAACAGTACGGCTCCTAGCCCGATGTTGCTCGCGTCCGTTTGGAGGATAAAGGGCTGGCCGTAGTCAGGGTACGCCAGGATTTCATCCCCCGTGAGGGCCATCTTCAGCTGGCGGAAGGACTCCTCTTCTAGCTTTTCCCACCTGAAGGGCGGCTTCGGGTTTTTTGCCTTCCTGGATTGACCTATCAGGAGGTCCAGCATAGGGGCTGCCATTTTGGTGAAACCGGGAATGAATCTTCGGTAGTAGCCTACCAACCCGAGGAACTGCCGCACTTCCTTTATGCTGGAGGGTCTTGGCCAGTCTTTAATCACGGTGATCTTATCGGGGTCGGGAGCCACTCCGTCAGCACTCACCACGTGTCCTAGGTACTGCACCTTTGGTTTCAGCAGGTGACACTTGGAGGGTTTCACCTTGAGGCCGTAGCTTGCCAGGGCGTTAAACACTTCTGCCAGGTGTTTCAGATGGTCCTCGTAGGTTTTGGAATAGACTATGACATCATCCAGGTATAACAGGACTGTCTCGAAATTCCGGTGTCCCACTTGCTCTCAGACGTAATATTTCTATTACTGTGGCAACCAGACCCCTGGGGTGCCACACTGTGACTTTTCTATTTGTATAATACTGTGTTGTTTAGATTAGACTTGTCTTATGACATCACTGTTCATGTGATTTTTGTGCTTTGTTAGTTAATCCCTTTACCCCTAAAGGCTGTTTGGACGTTATTGACCAGGCCAATTTTTACAATTCTGACCAGTGTCACTTTATGACGTAATAACTCAGGAACGCTTCAACGGATCCCCCTGATTCTGAGATTGTTTTTTCCATGACATATCGTACTTCTTTATAGCGGTAAAATTTCTTTGATATGACTTGCATTTATTTGTGAAAAAATCGGAAATTTGGCAAAAATTTTGAAAATTTTTGCAATTTTCAAACTTTGAATTTTCATGTCCATAAATCAGAGATTGTCACACAAAATAGGTAATAAATAACATTTCCCACATGTCTGCTTTACATCAACACAATTTTGGAACCAAAATTTACAAAACCATTTTTTTAGGGACCACATCACATTTGAAGTGACTTTGAGGGGCCTTTATGACAGAAAATACCCAAAAGTGACACCATTCTAAAAACTGCACCCCTCAAGATGCTCAAAACCACATTCAAGAAGTTTATTAACCCTTCAGGTGCTTCACAGGAATTTTTAGAATGTAGAAGAAAACAATGAACATTTAGCTTTTTTTTCACAAAAATGTTACTTTAGACCCAATTTTCTTTATTTTCGCAGGGGTAACAAGAAAAAATGGACCCCAAAATTTGTTGTGCAATTTCCTCTGAGCACGTAGATACCCCATACGTGGGGAAAAAACACTGTTTGGACGCACGGCAGGGTTTGGAAGGGAAGGAGCGCCATTTGACTTTTTGATTGTAAAATTTGCTTGAATAATTAGCGGACGCCATGTTGCGTTTAGAGAGCCCCTGATGTGCCTAAACAGTGGAAACCCCCACAAGTGACACCATTTTGGAAACTAAACCCCTCATGGAACTTATCTAGATGTGTGGTGAGCACCTTGAACCCCCAGGTGCTTCAAAGAGGTTTATAACTAGTGTTGAGCCACCCCCGTAGTGTTCGAGTTCGGTTCGGTTCATCGAACACCCTTGTGTTCGCCGAACTGTTCGTCGAACTGTTCGTCGAACACCTTCGAACACCGTTAAAACCAATGGCAGGCAAACAAAAGCACATAGAAACTCATAGAAAACACCTTCAAAGGTGTCCAAAAGCTGACAAACTGCTCAGAAGACATAACTAACACATGGAAAAGTGACAAGTACATATAGTCATGCGAAAAGAAAAGAGGTGGAGGAGTAAAAGGAGGGGGAGACACAGATATAGGCATGTCATACCCTTCTAAAATCCAAAAAGTGAGAAGCCGACACGGCCAGTCCGTTCCTGCCCGTGCCACCTCAGTTTGTGCCAGAGCCGCGGTGGACCCTGACGGCCAGCCCCCCTCTCCCAATACTGGTGCCTGTCCGCTGGTGGGTCGAGCGAGCCCCCCTGTGGTGGAGGCAGCTCTAAGCTTTTTAATTTAAATTGTCTCTCTAATTTGAATGAATACACTTTAAATCCTTTTACAAGGATCTATTGAAGGGCAAGTCTCATGCCAGCAGCCGCGTAATTCCAGCTCCAGTAGCGTCCACTAAAGCTGCTGCAGTTAAAAAGCTTTTATAAGGATCGAGCTCGGCTGTCCACCGCAAGGCGTCCTACCGCCAGTCCCAGCCCCTATGCCTTGGGGTGCCTCCCCGATGCTCTTCACTGAGTATCCCGTGGTCCCGAAGCATTTCTTTTGAAAAAATTAAGTGTCCAAACTACAGGTGGTGTAGCTTGCTTAACAGCCGGGATAATCCGCTGACTAGCAGACACTGCTACTAGGCACAAAGTATTTCCTAGGCTAGATGCAGTTAAAAATTTGTAATTAGATACTCTAGTTGGATGCTGAGAAAGCCTTCCATAGAGTCTCCTGGCACGCCATATATTATTTTCTTAAAAAGCTTTGGGTAGGGGTCTAGGGGACCCTTTTATAGCCAAAATCACGGCCCTGTATCGCAATGCGTCACCTAGGCTGAAGATAAATGGAACTGTAGCACTCCGAGGGCTCGGTTGCTGAAGAGGTATTGCACCTCACCCAGAGGTGTGATATCTCACTCTCAGGTAAGGATGGAGTGTGGATCAGGACCCCGACACCTGCATGCATTACACCACATTGCCGTGGGGCAGGGCGACCAATATGCCCCTGAGATGGGCACGACAGTCCCTGTCCCTGGCTGGAGTGGGGGGAGGGAACACTGAGGAAGGGGAACCCTGTAGTGCAGAAGCAGGGAGGAAGCAGCTCCTGGGTGCATTGAGAAGGGAGTATAAAAGGTGGGCACCATCTTAGTTCAGTGCAGAGAAGTCTGAGCAGAAGTGACAGGGAGCATGGGCTCTGCATGAGCTCTGCTCCAGAGGCGGGCCTAGTAACAGAGGCCCAGGTCTGGAAGAGGGAGAAGGAAGGAAGAGGAGCGGAGAAGGCTCCAGGGATCCCAGGGGTGTGGACAGGCGAGTCGCCACCGCACGCCCGAATCCACCTGCGTGGAGGGGTCAGGCCAAAGGGGGAGACTGGTCCCCGAAACTAGTGGAGGCGGGAAATGACCCTCAGCTAGAAACCGGAGGCTGTGACATTTTATGTGGCGCAGCCCCTCGCTACACCTGCTAGGAGGGCAGCACATAGGGTCAGGGAAACTGGCGCCAAGTTTACCAAGAGGAGGCCCGAGGCAGCCGGACAGAAGGGTTGGTAAGAAAGGCCAGACAAAGGACACACAAAGGGGGTCCTGTGAAGCGCTCCAAAGTTATCTGGGAGCTGTCTGAGCCCCTCACCTGGTGAGCACAGTACGACATGGGCAGCCGTTACCTGCAGAAGTGGTCTGGATAATAAGAACTGTGAGTAAAGGCCCTGGACTGCATCACTGACTCCGTGTCGTTACTGCTGCTGCCCTGCACCATCACCCCCATCCTCCACATACACTGCCCTGAGGCTATACTCCTCCCGTGGGGAGTTATGCTATGCTCTGCTGCACCCACAACACCAGCCTCAGCGGTCTGCCCTGCAGCGGCGGTTCACTCTGACCGCAATCCACGGGTGGCGTAGTCGGACATTTAAACATCAAAACCACATAAATAGTTCCGCCACTGGTTTGACCGCCCTGAACCACGGAACCGGGTCGCCGCCACGGAGATTACAACCACCAGCATCCACCAAAAAGGGTCCGGCTCCGGATGTCCCAAGGCCCAGGGGGCGCGTCAGAACATTTTCATCACCTTTCATAATCACCAATGGGACAAGGCAGGGATGTCCTCTGTCCCTTCTCTTATACATCCTAGTGACGGAGCACCTGCTCTCATCAATTCGCCATAACCCCAATATTAGGTGGATTAAGGTGGGAGGCACCGAGTACAAGTGCTCTGCATTTGCTGATGATGTCAATCACATATATCCATCAGCAGGCTGTTATGGCTGAAATAGATCACTTTGTTACATGGTCAAATTTTAAAATAAATACAGTGAAGTCTGAGGTTCTCGATGTCTCCCTACCCAAATCCATACAGGATTCCATCCAGTCCAACTTTCCCTTTGCCTGGCCCTCACAGGGTATCAAATTCTTAGGAATTCCTATTCATAGAGGCCTCTCCCGTCTATGTTATCTTAATTTTGGGCCCTTTATTGAACAACTCCATACAGACCACGGTTGGCAAGTTAGAACTGTAAGATTCACTACGTGAACCATGGGTGTTTTGTGGAAAAGCACATGTACACTGTGTTCCAAATTATTATGCAAAAAGTGTTTAGGAGTGATAAGGGAAGAATTTGTTTGTTTGTCAGTTAAACTCATTGATGGTGATGTGTGTCAGGGCTCTTTATATCACTGTAAGCAACTGCAGACACCTATGCTAATTAGTTTGGCAGGTGTGTCCAATGAACGGCAAGACTACTTAAGAAGGCTGTCCCACATTATTAAGCAGCCTACATTTTCTGCCAAAATGGTAAAGAAAAAGGATGTGTCGGCTGCTGAGAAGCAACAAATTGTGGAGTGTTTAGTAGTGTTGAGCCACCCCCGTAGTGTTCGAGTTCGGTTTGGTTCGTCGAACACCCGTGTGTTCGCCGAACTGTTCGTCGAACTGTTCGTCGAACACCTTCGAACACCGTTAAAACCAATGGCAGGCAAACAAAAACACATAGAAACACATAGAAAACACCTTCAAAGGTGTCCAAAAGCTGACAAACTGCTCAGAAGACATAACTAACACATGGAAAAGTGACAAGTACAGTCATGGCCAAAAGTATTGAGAATGAGACAAATAGTAATTTTTCCAAAGTTTACTGCTTCATTTTTGTAATGGCAATTTGCATATACTCCTGAATGTCAAAGAGTGATCAGCTTAACAGCAATTACTGTACTTGCAAAGTCAATATTTGCCCAGAAAATGAACTTTAATCCCCAAAACACATTTCAACATCATTGCAGTCCTGCCTTAAAAGGAGCAGCTAACATCGTTTTAGTGATTGATCCATTAACACAGGTGTGGGTGTTGATGAGGACAGGGCTGGCAATCAATCAGTCATGATTAAGTAAGAATGACATCACTGGACACTTTAAAAGGAGGCTGGTTCTTGGTATCATTGTTTCTCTTCAGTTAACCATGGTTATCTCTAAAGAAACACGTGCAGCCATCATTGCACTGCACAAAAATGGCCTAACAGGGAAGAGTATCGCAGCTTCAAAGATTGCACCTCAGTCAACAATCTATCACATCATCAAGAACTTCAAGGAGAGAGCTTCCATTGTTGTCAAAAAGGCTCCAGGGCGCCCAAGAAAGACCAGCAAGCGCCAGGACCGTATCTTAAAACTGTTTCAGCTGCGGGATCGGACTACCAGCAGTGCCGAGCTTGCTCAGGAATGGCAGCAGGCTGGTGTGAGTGCTTCTGCACGCACTGTGAGGCGGAGACTCTTTGAGCAAGGGCTGGTTTCAAGGAGGGCAGCAAAGAAGCCACTTCTCTCCAGAAAAAACATCAGTGACCAACTGATATTCTGCAAAAGGTACAGGGAGTGGACTGCTGAGGACTGGGGCAAAGTCATTTTCGCTGATGAATCCCCTTTTCGATTGTTTGGGACATCTGGAAAACAGCTTATTCGGAGAAGAAGAGGTGAGCTCTACCACCAGTCTTGTCTCATGCCAACTATAAAGCATCCTGAAACCATTCATGTGTGGGGTTGCTTCTCAGCCAAGGGAATCGGCTCGCTCACAGTCTTGCCTAAAAACACAGCCATTAATAAAGAATGGTACCAGAATATCCTCCAAGAGCAACTTCTCCCAACCGTCCAAGAGCAGTTTGGCGCCCAACAATGCCTTTTCCAGCATGATGGAGCACCTTGCCATAAAGCAAAGGTGATAACTAAATGGCTTATGGAACAAAACAGAGATTTTGGGTCCATGGCCTGGAAACTCCCCAGATCTTAATCCCATTGAGAACTTGTGGTCAATCATCAAGAGACGGGTGGACAAACAAAAACCAACAAATTCTGGCAAAATGCAAGCATTGATTATGCAAGAATGGACTGCTATCAGTCAAGATTTGGTCCAAAAGTTGATTGAGAGCATGCCAGGGAGAATTACAGAGGTCTTGAAGAAGAAGGGGCAACACTGCAAATATTGACTTGCTGCATTAACTCATTCTAACTGTCAATATAACCTATTGGTACTCATAATATGATTGCAATTATATTTCTGTATGTGATATAAACATCAGACAAACACTAATAAAAACCAGAGGCCAGCAGATCATGTGAAAATATAATTTTGGTGTCATTCTCAAAACTTTTGGCCATGACTGTACATATAGTCATGCGAAAAGAAAAGAGGTGCAGGAGTAAAAGGAGGGGGAGACACAGATATAGGCATGTCATGCCCTTCTAAAATCCAAAAAGTGAGAAGCCGACACGGCCAGTTCGTTCCTGCCCGTGCCACCTCCGTGTCGCCGGGTTTGTGCCAGAGCCGCGGTGGACCCTCACGGCCAGCCCCCCTCTCCCAATACTGGTGCCTGTCCGCTGGTGGGTCGAGCCCCCCCGCAGTGGGGGGGGGTAACATCTGCAGAAGAAAGACCATCTTCCAGCCAGGCTAAGATGTCGACTTCTTTTCGTGGACAATGTGATACGATCCCTTTCTTACGGACACGCCCATCGCTACAAATTCCAGATGAGGCACAAAAACAGCAGGTGCTTCAGCGGATATCAAGTGCTCCTTCAAGTGGGCTCTCCTCCACCTCAATTTCAACATCACAAATATTCCAGTCCTCAGAGGTGTCACCCCAATCGCACTTGCTTCCTCACAGTTCCCAAGTCTCCAGCTGCCCGTCTGAGTATGGGGTAACACAGATGGTTGAGTCTGCAGAGCTGTTTACTCATACTATAGCCTGGGAAACGTAAGTCTGCTCCAGAGCTTCTGTTAATCCAGACGAGGAAATGATCTGCACTGATGCCCAGAATCTTTACAAGTTGGATCCAGGACCAGATGAAGAAGGTTCTGAGCATAATGTAGACCCTCGTTCCCAAACTGTCACTCCTGTTGGTGGAGACAAAGATGAAGACGATGATGAGACTCAAATACCTGATTGGAGCGACAGCTTGACTTTTCGGTCAGGGCAGGAAGAGGTTGGCTTTGAGGACGACGGGTGTGATAACACACAGGGTGATGATGACGAGGTTGGAGATCCCACTTACTGTCAACCCACAGTCAGCCAGTCGATGAGGTCAACGGAGGAGGTGGAGGAGGATGTGACTAGCGCAGGGGATGGGGATGACTCGGTACCCGGGCCTTTGCCTGGCCTTGGGGATGTCGCGGTGGTCGGCTCCCTGGCCCGTACCCTGGGGTCACTCTTTAAAAGAGTGGATAATTGTTAATTTTATAAGAGTTTGTGACGCCACCTGTGGTATCTGGTGAGAAGCACCAGCACTGCAGCAGTCCACTGAGACCCGTGATAAGGCTGCTCGATGGTATAGCTCCCCACAGGTGGAGCTAGGTCTCAGGGCAGTGTATGTGTAGCGCCCCGAGGGTTCGGCCGCTACAGGGGTATTGCACCTCAGGCCAGAGGTGTGATATTCCACTCCCAGGTAAGGATGGAGTATGGACCAGGGCTCAGTTAGCTGCATACAGCACACACACCCCATTTCCGAGGGACAGCTCAACGGTGCACCCACTAGACATAAGTGCAGGCACGACCGACCATGTCCCTGCTGGAGTGGGGAGGGGGGTGGAACACCCAGTGCTGTAGGGGCAGATAGGGGGCGGTTCCTGAGCGTAGGTAGGAGCCCATTGGTTGCTGGTCACCTGGGCTCATGGCTAGAGGGAGGTATAAAAGGTGGGCACCATCTTAGTTCTGGGTCAGTTCAGCCAGAGGAGAAGACAGGGAGTAGAGGCTCTGTAGGAGCTCTACTCCAGAAGGGCCTAGTGAGAGGCCGAGGAGGAGGTGAAGGGGAGCTGAGATTTTGGCTCATCTCAGCTCCAAGAGAAAGGAACAGAAAGGAACAGAACAGGAAAGAAAGAGAAGGAGAGACAGAGAAACAGAAGGGCTCAGGAACAAGAAGGTGGAAGGGACCCTAAGAACCCACGAGAATCCAGGGTGCAGGGTCAGGCAGATTAAGGGTACCGGATCCCAAGTTGGTGGAGGAGAAACAACCCTCAGCCAAAGACCGGTCGTCGTGATCATCTATTGGTGCGACACCTCATCAAACCTGCTAGGAAGGCACCATATAGGACAGCGGAGGACGGGGCCCACGTTTAACCGCACAAGTCCGCGGCAGCTGGACAAAAGTGGGTCACTGGTGAGGCAGGCCAGAGAAAGGATTAAAGGGGGTCCTGTGCCATGCTCCTGAACTGCCTGGGAGTTGACCGAGCCCCACACCTGGTGGACGCAGCGCAGCTCGGGCGGTCACTGCTGACAGAAGTGACCCGGAACAAATGAACTGTGAGTAAAGACCCTGGACTGTAACTTGTTGTCTGTGTGCTCCTTCGCGCCTCCAGCACTACCGGTACTGGGACTCTCACCACCATCACTGCCACCATCCACTACACTGCCCTGGGGCCGCACTCTTCCCGTGGGGAGTCACACCATCCCAGCTGCACACGTCATCGGCCCCAGCGGACTGCCTTGCAGCGGCGGTTCCTAATAACCGCAATCCACGGGTGGCATAGTCGGACATTATCTGAAGCACGTAGCAGACTACCATTGGTCTGACCACCCTGAGCCGCGGGACCGGGCCGCCACTACTACCCCCATCGTTCCCCTATCGCCCGGATCCGCGTGCCCCACGGCCCAGGGGGCGAGTCAGCTTTGGCGTAGTCGGCAGGATTTCGTGCCCGCTAACCACGGGTACTGCGCGCCTGAAAAGAGACTGTTTCGTTGTACTAAAGATGGCGCCCGCCCTAGAAGAACGAGCGCCATAATGTGCGCGCCAAAAGACCACAGGAGGCCGCCTCCCATCGTGGGCCGGGTCCCAGAATGGCGCCAAAGAGGGAGCCCGCCCCCAACAACCATGAGTACGGCTGTGGAAATGTCCGTCAACGTGGGGGGGCTGCCCCTGAGAGTGATTGTCAGCAGAATGCCCCAGGACCACCCCCCATGGGGGCGGATAGGAAAGAAAACTGCGGGGCAGGGGGTGGTCTGGATCAGTCCAGACAGACCGCACCCGGGAATGGACGCCCTGAGCAGCACCAGCCTCCTGGCCCGAAGCCTGCTGCAGGCCGAACCGCTCTGCAGCCTAGCAGAAGTCCTAGCGCAGCTCCCCAGAGATCCGGAGCGTGCGCAAGCTGTACTGGAGGACCTGGAGCGGAGGATGGTCCGGGCGCAGCGGAGTGCACTCACCGAGTGGAGAGAGGAACTGGCCCGGCAGGCCGAGACCCACCAGCGACAGGCCTCAGCCGCACCCCGGGGTTTGCCTGCCTCTGAGGACGGCGCAAGAGAAGAGAGGAGAACCGGAGGCGACGCCGCGGAGGGAGCCACGAGGACTGAGGCAAGTGAAGGGGACGTCACCACCCCAAGCCCAGCACCCGCAAGCCTGCCCCAGCCTCCCGTCGCAGCACCAGAAGCCCCACTCACCGCACCGGTTTCCGCGCCGCCACTGCTCCCGGCTAGGCCTCAAGCGGCGAGTGCCGCGGCCACGCCCCGCCCAGCGCCACGCCCCTTGACCCCGGGCGCCGTAAAGCAGGAAGCATCATCGGCCCGGTCGCAAGGCCTGGATGACCCGGGTGCCATCGCTAAGCCTGCGCCCCTGTCCCGGATGGGGCTGCCACCTAGCGCAGCCACAAGACCCCCGGCCTGGTCGCAAGGCCGAGTGCCCCCGGGCGCTGCTCCCAGATCAGGTCCCCCCACTATACCATCGCTGGGCGTGGACCTGTTTGCCCATCATACCGGTCCGGATGGACTGCCGCTAGAGTGGCCGGCTGAAGTGACCGGCAATCAGCCATGGAAGGCCCAGCCCCCGAGCGAGCCTCTGATACCGGCCCCTGAACCCGTCGAGGTCACCCTACCCCCACTAGAGGACGTCCAATTTGCGTGGGACTCCACCGGCGAGAACTTGATGGGGTTCTCTCAAGAGACCCGGGCAGACGCGGTCCGTCGTCTGGAGGCCTGTCACCAGCAACTGGCGACCTTTGAGCGGGAGCGTCGAGAGAGGCGCATCAGGGAGGAACGGCTCCAAGCCCAGAGTGCTGAACAAAAGCGCAAGGCCCGCCAAGACCCCCAAGCAGCCCGCGGTCCCCGAATCACAGGGACCATAGTCAAGTTCCACATGGAGAACGGCTGGGGCTTCATCAGGGGCCCAGAAACCGCAGGTGACGTCTTTGTGACCCGCAGGGACGTGGAGAGTCATCTACCTGAGGGACATCGTGGCCGTGACCTGTACCCTGGTGATGTGGTCGCCTTTACCCGCCACGTAGGTGCAAAAGGACCATACGCCCTACATGTCCATCGGCTCACCGAGGAGGAGCTACAATACCGCGGCTATGAGGGGAGCCAAGAGGACCCGGACGGGTCTGAAGAACCATATGAGGAGGAAGAAGGAGCATATGGAGGACACCGCTACTAGTAAGTAGCAAAGTACCTGTGTACATAGTTACCAGTCAGGGTATCAGAACTGTTTTTGGGACTGTTCCCGTCTTGAAAGTGTGGTCCCCGTTGGGACAAAGATTGAACTGTTACCTGTGTGCCCCTCATCCCCTACCAGGCTGAGGACTGTGAGCAGCCATTCCCTTCCCAAAACTGGCCGAGGACTGAGAGCGGTCAACCCCTTGTATATAGTTGCGCTTCCTAAAGCGCCCCCTACTGGTTTTATACAAAAACCGCAACGTCTACCTCAAGATTTACTGGACTGTTGCACCTTTACCTGGTCGCAAGTTGCACCGCGGCCATGATCCAAGAATCCAAGAATGTGCTTTACTTAAAAATGTGTTACATGAGAAAGTTTTATATGCTGCTAGGTGATAATGCAAATGTTTTACAAGATGTTTTATATGACAAAAGAGTTCCAGAGGCATTAGCAAAGTGTTTTATAACAGTGACAAGAAAAGAAAAGTGTTTCCCATAAAGGGAATTGAACCGTATTACCTGTTTTCTGATGTGAAAAGTTATTGAAAAAGTTTTGCATGTCCTGTAATTATCTGTTTTTGCTCTTTTCCAGCCCGAGGACGTGCTGTGCTTTACCAGGGGGGAATGTAGCGCCCCGAGGGTTCGGCCGCTACAGGGGTATTGCACCTCAGGCCAGAGGTGTGATATTCCACTCCCAGGTAAGGATGGAGTATGGACCAGGGCTCAGTTAGCTGCATACAGCACACACACCCCATTTCCGAGGGACAGCTCAACGGTGCTCCCACTAGACATAAGTGCAGGCACGACCGACCATGTCCCTGCTGGAGTGGGGAGGGGGGTAGAACACCCAGTGCTGTAGGGGCAGATAGGGGGCGGTTCCTGAGCGTAGGTAGGAGCCCATTGGTTGCTGGTCACCTGGGCTCATGGCTAGAGGGAGGTATAAAAGGTGGGCACCATCTTAGTTCTGGGTCAGTTCAGCCAGAGGAGAAGACAGGGAGTAGAGGCTCTGTAGGAGCTCTACGCCAGAAGGGCCTAGTGAGAGGCCGAGGAGGAGGTGAAGGGGTGCTGAGATTTTGGCTCATCTCAGCTCCAAGAGAAAGGAACAGAAAGGAACAGAACAGGAAAGAAAGAGAAGGAGAGACAGAGAAACAGAAGGGCTCAGGAACAAGATGGTGGAAGGGACCCTAAGAACCCACGAGAATCCAGGGTGCAGGGTCAGGCAGATTAAGGGTACCGGATCCCAAGTTGGTGGAGGAGAAACAACCCTCAGCCAAAGACCGGTCGTCGTGATCATCTATTGGTGCGACACCTCATCAAACCTGCTAGGAAGGCACCATATAGGACAGCGGAGGACGGGGCCCACGTTTAACCGCACAAGTCCGCGGCAGCTGGACAAAAGTGGGTCACTGGTGAGGCAGGCCAGAGAAAGGATTAAAGGGGGTCCTGTGCCATGCTCCTGAACTGCCTGGGAGTTGACCGAGCCCCACACCTGGTGGACGCAGCGCGGCTCGGGTGGTCACTGCTGGCAGAAGTGACCCGGAACAAATGAACTGTGAGTAAAGACCCTGGACTGTAACTTGTTGTCTGTGTGCTCCTTCGCGCCTCCAGCACTACCGGTACTGGGACTCTCACCACCATCACTCCCACCATCCACTACACTGCCCTGGGGCCGCACTCTTCCCGTGGGGAGTCACACCATCCCAGCTGCACACGTCATCGGCCCCAGCGGACTGCCTTGCAGCGGCGGTTCCTAATAACCGCAATCCACGGGTGGCGTAGTCGGACATTATCTGAAGCACGTAGCAGACTACCATGGGTCTGACCACCCTGAGCCGCGGGACCGGGCCGCCACTACTACCCCCATCGTTCCCCTATCGCCCGGATCCGCGTGCCCCACGTTCCAGGGGGCGAGTCATATGCAGGGGGAATGCAGGACAGGCGAGACCCAGCTGGGTCAGAGCAAGAACGGGAACGGACACGGTAGTCACTTCAGTACCTTTTACTGGAGGAAATTCAGGCACATCCCGGAGCACTGTAGGGTGAAGGGTGAATATCAGGATCCTCCCCAATGAGCGGGTGTAGGGCCTCCTGTTTCTTGCCTCTGCGTAGTAAGTTTCTGACCTGCCTGGAGCTAGGCCTAACTTTGTCTCTGTCCTGCGCTGGCTGACCTTGTGGTAGGGCCTTCTCTTGGAGTTCACGCTCCCACTATGCGGGGCCTAAGCGTCTCCTGGCTCTGTTACGTATCAGCACCTTAGCCATCCTGGGACTTGTAGTTCTCCAGGGATTCCAGTTATGCCTTACTGAATCTAGTTAGCAGGAGCCTCGTGCTCCACTGCTGAACTATTAACTGAGTTCTCTAGACTAGACTGAGCTCCACTGCAGACTGACCTCTCTTAGGCTTCTCTACTGCAGGAACTCTTCAGAGGAACTGAACTGCCTAGCTCCACCTTCCCTATTTATATCCCTAATGGGCTCCCTCTGCTGGTCTGAGGTGGAAGGTGGAGATGTGTGAATGTTTATGGGGGCCTCTTGTGGAGGATTCCATCAATACACTCTTCTAGGATATGTGATACCAAGCACAGCGGGGCATCACAGATGCTATTGACGACGAGGTTAGGTTGCGCCTTCCTGGACACAGATGGAGTACTGGAAGCACGTCAACAACTGCATCCTCAACCACAACTCTGCCTCTGACCACAAGTCGTAGTGGCTCTTCAGGTCGCATGGGCTCTAAGCCTTGCATAGCCTGGGCATTTATTCAGAATGATAAGGATGACCCAACTCGTGTTATCTGTAATATTTGTAACCAAAACATAAGTAGAGGCCAAAAAATCCATAGTTTGAGTACTTCATGCATGAACCGGCACATGGATATGAAGCATAAGTTGCAGTGGGAAGCTCACTGTGCTACAATGCGGCCTAGCAGGCTGGGCCAACCACCGTCTGCCCCATCTTGTGCATCCGCGGCCTCTTCATCCTCTGTGACTGGGGGGACAGCAGTCACACATGTTTTTGGACGCAGACCTGCCACCTCTTTACCTGCAAGAGCCAGTGTGATTGGCAGGTCATCAGTTCATTGGGAAGTGGAAACACCTGCTGGTGTTGAGCGCTCTCTGACATCGAGAACACCAGCTTTGGATCAAGGCAATCTAACATGTCCGCCTGCATCTTCCTCACAGACCGGCAGTTTGCCGGGGACATCCTACTCAACCCCGTCTAAGCACAACAGCCAGCCCTCGGTCCCTCAGATGTGGAAAAGTAAAAGACCATTTCCTCCTAGCCATGAGAAAGCTAAGAGGTTGAATTTCACCATCTGCAAGCTCTTGGCTACAGAAATGCTGCCTTTCCGCCTGGAGGACACAGTGGATTTTCGAGACCTTATGTCCGTCTCAGTGCCCCAGTACCAGATGCCCAGTCGGCACTACTTCTCAAAGAAAGGTGTGCCTGCGCTCCACCAGCATGTCGCACACAACATCACCGCTTCTTTGAGAAACTCTGTGTGTGACAGGGTGCATTTCACCACAGACACTTGGACGAGTAGGCATGGACAGGGGCGTTACATGTCGCTGACTGGGCACTGAGTAACTATGGTGACAGCAGGACAAGGGGCTGCTGTCCAAGTCTTGCCGTCCCCACGAGTTGTGCGTCAATCCTCTTTATCTCGAAGTTCCTCCACTGCTTCTGCCTCCTCAACCTCCTCTCAGTCCTCCACCTGCACCCAAAGCCTGTCTGGTAATGCCACCTGCATTCTAACTGCGCAGAAGGAATCCTACACACCTCCTTACTATGCTGGCAGCAGGGCTCAAGGCATCAGTGTTTACTTTGAAATGTCTGGGAAATGTGAGTCACACAGCTGAGGAGTTGTGGTCAGCTCTGGAGACCCAGTTTCATGAATGGTTGTCTCCACTGGACCTGCAACCAGGGAAGGCCGTGTGCGACAATGCTGCATCGCCGGGGCAATGTCACACACGTGCCTTGTATGGCTCACGTGTTGAACCTGGTTGTCCATAAATTGTTAGCCCACTATCCTGGACTAGATGGCCTTCTGCAGGGGGCACGGTCGCTGTGTGCTCACTTCCGCCGTTCGCATCCCGCAGCTCAATGACTTACATCTCTACAGAAGTCGTTGGGCCTGCCAGTTCACCGGCTGAAATGCGATGTGCCGACACGGTGGAATTCAACTCTGACCATGTTGCAGCGACTGTGGCAGCACCGACAAGCCCTGGTGCAATACGTTCTGACGTATAGCCTGGGCCAACGAGATCCAGAGGTGGGGCAAATCACGCTGCAGGAGTGGTCTCAGATCAGGGACCTATGAAGTTGACGCGCCCCCTGGGCCGTGGGGTACCCTGAGCCGGGCCGGTAGACGCTGGGGGTTGTAGTCACTGTGGCGGTGACCCGGTCCGTGATCCAGGGCGGTCAATCCAAGGGTAATTTGTATATATGGGTTTTATAATGTCCGACTACGCCACCTCTGGAGTGGGGCAAAAGGGGCCGCCGCTGCGGAACAGTCCTCTGAAGCTGGTGGTTTTGCAGCAATGGTATTATTACTCACCACAGGAAGAGTGTAGCTTGAGGGCAGTGTGGGTGGATGATGGTGGTTGTAGTGCAGGGAGTCAGTAATGAACACAGAGTCCGTGTGATGCAGTCCCAAGATCTTTACTCACAGTTGTTGCAGTCCAGATTACAGGTACCAGAGCAATCTCACCCGTCGTGCTGTGCGTACTCAGTAAGGGGCTCAGTCCACCCCCAGATAGCTCCGGAGTACTTAGCAGGACCCCCTTCTGTGTGTCCTTTCTCTGGCCTTCTACCTGCACCTCACACCCAGTGACACTTCTATCCGGTATCCTCGGGCCTTGGCGGGCGACTTGTGTTCCGTCCCCTGGGTCCTATGTGGCTACCTTCTTAGTGAGACTGGTGTGGACTTTTACCTGCAGTACATGAAATGCTGCAGCCTCCGGTTTCTAGTTGAGCCTTGCTGTTTCTCCGCTAGTTGAGGGACCGGTTCCCCTTATCTGGTCTGACCCCTCTACCTCCTGGTAGCAGCAGGAGTACGGGTGGCCTTCTGCACGGCCCATAGCCCTAGGGTCCCTTCGGTTCCTGGAGCCTTCCTGCTCCCACTCCTCTCTTCTCTCCTTCAGTCCTGGGCCTCCCAGGCTAGGCCCGCCTTTGGAGCAGAGCTCATGCCGAGCCTCTGCTCCTGTCACTTTTCCTCCTCTAACTGGTTTGCTTTTTCTAAGATAGCTTCCTATTTATACTCTCCCTGTCATGTGCTCCGCTAAGCTGCTCCCCTAAGCACCCACTACATAGGACCCTTCCACCAGCTAGGGACCTGGGACTGTGCTCTCCCTTAGGAGCAATCTTGCCCTACCCCCACTGCGGGTATGTGTTGGATGCAGGTGTTAGGGTCCTGAGCCATATGCCTTCCTTACCTGAGGGTGAGATACCACACCTCTGGGTGAGATGCAGTAACTCTGTGGCGACTGAACCCTCAGGGGCGCCACACACCCTTCTGCACAGTTTTGAAATGGCGACGAAGATGTTTAGTGCTGACGACGATGCCATTATCAGCATGACTATTCCGGTGATTTACATGCTGGAGCACACACTAAACAGAATTCAGAGTCAGGTGGTGGGACAAGAGGAGGTGGAGGAAGTAGAGGAGGAGTCGTATGCGGAAGGGATAACATCTCCAAGGTCCAGACGGTTGGCAGCACCAAGGCGGCAGGCATGGGAGGGTGGGGGAGAGGGATTAACCAGGGCGCATGGTAGCAGCCAAACTGTTGAGGAAGGTGCAGGAGCCAAGGAAGAAGTGGAGGACGAACTGGCGATGGGCATGGAAGACTCATCAGATGAGGGAGACCTTGATCACATTTCTGTTGTGCGAGGTTGAGGGGAGAGGGCAGAGGAAGGAAGCATGATTCTTACCTCGCTACCAACACAACAAGGACTTGGTCCTCCTGGATGCGCAAGACTCATGAGTGCCTTCTTGCTGCACTACCTGCAACATGACCCTCAGATTGTCAGAATTCGAAGTAATCCCGACTACTGGGTTGCCACACTCTTAGATCCCCGGTACAAAAGTAAATTTGCCGAAATAATTCCTGCCATAAAAAGGGATTGACGCATGCAGGAGTATCTGCAGACGCTGTTGCAGAATCTTACATGTGCTTTTCCACAAAACACCAGTGGTGCACGTAGTGAATCTCACAGTTCTAACTTGCCAACCGTGGGACTGTCGAGTCTTCATCACTCAAACCATAACAGTAACACAGTATCTGCTGGTAACAGCAATTTTGTGGAATCGTTTCACCACTTTTTTAGACCATCCTTTGCAAGGCCACAGGAGACAAGAAGTCTGACACATAGTCAACGCCTAGAGAGGATGGTGCAGGAGTATCTCCAAGTGAACATCGAAGCCATGACTGTGTCACTGGACCCTTGCTCATTTTGGTATTCCAATCTGGAAAAATGGCCGGAGCTCGCCACTCACGCCTTGGAGATCTTGTCATGCCCTGCAGCCAGTGTTCTCTCTGAACGTGTGTTCAGCGCTGCTGGTGGTGTGCTGACAGATAAGCGCACGCGTCTGTCCACTGAGAATGTAGACAGACTCACGTTCATAAAGATGAACAAATCATGGATTCGCAAGGACTTTTCTACCCCTGTGTTATCCTTGGGAGACTAAAACCTTGAGGATTTGGTAAAATCACCTCACCAACCGTTTTAAGCAACTGTGGGGCAATTGATGCCACTTAACCCTAGAACGCATGACCATAAAAATCTACACTTTCATATACCTGGGGCCTTTTAGGCTCGTGTGCAAATAACATGGAATAACTCAAACTCAAATGACAAACAACTATATACATGAAGAATACCTAGAGTTTCAAAATTCTAACTAAAGTAATCTTGCAGAAAATAGAAAACAATTAACAGGGCGGGCCTGCGAGGCCCCAGGTATGCGTTCTAGGGTTAAGTGGTGTCTGTGCCACAATTTTGGGAAAAAATGGAGACTCTTTTTGGAGTCCCCTTGCTGTGTCTTACGTGACGTTGGCATCGTCAATTCCAGGTGGGTTGGGTCGCTCCCCCCCCTTTTTAACTGTAAGAAACTAGATACACTATGGCTTGGGGTAACACAGATGGTTGAGTCTGAAGAGCTCAGAGGTCTGCTCCAAATCTTCAGTGTCTGCTAGTCAGCGTAGAATTTTTAACTGCATCTAGCCTAGGCAATACTTTGGGCGTAGTAGACCAGCTGCGAAGCAAGCTGCACCGCCTGTGTATCTAATAAGAATTTTTAAATGCATCTAGCCTAGGCAGACTGTGGGGACCCCCAACCAAACCCAGACGCTCAGCCCCCCTACCGCCCCCCTTTCCTTGACAATACAATAATGTAACTCTTACAACTAGATGGGTGAGGATCGGTCACAGCTTTATTAACTCTTTATACTCATTCCATTAGAAAGGCATTTTATTTCTAAAATAATTCAGCTTGTTGCAGCATGCCCTGGGTCTCCACTCCGGCAAGTTGGCCAACAAGTGTAACTCTCCAACATGTCCTTTCTATTTCCAGGCCACGGAGGATCCTGCGTACTCGTATGCAGGACTCTGACCCCCACCCATCACTCTTAACGCTTGTTCCACTCCGTCCTGGAGTCCTGACAGGAATATGTCCAGTTCAATATTCATTAAGTGAACAACGTCGGGCTGTATGAGGCCTGCTTTATCTCCTTCCAGTTGTCGGTGTCGTACCACTACACTGCCTCTGTCTCTTCTAAATTTTGCCATCCGAATATTTATTACCCGCCTTGTCCGTTCGATGGCCGTGATGTCTCGCGCACCTTGCCATACCGCTATCGGCACAATCTCTGACCATACTATCGCTAGTTTTGTGAAAAATTCTCTGAAGCGCTCAGTGTCTAGTTTCATTATTGCCATTAGTTATGCGCTGTTATGATGACCTAGGTTGTTTCCCCCGGCCTGTATAACTAAGATGTCCGGACATCTTGCCTCTCTCCCTACCTTGATTACCTCCATTAGTACCTGTGGCCATAGCAGGCCTCTAATACCTCTCTAGTTGAAATATGTGTTATGAAACTCTAATTTCCTACTGCCTGGGCAGACTTTCGCCCTTTTTTCTGCCCAATACATATACGAGTGGCCTATCACCCACACTGTTGGCTTAGCGTCACCTGTAAAAGAAACAAACCACGTTAGGATAACAAGTCCGGTCTTATGTATCTTGCCAAACACGTGGATCGCCATCTCCCTATCCTCTGAACTTCCGTTTCTGACAGTCCTGCTCTTGCTGCTTCCGTGGCCGCGCCTATGCGGAATGAGTGTGTCCCGTAATCTTTGGGGTGGTTCCCTGCCGATGTTATGCATTTATTAAATATAGCTTGGAACTGGTATCTTGATAATGGCATTCCATCAATGTGTGATAGGAAGAAATTACTTTGTGATCTGATGGTTAGATATGTTTTTACTATTGTTACCCAACTCAGTGTACCGTTTGTGGGTTGTAGAAGTACCCAAGTGCCCCTGCCCGCTGGAACCGTTTTCGATTTGTGTATGCGTAGACGTATTGCATTATTGGCTATGACTACGTCCTGGTGTAATAAGCCTCCACTGGTGGTAATTTTGGATTGAGGGACTAATTCGCTTATGCATAGCGCCCCGAAGAAGGCGATCACAAATGCAGTAGACAGTAGTGTTGCTTCAAATTGTGAGTGTCATGTTAATGGTGTTAGGGATATGATGTGAGAAATCAGTTTTAGTGACACGGGACGGGACGTCTACACTCCTGACTTGGCTGACCCCTTTTCCACCCTTTTATGGATTGTCTGATGATGAACCTTTGTCACATCTCCCCAATTCAGTAGTTGGAAGTGAAATGCTACTCCGGTCAGACACCGCTGCGCTGCCGCCCTTGATATGCCCCTCATAATTAGCTGGTGGAGAAATTCTATGGTGACTTGTGATCTGGCTTGTTCACATTGGTCAACCCGTCTGCCTGCTACTAGTCGTGTCCACTCTTCCCATGCCTTACCGTATGCTTGCCACGTCGACGGGGCAACTGACGCTCTGATTAATGGCATCAACTATTCGCCACTAGATCCCATGGGGAAGGTGGGCAACTGTTGCCCGATGGGTGGGCGTTGTGGAAGAGCTCTGTGAAAATCTGTCAATTGAATTGTTATAAAGCGTTAGCAGCAGCTTTAGACCCCTCAGCATAGTGGCTAGCGGGGACCCATACATTGTGTTTTAGGCACAGGAATGCTAGCCTGGGTAGTAGGCCTAGCACTGGGGGAGACGATGATGCCATCTTATTAATGCAGTGCGCTAGGCTGGTGTTTTTTGTTATGAAGCGTATATTTTTGTAAGCCAGGCGCGCGCCCCATATTTCTATTGCTACCACTATTGGGAAGAAAAATTATTTTCAGGGCTAGATGCAGCTAAAAATTATTATTAATTTAAAAGCTGGTGGAGCTTGGTATAGATGGACTAATACAATGAGTCCCACACACTGCTAGAAGGCCAAATATTTTTTCAGAGCTAGATGCAGATAAAAATTATTTTTCATTTGCAACCTGATGGAGGTCAGTATAGATGGACTAATAGACCAAGTCCCACACACAGCTAGAAGGCCAAATATTTTTTCAGAGCTAGATGCAGATAAAAATTATTTTTAATTTGCAACCTGATGGAGGTCAGTATAGATGGAGTAATAGAGAAAGTCCCACACACTGCTAGAAGGCCAAATATTTTTTCAGAGCTAGATGCAGACAAAAAATTATTTTGAATTTGCAACCTGATGGAGGTCAGTATAGATGGACTAATAGAGAAAGTCCCACACACTGCTAGAAGGCCAAATATTTTTTCAGAGCTAGATGCAGATAAAAATTATTTTTAATTTGAAACCTGATGGAGGTCAGTATAGATGGACTAATAGAGAAAGTCCCACACACTGCTAGAAGGCCAAATATTTTTTCAGAGCTAGATGCAGAAAAAAATTATATTCTGTTTGCAACCTGATGGAGGTCAGTATAGATGGACTAATAGAACAAGTCCCACACACAGCTAGAAGCCCAAATATTTTTTCAGAGGTAGATGCAGATAAAAATTATTTTTAATTTGCAACCTGATGGAGGTCAGTATAGATGGACTAATAGAGAAAGTCCCACACACTGCTAGAAGGCCAAATATTTTTTCAGAGCTAGATGCAGACAAAAAAATTATTTTCAGTTTGCAACCTGATGGAGGTCAGTATAGATGGACTAATAGAACAAGTCCCACACACAGCTAGAAGCCCAAATATTTTTTCAGAGGTAGATGCAGAAAAAAATTATATTCAGTTTGCAACCTGATGGAGGTCTGTATAGATGGATTAATAGAACAAGTCCCACACACAGCTAGAAGCCTAATATTTTTTCAGAGGTAGATGTAGAAAAAAAATATATTCAGTTTGCAACCTGATGGAGGTCAGTATAGATGGACTAATAGAGAAAGTCCCACACACTGCTAGAAGGCCAAATATTTTTTCAGAGCTAGATGCAGATAAAAATTATTTTTAATTTGCAACCTGATGGAGGTCAGTATAGATGGACTAATAGAGAAAGTCCCACACACAGCTAGAAGGCCAAATATTTTTTCAGAGCTGGATGCAGATAAAAATTATTTTTAATTTGCAACCTGATGGAGGTCAGTATAGATGGACTAATAGAGAAAGTCCCACACACTGCTAGAAGGCCAAATATTTTTTCAGAGCTAGATGCAGAAAAAAATTATATTCAGTTTGCAACCTGATGGAGGTCAGTATAGATGGACTAATAGAACAAGTCCCACACACAGCTAGAAGCCCAAATAATTTTTCAGAGGTAGATGCAGATAAAAATTATTTTTAATTTGCAACCTGATGGAGGTCAGTATAGATGGACTAATAGAGAAAGTCCCACACACTGCTAGAAGGCCAAATATTTTTTCAGAGCTAGATGCAGACAAAAAATTATTTTCAGTTTGCAACCTGATGGAGGTCAGTATAGATGGACTAATAGAACAAGTCCCACACACAGCTAGAAGCCCAAGTATTTTTTCAGAGGTAGATGCAGAAAAAAATTATATTCAGTTTGCAACCTGATGGAGGTCTGTATAGATGGATTAATAGAACAAGTCCCACACACAGCTAGAAGCCCAATATTTTTTCAGAGGTAGATGCAGAAAAAAAATATATTCAGTTTGCAACCTGATGGAGGTCAGTATAGATGGACTAATAGAGAAAGTCCCACACACTGCTAGAAGGCCAAATATTTTTTCAGAGCTAGATGCAGACAAAAAATTATTTTTAATTTGCAACCTGATGGAGGTCAGTATAGATGGACTAATAGAGAAAGTCCCACACACAGCTAGAAGCCCAAATATTTTTTCAGAGGTAGATGCAGAAAAAAATTATATTCAGTTTGCAACCTGATGGAGGTCTGTATAGATGGATTAATAGAACAAGTCCCACAAACTGCTAGAAGGCCAAATATTTTTTCAGAGCTAGATGCAGAAAAAAATTATATTCAGTTTGCAACCTGATGGAGGTCAGTATAGATGGACTAATAGAACAAGTCCCACACACAGCTAGAAGCCCAAATACTTTTTCAGAGGTAGATGCAGAAAAAAATTATATTCAGTTTGCAACCTGATGGAGGTCTGATGGATTAATAGAACAAGTCCCACACACTGCTAGAAGGCCAAATATTTTTTCAGAGCTAGATGCAGAAAAAAATTATATTCAGTTTGCAACCTGATGGAGGTCAGTATAGATGGACTAATAGAACAAGTCCCACACACAGCTGGAAGCCCAAATATTTTTTCAGAGGTAGATGCAGAAAAAAATTATATTCAGTTTGCAACCTGATGGAGGTCAGTATAGATGGACTAATAGAGAAAGTCGCACACACTGCTAGAAGGCCAAATATTTTTTCAGAGCTAGATGCAGAAAAAAATTATATTCAGTTTGCAACCTGATGGAGGTCTGTATAGATGGATTAATAGAACAAGTCCCACACACAGCAAGAAGCCCAATATTTTTTCAGAGGTAGATGCAGAAAAAAAATATATTCAGTTTGCAACCTGATGGAGGTCAGTATAGATGGACTAATAGAGAAAGTCCCACACACTGCTAGAAGGCCAAATATTTTTTCAGAGCTAGATGCAGACAAAAAATTATTTTTAATTTGCAACCTGATGGAGGTCAGTATAGATGGACTAATAGAGAAAGCCCCACACACAGCTAGAAGCCCAAATATTTTTTCAGAGGTAGATGCAGAAAAAAATTATATTCAGTTTGCAACCTGATGGAGGTCTGTATAGATGGATTAATAGAACAAGTCCCACACACTGCTAGAAGGCCAAATATTTTTTCAGAGCTAGATGCAGAAAAAAATTATATTCAGTTTGCAACCTGATGGAGGTCAGTATAGATGGACTAATAGAACAAGTCCCACACACAGCTAGAAGCCCAAATATTTTTTAGAGGTAGATGCAGAAAAAAATTATATTCAGTTTGCAACCTGATGGAGGTCTGTATAGATGGATTAATAGAACAAGTCCCACACACTGATAGAAGGCCAAATATTTTTTCAGAGCTAGATGCAGAAAAAAATTATATTCAGTTTGCAACCTGATGGAGGTCAGTATAGATGGACTAATAGAACAAGTCCCACACACAGCTAGAAGCCCAAATATTTTTTCAGAGGTAGATGCAGAAAAAAATTATATTCAGTTTGCAACCTGATGGAGGTCAGTATAGATGGACTAATAGAGAAAGTCCCACACACTGCTAGAAGGCCAAATATTTTTTCAGAGCTAGATGCAGAAAAAAATTATATTCAGTTTGCAACCTGATGGAGGTCTGTATAGATGGATTAATAGAACAAGTCCCACACACAGCTAGAAGCCCAATATTTTTTCAGAGGTAGATGCAGAAAAATATATATTCAGTTTGCAACCTAATGGAGGTCAGTATAGATGGACTAATAGAGAAAGTCCCACACACTGCTAGAAGGCCAAATATTTTTTCAGAGCTAGATGCAGAAAAAAATTATATTCTGTTTGCAACCTGATGGAGGTCAGTATAGATGGACTAATAGAACAAGTCCCACACACAGCTAGAAGCCCAAATATTTTTTCAGAGGTAGATGCAGATAAAAATTATTTTTAATTTGCAACCTGATGGAGGTCAGTATAGATGGACTAATAGAGAAAGTCCCACACACTGCTAGAAGGCCAAATATTTTTTCAGAGCTAGATGCAGACAAAAAATTATTTTCAGTTTGCAACCTGATGGAGGTCAGTATAGATGGACTAATAGAGCAAGTCCCACACACAGCTAGCAGCCCAAATATTTTTTCAGAGGTAGATGCAGAAAAAAATTATATTCAGTTTGCAACCTGATGGAGGTCTGTATAGATGGATTAATAGAACAAGTCCCACACACAGCTAGAAGCCCAATATTTTTTCAGAGGTAGATGCAGAAAAAAAATATTTTCAGTTTGCAACCTGATGGAGGTCAGTATAGATGGACTAATAGAGAAAGTCCCACACACTGCTAGAAGGCCAAATATTTTTTCAGAGCTGGATGCAGATAAAAAATAATTTTTAATTTGCAACCTGATGGAGGTCAGTATAGATGGACTAATAGAGAAAGTCCCACACACTGCTAGAAGGCCAAATATTTTTTCAGTGCTGGATGCAGATAAAAATTATTTTTAATTTGCAACCTGATGGAGGTCAGTATAGATGGACTAATAGAGAAAGTCCCACAAACTGCTAGAAGGCCAAATATTTTTTCAGAGCTAGATGCAGAAAAAAATTATATTCAGTTTGCAACCTGATGGAGGTCAGTATAGATGGACTAATAGAACAAGTCCCACACACAGCTAGAAGCCCAAATATTTTTTCAGAGGTAGATGCAGATAAAAATTATTTTTAATTTGCAACCTGATGGAGGTCAGTATAGATGGACTAATAGAGAAAGTCCCACACACTGCTAGAAGGCCAAATATTTTTTCAGAGCTAGATGCAGACAAAAAATATATTCTGTTTGCAACCTGATGGAGGTCAGTATAGATGGACTAATAGAGAAAGTCCCACACACTGCTAGAAGGCCAAATATTTTTTCAGAGCTAGATGCAGACAAAAAATTATTTTTAATTTGCAACCTGATGGAGGTCAGTATAGATGGACTAATAGAGAAAGTCCCACACACAGCTAGAAGCCCAAATATTTTTTCAGAGGTAGATGCAGAAAAAAATTATATTCAGTTTGCAACCTGATGGAGGTCTGTATAGATGGATTAATAGAACAAGTCCCACACACTGCTAGAAGGCCAAATATTTTTTCAGAGCTAGATGCAGAAAAAAATTATATTCAGTTTGCAACCTGATGGAGGTCTGTATAGATGGATTAATAGAACAAGTCCCACACACTGCTAGAAGGCCAAATATTTTTTCAGAGCTAGATGCAGAAAAAAATTATATTCAGTTTGCAACCTGATGGAGGTCAGTATAGATGGACTAATAGAACAAGTCCCACACACAGCTAGAAGCCCAAATATTTTTTCAGAGGTAGATGCAGAAAAAAATTATATTCAGTTTGCAACCTGATGGAGGTCAGTATAGATGGACTAATAGAGAAAGTCCCACACACTGCTAGAAGGCCAAATATTTTTTCAGAGCTAGATGCAGAAAAAAATTATATTCAGTTTGCAACCTGATGGAGGTCTGTATAGATGGATTAATAGAACAAGTCCCACACACAGCTAGAAGCCCAATATTTTTTCAGAGGTAGATGCAGAAAAAAAATATATTCAGTTTGCAACCTGATGGAGGTCAGTATAGATGGACTAATAGAGAAAGTCCCACACACTTCTAGAAGGCCAAATATTTTTTCAGAGCTAGATGCAGACAAAAAATTATTTTTAATTTGCAACCTGATGGAGGTCAGTATAAATGGACTAATAGAGAAAGTCCCACACACAGCTAGAAGCCCAAATATTTTTTCAGAGGTAGATGTAGAAAAAAATTATATTCAGTTTGCAACCTGATGGAGGTCTGTATAGATGGATTAATAGAACAAGTCCCACACACTGCTAGAAGGCCAAATATTTTTTCAGAGCTAGATGCAGAAAAAAATTATATTCAGTTTGCAACCTGATGGAGGTCAGTATAGATGGACTAATAGAACAAGTCCCACACACAGCTAGAAGCCCAAATATTTTTTCAGAGGTAGATGCAGAAAAAATTATATTCAGTTTGCAACCTGATGGAGGTCTGTATAGATGGATTAATAGAACTAGTCCCACACACTGCTAGAAGGCCAAATATTTTTTCAGAGCTAGATGCAGAAAAAAATTATATTCAGTTTGCAACCTGATGGAGGTCAGTATAGATGGACTAATAGAACAAGTCCCACACACAGCTAGAAGCCCAAATATTTTTTCAGAGCTAGATGCAGAAAAAAATTATATTCAGTTTGCAACCTGATGGAGGTCAATATAGATGGACTAATAGAGAAAGTCCAACACACTGCTAGAACGCCAATATTTTTTCAGAGCTAGATGCAGACAAAAAATTATTTTTAATTTGCAACCTGATGGAGGTCAGTATAGATGGACTAATAGAGAAAGTCCCACACACTGCTAGAAGGCCAAATATTTTTTCAGAGCTGGATGCAGATAAAAATTATTTTTAATTTGCAACCTGATGGAGGTCAGTATACATGGACTAATAGAGAAAGTCCCACACACTGCTAGAAGGCCAAATATTTTTTCAGAGGTGGATGCAGATAAAAATTATTTTTAATTTGCAACCTGATGGAGGTCAGTATAGATGGACTAATAGAGAAAGTCCCACACACTGCTAGAAGGCCAAATATTTTTTCAGAGCTAGATGCAGACAAAAAATTATTTTCAGTTTGCAACCTGATGGAGGTCAGTATAGATGGACTAATAGAACAAGTCCCACACACAGTTGGAAGCCCAAATATTTTTTCAGAGGTAGATGCAGAAAAAAATTAAATTCAGTTTGCAACCTGATGGAGGTCTGTATAGATGGATTAATAGAACAAGTCCCACACACAGCTAGAAGCCCAATATTTTTTCAGAGGTAGATGCAGAAAAAAAATATATTCAGTTTGCAACCTGATGGAGGTCAGTATAGATGGACTAATAGAGAAAGTCCCACACACTGCTAGAAGGCCAAATATTTTTTCAGAGCTAGATGCAGACAAAAAATTATTTTTAATTTGCAACCTGATGGAGGTCAGTATAGATGGACTAATAGTGAAAGTCTCACACACAGCTAGAAGCCCAAATATTTTTTCAGAGGTAGATGCAGAAAAAAATTATATTCAGTTTGCAACCTGATGGAGGTCTGTATAGATGGATTAATAGAACAAGTCCCACACACTGCTAGAAGGCCAAATATTTTTTCAGAGCTAGATGCAGAAAAAAATTATATTCAGTTTGCAACCTGATGGAGGTCAGTATAGATGGACTAATAGAACAAGTCCCACACACAGCTAGAAGCCCAAATATTTTTTCAGAGGTAGATGCAGAAAAAAATTATATTCAGTTTGCAACCTGATGGAGGTCAGTATAGATGGACTAATAGAGAAAGTCCCACACACTGCTAGAAGGCCAAATATTTTTTCAGAGCTAGAAGCAGAAAAAAATTATATTCAGTTTGCAACCTGATGGAGGTCTGTATAGATGGATTAAAAGAACAAGTCCCACACACAGCTAGAAGCCCAATATTTTTTCAGAGGTAGATGTAGAAAAAAAATATATTCAGTTTGCAACCTGATGGAGGTCAGTATAGATGGACTAATGGAGAAAGTCCCACACACTGCTAGAAGGCCAAATATTTTTTCAGAGCTAGATGCAGAAAAAAATTATATTCAGTTTGCAACCTGATGGAGGTCAGTATAGATGGACTAATAGAACAAGTCCCACACACAGCTAGAAGCCCAAATATTTTTTCAGAGGTAGATGCAGATAAAAATTATTTTTAATTTGCAACCTGATGGAGGTCAGTATAGATGGACTAATAGAACAAGTCCCACACACAGCTAGAAGCCCACATATTTTTTCAGAGGTAGATGCAGAAAAAAAATTATATTCAGTTTGCAACCTGATGGAGGTCTGTATAGATGGATTAATAGAACAAGTCCCACACACAGCTAGAAGCCCAATATTTTTTCAGAGGTAGATGCAGAAAAAAAATATATTCAGTTTGCAACCTGATGGAGGTCAGTATAGATGGACTAATAGAGAAAGTCCCACACACTGCTAGAAGGCCAAATATTTTTTCAGAGCTAGATGCAGAAAAAAATTATATTCAATTTGCAACCTGATGGAGGTCAGTATAGATGGTCTAATAGAACAAGTCGCACACACTGCTAGAAGGCAAAATATTTTTTCAGAGGTAGATGCAGAAAAATATTATATTCAATTTGCAACCTGATGGAGATCAGTATAGATGGACTAATAGAACAAGTCCCACACACAGCTAGAAGCCCAAATATTTTTTTAGAGGTAGATGCAGAAAAAAATTATATTCAATTTGCAACCTGATGGAGGTCAGTATAGATGGACTAATAGAACAAGTCCCACACACTGCTAGAAGGCCAAATATTTTTTCAGAGCTAGATGCAGAAAAATATTATATTCAATTTGCAACCTGATGGAGGTCAGTATAGATGGCCGAATAGAACAAGTCCCACACACTGCTAGAAGGCCAAATATTTTTTCAGAGCTAGAAGCAGAAAAAAATTATATTTAATTTACAACCTGATGGAGGTCAGTATAGATGGACTAATAGAACAGGTCCCACACATAGCTAGAAGCCCAAATATTTATTCAGAGGTAGATGCAGAAAAAAATTATATTCAATTTGCAACCTGATGGAGGTCAGTATAGATGGACTAATAGAACAAGTCCCACACACTGCTAGAAGGCCAAATATTTTTTCAGAACTAGATGCAGAAAAATATTATATTCAATTTGCAACCTGATGGAGGTCAGTATAGATGGACTAATAGAACAAGTCTCACACACTGCTAGAAGCCCAAATATCTTTTCAGAGCTAGATGCAGAAAAATATTATATTCAATTTGCAACCTGATGGAGGTCAGTATAGATGGACTAATAGAACAAGTCCCACACACTGCTAGAAGGCCAAATATTTTTTCAGAGCTAGATGCAGAAAAAAATTACATTCAATTTGCAACCTGATGGAGGTCAGTATAGATGGACTAATAGAACAAGTCCCACACACAGCTAGAAGCCCAAATATTTTTTCAGAGGTAGACGCAGAAAAAAATTATATTCAATTTGCAACCTGATGGAGGTCAGTATAGATGGACTAATAGAACAAGTCCCACACACTGCTAGAAGGCCAAATATTTTTTCAGAGCTAGATGCAGAAAAATATTATATTCAATTTGCAACCTGATGGAGGTCAGTATAGATGGACTAATAGAACAAGTCCCACACACTGCTAGAAGCCCAAATTTTTTTTCAGAGCTAGATGCAGAAAAATATTATATTCAATTTGCAACCTGATGGAGGTCAGTATAGATGGACTAATAGAACAAGTCCCACACACTGCTAGAAAGCCAAATATTTTTTCAGAACTAGATGCAGAAAAATATTATATTCAATTTGCAACCTGATGGAGGTCAGTATAAATGGACTAATGGAACAAGTCCCACACACAGCTAGAAGCCCAAATATTTTTTCAGAGGTAGATGCAGAAAAAAATTATATTCAATTTGCAACCTGATAGAGGTCAGTATAGATGGACTAATAGAACAAGTCCCACACACTGCTAGAAGGCCAAATATTTTTTCAGTGCTAGATGCAGAAAAATATTATATTCAATTTGCAACCTGATGGAGGTCAGTATAGATGGACTAATAGAACTAGTCCCACACACTGCTAGAAGGGCAAATATTTTTTCAGAGCTAGATGCAGAAAAATATTATATTCAATTTGCAACGTGATGGAGGTCAGTATAGATGGACTAATAGAACAAGTCCCACACACTGCTAGAAGGCCAAATATTTTTTCAGAGCTAGATGCAGAAAAATATTATATTCAATTTGCAACCTGATGGAGGTCAGTATAGATGGACTAATGGAAGAAGTCCCACACACTGCTAGAAGGCCAAATATTTTTTCAGAGCTAGATGCAGAAAAATATTATATTCAATTTGCAACCTGATGGAGGTCAGTATAGATGGACTAATAGAACAAGTCCCACACACTGCTAGAAGCCCAAATATTTTTACAGAGCTAGATGCAGAAAAAAATTATATTCAATTTGCAACCTGATGGAGGTCAGTATAGATGGACTAATAGAACAAGTCCCACACACAGCTAGAAGCCCAAATATTTTTTCAGAGGTAGATGTAGAAAAAAATTATATTCAATTTGCAACCTGATGGAGGTCAGTATAGATGGACTAATAGAACAAGCCCCACACACTGCTAGAAGGCCAAATATTTTTTCAGAGCTAGATGCAGAAAAATATTATATTCAATTTGCAACCTGATGGAGGTCAGTATAGATGGACTAATAGAACAAGTCCCACACACTGCTAGAAGCCCAAATATTTTTTCAGAGCTAGATGCAGAAAAATATTATAATCAATTTGCAACCTGATGGAGGTCAGTATAGATGGACGAATAGAAAAAGTCCCACACACTGCTAGAAGGCCAAATATTTTTTCAGAGCTAGATGCAGAAAAATATTATATTCAATTTGCAACCTGATGGAGGTCAGTATAGATGGCCGAATAGAACAAGTCCCACACACTGCTAGAAGGCCAAATATTTTTTCAGAGCTAGAAGCAGAAAAAAATTATATTTAATTTACAACCTGATGGAGGTCAGTATAGATGGACTAATAGAACAGGTCCCACACATAGCTAGAAGCCCAAATATTTTTTCAGAGGTAGATGCAGAAAAAAATTATATTCAATTTGCAACCTGATGGAGGTCAGTATAGATGGACTAATAGAACAAGTCCCACACACTGCTAGAAGGCCAAATATTTTTTCAGAACTAGATGCAGAAAAATATTATATTCAATTTGCAACCTGATGGAGGTCAGTATAGATGGACTAATAGAACAAGTCTCACACACTGCTAGAAGCCCAAATATCTTTTCAGAGCTAGATGCAGAAAAAATTATATTCAGTTTGCAACCTGATGGAGGTCTGTATAGATGGATTAATAGAACTAGTCCCACACACTGCTAGAAGGCCAAATATTTTTTCAGAGCTAGATGCAGAAAAAAATTATATTCAGTTTGCAACCTGATGGAGGTCAGTATAGATGGACTAATAGAACAAGTCCCACACACAGCTAGAAGCCCAAATATTTTTTCAGAGCTAGATGCAGAAAAAAATTATATTCAGTTTGCAACCTGATGGAGGTCAATATAGATGGACTAATAGAGAAAGTCCAACACACTGCTAGAACGCCAATATTTTTTCAGAGCTAGATGCAGACAAAAAATTATTTTTAATTTGCAACCTGATGGAGGTCAGTATAGATGGACTAATAGAGAAAGTCCCACACACTGCTAGAAGGCCAAATATTTTTTCAGAGCTGGATGCAGATAAAAATTATTTTTAATTTGCAACCTGATGGAGGTCAGTATACATGGACTAATAGAGAAAGTCCCACACACTGCTAGAAGGCCAAATATTTTTTCAGAGGTGGATGCAGATAAAAATTATTTTTAATTTGCAACCTGATGGAGGTCAGTATAGATGGACTAATAGAGAAAGTCCCACACACTGCTAGAAGGCCAAATATTTTTTCAGAGCTAGATGCAGACAAAAAATTATTTTCAGTTTGCAACCTGATGGAGGTCAGTATAGATGGACTAATAGAACAAGTCCCACACACAGTTGGAAGCCCAAATATTTTTTCAGAGGTAGATGCAGAAAAAAATTAAATTCAGTTTGCAACCTGATGGAGGTCTGTATAGATGGATTAATAGAACAAGTCCCACACACAGCTAGAAGCCCAATATTTTTTCAGAGGTAGATGCAGAAAAAAAATATATTCAGTTTGCAACCTGATGGAGGTCAGTATAGATGGACTAATAGAGAAAGTCCCACACACTGCTAGAAGGCCAAATATTTTTTCAGAGCTAGATGCAGACAAAAAATTATTTTTAATTTGCAACCTGATGGAGGTCAGTATAGATGGACTAATAGTGAAAGTCTCACACACAGCTAGAAGCCCAAATATTTTTTCAGAGGTAGATGCAGAAAAAAATTATATTCAGTTTGCAACCTGATGGAGGTCTGTATAGATGGATTAATAGAACAAGTCCCACACACTGCTAGAAGGCCAAATATTTTTTCAGAGCTAGATGCAGAAAAAAATTATATTCAGTTTGCAACCTGATGGAGGTCAGTATAGATGGACTAATAGAACAAGTCCCACACACAGCTAGAAGCCCAAATATTTTTTCAGAGGTAGATGCAGAAAAAAATTATATTCAGTTTGCAACCTGATGGAGGTCAGTATAGATGGACTAATAGAGAAAGTCCCACACACTGCTAGAAGGCCAAATATTTTTTCAGAGCTAGATGCAGAAAAAAATTATATTCAGTTTGCAACCTGATGGAGGTCTGTATAGATGGATTAAAAGAACAAGTCCCACACACAGCTAGAAGCCCAATATTTTTTCAGAGGTAGATGTAGAAAAAAAATATATTCAGTTTGCAACCTGATGGAGGTCAGTATAGATGGACTAATGGAGAAAGTCCCACACACTGCTAGAAGGCCAAATATTTTTTCAGAGCTAGATGCAGAAAAAAATTATATTCAGTTTGCAACCTGATGGAGGTCAGTATAGATGGACTAATAGAACAAGTCCCACACACAGCTAGAAGCCCAAATATTTTTTCAGAGGTAGATGCAGATAAAAATTATTTTTAATTTGCAACCTGATGGAGGTCAGTATAGATGGACTAATAGAACAAGTCCCACACACAGCTAGAAGCCCACATATTTTTTCAGAGGTAGATGCAGAAAAAAATTATATTCAGTTTGCAACCTGATGGAGGTCTGTATAGATGGATTAATAGAACAAGTCCCACACACAGCTAGAAGCCCAATATTTTTTCAGAGGTAGATGCAGAAAAAAAATATATTCAGTTTGCAACCTGATGGAGGTCAGTATAGATGGACTAATAGAGAAAGTCCCACACACTGCTAGAAGGCCAAATATTTTTTCAGAGCTAGATGCAGAAAAAAATTATATTCAATTTGCAACCTGATGGAGGTCAGTATAGATGGTCTAATAGAACAAGTCGCACACACTGCTAGAAGGCAAAATATTTTTTCAGAGGTAGATGCAGAAAAATATTATATTCAATTTGCAACCTGATGGAGATCAGTATAGATGGACTAATAGAACAAGTCCCACACACAGCTAGAAGCCCAAATATTTTTTTAGAGGTAGATGCAGAAAAAAATTATATTCAATTTGCAACCTGATGGAGGTCAGTATAGATGGACTAATAGAACAAGTCCCACACACTGCTAGAAGGCCAAATATTTTTTCAGAGCTAGATGCAGAAAAATATTATATTCAATTTGCAACCTGATGGAGGTCAGTATAGATGGCCGAATAGAACAAGTCCCACACACTGCTAGAAGGCCAAATATTTTTTCAGAGCTAGAAGCAGAAAAAAATTATATTTAATTTACAACCTGATGGAGGTCAGTATAGATGGACTAATAGAACAGGTCCCACACATAGCTAGAAGCCCAAATATTTTTTCAGAGGTAGATGCAGAAAAAAATTATATTCAATTTGCAACCTGATGGAGGTCAGTATAGATGGACTAATAGAACAAGTCCCACACACTGCTAGAAGGCCAAATATTTTTTCAGAACTAGATGCAGAAAAATATTATATTCAATTTGCAACCTGATGGAGGTCAGTATAGATGGACTAATAGAACAAGTCTCACACACTGCTAGAAGCCCAAATATCTTTTCAGAGCTAGATGCAGAAAAATATTATATTCAATTTGCAACCTGATGGAGGTCAGTATAGATGGACTAATAGAACAAGTCCCACACACAGCTAGAAGCCCAAATATTTTTTCAGAGGTAGATGCAGATAAAAATTATTTTTAATTTGCAACCTGATGGAGGTCAGTATAGATGGACTAATAGAACAAGTCCCACACACAGCTAGAAGCCCACATATTTTTTCAGAGGTAGATGCAGAAAAAAATTATATTCAGTTTGCAACCTGATGGAGGTCTGTATAGATGGATTAATAGAACAAGTCCCACACACAGCTAGAAGCCCAATATTTTTTCAGAGGTAGATGCAGAAAAAAAATATATTCAGTTTGCAACCTGATGGAGGTCAGTATAGATGGACTAATAGAGAAAGTCCCACACACTGCTAGAAGGCCAAATATTTTTTCAGAGCTAGATGCAGAAAAAAATTATATTCAATTTGCAACCTGATGGAGGTCAGTATAGATGGTCTAATAGAACAAGTCGCACACACTGCTAGAAGGCAAAATATTTTTTCAGAGGTAGATGCAGAAAAATATTATATTCAATTTGCAACCTGATGGAGATCAGTATAGATGGACTAATAGAACAAGTCCCACACACAGCTAGAAGCCCAAATATTTTTTTAGAGGTAGATGCAGAAAAAAATTATATTCAATTTGCAACCTGATGGAGGTCAGTATAGATGGACTAATAGAACAAGTCCCACACACTGCTAGAAGGCCAAATATTTTTTCAGAGCTAGATGCAGAAAAATATTATATTCAATTTGCAACCTGATGGAGGTCAGTATAGATGGCCGAATAGAACAAGTCCCACACACTGCTAGAAGGCCAAATATTTTTTCAGAGCTAGAAGCAGAAAAAAATTATATTTAATTTACAACCTGATGGAGGTCAGTATAGATGGACTAATAGAACAGGTCCCACACATAGCTAGAAGCCCAAATATTTTTTCAGAGGTAGATGCAGAAAAAAATTATATTCAATTTGCAACCTGATGGAGGTCAGTATAGATGGACTAATAGAACAAGTCCCACACACTGCTAGAAGGCCAAATATTTTTTCAGAACTAGATGCAGAAAAATATTATATTCAATTTGCAACCTGATGGAGGTCAGTATAGATGGACTAATAGAACAAGTCTCACACACTGCTAGAAGCCCAAATATCTTTTCAGAGCTAGATGCAGAAAAATATTATATTCAATTTGCAACCTGATGGAGGTCAGTATAGATGGACTAATAGAACAAGTCCCACACACTGCTAGAAGGCCAAATATTTTTTCAGAGCTAGATGCAGAAAAAAATTACATTCAATTTGCAACCTGATGGAGGTCAGTATAGATGGACTAATAGAACAAGTCCCACACACAGCTAGAAGCCCAAATATTTTTTCAGAGGTAGACGCAGAAAAAAATTATATTCAATTTGCAACCTGATGGAGGTCAGTATAGATGGACTAATAGAACAAGTCCCACACACTGCTAGAAGGCCAAATATTTTTTCAGAGCTAGATGCAGAAAAATATTATATTCAATTTGCAACCTGATGGAGGTCAGTATAGATGGACTAATAGAACAAGTCCCACACACTGCTAGAAGCCCAAATTTTTTTTCAGAGCTAGATGCAGAAAAATATTATATTCAATTTGCAACCTGATGGAGGTCAGTATAGATGGACTAATAGAACAAGTCCCACACACTGCTAGAAAGCCAAATATTTTTTCAGAACTAGATGCAGAAAAATATTATATTCAATTTGCAACCTGATGGAGGTCAGTATAAATGGACTAATGGAACAAGTCCCACACACAGCTAGAAGCCCAAATATTTTTTCAGAGGTAGATGCAGAAAAAAATTATATTCAATTTGCAACCTGATAGAGGTCAGTATAGATGGACTAATAGAACAAGTCCCACACACTGCTAGAAGGCCAAATATTTTTTCAGTGCTAGATGCAGAAAAATATTATATTCAATTTGCAACCTGATGGAGGTCAGTATAGATGGACTAATAGAACTAGTCCCACACACTGCTAGAAGGGCAAATATTTTTTCAGAGCTAGATGCAGAAAAATATTATATTCAATTTGCAACGTGATGGAGGTCAGTATAGATGGACTAATAGAACAAGTCCCACACACTGCTAGAAGGCCAAATATTTTTTCAGAGCTAGATGCAGAAAAATATTATATTCAATTTGCAACCTGATGGAGGTCAGTATAGATGGACTAATGGAAGAAGTCCCACACACTGCTAGAAGGCCAAATATTTTTTCAGAGCTAGATGCAGAAAAATATTATATTCAATTTGCAACCTGATGGAGGTCAGTATAGATGGACTAATAGAACAAGTCCCACACACTGCTAGAAGCCCAAATATTTTTACAGAGCTAGATGCAGAAAAAAATTATATTCAATTTGCAACCTGATGGAGGTCAGTATAGATGGACTAATAGAACAAGTCCCACACACAGCTAGAAGCCCAAATATTTTTTCAGAGGTAGATGTAGAAAAAAATTATATTCAATTTGCAACCTGATGGAGGTCAGTATAGATGGACTAATAGAACAAGCCCCACACACTGCTAGAAGGCCAAATATTTTTTCAGAGCTAGATGCAGAAAAATATTATATTCAATTTGCAACCTGATGGAGGTCAGTATAGATGGACTAATAGAACAAGTCCCACACACTGCTAGAAGCCCAAATATTTTTTCAGAGCTAGATGCAGAAAAATATTATAATCAATTTGCAACCTGATGGAGGTCAGTATAGATGGACGAATAGAAAAAGTCCCACACACTGCTAGAAGGCCAAATATTTTTTCAGAGCTAGATGCAGAAAAATATTATATTCAATTTGCAACCTGATGGAGGTCAGTATAGATGGCCGAATAGAACAAGTCCCACACACTGCTAGAAGGCCAAATATTTTTTCAGAGCTAGAAGCAGAAAAAAATTATATTTAATTTACAACCTGATGGAGGTCAGTATAGATGGACTAATAGAACAGGTCCCACACATAGCTAGAAGCCCAAATATTTTTTCAGAGGTAGATGCAGAAAAAAATTATATTCAATTTGCAACGTGATGGAGGTCAGTATAGATGGACTAATAGAACAAGTCCCACACACTGCTAGAAGGCCAAATATTTTTTCAGAACTAGATGCAGAAAAATATTATATTCAATTTGCAACCTGATGGAGGTCAGTATAGATGGACTAATAGAACAAGTCTCACACACTGCTAGAAGCCCAAATATCTTTTCAGAGCTAGATGCAGAAAAATATTATATTCTATTTGCAACCTGATGGAGGTCAGTATAGATGGACTAATAGAACAAGTCCCACACACTGCTAGAAGGCCAAATATTTTTTCAGAGCTAGATGCAGAAAAAAATTACATTCAATTTGCAACCTGATGGAGGTCAGTATAGATGGACTAATAGAACAAGTCCCACACACAGCTAGAAGCCCAAATATTTTTTCAGAGGTAGATGCAGAAAAAAATTATATTCAATTTGCAACCTGATGGAGGTCAGTATAGATGGACTAATAGAACAAGTCCCACACACTGCTAGAAGGCCAAATATTTTTTCAGAGCTAGATGCAGAAAAATATTATATTCAATTTGCAACCTGATGGAGGTCAGTATAGATGGACTAATAGAACAAGTCCCACACACTGCTAGAAGCCCAAATATTTTTTCAGAACTAGATGCAGAAAAATATTATATTCAATTTGCAACGTGATGGAGGTCAGTATAGATGGACTAATAGAACAAGTCCCACACACTGCTAGAAGGCCAAATATTTTTCAGTGCTAGATGCAGAAAAATATTATATTCAATTTGCAACCTGATGGAGGTCAGTATAGATGGACTAATAGAACAAGTCCCACACACTGCTAGAAGGGCAAATATTTTTTCAGCGCTAGATGCAGAAAAATATTATATTCAATTTGCAACGTGATGGAGGTCAGTATAGATGGACTAATAGAACAAGTCCCACACACTGCTAGAAGGCCAAATATTTTTTCAGAGCTAGATGCAGAAAAATATTATATTCAATTTGCAACCTGATGGAGGTCAGTATAGATGGACTAATAGAAGAAGTCCCACACACTGCTAGAAGGCCAAATATTTTTTCAGAGCTAGATGCAGAAAAATATTATATTCAATTTGCAACCTGATGGAGGTCAGTATAGATGGACTAATAGAACAAGTCAAACACACTGCTAGAAGCCCAAATATTTTTACAGAGCTAGATGCAGAAAAAAATTATATTCAATTTGCAACCTGATGGAGGTCAGTATAGATGGACTAATAGAACAAGTCCCACACACAGCTAGAAGCCCAAATATTTTTTCAGAGGTAGATGTAGAAAAAAATTTATTCAATTTGCAACCTGATGGAGGTCAGTATAGATGGACTTATAGAACAAGCCCCACACACTGCTAGAAGGCCAAATATTTTTTCAGAGCTAGATGCAGAAAAATATTATATTCAATTTGCAACCTGATGGAGGTCAGTATAGATGGACTAATAGAACAAGTCCCACACACTGCTAGAAGGCCAAATATTTTTTCAGAGCTAGATGCAGAAAAATATTATATTCAATTTGCAACCTGATGGAGGTCAGTATAGATGGACTAATAGAACCAGTCCCACACACTGCTAGAAGGCCAAATATTTTTTCAGAGCTAGATGCAGAAAAAAATTATATTCAATTTGCAACCTGATGGAGGTCAGTATAGATGGACTAATAGAACAAGTCCCACACACTGCTAGAAGGCCAAATATTTTTTCAGAGCTAGATGCAGAAAAATATTATATTCAATTTGCAACCTGATGGAGGTCAGTATAGATGGACTAATAGAACAAGTCCCACACACTGCTAGAAGGCCAAATATTTTTTCAGAGCTAGATGCAGAAAAATATTATATTCAATTTGCAACCTGATGGAGGTCAGTATAGATGGACCAATAGAACAAGTCCCACACACAGCTAGAAGCCCAAATATTTTTTCAGAAGTAGATGCAGAAAAAAGTTATATTCAATTTGCAACCTGATGGAGGTCAGTATAGATGGACTAATAGAACAAGTCCCACAAACTGCTAGAAGGCCAAATATTTTTTCAGAGCTAGATGCAGAAAAATATTATATTCAATTTGCAACCTGATGGAGGTCATTATAGATGGACTAATGGAACAAGTCCCACACACAGCTAGAAGCCCATATATTTTTTCAGAGCTAGATGCAGAAAAAAATTATATTCAATTTGCAACCTGATGGAGGTCAGTATAGATGGACTAATAGAACAAGTCCCACACACTGCTAGAAGGCCAAATATTTTTTTTAGAGCTAGATGCAGAAAAATATTATATTCAATTTGCAACGTGATGGAGGTCAGTATAGATTGACTAATAGAACAAGTCCCACACACTGCTAGAAGGCCAAATATTTTTTCAGAGCTAGAAGCAGAAAAAAATTATATTTAATTTACAACCTGATGGAGGTCAGTATAGATGGAGTAATAGAACAGGTCCCACATATAGCTAGAAGCCCAAATATTTTTTCAGAGGTAGATGCAGAAAAAAATTATATTCAATTTGCAACCTGATGGAGGTCAGTATAGATGGACTAATAGAACAAGTCCCACACACTGCTAGAAGGCCAAATATTTTTTCAGAACTAGATGCAGAAAAATATTATATTCAATTTGCAACCTGATGGAGGTCAGTATAGATGGACTAATAGAACAAGTCCCACACACTGCTAGAAGCCCAAATATCTTTTCAGAGCTAGATGCAGAAAAATATTATATTCAATTTGCAACCTGATGGAGGTCAGTATAGATGGATTAATAGAACAAGTCCCACACACTGCTAGAAGGCCAAATATTTTTTCAGAGCTAGATGCAGAAAAAAATTATATTCAATTTGCAACCTGATGGAGGTCAGTATAGATGGACTAATAGAACAAGTCCCACACACAGCTAGAAGCCCAAATATTTTTTCAGAGGTAGATGCAGAAAAAAATTATATTCAATTTGCAACCTGATGGAGGTCAGTATAGATGGACTAATAGAACAAGTCCCACACACTGCTAGAAGGCCAAATATTTTTTCAGAGCTAGATGCAGAAAAATATTATATTCAATTTGCAACCTGATGGAGGTCAGTATAGATGGACTAATAGAACAAGTCCCACACACTGCTAGAAGCCCAAATATTTTTTCAGAGCTAGAAACAGAAAAATATTATATTCAATTTGCAACCTGATGGAGGTCAGTATAGATGGACTAATAGAACAAGTCCCACACACTGCTAGAAGGCCAAATATTTTTTCAGAACTAGATGCAGAAAAATATTATATTCAATTTGCAACCTGATGGAGGTCAGTATAAATGGACTAATGGAACAAGTCTCACACACAGCTAGAAGCCCAAATATTTTTTCAGAGGTAGATGCAGAAAAAAATTATATTCAATTTGCAACCTGATGGAGGTCAGTATAGATGGACTAATAGAACAAGTCCCACACACTGCTAGAAGGCCAAATATTTTTTCAGTGCTAGATGCAGAAAAATATTATATTCAATTTGCAACCTGATGGAGGTCAGTATAGATGGACTAATAGAACAAGTCCCACACACTGCTAGAAGGGCAAATATTTTTTCAGAGCTAGATGCAGAAAAATATTATATTCAATTTGCAACGTGATGGAGGTCAGTATAGATGGACTAATAGAACAAGTCCCACACACTGCTAGAAGGCCAAATATTTTTTCAGAGCTAGATGCAGAAAAATATTATATTCAATTTGCAACCTGATGGAGGTCAGTATAGATGGACTAATAGAACAAATCCCACACACTGCTAGAAGGCCAAATATTTTTTCAGAGCTAGATGCAGAAAAATATTATATTCAATTTGCAACCTGATGGAGGTCAGTATAGATGGACTAATAGAACAAGTCCCACACACTGCTAGAAGCCCAAATATTTTTACAGAGCTAGATGCAGAAAAAAATTATATTCAATTTGCAACCTGATGGAGGTCAGTATAGATGGACTAATAGAACAAGTCCCACACACAGCTAGAAGCCCAAATATTTTTTCAGAGGTAGATGTAGAAAAAAATTATATTCACTTTGCAACCTGATGGAGGTCAGTATAGATGGACTAATAGAACAAGTCCCACACACTGCTAGAAGGCCAAATATTTTTTGAGAACTAGATACAGAAAAATATTATATTCAATTTGCAACCTGATGGAGGTCAGTATAGATGGACTAATAGAACAAGTCCCACACATTGCTAGAAGCCCAAATATCTTTTCAGAGCTAGATGCAGAAAAATATTATATTCAATTTGCAACCTGATGGAGGTCAGTATAGATGGACTAATAGAACAAGTCCCACACACTGCTAGAAGGCCAAATATTTTTTCAGAGCTAGAAGCAGAAAAAAATTATATTCAATTTGCAACCTGATGGAGGTCAGTATAGATGGACTAATAGAACAAGTCCCACACACAGCTAGAAGCCCAAATATTTTTTCAGAGGTAGATGCAGAAAAAAATTATATTCAATTTGCAACCTGATGGAGGTCAGTATAGATGGACTAATAGAACAAGTCCCACACACTGCTAGAAGGCCAAATATTTTTTCAGAGCTAGATGCAGAAAAATATTATATTCAATTTGCAACCTGATGGAGGTCAGTATAGATGGACTAATAGAACAAGTCCCACACACTGCTAGAAGCCCAAATATTTTTTCAGAGCTAGATGCAGAAAAATATTATATTCAATTTGCAACCTGATGGAGGTCAGTATAGATGGACTAATAGAACAAGTCCCACACACTGCTAGAAGGCCAAATATTTTTCCAGAACTAGATGCAGAAAAATATTATATTCAATTTGCAACCTGATGGAGGTCAGTATAAATGGACTAATGGAACAAGTCCCACACACAGCTAGAAGCCCAAATATTTTTTCAGAGGTAGATGCAGAAAAAAATTATATTCAATTTGCAACCTGATGGAGGTCAGTATAGATGGACTAATAGAACAAGTCCCACACACTGCTAGAAGGCCAAATATTTTTTCAGTGCTAGATGCAGAAAAATATTATATTCAATTTGCAACCTGATGGAGGTCAGTATAGATGGACTAATAGAACAAGTCCCACACACTGCTAGAAGGGCAAATATTTTTTCAGAGCTAGATGCAGAAAAATATTATATTCAATTTGCAACGTGATGGAGGTCAGTATAGATGGACTAATAGAACAAGTCCCACACACTGCTAGAAGGCCAAATATTTTTTCAGAGCTAGATGCAGAAAAATATTATATTCAATTTGCAACCTAATGGAGGTCAGTATAGATGGACTAATAGAAGAAGTCCCACACACTGCTAGAAGGCCAAATATTTTTTCAGAGCTAGATGCAGAAAAATATTATATTCAATTTGCAACCTGATGGAGGTCAGTATAGATGGACTAATAGAACAAGTCCCACACACTGCTAGAAGCCCAAATATTTTTACAGAGCTAGATGCAGAAAAAAATTATATTCAATTTGCAACCTGATGGAGGTCAGTATTGATGGACTAATAGAACAAGTCCCACACACAGCTAGAAGCCCAAATATTTTTTCAGAGGTAGATGTAGAAAAAAATTATATTCAATTTGCAACCTGATGGAGGTCAGTATAGATGGACTAATAGAACAAATCCCACACACTGCTAGAAGGCCAAATATTTTTTCAGAGCTAGATGCAGAAAAATATTATATTCAATTTGCAACCTGATGGAGGTCAGTATAGATGGACTAATAGAACAAGTCCCACACACTGCTAGAAGCCCAAATATTTTTTCAGAGCTAGATGCAGAAAAATATTATATTCAATTTGCAACCTGATGGAGGTCAGTATAGATGGACTAATAGAACAAGTCCCACACACTGCTAGAAGGCCAAATATTTTTTCAGAGCTAGATGCAGAAAAAAATTATATTCAATTTGCAACCTGATGGAGGTCAGTATAGATGGACTAATAGAACAAGTCCTACACACTGCTAGAAGCCCAAATATTTTTTCAGAGCTAGATGCAGAAAAATATTATATTCAATTTGCAACCTGATGGAGGTCAGTATAGATGGACTAATAGAACAAGTCCCACACACTGCTAGAAGGCCAAATATTTTTTCAGAGCTAGATGCAGAAAAATATTATATTCAATTTGCAACCTGATGGAGGTCAGTATAGATGGACTAATAGAACAAGTCCCACACACTGCTAGAAGGCCAAATATTTTTTTTAGAGCTAGATGCAGAAAAATATTATATTCAATTTGCAACGTGATGGAGGTCAGTATAGATTGACTAATAGAACAAGTCCCACACACTGCTAGAAGGCCAAATATTTTTTCAGAGCTAGAAGCAGAAAAAAATTATATTTAATTTACAACCTGATGGAGGTCAGTATAGATGGAGTAATAGAACAGGTCCCACATATAGCTAGAAGCCCAAATATTTTTTCAGAGGTAGATGCAGAAAAAAATTATATTCAATTTGCAACCTGATGGAGGTCAGTATAGATGGACTAATAGAACAAGTCCCACACACTGCTAGAAGGCCAAATATTTTTTCAGAACTAGATGCAGAAAAATATTATATTCAATTTGCAACCTGATGGAGGTCAGTATAGATGGACTAATAGAACAAGTCCCACACACTGCTAGAAGCCCAAATATCTTTTCAGAGCTAGATGCAGAAAAATATTATATTCAATTTGCAACCTGATGGAGGTCAGTATAGATGGATTAATAGAACAAGTCCCACACACTGCTAGAAGGCCAAATATTTTTTCAGAGCTAGATGCAGAAAAAAATTATATTCAATTTGCAACCTGATGGAGGTCAGTATAGATGGACTAATAGAACAAGTCCCACACACAGCTAGAAGCCCAAATATTTTTTCAGAGGTAGATGCAGAAAAAAATTATATTCAATTTGCAACCTGATGGAGGTCAGTATAGATGGACTAATAGAACAAGTCCCACACACTGCTAGAAGGCCAAATATTTTTTCAGAGCTAGATGCAGAAAAATATTATATTCAATTTGCAACCTGATGGAGGTCAGTATAGATGGACTAATAGAACAAGTCCCACACACTGCTAGAAGCCCAAATATTTTTTCAGAGCTAGAAACAGAAAAATATTATATTCAATTTGCAACCTGATGGAGGTCAGTATAGATGGACTAATAGAACAAGTCCCACACACTGCTAGAAGGCCAAATATTTTTTCAGAACTAGATGCAGAAAAATATTATATTCAATTTGCAACCTGATGGAGGTCAGTATAAATGGACTAATGGAACAAGTCTCACACACAGCTAGAAGCCCAAATATTTTTTCAGAGGTAGATGCAGAAAAAAATTATATTCAATTTGCAACCTGATGGAGGTCAGTATAGATGGACTAATAGAACAAGTCCCACACACTGCTAGAAGGCCAAATATTTTTTCAGTGCTAGATGCAGAAAAATATTATATTCAATTTGCAACCTGATGGAGGTCAGTATAGATGGACTAATAGAACAAGTCCCACACACTGCTAGAAGGGCAAATATTTTTTCAGAGCTAGATGCAGAAAAATATTATATTCAATTTGCAACGTGATGGAGGTCAGTATAGATGGACTAATAGAACAAGTCCCACACACTGCTAGAAGGCCAAATATTTTTTCAGAGCTAGATGCAGAAAAATATTATATTCAATTTGCAACCTGATGGAGGTCAGTATAGATGGACTAATAGAACAAATCCCACACACTGCTAGAAGGCCAAATATTTTTTCAGAGCTAGATGCAGAAAAATATTATATTCAATTTGCAACCTGATGGAGGTCAGTATAGATGGACTAATAGAACAAGTCCCACACACTGCTAGAAGCCCAAATATTTTTACAGAGCTAGATGCAGAAAAAAATTATATTCAATTTGCAACCTGATGGAGGTCAGTATTGATGGACTAATAGAACAAGTCCCACACACAGCTAGAAGCCCAAATATTTTTTCAGAGGTAGATGTAGAAAAAAATTATATTCAATTTGCAACCTGATGGATGTCAGTATAGATGGACTAATAGAACAAATCCCACACACTGCTAGAAGGCCAAATATTTTTTCAGAGCTAGATGCAGAAAAATATTATATTCAATTTGCAACCTGATGGAGGTCAGTATAGATGGACTAATAGAACAAGTCCCACACACTGCTAGAAGCCCAAATATTTTTTCAGAGCTAGATGCAGAAAAATATTATATTCAATTTGCAACCTGATGGAGGTCAGTATAGATGGACTAATAGAACAAGTCCCACACACTGCTAGAAGGCCAAATATTTTTTCAGAGCTAGATGCAGAAAAAAATTATATTCAATTTGCAACCTGATGGAGGTCAGTATAGATGGACTAATAGAACAAGTCCTACACACTGCTAGAAGCCCAAATATTTTTTCAGAGCTAGATGCAGAAAAATATTATATTCAATTTGCAACCTGATGGAGGTCAGTATAGATGGACTAATAGAACAAGTCCCACACACTGCTAGAAGGCCAAATATTTTTTCAGAGCTAGATGCAGAAAAATATTATATTCAATTTGCAACCTGATGGAGGTCAGTATAGATGGACTAATAGAACAAGTCCCACACACAGCTAGAAGCCCAAATATTTTTTCAGAGGTAGATGCAGAAAAAAGTTATATTCAATTTGCAACCTGATGGAGGTCAGTATAGATGGACTAATAGAACAAGTCCCACACACTGCTAGAAGGCCAAATATTTTTTCAGAGCTAGATGCAGAAAAATATTATATTCAATTTGCAACCTGATGGAGGTCAGTATAGATGGACTAATGGAACAAGTCCCACACACAGCTAGAAGCCCAAATATTTTTTCAGAGGTAGATGCAGAAAAAAATTATATTCAATTTGCAACCTGATGGAGGTCAGTATAGATGGACTAATAGAACAAGTCCCACACACTGCTAGAAGGCCAAATATTTTTTTCAGAGCTAGATGCAGAAAAATATTATATTCAATTTGCAACGTGATGGAGGTCAGTATAGATTGACTAATAGAACAAGTCCCACACACTGCTAGAAGGCCAAATATTGTTCCAGAGCTAGATGCAGAAAAAAATTATATTCAATTTTCAACCTGATGGAGGTCAGTATAGATGGACTAATAGAACAAGTCCCACACACTGCTAGAAGCCCAAATATTTTTTCAGAGGTAGATGCAGAAAAAAATTATATTCAATTTGCAACCTTATGGAGGTCAGTATAGATGGACTAATAGAATGATGCTATGCCCAAAAGATTTTACTTCACTAGGTGCAGTAAAAAAATTGGTATTCTATACACAGGTGGTGTAGCTTGCAACACAGATAGGCTACTCCACTGACTAACACACTCTGCAATAGGCCAAAAAGGATTAGCTTTGCTAGATTTAGCCAAATGCTGTGAAAAAAACTTGCACAGCACTGGCACAGACCTGCCTGGCAAAAACTGATAGGAACTGATCTAACTTAGTCCTGAAAAGGACTGCAATTACAATTAGTCTTTACTCCCAACCTATCTATTTAAGAGCACAGACCTGCCTGATAAAAGTCGTAGGAAATGCTGTAACCTAGTCTTTAAAAGGACTGCAATCACAACTATTCCCTACTCCCAAGCTATCTGTAGATTTGTGCGAAAATTGATTTGAAATTAACAAGGTATAGCGCACACAGCAACAGCGGTGCCGTCTAACACGCAGCTGCAGCAGTGAGAAAATGGTGGCGACGGGGAAAATGGCTGGGTCTTATAGGGCAAGGACATGTGACATACACTGCCAATGACACATGCCCTTGCTTGTGTGAAAAAAAGCACTTCGCTCCGTGTGTGCGCTGCTGATAGGCTGACAGATTGCACCTCCCCACTGTAAATGCGGGAAAGAGAAAAAAAAAATGGAGATCTTCATTATTCCTGCAGAGATCCATCCCCTGCCCCTCCCCCCGCCCCGCTGTACACTCAAACTGCGTATTAACATTAATTTTCATCATTACTGAGAAAAAATCCAGTTATGATCTTGGTGCACGAACAGTTATCGAACATAACCTCGAACAGCCAAATTTTTTTTCAAATAGTTCGTGTTCGCCGAACGGCTCGAACACCGCCCAAAACAGCTTGAATTTGAGATAGGCGAACAGTTCGAGTCGAACAACGCTCATCTCTATTTATAAAATAGAGCCGTAAAAATAACATTTTCACATTTTTCCCACAAAAATGTTTTTCAGCCCCAAATTTTGCTTTTCATAAGGGTAACAGGAGAAATTGCACCATACCATTTGTTGTGCGTTTTCTCCTGAGTAAGCTGATAGCCCATATGTGGGAGGAAACCACCGTTTGGGCGCACAGCCGGGCACAGAAGGGAAGGAGCGCCATTTGACTTTTTGAATATAACATTCTTTTGAATAATTAGCAGACGCAATGTCGCATTTGGGGAGCCCCTGATGTGCCTAAACAGTAGAAACTCCCCACAAGTGATCCCATTTTGGAAACTAGACCACTCAAGGAATTTATTTAGATGTGTGGTGAGCACCTTGTAAAAATGAAAAAAATATATTTTTCCTACAAAAATGTTGTTTTGGCCCCAAATTTTCATTTCATTTTCAGAAGGATAGCAAAAGAAAATGGCCCCCACAATGTGTTGTGCAGTTTTTTCTATGTATGCCGATACGTGGTCAAAAACTACTTTTGATGGACAGTGCAAAGCTCAGAAGGGAAGAAGCACCATATTGGAGTTCAGATTTTGCTGGATTGTTTTGACAGTGCCATATCACATTGGCAGAGCCCTGAGGTGCCAGAACAAATTGACACCACAGGTGGATCACAGAATTTTATACATTGGGCAGTGAAGAAAAAAATAATGACATTTTTACCACCAAAATGTTTTTCTAGCCCCAGATTTTACATTTGCACACTGGGAAATGGGTAAAAATGACAACAAAATGTGTCCCACAATTTCTGCTGAATGTAGAAATACCCCATATGTGGCTGTACAGCACTGCTTAGCCACACGGCGGGACTCGGGAGGGACAGAATGCTATTTGCCTCCTGGAGCGCAGATTTTTCTAGGATAGTATGCAGACTCCATATACAGAGCCCCTAAATGCTAGAATAGCAGAATCCCCTCAAGTGACCCCATTTTGGAAATTATACACCTTTGGAAATTTATCTACAGGTGTAGTGGTGATTTTGACTCCATGGTTTTTTTCCAGAAAGAAAGCAGCAGTGGATGTTGCTGAGTGAAAATTGCAAGCTGTCGTTGTGGAGACCAGTATGTTGTAGTGCGCAGCTCGTGCTTCTGGAGACACGCACCTGTAAATTAGGCGGGCGGTCAACGCTACAGAAATGCCAAACATGTGGACGCTAACTGTGGTTTAGGCACACACCAGAGTTCAAAAAGGAGGGGGGTAATTGGATTTGGGAGTGCAGAATTTGCTCAATTTCTTTTGGGGGTCGAGGAGCCATGGCGCTTTTCCAGAGCTTTTGTGCTACCAGTAATGTAGAAGCACCTTATATTTCTGATAACTGATGACGGACCTAAGTGGGGATTTGCTTTTTTCTGTGAAATGAGTTGAAGCTTTTGTTGGGAACATTTTACATAACATTTTTAATCACATTTATCCGGCGCTCTACGCTGAGCACTTACATTGGGGTCCCCATTTAAATCTCCGAGTGACTTGATTCAGATGAAACCCCGAGGGATCCATTCACTATAATGAGGCAGCAGAGTTACTCTGGACTCCGTCTTGCCTCTGTTCAGCGTTGTCCTTTTCAGAAGTGCACAAAACTACAGTGCCTCCATCTCCCTCATTATAGGGAATCTTCCGCTGGGATTTTGTCTGAATCACGTGTTTCAGAGATTTACATGGAAACCCCGGTGTAAGTGCTCAGCACAGAATAAATATGAGCTGAACCTTACTGTGATCTTTGGGAGTCAGAATGAACAAATCAACAGCAGGTGAAGAATTGTTTTTTATTTATTTACTTTTTACGCAGATCCTTGAGCGGTGTAATTGATTAGGCGACTTTATTCTTTGGGTCGGTGTGATTACAGCGATATCAGATTTATAGCGGGTTTTTATGTTTGGCTGCTGACACAACCATGACGATTTTCATTGCAAAAACTAGATTTTGCATCGCCATATTTTGAGAGTTATAATTTTTCCATATTTCGGCCAACAGAGTCATGTGACAGCTTGTTTTTTTGTGGGACGACTTGATGTTTTTATTGGTACCATTTTCTGGCACCTGATATTTTTTGATCGCTTTTTATTCTAATTTTTGGGAGGGAAAATGAACAAAAAACAGCAATTCAGGAATTGTTTTTCGGGGCTTTTTTTATGTCGTTTCGCGTATGGTAAAATTGATCTGGCAGCTTTATTCCTCGGGTCAGTATGATTGCAACGGTACCACATTTATAGCATTTTTTTATGTTTTGCCACTTTTACACAATAAAAATGATTTTATAGAAAACATTATTATTTTTGCATCGCTTTATTGTGAGAGCTATAACTTTTTCATTTTTCCGCTGATAGGCTTTATGGTGACTTGTTTTTTGGCGGGATAAGCTGATGTTTTCAGCGGTACCATTTTTATTTACATTCGTATTTTTGATCACGTTTTATTCCACTTTTTGTTTGGCGGTATGACAATAAAGCATCGTTTTTTGCCTCGTTTTTTATTTTTTTTTACGGTGTTCACTGAAGGGGTTAACTAGTGGGACAGTTTTATAGGTCAGGTCATTCTGGACGTGGCAATGCGAAATATGTGTAATTTTTTGTTTATTTATTTTTTCATAAAAATATTTATTTATGGGTACAATCTATTTTAGTTTTTTTATTATTATTTTGTGATTTTCAAAAAATATATTTTTACAATTTTTTTTGCACTTTTGTTTTCACTTTTTCTTACTTTTACACTTTGTCCCACTATAGGACTTTCACTAATTGCAGTCTGATCGCTTGTATAGTATAGGGATGCAGGAGCATTCCTATACTATACAGTCAGTGAGGCACTGACAGGCAAACTTGTTAGATCATGCACTGCGCATGATCTGCCAAGTTTCCTAGCACTGGTGACCCGGATGTCATCATGATGACATTGGGTCACCATGGCAACGATCGGGGTCCCGCGATGACATCGCGGTGTCTCCAATCCAAAGGCAGAGGAGCTTCCTTCCCTCTGCCTGTACGCTAAATGCTGCGATCGCAGTATTTAGTGCATTAAAGTACTGGGAGCGGTGCGGGCACTGCTCCTGGCACTGAGTGCCGGGTGTCAGCTGTCAGTATTAGCTGATACCTGACGGCGATTGCACACGCACAGCCCCTGTGAACGCAAAATCGCCAAGACATATCCATATGTCCCTGGTCAATAAGTACCAGGCCACAGGGATATATGGATATGTCTCACATCAGAAAGGGGTTAACCCCTTTACAACCCAAGGTGGTTTGCACGTTAATGACCAGGCCAATTTTTACAATTCTGACCACTGTCACTTTATGAGGTAATTACTCTGCAACGCTTCAACGGATCCCCCTGATTCTGAGACTGTTTTTTCGGGACATATTTTACTTCATGATTGTGTTAAAATTTCTTTGATATCACTTGCGTTTATTTGTGAAAAAAACTGAAATTTGGTGAAAATTTTGAAAATTTTGCAATTTTCAAAATTTGAATTTTTATGCCCTTAAATCAGAGAGATATGTCATACAAAAGAGTTAATAAATAACATTTCCCACATGTGGACTTTACATCAGCACAATTTTGGAACCAAAATTTTTTTTTGTTAGGGAGCTATAAGGGTTAAAAGTTGACCAGCAATTTCTCATTTTTCCAACAAAATTTACAAAACCATTTTTTTAGGGACCACATCACATTTCAAGTCACTTTGAGAGGTCTTTATGACAGAAAATACCCAAAAGTGACACCATTCTAAAAACTGCACCCCTCAAGGTGCTCAAAACCACATTCAAGAATTTTATTAACCCTTCAGGTGCTTCACAGGAATTTTTGGAACGAGGAAGAAAAAAATGAACATTTAACTTTTTTCACAAAAATGTTATTTTAGACCCAATTTTTTTTATTTTCGCAGGGGTAACAGGAAAAAATGGACCCCAAAATTTGTTGTGCAATTTACCCTGGGCACGCAGATACCCCATATGTGGGGGAAAAACACTGTTTGGGCGCACAGCAGGGCTCGGGAGGGAAGGAGCGCCATTTGAATTTTCGATTGTAAAATTTGCTTGAATAATTAGCGGACGCCATGTTGCGTTTGGAGAGCCCCTGATGTGCCTAAACAGTAGAAACCCCCCACAAGTGACCCCATTTTGGAAACTAGACCCCCCCTGGGAACTTATCTAGATGGGTGGTGAGCATTTTGAACCCCCAGGTGCTTCACAAATTAATCCGTAAAAATGAAAAAGTATTTTTTTCCCACTTTTTCATTTTTACGAATCAATTTGTGAAGCACCTGGGGGTTCCAAGTGCTCACTATGCATCTAGATAGGTGCCTTTGGGGGTCTAGTTTCCAAAATGATGTCACTTGTGGGGGAGCTCCAATGTTTAGGCATACAGGGGCTTTCCAAACGCGACATGGTGTCCGTTAACAAATTGGAACCATGTCGCATTTGGAGAGCCCTGTGTGTCTAAACATTGGAGCTCCCCCACAAGTGACTGCATTTTGGAAACTAGACCCTTAAGGCACCTATCTAGATGCATAGTGAGCACTTGGAACCCCCAGGTGCTTCACAAATTGATTCTTAAAAATTAAAAAGTATTTTTTTTCCACTTTTTCATTTTTCCGAATCAATTTGTGAAGCACCTGGGGGTTCCAAGTGCTCACTATGCATCTAGATAGGTGCCTTGGGGGGTCTAGTTTCCAAAATGGGGTCACTTGTGGGGGAGCTCCAATGTTTAGGCACACAGGGGCTCTCCAAACGCAACATGGTGTCCGCTAACAATTTGAGCCAATTTTCCATTCAATTTGTTAGCGGACACCATGTCGCGTTTGGAGGGCCCCTGTGTGCCTAAACAGTGGAAACACCCACAAGTGACCCCATTTTGGAAACTAGACCCCTCAAGGATTTTATCAAGGGGTATAGTGAACATTTTGAACCCAGAGGTATGACACAGAATTTGATAACATTAGGTCATCATATTGAATAAGTTGTCATTAGTCTTGAGCGCAAGTGCTCGCTACTTGAGTTTGCATCGGGTACTCAGGTATGCACCATGTACTTCGTGTGCTCGAGTGACATGCTCAAGTCCCTGCCCCGCATGTTTCATGGTTATTAGACACCCCAAAAAAAAAATGCGGGGATCGCTCGTGCATGGCAGGCAATCCCCGCAAAATTTTTTTGGCAGCGAAGCATATGGGGCAGAGACTCGAGCATGTCACTGAAATACCCACGATACTCAATGCATACCAGAGCACCCGATGCAAACTCAAATAGCGAGCACTTGCGCTCAACACTAGTTGCCATATCGTCATCTTTTTTTCTTACTTTTGAAAAAAATCACAACCCCATCACAACCCTAACCCCAACCCCAGCCCTAACCCCAACCCCAGCCCTAACCCTAGCCCAACCCTAACCTGAGAGTTTATTTTTTACGTCGTTCCTCATGCGGTATAAGTGATTAGATGACTTTATTCTTTGGGTAGGTGCGATTATAGCGATACCAGAATCATATGGGGTTTTTATGATTGACAGCTGTCAAACACAAAAAGACGCATTTTTGTAAAATCTAGTTTTTGCATCGCCATATTTTGAGAGCTATAATTTTTCAATATTTTGGCAGACAGAGTCATGTGGTGGCTTGTTTTTTGCGGGATGAGTTGACATTTTTATTGGTGCCATTTTCAGGCACATGACATTTTTTGATCGCTTTCTATTTCGATTTTTGGGAGGCAGAATAAACAAAAACCACCAATTCAGGAATTGTTTTTTTTTTTATTCTGTTCCGCGTGTGGTAAAAGTGATAAGGCAGCTTTATTCTTCGGGTCAGTACGTTTACAGCGGTACCACATTTATATCGTTTTTCTATGTTTTGGCGCTTTTACACAATAAAAGATATTTTATAGAAAAAATTATTTTTTTGCATCGCTTTATTCTGAGAGCTATAACGTTTTGATTTTTTGGATGATGGAGCTGTATGGTGGCTTGTTTTTTGCGGGAGAAGATGATGTTTTCAGTGGTACCATTTTTATTTATATTCGTCTTTTTGATCGCGCGTTATTCCATTTTTTGTTTGGCAGTATGATGATAAAGCATTGTTTTTTGCTTCGTTTTTTTTTTTTTTTTTTTTACCGTGTTCACTGAAGGGGTTAAATAGCGGGACAGTTTTATAGGTCAAGTCGTTCTGGACGCGACAATACGAAATATATGTACTTTTATTGTTTGTTTGCTTTTTTTTCATAATAATATTTATTGATGGGTACATTATATTTTTATTTTTGGTGGATTGTTTTTTTTATTTTTTTAAAATATTTTTACAATTTTTTTTTTTTTTTTCACTTTCTGGGAGTTTTTACACTTTTTTACTTTGTCCCATTCTGGGACTTTCACTTTTTTATTCTGATCGCCTGCATAGCATAGGGATGGAGCACCATCCCTGTGCCATGCAGGCAGTCAGCGCTGCACAGTGAAAACATTGTTTGGTCGTGCACTGCTCATGACCAAACAATGTTCCTGCTGCCTGGTGACCCGGATGTTGTCATGACGACATCGGGTCGTCATGGCAACACCCGGGAAGCCGCGGCAGGCAGCGCTGGAGGCCGGAAGGGGAGGTTAGTATACCGATCACCTCCCCTTGCTACCGCAATGCTGCGATCGACTTCGATCGCAGCATTCCGGGGGTTAATGTGCCAGGAGCGGTGCGGGACCACTCCCTGCACATAGTACCGGGTGTCAGCTGTGGCAATCAGCTGACACCCGTCGGCGATCGCGCCCCCACAGCCTGTATGCGCGCACGATCGCGATGACGTACTAATACGGGTCAGGCTCTTAAAGCCCAGGGCACAGACACATATTAGTACGTCATGGGCTTTAAAGGGGTTAAAGAGAATCTGTCAGTAGGATTGTCCCTCCTAAGCCGTCTATATGGGCATGTAGGTCATAGGAAATTGAAAAAAGCTATTCATTGATATCTGCGATCCAATGTCTTATTCCAGAGAAATCCACGTTTTTCTTATATGTAAATGAGCTGTTCAGGACTATGACACTGATCTGCATGAGAGTCTGCCTCCAGAGCTTATTTTACATACAGGAGGAGTTACTAGTGTGATGTGTGATGGCCGCTCTCTGCTCTCCTGATCTCACTGCAGAGCTGTGTGTGATTATACCTGTCACATCTGCAGGTTCCTCTCAGCTCCAACTTCCACATCACAAGCAGAGAGTGTTAGAATACAGCAGAGCTGTGAGAGCTGCAGCAAATGTGTATGTAAGAAGACAAAGTTCAGTTCTACTGTTCTGTGTTAGTTACATATCACACTGGTAACGCCCCTTTCATTTAAAATAATCTCTGGAGGCAGGTTCTTATGCAGATCAGTGTCCGGCCCATAGTCCTGAACTTAAAGAGCACCTGTCATCAGGATTGTGCTCAGTAAACTACATACACTGTCAGGTGGGCGACATTACACTCAATAAAATTATGACTTGGTTAATTAAATCCACCCTGTTGTTCTTGTGTAATCTTTACTTTCAGTTTGGAGATAATGATATGCTCGTGCTTCGGATCAGCCTGTGGGGGGGGGGGGGGCTCTATCTGGTGCTCTGCTTACATATTCATCTGTATGCTCTTATGACAGTGTGGCGCCCCTGAGGGTTCGACCGCCACAGGGCTGCTGCACTTCTCTAATGGAGTGTAGTGTTCCTCCTCTGAGGTAAGAACAGTGCGATGGGCAGGACCCTTCCTTCACATCCAACACCACACTTCTCCCACCAGAGGGGGCTAGAATGTACTAGGTGCTGCCCTCCTGGTTGCAGGGAGACTGGGGAACCAAGAGATAGGGGAACCATTTAGTGGGTGAGGGTGGAGGACTCACATTTTAGTGACACTTTAAATTTCATATTTAATACACAGCCATCTTGGCTCATGGTCTTTTGATTGTGATCTCCCTCCCTGAGAGTGGATCCTGTGTGGACCTGCAGAGGATGGAGACACGGCCCTCGTACCCTGGCCTTGGGTCGAGGGGCAGGTTGCAGATAATGAATGTCTCAGCCCGGTCAAGGACCATGACCAAGAAGGCCCGGAGCTTAAGAGTGTAGCTCCACCGCAAATGGATCCCAGGGAGGATGCAGACGGAGCGGTATACGCCACCTGTCCTCGCCAAACTGATATATTCAGAGGGATTCCGGCTGCAAAAGGGGTACCGGCCCCCGACACCTGATCTTGCTACTCTACGTCTTGGTCAGGGAAGCCCGGGTAGGCCCTGAGGATCCCACCGGGTAATGGAAGGAATGGCGCTGCCACCCGTACCCTTTTTCTGAGTGAAGTTCAGAGGGAGACCCGGCCTATCTACACACAGACAGGAAAGGACCCGGTCTGAAGTCTAGGAACACTCTGGTGTTCTGGTGATTAAGCACTTGAATTACTCGGAGGTTGTCGGACCCCCTTCGTCTCTGGTGACCGCAGAACTCCGTGAGGAACAGGGAGTCGCCTTCCTACTGCCATCTCTTATGTGAGTAAAGCCTTGGAAGTTCACCCCTATGGCCTCCGGACTCTTTATTCTGCACTACACCGCATTACGCAGTACCAGACCACCTGGACTACTACCCCCTCCATCCTGTCCTTCCGCCCCGAGGCCCTGCTCCGCCTGTGGGGAGTAGTAACAACGTCGGCTGCCATAACACCATGCCTCGGCGGACTGCAGCAGTGCTGGTGGCCTTCACCAGGTGCCACAGGTGGCGTAGTCGAGATCAGCCACTCAACCCGGATAAGCCCATACCATCTTTTTTAATGTGACGGCCCTGGGCACGGAGCGGGTCCGGGCCACGGCTGCACCCCATCTCTCCACCACAGGACCCGACTCCGAGTCCCCCATCTCCCAGGGTAAAGGGCTTACAGAAGGCTTTGAGGTGTCACAACTGCTCACTGATCGTTCACTGACCTGCCTCTTATTTTAACTATCCCCGCACTACTAGATGAATTATGTAAAATAGGAGGGGGGCCAGTGAACGATCAGTGAAAGTAAAGATTACACAAGAACCACGGGACGGATTTCATCAACCAAGGTATCATTTTAATCAGTGTAATGTCGTCCATCTGACAGTGTATGTTGTTTACTTAGCACAATCCTGCTGACTGGTGCACTTTAAATACCCTGGCTTCTTAAAAGTCCAAAACCAAAAGTATTTAGCAAACTCTCATTCAAATAAGGATTGAGGTCAACAGAGAATTCAAGTAAATATAATTAATAGCCAAGGCTTGAGTCCTCTAAGAGGCAATATTCATAGATGGTTCATTTGGAAAACATTGGTTGTGCTTTGCACACTGATTTATTTGCAGGATGTTATTTCCAGTCGGTACGGAAAACTATGGCATTCCCTAAACAATGTGCGGTCTTTACTGCATTACATTGTGTGAAGTATATTTTAATAATCCCTTTCACTGGCATAGAGTAAGCTTTGACAGCAAACATAGCAACACATCTATGGCCAAAATTACAAAAACAGAATTCCAGTTTGGTAGCACTTATTATCAGTGCACCTCTCTCCTCCAATACAGTTTGTCCCCTGATGAGCCCCGCATTAAGGAGGAGGGGGCGAAACGCGTAGGGACTATGAGACTACTCTGAAGGGACTTCTTGATCCGTTGATGATTTTGGGACTATATTTAAGAGACATGTTACCTGCTGATGACTCTATACCTGTCTGAGGGACCACTAATAAGGGCACCTGGTGTGTTTTTGAAGTAACCTGTGAATGTGCTTTGTTGGGATTACTTCCTGGACCTGGTTCATACAGCCACATACTCGTTGAGTCTGAAGGGGATACCTGTCTGAACCCCAGCCGGAACCTCAGAAGGATTTAATAAGCTAAGTACATTGCTATTTATATTTTTGAAATCATATTTTTGACCAGTATACGGTGCAATTGGTTATTGTCTTTTTAGGATTGCCCTTATTTTTCAGGTGATCTTCTTTTCTATTTTTGTGTATTTACTGACTATTGACATAACTATTGTGTGTTTGATATATATCTAGTTCGTCAATTAGGACGTTACTGGTCAATATGTGTGTTTTACTGTGTGTTTGAGTAGAGATATTCAGGGATAGGCGAGGGACAGCCGTCGTGGAGCGGGGGCACCACTTGAACCCCTAGGGTGAAAACTCTCCGCTGTCTGGTAGGGAGAGCTCCTCTACCAGAGTCACTCAGGGCTAATCTTTGATTGCTATATGCTTATCCCCACCATCCCTTTATTATAAGGTATCTCCTCTCAATATGTGTAGTTTGTCCTAATTGTACTATTTGGTACACATTTTTAAATGCTAAATTAAAAGTTATTTTTAATGGGTATTTTTTCTGCTTTTTTGTCTGTTAGTAACAAAATAAATTCACCATGAACCTTCTTGTATCTTAAAAGCAACATTCAGAATGAGAAAGTTTATATTTATGACCAAACTTACAGAGACAGATGTCCACCAAGAAGATAATGTAGACGAGTAATTCCCTCAGTGTGGTTTTTACAAACAGCTCTCGGTCTGTTGCTGTATCTTCAGTTAAGGTTGTTCCCCAAAGTCCTGTTATAAAAGAGAAAATAGATTAGAAAGCTTCCAATATTTTTTTTTTAAAAAGTTCTGTAAAAATATTCCAAGTTATGAATGTGTTCTCATTAAGCAGGGGATATTGAGCTCATTAAAATAATAGTTTATTCTATAGGTACATTTCCAGTCAGAATCGTAGCCCGTAGGGAAAGGGAGGGCGGCCACCTTGGGTCCATTCACATTAATGGGCCCAATGTCAAATTAATCTCTTCTTGATCCTCGGCAAGGAAGTCAATATTTCATTATACTGAGTTTTGTCATCTTGCTTGATGTGTATGCAGAGCGCAGTAGCCGATGACAAAGTCATCTCAGCTCCTGTGCTCTGCATTGTTTTCTGTAGATGTCCGAACCAAACTACTGTACACAACAGCAATCTTCTCTGATTATTGCATGTTATGCTGCATTTTTATGCCTTTCCCCCCTGATTTGATGCACTTCTTGTGCAGTTGTGAAGCCGTGCTTTTATTGTGTTTTTTATAGTACGGAAAGTTTTGATTCTGCACTTTAAAATGTATCTGTAGTTTTTTAGGCTCCACATAGAAGATTACAGAGAAAAAAAACACCAAAACCCGCACAGTTTAGCAGCGTCTGTAGACGCACAACGGGCGCAATTTTCATGGCATCACAACCACTTTGCTTGGACACTTAAACGCAGCAGAATTCCTGTGCAAAAAAAGGAGCAGAAAATACACAGCATTTACGCTACATGTGAACATGGTCTAAATGTCTAAGCAAAGTGGATGTTATTTCATGAAATATCTTGCCATTGGTGAGTCTAAAGACGCTGCTGAACTGTTCGGTTTAGGTGCGTTTTTTCCTCTATAGGTTTCTACGTGAAGCTTAAAAAAATGCATGTTAAAAAAGCGCATTTGCATTTTTAAGCACAGAATCAAAGCTTTTCTGTAGTATTAAAAAAGCATTAAAAATGCAGATTCACATCCTCACCAAAAACGCATTAAATATGGAGGAACATGCATAAAAGAAACGCAGCAAACAAGCAATAATCATAAAAGATTGTTATTGCGTCGTGTTGTGTGGATACCTGCAGAAAATATGCATAAAAAGACGCAGTAGAAAAAACGTAGCATTTACACTGTACGCTGTATGTGAACACGGCCTCAGCATTACATTTTTATTACGGTACATTTTTTCTGGGTTTAAAGCCATCACGCCATGGCCATTGTCCATTTTCGTTTTTTTTCTCCCCTTGTTCCAAGAGCCATAACTTTTTTATTTTTCTGTCAATAAAGCCGTATGAGGACTTGTTTTTTGTGGGAAGAGTTGTACTTTTGTACACCATTGATTTTACCATATAGTGTACTGGAAAACAGGAAAAAAAATCCAAGTGCGGTGAAATTGCAAAAAAAGTACATTCCACAATTACTGTTTATTTTTTTACTTACCATGTTCACTATATGGTAAAACTGACCTGGTGATATAATTCTTCAGGTCAGTACGAGCGCACAGATGCCAAACATGTAAAGTTTATTTTTTATATTATTGGTGAAAAAAAATTCCAACATTTGTTTGAAAAATAATTTTTGCGTTTGTGGCTATTTTCCGAGACCCGTAGCGTTTTCATTTTTCGGGATCTGGAGCTGGGTGATGGATTATTTTTTGCGCCTTGAACTGACATTTTTAGTGATACCATTCTGGGGTAGTTATGATGTTTTGATTGCCTCTTATTGCATTTTATTGCAGTGTTGTGGCGGCAAAAAATGTAATTCAGGTGTTTTGATTGTTTTTCTCATTACGCTGTTTACTGATTAGATTAGTTTATTTTATATTTTGATAGATCGGACATTTCTGATACCAAATATGTGTTTTTTTTTAAATTGGGCAAATGTGTTTTTTTTTATTTTTTTCATATTTTTTTCAAAAAACTTTTTTTTCACTTTTTTATTACTGTCTTCACTTAGTCCCCTTAGAAGGCTTGAAGTTTTGATCGCCTGTGCTATACATAGCAGTGCTTCAACACTGCAATGTATAGCAAAAATCATGATCTCCTATGAACGCCGGCCATGAGCCGCCGTTCATAGGAGATTCACAGTGACAGGCGCAGGGGTCTTCTGCAGACCCCCGGCTGTCATGACAACCCATTGGCACCCCCTGATCACGTGAAAGGGGCGCCGGTGAGCAGAATTTGTGATGTGTTTCTGTCTTGCGCATGTTGAATCCTGCTTATCAGAGATTGACAGCGGGATTTAACTGGTTAACAGCCTTGGATGGAGCTCCGATCCACCTGTGGCTGTTAAAGGCGCATGACAGCTGATCAAATGAGCTGTCATGTGCTGGGAAAGTTGGGGACACAACATATGACATAAATATATGTCATATGTCGTGAAGGGGTTAATAGAGAAAAATATCAATCACGCCATTTACAGATCCCAATGAATAATCTGATCGCTGTGTTGTGCGAGTCGTTACAATTCCAGGGACATCAAATATGTCCATGTTATTTGCTGATTTGTGATGTTTATTATTTTTTTAAAAAGCGCAGTAAAAATTACATTTTAGTAATTTCTTAGGAAGAAAAAAAATCAATCTTTTATTTTCCCCCTAGGATACAGAGATATAAAAATACACTGTTGTATGCAATATATCTCAGCATAATCTGCCTGTGGGATTAGTGGCTGCAATACATATCAAGTATACAAAATTCTCCAAGCAACATTACCAGAGGTTGTGCTCAATAGCTTTAGCTCCTGCCTTCAATTATAGAGGTTGTCGGTTCGAGTCCTGGGGAGACTCACAAAAAAAAGAGAAAATGACTTTTTGTAATTGATTTTCATGATTTTTAGTAGTTTTAGGCTATGTGCGCACTGTCTGTTTTTGGTGTTTTTTCGCAGCATTTTTTCCCCTCGGAAATGGGCCAAAAACACTAGGGAATTCTTGTGCCAGCTAAAGCACTGACAATCCTGAAGTGCTGTGCACATGATCAGGAATTTTTCTATCAGGATTTGCATTGCATTTATATCTGCAGCATGTCAATTCTTTGTGCATTTTTGCAGCGTTTTTCACCCATTGACTTCAATTGAGTCAGTCAAATCCACAGCAAAAACGCAGGTATAAAAATATTTGCAGATTTGCTGTGGATTTTTGCTGCATATTTGACTGACTCAATTCAAGTCAATGAGTCAAAAACGCACAAAGAATTGACCGTGAGAGACTACTCCTCCCATCAGCCTAAGGCCGCTCCCGCTGATAATATCGAGAGCTGGCGCCGCTGATGGGAGTAGTAGTCTCTTTAGTCAGCGTCTGTGCTCAGAGTAAAAAAAAAAAGTTCAAATAAATATTAAAATAAAAACACTTTATACTCACCTCTCTGACCTAATCCCAATGTTCCACAGCAATCTGATCACCTGGCAGCACTCTATACACTTACAGTAGTGCGATCGCTCCCGGCAGTGTATAGCGCTGAGCTGCCAGGTGTGAGGTCACTGAAGTTCAATGAGCTGATGATCAGCTGATGAGCTCCACTGACCTGATTTACTGCACAAATGCTGTGTGAGAATTTTTTCACGCAGCACTGGTGCAGTAAGTGAGGTTACTGAAGCTTATCAGCTGATCATCAGCTCATTGAACTCCAGTGACCTCAGTCCCGGCAGCTCAGCACTATGCACTAGCAAGATTGATTACACTCCTGTCAGTGTTTAGAGTGCTGTCCTCTAGAACAGTCACACCAGTGATTGCTGATGTGGCTGCTCTAGAAGTGACCCAGATCTTTGTGGGACACTCTGGATTATGTCATCACATCGGACAGGTGAGGGATATGGTTGTTTTTTAATTTTGGTTTCTTACAGGTGACAATGGCTTCAGCAGATTGGGTGTTAGGTGTGTATAATGGTGTTTTTTTAATTATTAAATAAATGATTAAAACCATGTGGAATTTTATTTAAAATAAAAGACTTTATTCTTGCTGTGTCTTTATTTCCAAACCTTTACCTCCATTACTAACCTGGGCTTCATGTCAGCTGCCAATACAAGGCTAACATGAACTCCAACCCTATTACCCCACTTACCAACGCACCAGGGCAAGTGGGAAGAGCAGAGGCTAACCGCCAGATTTGGCGCATCTTATGGATACACCATTTCTAGGGCCGCTGAGAGCTGAAATTATTAGCCTTGGAGGGGGCCATGATCCATGGCCCCTTCCATGGCTATTAATATCAGCCCGCTGCTGTCTGCCTAGCCTTTGCTGGTTAGATTTTATAGGGGGACGTTATGTCAATTGTTTTCTGGGGTCACCCTGTAAAGGCCAGTAAAGGCTAAGCAAACAGATGTGGGCTGTTATTATTAGACAGGGAACATTTTTGGCTAATGGCCCCTTCATTGGCTAGTAATATCAGCCCTCAGTGGTTGGCTTTCCCTCTGCAGGTTATGAAAATGACATGGGCGCCCATGCCATTTATTTTAATTTTAGGCTATGTGTCCACAATCCAGACATAGCAGCCTTATAGGAACAAAAAAATCTGACTTTTTCTTCATCTGTAGAATACAAATACATAGAAATACACTGCTGTATACAATGTATCTCTATATATAATAGTATAATCTACTTCTGTGTTCACTGATTGCAATACAGTTCAAGAATAGCAAATTCTCCTAGTTACATCATTGTGGCCTGTGGCTCATTGCTAGCGCTGCTGCCTGCAAGCATGAGATCATTAGGGATCCTGATCCCAAGACAAGAAGGGAATATAATAGTTTAATTTAATTTATGCACTGAGCAGAGAGATACGGCCCTGCCCCCCAAAATGAGTATTAGAAAATCGGCACAAAGCCCTGACGTGATAGGACTAAGCCCTCACATAGGGATAGTCCCTCTGAATCCGGGACAGTTGGGAGGTACTGTATGTATAATATCATTTATATTTCCTTATATTTTTCCACCATCTTTGTTAAACCCAAACCTCCTCTAGACATTCAGCGGCTGATGGCCATCCCATTAAGAGGCCATGATCTCTTCCACTTAAAGGGAATCTGTCAGCTGGTTTTTGCTATTTAATCTGAGAGCAGCATAATATATGGCAAGTTAGAGAGCCTGATTACAAAGATGTGTCACTTACTATGCTGTGTGTTGTCTATACAATCAGTGTGTTTTCAGCTGGATAATATTACTGCCCGACTAGGACTCACGTGCAGATCAGTCAGGTTAATCTGTGTAGCACCACCCCCACCACTGATTGACAGCTTGATGACAATTTACACTGTACATAGGAAGCTGCCAATTAGGGATGTGGACGGGGTTATAGAGAGCTCAGCATTGTGGCCACTGCAACATCTACAGCTGAGAAAACAGGCATTCTATAAAACTACACCAAGCAGCCCAGTAAGTGACATATTCTTGGAATCAGGCTCTCTAACCCTCTATTATGCTGCTCTCAGATTACATCACAAAAACTTTTCTAACATATTCCCTTTAATGCTTCCCTGGAATACCCACCACCTGCTTGTTCCCCTTTTGTGGTCTTGCTCACATTGTGGTCATTCACAAGCCAGCATGTTTTTATAATGTGAAAACGCATGACTACAAGGAGAACGAGCAACGTCCATGTATATTCTGTCCTGATCAGTTATGAAAACAGGACAAACTGCAAGGCTACACTTTACTACAGGACTTACAAGGAACTATAATAATGGAGAAATCAATACCCTCTTGTGATCTGCTCTTCCATTCTGCCTTTAGATATTTTATGGAAGCCAGTGAGTTTGATTGAACAATGAAAACAGTGATTAGAGGTCATTTTGCCCTTCACCCATTCTCTTCTTCCCGTCATCCTCCCATTGAAAGCAATGTGTCAATCTATTTAATCCAGAAGATAGGATTTAACTCTGTTATTCTATTAAAAGTAGAAGTGTATATTAGGTATTGGAAGGCATTTCGAGCTCCTATCACCAGTCTGCGGCTGCCCTTTTTATATGAGAAAACAGAGGGCAACTAGAGACTGATGATTTTACTAAATATAATTTCTACTAAAAAATGCAATAAAGTCAGGTCCAAACATCCTGTTGCTTGCAGAGTGGGATCCCTCAATCTTTTCCCAACGCTCACAGTGAAAGCGCGTGATCTTGGGTGTTATTACGAGATCTCGTACTTTGATAAGCAAGGTAATATCATGCTGTTATAGATCGATAACTACTTAGCTTGTTTCCAACTCTAAAGAAATTCCTGGACAGCCTGGAAAAATAAGGCACTTTTTTCCACCCAAAAATTTGATGCATCTGTAAATTGTAGAATTTTTTTTTACAGTAATTATCATTTCACAGGTCACAATGAATGCAGTTAAATGGCTTTATATCAGAATTATGGGTTGTAGGTATATATCACTACTAAACGTAATCATTTTTTACGGTTTTCCAATGTGTATAAGATGTTCACTGTCCGTGATTTTTTGATAAACTGTACAGAAAAGTTAGCAGCCCCGCAAAGGACGCCACATCACTGGTTTAGATGTATATCATGGAATTTTTGATAACATGCAAGATCATACACTTTCACTAAGAGAAGGGGCGCAAAGGTTTTGGGGGATCTGCATCTTATGATCCTACAACCTGGAATTTTGCACTAGACTTTTGCTAAAAAGTCAGGTTCTTTAGTCTGCCACTTTGTGGTATGTACTTTTCTGTTGTGTTTCCCTTATTTTTTTTATCTTTATTCTTCAGCATGGACAATTCAAAGTCTGGGCTGATGGGACAGTAAGCAAAACAGTGTCAAATACCAACAAGAGGAATATAAATAGCCCGGAGGGATGCTTATGCAATATTTACCAAATGGGGAAACCCCATATAATACCCCTCATTAAAGACTATAAAATTTAACTTTTATTAAATATACAATTAAAATGCACAATGGGTATTAAGAAAACATCCCTGATCTACCTAAACTTTCTAATATAATCACTCATATGTTTGTTGTGATGGCCTCATAGGAAGCCACCATTCGTGGCAGAATAGGAAGGTAGTTTATACTATCACATGTTCCCCCAACATGTTTCACCGCTTCAGTGGGGTCGTCAGGGGATGGGACATTGGCTTGAATCATATGAGATTTCCCCAAGTGCAGGAGCGAGCGCAGTAAAATCCTTTGACGCTCGCTCCTGCAGTAAAATCTTATGACACTCACTTCCGCAGTAAAATCCTATGATGCTCGCTCCCACAGTAAAATCCTATGACACTCACTTCCGCAATAAAATCCTATGATGCTCGCTCCCGCAGTAAAATCCTATGACGCTTGTTCCCGCAGTAAAATCCTATGACGCTTGCTCCTGCAGTAAAATCCTATGACGCTTGCTCCCGCAGTAAAATCCTATAACGCTCGCTCCCGTAGTAACATCCTATGACGCTTGCTCCTGCAGTAAAATCCTATGATGCTCGTTCCTGCAGTAAAATCCTATGACGCTTGTTCCCGCAGTAAAATCCTATGACGCTCGTTCCTGCAGTACAATCCTATGACGCTCGCTCCCGCAGTAAAATCCTATGGCACTCACTTCCGCAGTGAAAATCCTATGATGCTCGCTCCCGCAGTAAAATCCAATGACACTCGCTCCCGCAGTAAAATCCTATGACGCTCGCTCCCGCAGTAAAATGCTATGACGCTCACTCCTGCAGTAAAATCCTATGATGCTCGCTCCCGCAGTAAAATCCTATGACGCTCACTCCGGCAGTAAAATCCTATGACGCTCGCTCCCGTAGTAAAATCCTATTGCGCTCGCTCCGGCACTATGACACTCACTCCCGCAGTAAAATCCTATGACGCTCGTTCCCACAGTAAAATCCTATGACACTTGTGACGCGCCCCCTGGGGCCGTGGGGTACTCGGTGCCGGGTCGGTCGGTGCTGGGGATGTCACAGTGGTAGTGACCCAGTCCGTAGCCCCGGGCGGTCAAATAATTGAAGTAAAAGGGGAAAAAGTTTTTGGAGATAATGTTTGTGACGCCACCTGTGGTATGCGGCTATATGGGGCTGCTGGTGCGGTGCAGATCCACTGGAGCTGATAGTGACGCAGCAGAGTTGTTTCAGCTCTCCACAGGCAGACCTAAGCTCCAGGGCAGTATATGAAGAATTGTGGCGGTAGATGTTGTTGGTGCGGTGTAGTGCAGGTGATGGCGCAGCAATTATTCAAGGACACAGTGGGGTGCAATCTTCAGGTTTTACTCACAGTTCTTAACTTCTCCATGTTACAGTTACCGGTGTGCAACCGCCCATGTCGTCCTCTGTCCTCCGGGGTAGTGATCCAGCAAACTCTCAGGTATCTCAGGAGCACTTGGATGGGACCCCGTTCTATGAACCTTTCCAGGTCGTCTCACTGCGCTGGCTCTCACCCTCCTGCCCTGCGCCTCACAATCAGTGTCCCAAGCCAGTGGCCTCGGGCCTTGTCGGGCGACTTGCTCTCAGTCCCCTGGACCCTATGTGGCCACCTTTTCAGCGATGTAATTGTGGGTTTTGGCTGCAACACCTTGAAAATGCTGCAGCCTCCAGTTGGCTAGCTGAGCCTGGTTGTTCTCCACTAGTTTGGGGCCGGTCCCCTTCTGCGGCCTGATCCCTCCACGTGAGCGTGAATTCGGGCGCACGGGTGGCCTCTGCACTCGCCGTGCCCCTGGGATCCCTACTGCCACACTGGAGGCTGTCCCACTGCTCCTCTCTCCTCTCCTCACTCTCCTCCTGGGGCTCTGTCACTAGGCCCGACTCCTCTCTCTCTTTCCTTGCTCCTGAGCGGAGCTCCTCCTAAGCTCCCACTCCCAACTGAACTCTTTCTAGATGTTTCTGTGTCACCCTGGCCTGGATGCCACAAATGTATAATAAAGCTGTGTCTGAGAGCAAGGGGGAGGTTCTCTGGTCAAGGACCATTAGCATGCAATACCTCCTGTCCCAGGCCAGTAGAGGGAGCAGGCTGCCCCTATAAAAGCTGGATCTGGGGGCAGGGTTAGAGAGAACTGGACAACCTGTCTCTGGATTGAGAGGTGTCCCAGAGCAGGGACAGACAGCTGTGTTGCAGCCTAAGAGGCCGTGTGGCAGTAGGAGAGCCACGAGCCAGGGACAAGAGGCAAAGCGAGCCTGTCCTGGCAGATAGAGAAACTAATCTACCGGACCTTGGTGTCCGAGGCTGTTAGGATTCCAAGTCCTAAAGCAAATAACCAGTTTGCAGGGGATTGTATGTTCCCTGGCCTAAGAAGCCCGGAGGTTCCGCCACAGCAGAAGGGACCAGCAAAGCCGTACCAGGCCAAGAGTAAAAAGGGACCCAAGTCGCAAGTCATACGGGCGAGAAGACATGGCAAGCTCAGGAACGTGGGCTATTACACCACGAGGAGGGAAATAGCCAGAGAGAGCGCAGAGAGCATGGTAGGCCTACACTCTCACACTGATCAGGGCAAGCTTCCCACTTGTTCTCAGACATCCAGGCCCCCTCGTAGCCGGGCCTGTTTTTGGGTCGTTTCACCTGTTCTAATAAAGACTCTGAACTGTTTAAGAGGCCTCCGTTTCCTGGCTATTGCGGTCGGAATCATCCCCTCCATCATCCATCATATACTGCCCTGGGGCCATACTCCTCCCGTGGGGAGTTGTACTATTCAGTGCTGCACATTTACATCTGCCCCAGTGGTCTGCACTGCAGCGGCGGTTAGCCCTGACCGCAATCCACGGGTGGCGTAGTCGGACATTGCAAAACATATAGAGGACTGCCATTGGTCTGACCACCCTGAGCCACGGACCGGGTTGCCACTACTACCCCCATCATTGCCCTGTTGCCTGGATCCGAGTGCCCCACGGCCCAGGGGGCGAGTCAGCTTTGGCGTAGTTGGCAGGATTGTGACCAACCCGCCACAAATGGGTTTTGCGCGCCTGAAAAAGACTGTACACGTACCTTAAAAAGAGGTTTCCCGCCATCCGGAGCCGTTTCCCGCCATTTTCAGCCGTCTCCCGCCATTTTGAGCAGCTTCCCGCCATCAGATGCCATCTGCAGGACGCCGCGCGGGAAGAAGAGGGGCGTAGACGTCCAAACCGCGCGAGACCCGAAGCTCCGCCCTACACGCCGACGCTGCGCAAGGTCCTGGAAGGGAGAGAGAGCGACGCTGATGTCACCAGGACGCTACGCAAGGTTCTCGTCCGGAGCAACACCAGCGGAGCCGTGGCCTACAGAAGAGGATCGTCGGAAGGTAGGCCACGCTTAACTAGGGGGGAGGAAGATGTCGGACACGGAGGTGCCCACTACCACCAGCGCAGCTGCAGCAGCGGTGATGCCATTCTCCCTGCCTTACATCCCTGGAGCGGCCTGGCTGCCCAAGTATTCAGGGGAGCCCCATGCACTAACTGACTTTAAGGAAAGGCTGTACAGTTTGTTCCAAGTTTACCCCCTGACAGAGGAACAGAAGATCAGCATACTGACAGGGCAGTTAACTGGCGCAGCCCAGCGGGAGGTAAAGTCATGGCCCGCTGAGGAGAAAAGAACTGTAAAGGACATTCTGGCCCGGCTGCGGGGTACCTTTGATACACGTACCTCCGCTGAAATTAAAATGCGGTTCTACGGATGTAAGCAGCGGGCACAGGACAGCATCAGAGACTATGCCCTAAAATTGCAGGAAGCCTTGAGAGCCATCAAACAAGCTGACCCTGGCAGCGTGCAGGATACGGATAAGCTACTAACAGAACAGTTTATAGAAGGTCTGCTGTCTAGCGCCCACAGGACCCAGCTGCGCCTCATGTTCTTTCAGAACCCTGACCTGACCTTTGCCCAATTCAAGGACAGGACCATAAGGGTGCTCCGTGAACCCGCAACAAGTGGCTCTATAAACCCCCGGCGCCCTGCTCTCACCTATCACCAGGAGGCAGTGCCCTCCTCTATGGACTCTGTGGGGGCCGATGCACAGGTCCTGAACCAAGCCCCATCGAAAGAGCTGCACCACCAAGTCCAGGAGCTGACCAGGAGCGTCGCGGCGTTGACCAGGACCGTCCAGCTGTTACAAGTGGACCCGTCAAGACCCATCGAGTTGGCTTCAAGTCCGGAGGATGTCCCGTGGCGTCGACAGAGGAGGACCCCGTCGTTCCGAGGGAGGCCCACAGACCGCTACGCAGAGGATGGACAGCCCATTTGCCGTCGATGCAACCAGCCCGGACACATTTCCAGGTACTGTAATTTAAACGGGTCCAACCTGGGGCAGAGGGCCAACCCCCAGGCATAAGATCACCAGGCCCTTACAATTGGCGTAATAAGTACGTTGGGGGGCGCCCGGTTTTACCTGTGGTGCTGGACGGTATCCCCATGAGCGCCTTGCTGGATACCGGGTCGCAAGTAACTATTATCCCTTATGTACTTTTTAAGCAGTATTGGACTGATGCTGATATAACACGGTATCCAGACAGTAACTTGAGTATCATCGCCAGTAATGGCTTGCCCCTGCCGCAGATGGGGTTCAAGGAGATGACCATTAAGATTGGTAAAGTTGAACTGCCGGCACAGGGGGTGATTATTGTGGACATTGACCGCCGTGAAAGTCACCCTAAAATAACTGTGGGTACTAACGTGATTGAAAATTGTCTTTCAGAGGTAATTGTAATTCTACAACAGGTGGCGGTGAATGCTCGTTCCAGCCAACAGAGAGTCCTCAACAAAGAGATAAAAGCGCTGATGAGACGGCAGCAGGTAGAACTGTCTGGTGGTGAGATCGGTAGCATAAGAATGAGTGACCCATTCCCCATTTCCATGCCTCCCAAAAGTGAAATGATGATCTGGTGTCGGACTGCAATCGGGTTGAGAGGTAGAGACTACCAAGCCATGGTAGAACCCGTGTACTCAGACAGCAGGCCCACCATTTTGACAGGCCGGCGGGTGGTTGATGTCCGTCATGGGAGGGTGCCCGTTCGCATTCTCAACATTGGGGAGAGGGAGGTACACTTACCCAGGTACGCTACGCTTGCCAAACTGTTTGCTGTCGAACACAAAGCTATCAGGGCCGTGGAGCCTTTGCCTCCATCTCCACAGGTCGAGGGTAATTGCTCCCAGAAACAAAAGGAGGACTGGTGCCAGAAACTCCATGTGGGTGCTGACTCCACTCCCCTGCACCAAAAACAAGGAGTCTACCGGGTGGTTCAGGAGTACGAAAGAATCTTTATTAAGCACCCGCTGGACTTCGGCCGAGTAAAGGGAGTAGACACCACAACCCCACGGGGAGCCACCCACCAATAAAGAGAGGCACAGACCTGTACCCCCTGCACATTATCAGAACGCAAAGGGCATGCTAAGAGAAATGAAAGAAGCTGGGGTCATTAGATATAGCTGTAGCCCCTGGGCAGCCCCCTTGGTTCTGGTAAAAAAGAAAGATGGCACCATGAGAATGTGCGTGGACTATAGACAAATCAACCGTATCACCCACAATGATGCATATCCGCTGCCTAGAATAGAGGAGTCTTTAGCCGCACTAAAATCAGCTAACTTCTTTTCTACTTTGGACCTTACTAGCGGGTACTGGCAGGTTCCTGTGGCAGAGGCTGACGAGGAGAAGACCGCCTTCACCACCCCGATGGGACTGAGCGAGTTCAACTGTATGCCCTTAGGGCTCTGCAACGCACCAGGGACCTTCCAGAGGCTGATGGAATGCTGTCTAGGGCACCGAAACTTCGAGACGGTCCTACTTTACCTGGACGACGTGATCGTCTATTCGAAGACCTACGAGGACCATCTAAAACACCTGGCAGAGGTGTTCGAAGACCTGGCAGGCTATGGCCTGAAGGTGAAACCATCAAAGTGTCACCTGTTGAAACCGAAGGTCCAGTACCTAGGGCACGTGGTAAGTGCAGAAGGAGTAGTCCCCGACCCTGACAAGGTCACGGTAATCAAGAGCTGGCCAGGCCCCTCAAACATCAAAGAAGTGAGGCAATTTCTCGGGTTGGTAGGCTACTACCAAAGGTTCATCCCCGGGTTCACTAAGATGGCAGCCCCTATGCAGGACCTCCTGATAGGACAGTCTAAGTCCAGAAGCCAAAAGCCACCCTTCAAGAGGGACAAGCCGGAAGAGGAGTCCTTCCGCCAGTTGAAGATGGCCCTCACAGGGGATGAGATCCTGGCCTACCCCGATTATGGCCAGCCTTTTATTCTCCACACAGACGCCAGTAATGTGGGGCTGGGAGCCGTACTGTCGCAAAACCAGCAGGGCAGAGAAAGGGTGATCGCGTATGCCAGCCGGAAGCTGAGGCCCACTGAAAGGAACCCGGAGAATTACAGCTCCTTCAAGCTAGATTTCTTGGCAGTGGTGTGGGCCATCACAGAACGGTTTAAGCATTACCTGGACTCCGCAAAGTTCACCGTGTACACGGACAACAACCCGTTGACACACCTGGACAATGCAAGACTGGGTGCCCTAGAACAGCGGTGGATGGCGCGACTCTCGAATTATGACTTCGTGATCAAGTACCGGGCAGGCAAAACCAATGCCAACGCTGACGCCCTATCGAGAATGCCTCACTTACCTGAAGGTGACGAAGACCCAGAAGAACTGGAGGAGGTAGAACTCCCCACGTTTCACCGGTATGGAGCCGCTCAATACTCACACCGCGTGAAGGAGGAAGGTTTAACAACCGTTATGATCAATCCCCTACCTCACCACAGCTGAGCTGAGACCCAAGATAGTGACCCTGCAATCCGCATGGTGAAAGACTTGCTGACCCAGGAAGACGTCCGCTTAGATCCGGATGCTCCAGAGGAAGCCAAGCAGCTATGGAAAGAGAAGAGCAAGCTGTTCCCCTATGAAGGCAAGCTGTGCAGAAGACTTGTCAACCACCGGACACACGAGCTGACCTGGCAAGTCGTGGTCCCAAGGCGGGATGTAGCTATGGTCCTGGGGGCTTACCATGACAGAGCGGGGCACTTCGGCTGGAAGAAACTGGAGTTCCTGCTAAGAGGACGGTTCTTTTGGGTCGGCATGAGAGGGGCTGTAGAGAAGTGGTGCAGTGACTGTGGCCCTTGTAACCTAAGGAGGAAGGACCGCACCAGCCAGAAGACACCCTTGAGGCCCATCGTCACCACGCAGCCTCTTGAGCTGGTAGCTCTGGACCACGTCAAATTGGCTCCAAGCCGGACAGGATACGTTTATGCCCTGACAATCGTGTCTCGGTAAAAGACTTGACAGCTCAAACGGCGGCCAGAGCCTTCCAGCAATACTTCTGCCGTCCACACGGGTATCCGGAGCAGGTCCTGACAGACCAGGGTCCAGCATTCGAGGCTGAAATCTTCCAAGAGTTCTGCAACCTCTATGGCTGTAAGAAGAATCGGACAATGGCTTACCACCCACAAACCAACGGGATGTGTGAGAATATAGTCATTGATCTCCTGAAGATGTTGCCCCTGGAGGAACGCAGCCTGTGGCCAGAAAAACTGCCGGACCTGATAGACTTATACAACCATATCCCGGTGAACGCTACAAACTGCACCCCGGCTTACCTGATGTGAGCCAGAACAGGTAAGCTGCCAATAGACCTGGAGATGGGAGTTCTAATACCCGTGGACACCTCCCCAGACGCGGACTGGGATACGGAAAGGCGACTGCAGTACAAGAAGGTACAGGAGAGTGTGGAGAAGAGCCTGGCCCAGGTGAGGGAAAGGCAAGTGAGATTCTTCAACCAACACGCCCCTGCTGGTCCTCTAGAACCTGGTGAACAGGTCCTGAAGCGAAAGAGAAGGCTACACAAGCTGGACGACCAGTGGGAAAGGGAACCCGAAGGTATGCGTGGTCACTAAGGATGGAGGAGAAACCACTAATACCGTCTCCAGAGACCACCTAAAAAGGTGCCCCGAGCAACTGCGGAGTGCAGAAGAGGATCAAAGTGACCTTGAACCCGCAGAGGACAAGGAAGAAATGATCAGCACTGTTCTCGGAGAGTTCCCTCAGTCCTGGACTCGAATAAATGAGGTCATAGTGGTACCCGTCCTGCATTTCCTGCAACCAATGCAGCAACAACCTACACCAGAGCAGGAAGGTGAAGAAGAACAAGCAGCCCCAGAGGCAGACGAGCCTGTACCAGCAGACCAGGAGAATCAACCCTCTGCTGACAGTGAGCCTGCCATGCCTGCGGTAAGCCAGAGGACCCGCAGACAGCTGCCTGCCCTGCCTGTAAGTCTAGCCAGTGACTGTACCCTAAATGGTAGTGAAGAAAACCAGGTTAGACCACCACCAGACAGTGGGTTACGCAGGTCAACCAGGAGCACAAAGGGGCAGATACCCACTCGCTGGAGAATATAGGGTGCACTAAAACTGTAAATAACCCTGTTGCCAAGTGTTGAAATGTTTGCAAAGTTACATGCATGATTAGTAATTGTGTATTTCAGTTTCTTACTGTTGCCGTACGGACTCAAAGGTTATGAACTTTTAATAACCGGGACTTTGTATGGACTGCGTTCGGAGCCTAACCAAGGAATGAACTAAGACTGTAAAGGACTTGGGGCTAGGACAGACCCCCACCTGGTTAAGGCTCCCCGTTGTGTTGGTGAGATGGACACCCGGTCACAGACCACACTGTGACCTTAAGAACTCAACCTGTGCGTCGTTTGTCTTTGCTTGCCTTGTCATGTTTTAATGGTCATGCATATTACTTGTTTCTTGTTTAGTCCCGGAGTACTAAATTTTACTAGGGGGGAATGTGTCACCCTGGCCTAGATGCCACAAATGTATAATAAAGCTGTGTCTGAGAGCAAGGGGGAGGTTCTCTGGTCAAGGACCATTAGCTGCAATACCTCCTGTCCCAGGCCAGTAGGGGGAGCAGGCTGCCCCTATAAAGCTGGAACTGGGGGCAGGGTTAGAGAGAACTGGACAACCTGTCTCTGGATTGAGAGGTGTCCCAGAGCAGGGACAGACAGTTGTGTTGCAGCCTAAGAGGCCGTGTGGCAGTAGGAGAGCCACGAGCCAGGGACAAGAGGCGAAGCGAGCCTGTCCTGGCAGATAGAGAAACTAATCTACCGGACCTTGGTGTTCGAGGCTGTTAGGATTCCAAGTCCTACAGCAAATAACCAGTCCGCAGGGGATTGTATGTTCCCTGGCCTAAGAAGCCCGGAGGTTCCGCCACAGCAGAAGGGACCAGCAAAGCCGTACCAGGCCAAGAGTAAAGAGGGACCCAAGTCGCCAGCCATACGGGCGAGAAGACACGGCAAGCTCAGGAACGTGGGCTATTACACCATGAGGAGGGAAATAGCCAGAGAGAGCGCAGAGAGCACGGTAGGCCTACACTCTCACCCTGATCAGGGCAAGCTTCCCACTTGTTCTCAGACATCCAGGCCCCCTCCTAGCCAGGCCTGTTTTTGGGTCGTTTCACCTGTTCTAATAAAGACCCTGAACTGTTTAAGAGGCCTCCGTTTCCTGGCTATTGCGGTCGGAATCATCCCCTCCATCATCCATCATATACTGCCCTGGGGCCATACTCCTCCCGTGGGGAGTTGTACTATTCAGTGCTGCACATTTACATCTGCCCCAGCGGTCTGCACTGCAGCGGCGGTTAGCTCTGACCGCAATCCACGGGTGGCGTAGTCGGACATTGCAAAACATATAGAGGAATGCCATTGGTCTGACCACCCTGACCCACGGACCGGGTTGCCACTACTACCCCCATCATTGCCCTGTTGCCCGGATCCGAGTGCCCCACGGCCCAGGGGGCGAGTCATTTCTCTCTGTCTTTTATACTCTTTATGTCTGTGCTCCACTTAACTTCTTCCTCCACCCACCTCCTCTACCTAGTTCCACCCTCCAGCTAGGGACAAGGGACTGTGCTCTCCCTTAGGAGCAATCTTGCCCTTCCCTCCTGAAGTGGAATGTATTGGATGTGGGTGTGTCGGTCCCGGGTAGTACTCTGTCCTTACCTGAGAATGGGGTACCACACCTCTGGGTGAGATGCAGTACCTCTGTGGAAACTGGACCCACAGGGGCGCCACACTCGCTCCCGCAGTAAAATCCTATGACACTCGCTCCCGCAGTAAAATCCTATGACGTTCGCTCCTGCAGTAATGTAAGAGGGAAGACCGGGGTGTAAGTACTTTCAGAATAAGAGATCTGGAACTGCTGGTGCCGTACCTCTGGCTGCACAGGGAAGACAGACTTCCAGCACAGGAGTCAGGTGACTGGGAAGCTGGGGGCGTGTCCAGATTGAGAGCTGGGAGGTCAGGTGACTGGAAAACTGGTGGCGTGGCTAGAGAGAGGGAGAGACGAGGACTTTAGCGCGGGAAAGCGAGAACAGAGCCCCGCTCAGGACAGCAGTGTGAGAGGGTCCAGGCTCCTGGCTCCTGTACTTGGAGCAAGATCCGAGTGCAGTGGACCGGAGGAGTCAAGCCGACTAGAGGGAGAAGAGACGCAGGGTCTGTGGAGCCGAGCACGTGAGGTGCTGTGTTATGGACTAGGGGCTCAGCAGGTAAAACCGGAGACCGCCCGCTGCTGCCAGAAGACGGAGCATTGTTTGGGCGGGGAAGCCTGAAGAAATCAACACCGGCATCAGCTAGCAACTGCCTTGTGGAGGATAAGAGTCAGCTAAGTGTAAAAACTGTCGATTACAACCGGTTCGACTCTGCTATATCTAGTTAAACTGTGAACTGTCAGTTAAAGACTTTTACCTGCTACTTCCCTTGTTTTCCCCCATATTTTCCCCTGCGTGGAGATTGACCCTGTTATTATAAACTTCCCCTGTTTATTAACCCTGTATTGGCTGCTCTGTGTTTCTGTGTCACTGCATCTAAAGTACCCGTGTTACAGTAACATCCTATGACACTCGCTCCCGCAGTAAAATCCTATGACACTCCCGCAGTAAAATACTATGACACTCACTCCCGCAGTAAAATCCTAGGACTCTCGCTCCAGCAGTAAAATCCTATGACGCTCGCTCAAGCAGTAAAATCCTATGACGCTCGCTCCCGCAGTAAAATCCTATGACGCTCGCTCCCGCAGTACAATCCTATGACGCTCGCTCCCGCAGTACAATCCTATGACGCTCGCTCCAGCAGTAAAATCCAATGACGCTCGCTCCCACAGTAAAATCCTATGACACTCGCTCCCGCAGTAAAATCCTATGACACTCGCCCCAGCAGTAAAATCCTATGACGTTTGCTCCGGCAGTAAAATCCTATGACGCTCACTCCGGCAGTAAAATCCTATGACGCTCACTCCGGCAGTAAAATCCTATGACGCTCGCTCCGGCGGCAGTCAAATCCTATGACGCTCACTGCCGCAGTAAAATCCTATGACGCTCTTTCCAGCAGTAAAATCCTATGACGCTCGCTCAAGCAGTAAAATCCTATTGCACTCGCTCCCGCAGTAAAATCCTATGACGCTTGCTCCCGCAGTAAAATCCTATGACATTCGCTCCCACAGTAAAATCCTATGACACTCGCTCCCGCAGTACAATCCTATGATGCTCGCTACAGCAGAAAAATCTTATGACGCTCGCTCCCGCAGTAAAATCCTATGACGCTTGCTCCAGCAGTAAAATCCTATGACGTTGCTCCGGCAGTAAAATCCTATTACGCTCGCTCCCGCAGTAAAATCCTACAACGCTCGCTCCCGCAGTAAAATCCTATGACGCTGGGTCCCGCAGTAAAATCTTATGATGCCCGCTCCCGCAGTAAAATCCTATGATGCTTGCTCCTGCAGTAAAATCCTATGATGCTCACTCCTGCAGTAAAATCCTATGATGCTTGCTCCCGCAGTGAAATCCTACGAAGCTCTCTCCTGCAGTAAAATCTTATGACGCTCGTGACTCACCCAGGGGAATGGGGATGACTCGGTACCCGGGCCTTTAGCTCGGGCTGAACATCAGGGTGGTGAACGGGTGCTCCGGCGCTGTGCTGTTCCTCGGACATTCTGGCGCCCCCTTAGTTAACCGTGGCCTACCTTCTAGTTTTTCTTCCGGTAGGCCGCAGCTCCGCAGGTGACGGTTGTCTTCAGGACCTTGTGTCGCTTGCGTCCTACGTCAGAGCGTTCAGCGATGCTCCTTACTGAACCTGGTGCTTCCTGGTTTGATGTCGAGGCGTGGGGCGTGTCCGGGGCTTCGCGCTCTTTTGCAGGCCTCTAACTTTCCCGCGGTTACGGCCTTCTTCTCGCTCAGCGGCCCAACAATGGCGGCAATCTTCACCACAACTTTACGTACACAGTTCAGAATAAAGGCGCACAGTACCTGGTGGCAACGGGCATAACACTGCGGCGTTGCAGCGGGCACGCAATCCTGTTCGTGACACCAGTTGGAGATGACTCGCCCAGGGGAATGGGGATGACTCGGTACCCGGGCCTTTAGCCTGGCCTTTTAGGGATGTCGCGGTGGTCGGCTCCCGGGCCCGTACCCTGGGGGTTGCTCCTTAAAGAGCGTTTATGGTTGTTTATTTTATTAAAGAGTTCGTGACGTCACCTGTGGCTTCTGGTGAGTATCACCAGCGCTGCTCAGTCCACTGAGGCCGATGATAAGGCAGCTCGATGGTATAGCTCCCCACAGGTGGAGCTAGGCCTCAGGGCAGTGTAGGAGAAGGGATATGCAGGACAGACGAGACCCAGCCGGGTCAGAGCAAGAACAGGGACAGACATGATAGTCACTTCAGTACCCTTTACTGATGGAAATTCAGGCATGTCCCGGAGCACTGTAGGGTGAAGGGTGCATGTCAGGATCCTCCCCAATGAGCGGGTTTTGGGCCTCCTGTTTCTTGCTTCTGAGTAGTAAGTTTCTGACCTGCCTGGAGCTAGCCCTAACTTTGTCTCTGTCCTGCGCTGGCTGACCTTGTGGTAGGGCCTTTTCTTGGAGTACACGTACCTTAGCTGCGGGCCTATGTGTCTCCCGGCTCAGTTACGTATCAGCACTTTAGCGATCCTGGGACTTGTAGTTCTCCAGGGATTCCGGTTATGTCTTACTGGGTCATAGAGATCCCGGTAAGCTTCGGACCCGGTGTCCGGTAACTGCTTCGGGGTGAGCTAGTTAAGCTCCTCTGCCCCCTATGTACTAACTCTCCTCTCGCCTTCGGCCTACTCGGGCCCTCACTAGGCTACTCACACTAACGGCAGTTTGCCGCACTTCACCGATCTTATGGCGCCGGCACACCTAAAGCTCACTTCTCTGAGCTACATTGAGTCTTGGTCTGGATAAGCTCCACGGCAGGATAGCAATTGAAGGAGCTAGAACAGGCTTTTGTCCTCTGAGGTAACTCTTCTCAGACTATACTGGACTTACTGCTAAACCAGACTGAACTAGACTCGCAACTAAATGCTGCCTGGCTCCACCTTCCCTATTTATCTATCCCTAACGGGCTCCCTCTGCTGGTCTGAGGTGGAAAGTGGAGATGTGTGAATGGTTATGGGGGCCTCTTGTGGAAGAATCCATCAATACACCCTTCTAGGATCTGTGATACCAAGCGCAGCTGGGCGTCACACTCGCTCCTGCAGTAAAATGCTATGACGCTCGCGCCCGCAGTTATATCTTATTACGCTCGCTACCGCAGTAAAATCTTATGACGCTCGCTCCCTCAGTAAAATCTTATGACGCTCACTCCCGCAGTAAAATCCTATGATGCTCACTCCCGCAGTAAAATCCTATGTTGCTCACTCTCGCAGTAAAATCTTATGACGCTCGCTCCCGCAATAAAATCCTATGACTCTCGCTCCCGCAGTAAAATCCTATGATGCTCGCTCTCGCAGTAAAATCTTATGACGCTCGCTCCCGCAGTAAAATCCTATGACGCTCGCTCCCACAGTAAAATCCTATAACGCTCGCTCCCGTAGTAAAATCCTATGACGCTTGTTCCTGCAGTAAAATCCTATGATGCTCGCTCCCGCAGTAAAATCCTATAATGCTCGTTCCCGTAGTAACATCCTATGACGCTTGCTCCTGCAGTAAAATCCTATGATGCTTGCTCCCGCAGTAAAATCCTACGAAGTTCTCTCCCGCGGTAAAATCTTATGACACTCGCTCCTGCAGTAAAATGTTATGACGCTCGCTCCCGCAGTTATATCTTGTTACGCTCGCTCCCGCAGTAAAATCTTATGACACTCGCTCCCGCAGTAAAATCTTATGACGCTCGCTCCCGCAGTAAAATCCTATGATGCTCGCTCCCGCAGTAAAATCCTATAACGCTCGCTCCCATAGTAAAATCCTATGACGCTCGCTCCCGCAGTAAAATCCTATGATGCTCGCTCCCGCAGTAAAATCCTATAACGCTCGCTCCCGTAGTAAAATCCTATGACGCTTGCTCCTGCAGTAATATCCTATGATGCTTGCTCCTGCAGTAAAATCTTATGACGCTCGCTCCCGCAGTAAAATCCTATGATGCTTTCTCCCGCAGTAAAATCCTATAACGCTCGATCCCATAGTAAAATCCTATGACGCTCGCTCCCGTAGTAAAATCCTATGACGCTTGCTCCTGCAGTAAAATCTTATGACGCTTGCTCCCGCAGTAAAATCCTATGACGCTTGCTCCTGCAGTAAAATCCTATGACGCTTACTCCTGCAGTAAAATCCTATAACGCTCGCTCCCGTAGTAAAATCCTATGACGCTTGCTCCTGCAGTAAAATCCTGTGACGCTTACTGCTGCAGTAAAATCCTATGACGCTTGCTCCTGCAGTAAAATCCTATGACGCTCGCTCCCGCAGTAAAATCCTATGATGCTTGCTCCCGCAGTAAAATCCTATGACGCTCGCTCCCGTAGTAAAATCCTATGACGCTTGCTCCTGCAGTAAAATCCTATGACGCTTGCTCCTGCAGTAAAATCATATGACGCTTGCTCCTGCAGTAAAATCCTATGACGCTTGCTAATGCAGTAAAATCCTATGACACTTGCTCCTGCAGTAAAATCCTATAACGCTCGCTCCCGTAGTAAAATCCTGTGACGCTTGCTCCTGCAGTAAAATCCTATGACGCTTGCTCCTGCAGTAAAATCCTATAACGCTCGCTCCCGTAGTAAAATCCTGTGACGCTTGCTCCCGCAGTAAAATCCTACGAAGTTCTCTCCCGCGGTAAAATCTTATGACGCTCGGTCCTGCAGTAAAATGTTATGACGCTCGCTCCCGCAGTTATATCTTATTACGCTCGCTCCCGCAGTAAAATCTTATGACACTCGCTCCCGCAGTAAAATCTTATGACGCTCGCTCCCGCAGTAAAATCCTATGATGCTCGCTCCCGCAGTAAAATCCTATAACGCTCGCTCCCATAGTAAAATCCTATGACGCTTGCTCCTGCAGTAAAATCCTATCACGCTTGCTCCTGCAGTAAAATCCTATGACGCTCGCTCCCGCAGTAAAATCCTATGATGCTCGCTCCCGCAGTAAAATCCTATGATGCTCGCTCCCACAGTAAAATCCTATAGCGATCGCTCCCGTAGTAAAATCCTATGACGCATGCTCCTGCAGTAAAATCCTATGACGCTTGCTCCTGCAGTAAAATCCTATGACGCTCGCTCCCGCAGTAAAATCCTATGACGCTTGCTCTCGCAGTAAAATCCTATAACGCTCGCTCCCGTAGTAAAATCCTATGACGCTCGCTCCCGTAATAAAATCCTATGACGCTTGCTCCTGCAGTAAAATCCTATGATGCTTGCTCCTGCAGTAAAATCCTATGACGCTTGCTCCTGCAGTAAAATCCTATGACGCTCGCTCCCGTAATAAAATCCTATGATGCTTGCTCCTGCAGTAAAATCCTATGACGCTTGCTCCTGCAGTAAAATCCTATGACGCTTGCTCCTGCAGTAAAATCCTATGACGCTTGCTCCTGCAGTAAAATCCAATAACGCTCGCTCCCGTAGTAAAATCCTATGACGCTTGCTCCTGCAGTAAAATCCTATGACGCTTGCTCATGCAGTAAAATCCTATGACGCTTGCTCCTGCAGTAAAATCCTATGACGCTTGCTCCCGCAGTAAAATCCTATGATGCTCGCTCCCGCAGTAAAATCCTATAATGCTCTCTCCCGTAGTAAAATCCTATGACGCTTGCTCCTGCAGTAAAATCCTATGACGCTTGCTCAGGCAGCAAAATCCTATGACGCTTGCTCAGGCAGCAAAATCCTATGACGCTTGCTCCTGCAGTAAAATCCTATGACACTTGCTCCTGCAGTAAATTCCTATAACGCTCGCTCCCGTAGTAAAATCCTATGACGCTTGCTCCTGCAGTAAAATCCTATGACGCTTGCTCCTGCAGTAAAATCCTATGACGCGCGCGCTCCTGCAGTAAAATCCTATGATGATTGCTCCTGCAGTAAAATCCTATGACGCTTGCTCCTGCAGTAAAATCCTATGACGCTTGCTCCTGCAGTAAAATCCTATGACGCTTGCTCCTGCAGTAAAATCCTATGACGCTCGCTCCCGCAGTAAAATCCTATGATGCTCGCTCCCGCAGTAAAATCCTATGATGCTCGCTCCCGCAGTAAAATCCTATAACGCTCGCTCCCGTAGTAAAATCCTATGACGCTTGCTCCTGCACTAAAATCCTATGACGCTTGCTCCTGCAGTAAAATCCTTTGACGCTTGCTCCTGCCGTAAAATCCTATGACGCTTGCTCCTGCCGTAAAATCCTATGACGCTTGCTCCTGCCGTAAAATCCTATGACGCTTGCTCCTGCAGTAAAATCCTATGACGCTTGCTCCTGCAGTAAAATCCTATGACGCTCGCTCCCGCAGTAAAATCCTATGATGCTTGTTCCCGCAGTAAAATCCTATAATGCTCGCTCCCGTAGTAAAATCCTATGACGCTTGCTCCTGCAGTAAAATCCTATGACGCTTGCTCCTGCAGTAAAATCCTATGACGCTTGCTCCTGCAGTAAAATCCTATAACGCTCGCTCCCGTAATAAAATCCTATGACGCTTGCACCTGCAGTAAAATCCTATGACGCTTGCTCCTGCAGTAAAATCCTATGACGCTTGTGACTCGCCCCCTGGGCCGTGGGGTACCCAGAATCGGGCCTTCTGATGTACGGTGCTGATGGGGGTAGTAGTGGCAACCCGATCCCGTGGCTCAGGGTGGTCAGACCAAATTGTGGCAGTCTATTTATCAGTGTTTTGAATGTCCGACTATGCCACCCGTGGATTGCGGTCAGGGATAACCGCCGCTGCAAGGCACGCTGAGGCTGGTGTTGGTGTGCAGCACAGGGGTAGGATAACTCCCCATGGGAAGTGTGTAGCCTCAGGGCAGTGTAAGGAGATGCTGGGGGTGATGGTGCAGGCGCAGCAGAAATCACACAGAGTCCAATGATGCAGTCCAGGGTCTTTTACTCACAGTTGTTATCCAAGTCACTTCTGTCAGCAAGGACTGCCCGAGCCATGCTGCGTCCACCAGGTGAGGAGCTCGGTCAACCCCCAGGCAATTCAGGAGTATGGCACAGGACCCCCTTCTGTCCTTTCTCTGGCCTCTCGTGCCCCACCAGTGTCCTGACTTCTGTCCGGCTACCGCGGACCGTGTCGGGTAAGTGTTGGCCTTCACTTCCCGCTATACTATATGGTGCCTTCCTAGCAGGTTTAGCGGGGGGTCGCACCAATAAATGATCACGACCTCCAGTTCTTGGCTGAGGGATGATTTACCTCCACCTACTTGGGAATCCGGTACCCTTCCACAGCCTGACCCTTCACCGGATATAACGCAATTTTGCAACGGTTGCTGTCCATTCTGCTCTCTTAGGGTCCCTTCTGCCTTCTTGTTTCTGGAGCCTTTCTACTCCTCTGTCTCTTCTCCTTCCTTCCTTCCTTCTCCTCTTCTCCTCTCTGGCCCCGGCCTTCTCTCTAGGCCTGCCTCGTGGAGCTGAGCTCAGGCTAAGCCGCAGCTCCCTGTCAGCTCTGACTGAACTACTTCTCTCCTCTGAACTCAACCCTAGACTAAGATGGCTCCCACCTTTTATCTGCTTCTCTGTGCCTGAGCTCAGGTGACCTGCACCCAATGAGCTCCTTCCTGTGCTTCCAGAAACCGCCCCCTTTCTGCTCCCACACCACTGGGCTCTCTTCCCCCCTCCCCACTCCAGCCAGGGACATGGTCAGTCGTGCCTTCTGGGGGCACCGTCGAGCTGTCCCCCGTAAATGGGGTGTGTGTGTGTGTGCAGCTAACTGAGCCCTGGTCCACACTCCATCCTTACCTGGGAGTGGAATATCACACCTCTGGGTGAGGTGCAATACCCCTGTAGCAACCGAGCCCTCGGGGCGCTACACTTGCAGTAAAATCCTATGACGCTTGCTCCTGCAGTAAAATCCTATGACGCATGCTCCTGCAGTAAAATCCTATGACTCTTGCTCCTGCAGTAAAATCCTATGACGCTCGCTCCTGCAGTAAAATCCTATGACGCTCGCTCCTGCAGTAAAATCCTATGACGCTCACTCCTGCAGTAAAATCCTATGACGCTTGCTCCTGCAGTAAAATCCTATAACGCTCGCTCCCGTAGTAAAATCCTATGATGCTCGCTCCCGCAGTAAAATCCTATGACGCTCGCTCCCGCAGTAAAATCCTATAATGCTCGCTCCCGTAGTAAAATCCTATGATGCTCGCTCCCGCAGTAAAATCCTGTAACACTCGCTCCTGTAGTAAAATCCTATGACACTTGCTCTTGCAGTAAAATCCTATGACGCTCGCTCCCGCACTAAACTAGCAGTAAGCTGCCTAGTGCTGTGCACCACAGATATGTGGATGTCAATGTTGTGGTTTGCAGGCAAAGATCTCTGATAGAGTTTAGAAAAAATTATTATACCGTACTATACTTTTTCTTTTGAAAGTGGTGGTATGTTTTGAGGCCAAATTCAGATATCTGTGTATCATGATTCGAGTATAGACCGAAATGCAAGCACTTTTCATGGGTCTCCTGACCCGAATTGACAGCTTCATCTGACTAAAATTGCTCTCGCAATTTAGGAAGTTCATGTGATGCTATTGTGGCACCCCAGGGGTCTGGTCTCCAGAGTAATAGCAATGTTATGTCTGAGAGCAGGTGGGAGGTCTCTTGGTCAGGAATCCTATGCATGCCACACCTCCTGCCCAGTCCTGGGAGGGGAAGAACTTCCCCTATATAAAACTGGGGCTGAGGCAGGGTTAGTGAGAAGAGAAGAGAAGAGTAGAGAGAAGAAGAGGAGCAGCATAGGAAAGAAAGATCAGGAGCTCTGTGGGAGCAGTGCTAAAAGGAATCAGGGGCTGGCAGCTGAAGAGCTCGCCCTGATTGAAGAGTTACCACCGGACCCGGAGTCCGAGGCTGTGGGGATTAACCCAGACCCAGCAGCAGAAACCGCCCGGCAGGGGATTTCAGGTCCTCTGGCCAAGAAACCCGAAGGCACGGTCACACGCGTGGGACCAGCACCGCCGTCGTGGAGCGGAAGCCACTAGAAGGCCCCGAGTCACCGGCCATACGGGTGAGCACCACACGGTACACTCAGGGACGTGGGCTACTTTTACCCGCCTCTAGCAAGGTAGCCAGAAGAGTACAATTAGTTGGGGAGGCCTACAACTCCGCCTGGCCAGGAGAGATCCCATCTCCTCAAGGACTGACCAGGCCCCGACCGCTAGCCAGTACTCCGGGAGGGTCTATCTTTGTCACCAGTAAAGACCCTGAACTACACCGCATCGTCTCTGAGTGGTTCCTACTACCCCCATCATCCACGTCGGCTGCCCTGAGGCCATACCCCTCCCGTTGGGGGTTATACCATCCACGCTGCACCATCCTTCCACCGGCCTCAGCGGTCTGCCCTGCAGCGGCAGCTCCATAGCTGCATTCAACGGGTGGCGTAGTCGTCCTACATCTACTGCTATTATACTGCCACTCAGCTTGACTCCCTGGGCACGGACCGGGTCACCGCCACGAGACTACTACCCCTATCAGATCCAGCTCCGGGTAGGCTCCCGCGTGCGCAACGCTACTCAGCACAGGCCCAGGGGCGCGTCACTATGATTGCATAATAATTTGACCATAATTTGATCATTCTTTGAACAAGGGCCTCATTATTTGTTAAGGACATGATTATAAATTTGTCCGTTTATAACATATAGTGAAGTGTTGCCCCATGACTGGAAAGTAGAATCGGGTTTCCTTATTCCTAGTAGAAGATGAGGACCCTGTGCAAGAATAGCCTGCAGTCTGATATCCCATCATAATAGACTGCTTTACGAGTCACAGAAGATGCTTGCTGCTTAGGAGGTGAAAGTTGCCACCCTTCTCTCTTGGGCTCCTGTGCAGCGGCACAGGTTTCACCAATGATATGTCCGCCGCTGATAAGAGCTGTACAAGAGGCTCCTCCACCTACTGACACACCAGCCTTTTCAGGTGTCAGTCACTGGATTTATCATTACGGTAAACCTAAAAATAATTTTATATTATAAATTAGTACACGTTGGAGATTAACTTCTTCTGTAAAAGATGACTATCATAAAGGTATAAGCCTCCTTTACTCTTTTCATAAAAGTTCTAACGCTGCTGGGATAATTTACCAATCATACATCATTTTAATCCACCATGTTGATAATTTGAAAAAAGAAAAGGATTTAATAAAAACATAAATCTTTTGAATGATTATCTTAAGGGAAAAATATGGATTTGGCAAGCAATGGACTATGGTATATATGGTTTATCAGTGGCATATCGCCCCTTCGTGCTGCCCCTACCCACCTTGCATAAAAATGTCAATGTTATCTGCATCCTCGGGAGATACACATGAATACAATGGTGGAACAGTCAACCATCGGCTCCCTGTTCTACCATTCAGCCTGAACGTCTGAGTCTCAGAGCAGCAAGTACAATGGCATCACTAGATTGCGCCTGCTGCTCGGAGCCTCAGTCCACACACTGCACAGTCTGGAACAGTGCATTAGGGGAAGGGGGCTAGGTGAGTATTTTTTTTATTTTCATATTTTATCAGACAGTACTTGTAGAGTGCTGTGGGGGCTATCACATGGGGCATGATATCTGATTTGGCTAGGTGAGAGGCTTAAGACTGGGGCCAAGGGGTAAAGTTTCTCATACTTTACATTGACAAGGGGCAACACCCAGAAACACTGTGTCTGCAAATTGAGATTGTGGTTTGGCTTTTATCCTAAATCATATGGCAAGGCTCATTAAAGGGTCGATACTGACTTTTAGGATTGCTATTTCCAGTAGGTGGCACTAGAGTTAAAGACCTCTTTCTCTCTGAAGAGGCAATTTGTATATTTAATTTCTCAGAGGAGCATGCATGGCATATAAGTCTCTTCACTCTGACAAGCCAGGCCTCGCTTGTCACTCTCCACAAGGAAAAACTGTCACGCAGTGCCTTGGGACTGTGGGGGCTAACCAGGACCCTAGAACTAGGGGCAACCTAGTCTATCCATGTCCCCTGGAATACTCCTGAAGGTGGAGACTCGGGGTTCTCGTGCCTTGCTATGCTCCGAAAATCAACCCTTATCTGTCCCCTTCCCCACCCAAGGAGGTGGGAAGCCATAGTGTTTAGGATAACACTATTCAGACAAACAAGGGAAGATGGACAGGGATAAATGAAAATAACAATCATGCAAAATACACTCACCAAACAACAGAGTGGAACACAGGGGAGATAAGGAAGGAGAAACTAAATAGAAGAGGATGAGGATGTGCACACAAAACAAAACTCCAAGCAATAATCTCCTGAACAAATCTCCAAACGCCTACTCCAACAACAAACTACACCTCCAACTCCAAACAAGGCAGTAAGAACTGACACTGGCAATCCCTAAGTGCCAGAAGCAAGGATATATAGCAGAGGGGAGTGGTCAATACTGAACAGCTGAGACAATTCAGATAGGAAAGCTCCAGGAGCTTCAACTGAACAGATTAACCCTTGCACTGCCAGCAAAGAAAAACCCTGCGCTGTTTAATAAGTTGTTGAAGTACTTCTAACCAGTGCAGTAGTTCGTAAAACCAGACATCGCGATCTTCTGGCCCCTCTCTGTTGCGGTATCCCTGTGACAGAAATCTTATCCCGTAGATGTGCAGAAATACACGCACTTAAACACCTTGGTTGCTATCACTGAGGTTATTAATGGTTGTCTGAGGAATGTTTTGCAACACTAAGTGCATTTGGGCACACAAATCATCAAGATCCGCTGACGGCAGCCTCTTTTGCAATTGCCAGACAATGACGTCTCAGATGTGATGAATGGGAAACAAGTCAGGAGACACTGCAGGCAATGGTAGCATGTTTAGGCCATGCTGGCTGCTCACAGTACCACGAGCAACATGCGGCCTGTCATCATGTTGAAAAATGGGTCCTGAAACACTTTGGAAAAATGGCCGTACCACTTTTTAGTTAAGTAGTATAACAAGCCATTGTTGATTATAATAATTATTGGAGTAATCACATATTCTACTGGTTTCCCCATCTTATCTCGGGATCACACCCTCAGGCACATATGTATATGTGCACATTGAGATTGTCCATAAAATCTGCCTGCATGAAACCAATCAAATGCCACATGATCAAACTGAACATCTTCCATAAAATATCTAATATTGAAGTTGATTATTATTGCAATTTTATAGTGTGATGTCTTTAAGCTACTTTGTTTTAGTTAACCACTGAGAGAACAGGACATAATTAAAGATATAAATATAGGAAGTTTTGACCTTCAAATACAGGTTTATGTGTACTGAGTGAGAACACTAAGATATATTAGAATATTACAAGTTAAGTCAAGCAATTAAAAGTCAAATGAAAGTGAAAATGGTTGGTTTTGATTTCTAGAGCACTATATTAAGAATGCAGCAATGACTCTGTAATTATGTAATAATAACCATTAACTTCTTTCGTTACGAGTGCCGGCTCATGCTGCTTTACTTTGCTTTTCCTTTTCATAATAGCCTTCTAATGTGAGTATGCGGTGCCATACGGCTGCACCAGGGACCATTTACTTGTGGACGCTTGTTCAAGGTCAAACTTCTCTGCTTCTGTAACTAAAGCTTTTATCATAGGATTCTATCATGTTAAATATTTGTTTCAGTGAGAAGCTCTGGACTACTAAAAACCTTGGCCTTCACTTACTTATAGTTGGAAAGCAACATAAAAAAGTGTGCTGAGAAAACATGAATGCTATGTGGTTGGAAAAAAGGGAAAAATCTTTCTAGGTTGATGATGCACAGGCAATCTATACCTCACATTAGAAAGGCCAGTTTCTTAAAGGGAAATTGTTAAGCGATTAATTAATTAAGTGATTAGGGCAACACGGTGGCTCAGTGGTTAGCACAGCAGCCTTGCAGCGCTGGGGTCCTGGGTTCAAATCCCACCAAGGACAAGTTCTGCAAGGAGTTTGTATGTTCTCCCTGTGTTTGCGTGGGTTTCCTCTGGGTTCTCCAGTTTCCTCCAACATTGCAAAGACATACTGATAGGGAATGTAGATTGTGAGCTCCAATGGGGACAGTACCCATAATGTCTGTAAAGCGCTGTGGAATTAATGGTGCTATATAACTGAGTAAAATAAATAAATAAATAAAGATTTCTGTCACTTGAAGCATGGGCAGCTTGAAATATAGAAATACTCCCTAGTTGAAAACAACAATGTTTTACTCAGAAACATATAGAAAACATTGTTAGAAAAATGAGAAGAGTCCACTGGGCGGTACCCTCTAGCTTCTTCCCAAAGACTGTACTTTATTGACAGGTTCTCCTCTATTTGGGTAGAAGATTTGTTAATCAAGCTGAGCTGTGCACAGAGAAGCTAAAAGCTAGATGGACTCTTCATCATCTGCTGCCCAGCTCATTTCTCAAATAATGTTTCTCTGAAATATTGTAGTGTTTCAGCTTAAAAAAAATATGCACATTAGCTCTTTAGAAACGAAAAGCACTTAAACTCTAGTGCCACCTATTGGAAGTAGCGATCCTAAAAGTCAATATCAACCCTTTGACGAGCCTTGCCACCTGACTTAGGATAAAAGCCAAATCAGAATCTCTATTTGCAGGCCCGAGTTTCAGGGTGTTTCCCCTCCTTAGTGCAAAGCATGAGATCTGATTTGGCTGTATGAGAGGCCTCTTACTGTGGTCTAAGGGGTAACCTTTCTCCTTGAGGAGAGTGACATGCCAGTATAAGGAGGCTTATAGGCTATATGAGTGTAAAATATAGTTATTTGTGAGAAGGGAGCCTATCTGGATTTCATACTACCCATAGTAGGAAACATACCCATTCAGCAGGAATTGTATGACAGGCTGTAAGGGTTAAATTATGCAAACATCATTTCTGTGATTGTGTTGTTTGTATGCACAACAGACCACCCACAGGCATTTGTTTAAACAAAATCTTAAGGTGGGTTTACATAACCCGATTTTGCAACATTAAACAACCACCGATTAGTAAATATTTACGGATCTGTAGTTGTTTAATCGCCTACACACATACAATCAATGCGCGCTGGACGATGTATAATAGATCTGTAATATATCATTCAGTGTGCATAGACTGCCATTGAGAACGATGATGTTTTGTGAAAACTAAAAGATCATTTCACCCAATGAAGGAGTATTTTGCTCATTCATTGGGTGATCGGCAGCCTATTTAGACTGCAAGATTATGGTGAAACAAGTGTTCCTAGGAATGCTCATTCACTGTAATCTCGCAGTGAAAATGCACCTTATCTATTGACATTTGTTAAGCCCCTCATACACTTTAGATTAATGTTGGTTGCACTCTTCGATATTGATGAGTTATGCCAGCGGTCTAATGTGTATGGTGGGCACCCGGTCTAATGTGTATGGTGGGCACCCGTCTGTTCCCCAATCCTTTTGTTCTCAAAGAGATAAGCTGTCAGAAATGTCTGCCAACTACTGCTGAGTGCTCCTGTGTAAAGGTAGAAATCAAGGGAGATTGCTACTGGTCAAAGGAGTAGCTGAACCATCATTCGACGACTGCTATCTAACAGTGTATGGGAGCTTTAGTAACTTCAAGCATATAATTGATTCTTAATTAGCTTAGAATACTCTTTTTAGGGAATGTAAGAAAAGATTCATGATGGTATTGTAAAGAAATATTTATATATCTGTAGAAGCGAGACAATCGAGCCCATCACATGTAAAATCTTGCAGCTTTATTCCCAGCCCACTCTTACAAAAGTTCTTAATTATAGCATGGTATACTACGATTAAGAGTTTTGATGAGCTAATGAAAATGGTTTTATCAGTTCTTGTTTTTGCAGATAATTCTGTGTAACAGTGTATATTCTCTTTTCTATTGGATAATCAGTTTTCCCATACTGCTATCCACCAAACAGGAGTGAACCCTTCAAGGATGATAATCATACCATACATCTTTTTTTTTAATGCTTATAGCTCACACATGTCAAACTCTCGTGGAGGGCCAAATCTGGCTGGCAGATTATATTTGGCCTGTTATATTGCATGGAGGACTATGTGCGGCCATTATACTGAATGGAGCACTATGTGCGGCCATTATTCTGTATGGAGCACTATGTGGGGTATGTATGGAGGACTATGTGGGGCCCATTATACTGTATGGAGGACTATGTGCGACTATTATACTGTATGGAGGACTATGTGCGGCCATTATACTGTATGGAGGACTCTGTGGGGCCATTATTCTGTACGGAGCACTATGTGGGGCCATTATTCTGTATGGAGGACTATGTGGGGCCCATTATACTACATGGAGGACTATGTCGGACCATTATACTGTATGGAGGACTATGGGGGCACATTATACTGTATGAAGGACTATGTGGGGCCATTATTCTGTATGGAGGACTATGTGTGGCCATTATACTGAATGGAGCACTATGTGCGGCCATTATTCTGTATGGAGCACTATGTGGGGTCCATTATACTGTATGGAGGACTATGTGGGACCCATTATACTGTATGGAGCACTATGTGAGGCCATTATACTGTATGGAGCACTATGTGGGGTCCATTATACAGTATGGAGGACTATGTTGGGCCCATTATACTGTATGGAGGACTATGTGCGACCATTATACTGTATGGAGCACTATGTGCGGCCATTATACTGTATGGAGGACTATGTGGGGCCCATTATACTACATGGAGGACTATGTCGGGCCATTATACTGTATGGAGGACTATGGGGGCACATTATACTGTATGAAGGACTATGTGGGGCCATTATTCTGTATGGAGGACTATGTACGGCCATTATACTGAATGGAGCACTATGTGCGGCCATTATTCTGTATGGAGCACTATGTGGGGTCCATTATACTGTATGGAGGACTATGTGGGGCCCATTATACTGTATGGAGCACTATGTGAGGCCATTATACTGTATGGAGGGCTATGTGGGGCCCATTATTCTGTATGGAGGGCTATGTGAGGCCATTATACTGTATTGAGAACTATATGGGGCCCATTATACAGGACACCAGTGCTGCAAGGCTGTAGTGCTAACCACTGAGTCACCGTGTTACCCTGGATGAGTATGTGGGGCCCATTATACTGTATGAACGACTATGTGGGGCCCATTATACTGTGTGTAGGCCTGTTATCCGATATCAAGGTTGGCCTGCGACTTTGTCCAAGTTTTTTATTTTGGCCCACTCTGTATTTGAGTTTGACATCCCTGTGATAGTTTAACATGAATACTTTGATTTTGTCTGATTGGGGCCAAATCTTAGTAACTTTGGTCTGCATTTCTTTCTCCCTGCAACATTCCTGGAAAGGTTACATAATTACATACAGTACAGACCAAAAGTTTGGACACACCTTCTCATTTAAAGATTTTTCTGTATTTTCATGACTTTGAAAATTGTACATTCACACTGAAGGCATCAAAACTATGAATTAACACATGTGGAATTAAATACTTAACAAAAAAGTGTGAAACAACTGAAAGTATGTCTTATATTCTAGGTTCTTCAAAGTAGCCACCTTTTGCTTTGATGACTGCTTTGCACACTCTTGGCATTCTCTTGATGAGTTTTAAGAGGTAATCACCGGAAATGATTTTCACTTCACAGGTGTGCCCTGTCAGGTTTAATAAGTGGGTTTTCTTGCCTTATAAATGGGGTTGGGACCATCAGTTGTGTTGTGCAGAAGTCAGGTGCATACACAGCTGATAGTCCTACTGAATAGACTGTTAGAATTTCTATTATGGCAAGAAAAAAGCAGCTAAGTAAAGAAAAACGAGTGGCCATCATTACTTTAAGAAATGAAGGTCAGTCAGTGCGAAAAATTGGGCAAACTTTGAAAGTGTCCCCAAGTGCAGTTGCAAAAACCATCAAGCGCTACAAAGAAACTGGCTCACATGAGGACCGCCCCAGGAAAGGAAGACCAAGAGTCACCTCTGCTTCTGAGGATAAGTTTATCCGAGTCACCAGCCTCAGAAATCGCAGGTTAACAGCAGCTCAGATTAGAGACCAGGTCAATGCCACACAGAGTTCTAGCAGCAGACACTTCTGTGTAACAACTGTTAAGAGGAGACTTTGTGCAGCAGGCCTTCATGGTAAAATAGCTGCTAGCAAACCACTGCTAAGGACAGGCAAGAAGCAGAAGAGACTTGTTTTGGCTAAAGAACACAAGGAATGGACATTAGACTAGTGGAAATCTGTGCTTTGGTCTGATGAGTCCAAATTTGAGATCTTTGGTTCCAACCACCGTGTCTTTGTGCGACGCAGAAAAGGTGAACAGATGGACTCTACATGCCTGGTTCCCACCGTGAAACATGGAGGAGGAGGTGTGATGGTGTGGGGGTGCTTTGCTGGTGACACTGTTGGGTATTTATTCAAAATTGAAGGCATACTGAACCAGCATGGCTACCACAGCATCTTGCAGTGGCATCCTATTCCATCCGGTTTGCGTTTAGTTGGACCATCATTTATTTTTCAACAGGACAATGACCCCAAACACACCTCCAGGCTGTGTCAGGGCTTTTTGACCAAGAAGGAGAGTGATAGGGTGCTACGCTAGATGACCTGGCCTCCACAGTCACCAGACCTGAACCCAATAGAGATGGTTTGGGGTGAGCTGGACCGCAGAGTGAAGGCAAAAGGGCCAACAAGTGCTAAGCATCTCTGGGAACTCCTTCAAGATTGTTGGAAGACCATTTCCGATGACTACCTCTTGAAGCTCATCAAGAGAATGCCAAGCGTGTGCAAAGCAGTCATCAAAGCAAAAGGTGGCTACTTTGAAGAACCTAGAATATAAGACATATTTTCAGTTGTTTCACACTTTTTTGTTAAGTATATAATTCCACATGTGTTAATTCATAGTTTTGATGCCTTCAGTGTGAATGTACAATTTTCATAGTCTTGAAAATACAGAAAAATCTTTAAATGAGAAGGTGTGTCCAAACTTTTGGTCTGTACTGTAGGTTGAAAAAAGACCTAGTTCCATCAAGTTCAACCTCCCTCCACCAATTGTACAATTTGTCACTAAATTATCTATAACCCACAATGTTATATGTACTGAGGAAGTCATCCAGTCCTACGTTTACTTAGATATGTTAAAATAATACAAAATATTTGAAATTATTAAAAGTTGTTGTCCGCTTTAATAAAAGGATCCCTAGATTTTAAGCTGATCATAGAATATTCTTTTACAGGGACCTCCATTGATCAGCTAAGAATTATGGAGAAAACTAGGAGCAAGTGTTTGGTTTTCCTACAGTATCAAATAAAATCAGGGGCTGTCGTTGTAATTCATGGATGTGTCCGGTCTATAAGTGTAAGAGTTGCACTTTCTAGTCGCGCTCTACTCTGGCCAGTAGATGACTGAATGGAGTATCCACTTCTATTACCTCTAAAGTCCATAATAAGGTGTTCAAAAATGGGTTTATTAAAACAAACAACTCGTAGTACTGTATATATTATTCCACTTTTGTAAAGTGATGGCATTTCGTCATCACTTTATACTGATTGTGGATCTAACCTCAGAGATCCCCACTGGTCCTGAGAGTGAAGTGGCCCCTTCATTGATTTTTCCTGAATTGAAAAAAAATCTTAGACGGGAATAAAGCACAAATCTGTATTCTTAAGATTACAGGAGCCCTAGACTTTGGATATCCTGGTGATATACCATAAATTTATGGGATGGGTAGGAATACCTTTTTATTCATGGTGCTGCTAAAGATCTGTAGGTAATTTTTCATTTTGCAATTGGGAATTGAATTTCAAAAAGCAACACTGTGTTCGTGCCTTAAGAATGATGTTCTACACAGGAGCAAATGTCAGTGCAGAGCTACAAAGAGACTTTTGTTAACTGATTCCTGGTCTGATCCATTGTTTACAAGAGCTCATATGTCCATCCAAACACAAAGACCTATGCCATGTATCTGTCCTAGTGCAAACCATTGATCCTTCCCTGTGTAAACTCAACCTCAGTGGCAAGCAAGTCACTTTTGCCTCTGCAGCACTACTGTACTGTATGAGCTAAATTTATGAGAGGAACAAGTTGGCAAATTGTCGCTTCTCGGACTTTAGGCTAAGATCAAGTATAGCATCTTGGGTGGCTTTGGTCTTGGCGCCCAAGTAAATTAACATCATGCACACTGGGTACGCTGTGCTGCTCAGTATGCCAGGTGGCTTATATAGTCATCCGGTGGAAAACCTGGCCATCCAAGATCAAAGCCATTAGTTCAGGTAAGTTTGAAAGCACAGTGCCCCAGGAGTGGTGACCCTAAGATGCCTAAACCCATTGGGCATGGGAAACCCACGGAGTTCTATAGCACATCTTCACAGCACTTCTCTTTCACACCTATTTTGAGCACACACCCTTAATCCAGGCCTTCTGGCAAGGATAAGGAAATTTTTTACTTCCGGTGGTGGTCCGATCAGTTTTTACACTGAGAACACCTAACACTATTTCTTTGAATTGTTTTTCACTGTGTGTCACTTTTTACACATGTGTCCTGTATCAAGAGGGACGTGATTCCTTTATGGGTTCCCTCATGACCGGTCTAGGGAGGAGTGTGTGGCCATCAGATTCTGCTTCCCCCCTGGTTTCACTTGGATAGAAGCCCGGGTAGATGCCGGGATCAAGATTTGGGATCTCTCTGAGCTTCGGCGAAAGGGATTCACTAGTCCCAGTCCCTCGCTCTGGCCTTCTGGCTCGGAGGAATAGGGAATGGTTTGTTGAGGACCCTCCACCTTTCCGAATGAGCTGCAATAGACCACATGCTTGTACACTGTTTTTTTATGTGGCACCGTTTACATTTTTCAGAGCACCTGAGTGAAGAGTGGATGATCTCGGGAGTTAAGAAAAAAATATACAAATAGTAATAATAATAAGTCGGTAAAATATCTTTCAAGTTGCAATGCCCAAAATATTACAAGGCAAATTCATTAAAAATGAACAATATTGGTGCATTTTTTTTCGACATGCCTTGTACTAGAGAAGCTTGTATCTACTTGATATGGAAGTTGCTGCTCACAATTTTTACAGGCTGTATGCAAATGATGGCGCCACTGCAAATCTTTATACTTAATTGAATAAAGACCAGAAAAATAAAGATGCCCATACATGGGCCAATGTCATTGGCTTCTATGATATTGAACAGATAGAAAAATAAGATATAATGTTTGATCAAACATGTTGTGTGATCTAGCTGATCTAATCAAAATTAGAAAACTCTTTGCATGTCCAAGAAACTGCTCTTTAAAGCACCACTCCAGCGAATTTTTTTCAGCGCTGGAGTGGTGCTTTAAATGTAAGCCTCCTGCCCCGGATATTTACTCACCTTCCAGTGACTTCACCTTTTACCGACGCCTCTTCTGTCCCTCGGCGTCATCTTGTGCCCTTAAATTCTGACTGGCCGGAAGTCAGAAGCTACGTCATAAGAGTTCAATGCAAGTCTATGAGAGCCAGAACGAGGCCAGAACAAGGCTCTCATAGAGATGTATTGAGAAGTGACCTCCGGCGCGCTCCATGAAGCACTGGAGCTGCTGACAGGTCACTTTTCGCAGGAGACCGAAAGGAGTGAGTCAGCGACGCTGGAAAAGGATGAAGATGGCAGCAGGTGAGTATCAGACAGGGGTCAGTGGAATTACATTTAGAGCACCACTCCAGTAGTGCAATAAAAAAAACAAAAACACTGGATTGGTGCTTTAAGAAATGTTGATTGAGAGTCCCTGATGTTTGATGGCAACCTTATTTACACCACAGCACATATGCACATTATATTCTAGGGAATGATTCACATGTCAGTTTTTTCTTTGCTGACCGATGATATGCAAGAAATAGAAAAAAAACTTTTGCGGACAAAACACACCTATTTAAGTAAATGGGTCACTGATAAAAATAAACAGCTCAAGGATGACATCTTTGTTTCCTACTTGAAAAGAGAAGCTTGGAAATCTTCCATTTTTTTATACAAGAAACATGGATAATACTCAAATGGTAAAAAAAAATTGCTGGCATTTGAATAAGGCCTAATCTGTGTATGTTTATGTGTAAACCACAAACCTTATGTAGCTCTAACTGTGATATTTAGAGCTACATGATTTCGTTAGAATGAGCATTAGAATGAGCATTACCATACTTTTCGGATTATAAGGCTAAGTGCCCACGAAGCAGAAATGCTCCGGATTTTTTTCTGCATCTCCCTGGCAGGAGAAACGCGTGCGGATTGTACATGCGGATTGTACATGCGGATTGTACATGCGGATTGTACATGCGTTTTCCTGCCAGGGACAAGCGGATGTGAAGCGTTCTTCACATGCATTTCCGCATGCGGGTTGTCAAGCGCTTTTCCAAGCGATTTTAGCCTCACTTGGAAAGTGCTTGACAACTTGGTCACACTATATAAATCCATGTAATCGGCATGGATTTATATAGTGTGACCAAGTTACGATGCTGCAAATGCAGCATCAATAGTAAAAAAAAAGAATAAAATGGTGAAAAATAAAAATAAAACATTATACTCACCTTTCGATGGCCCCCGGTCTTCCTCTCCGGTGTCTTCGACGGCTCGCGGTGGTGTGAAAGGACCTTCCATGACGTCATTTAGTCATGTGACAGGTCACGGGACCACTGATGTCAGCGGTCACATGACCTGTCACATGACTACATGACGTCATGGAACATCCTCTTACACCACCGCAAGCCAACCGAAGACACCGGACGCACCGTACAGGAGATCGGGGGCCATCAGAAGGTGAGTATAATTTTTTTAAAATTTTAATTCTTTTTTAACTACAGGTACTATGGTACCCGGGTCTGGAAGAGAGTCTCCTCTTCTCCAGACCCGGGTACCATCCGCACATTGAATCGCTTAATATCCGCATGTGTACATGTACTCATGCGGATATTGTGCGATTCAATGCAAGTCAATGGCGGCAATTACACCGCATTTCCGCAAAATTAATGGTAGTGCTGCGGATTTTTCCGCAATGATAATCTGTAGCGGAAATTTCCGCAGCATGTGCACAGCACATGCTTATTATCATTGGGGACCATGGGACACGTATTACCAAGCGTTTTTTAAGCTTTTTCGCTGCGAAATTCCATGGCGAAAACACTTGAAAAACGCATAGTGGGCACGCAGTCTAAGATGCACTGGACCATAAGACGCACCCAGGTTTTAGAGAATATAGGGAAAAATAGGAAAATATTGGAGAATAGGGGAAAAAACGATTTAATAACATAAATAACATAATATTTCATCAATGTAAATGTGGTTTCACACCGCAGGGAGCGGGATCACATGTCAGGGAGCGGGATCACATGGCAGGGAGCGGGGTCACACAGCAGGGAGTGGGGTCACATGGCAAGGAGTGGGGTCACATGGCAGGGAGGGGGGTCACACAGCAGGGAATGGGTCACACGTCAGGGAGCGGCGCCGCCGCCATGAATTCACTATGGCCGCGCTAGACAGGAGGAAATGGGCAGTCTCCCATCTAGATCACGCACTGCAGTCACATTACAAAGACACAGGGCCGAAGCAACACAGAACAACACAACACTCAGTGCCCCCCCCGGCCCTGCCTCTTTGTAACATTACTGCAGCTCGTGATCTGGATAGGAGACCGCCCACTTCCTCCTGTCTAGTGCAGCCATAGTGAATTCATGGTGGGTCCACCTTTCCCTGCTGTGTGACCCCACTGCCGCCCCACACCACAGTGAGCATTTTGACTATAACAAGTACATTTCCGACTATAAGACGCACCCCCTTTTTCCTCCAAAATAAGGAGGGAAAAAAGTGCGTTTTATAGTCCGAAAAATACGGTAATTAGTGATCTACAAGTCTAAAATGAATATTAGCCTGTACAATACAGTAATAATAATAAGTAACAGTTACACTGAATTTTTTCTAAGTTGAACATTCAGTTGCAGAAGTGAAGCAAAGCTATAATAATTATAGTCAACTCTTTTTTTTTTTGCACAAATCTCTACGAATGAATCGCACGCTCATTCTCAATTTGTATTTATGGGATTTTTCTGAATAAAAAACAAAGAAGCGAAAAGATATTACAAAAAAATAAATTCTAGAGTATACAGTGCATAAGCTTATCGGCAAGATAAAGTTTGTAGAGGATAAAACATACAACTTTTACATATGTACATACGGTATGTGCATTTACAGCAATACAAGTAAAGCCTTATTGAAGTGATCAAGCTACCTATACCAAATGTAGGAACCAATTATGGCAAAGAGGAAACCTATCAAAAACAAAATTTGGGAGTCTCGTCTTTGTAAGAAACAAGTAATACCACAATATATCAATGTTAAAGTATTTTAAAATATAGCATTAGATGTTTACAGTAGCTCTGAAATGAGAAAACCCCACAATATCTAAAAGAAAACCTTGCACAAATGTTGATATTTTCCATCAGCCACATGCAGTAATTCACTAATAATTCTGTATGAAATAAATCAGATATGTTTTTAAAAAGATATTAAAGATTTAACCATAACACATAAATATAGAGGAAGATCAGAAGTGTTGATTCACATACAGAACAATTGTCAGAAATAAATGTGGTAAAAAGTCTGTATATATCAGCAAGAATGTGATTAATACACTAGTGACCATAGACCTGACCGGGTCCACTTGGTGCGCAGATGATTATTTCAGTAACCCCGTTGGATGACTTTTGTGTAAATCAAAAATTGAACATAAGCGACATAAATAATGCATAATAATAATACACCAAATTTTTAGACTAACCCTATCAGTTCACTATTGCCGATAATATATATATATATAAATAAAAGTATACATATACATATATGTGTGTAATTATTTTTCGCTCTCCAGTATGCCCTTCAAGTTCATGAAAATTATTAATTGTTTTACAAATCATAATTCTCCTCTACTAATTGAATGTCAGTCAATGTGTATTTTTTAGGTAGAAGCATATAATGTCAGAATTTTTGACATTCACTAGACAGTGATGGTTCTTTCTGGATACTTTCTGTATGACTCTTCGAAATACTTACAAATTCATAAATAATTCTAAATAATCTCAAACTAATTATCAGCTCAGTACTTAAAATAAATGTAATAGTTCTAAAATGAAATTGCAAAATATTACATATGAGCAACCTGCGTTCACTTCTCAGAGTTAGTGAGAACCTTACCTACCTCTAATTCCATGGACGATGTGGCAGCAGCATTGTGAGCAGAGGTTGCCCCTCATACGATCCTTTTCTTCCTGATAAGGTGGTGGGTCTCCCAAATTGTCCATACTGTCATACGGGTTTTCCAAAACAGTTTTGGGGTTGTATATGGCTTTGATCTTTAGAGATGGAGAACCATCATAGGCTGGGTTATCCCAAGCCCTTTTCCCTAAATTATCCATTTCTTGTTCCTCGTGGGCTTTGAACTGATTTTCCGTGCGGCTTCTAAGCTTGGCAGGGTTCATATTTCTTTTAATGTTGCTGGCTCTTGTACACAGGTCAGCTCTGATATGGATTAGACTCGGCTCCGACACTACACTAACAGATCTGGGAGTGCACAGGTCTTTTTATAGTGTCATTCATACTGGCTATTGTCTGTAGGATAGAACAAGCAATTCTAAAAAGCAGGCTGTCTCAGATGATAGTACAGGGGCAACAGTTTATACTCTTCATGCGACCAGTAGGCGGAAGCTTCTAACATATATTCCTATGGCAGGTGTATAATAACATGATTTATTTTAGAAATAGTTCTTTGTGACGCCATGTGAGTGACGTTAGAAGCAATCCATTAGTGCGATACACTTTTGTCTACTATAAAATGTCACTAGTTTGTGCTAATATTTTGACTCATGTCTTAACTATTAAGAGGCACTAAAAGAGCTTAAAAAGTGTCAAACTTTTATTTGTAAAGTACGAACAGGGGCGCTATTTTTAAATACTAAATTATGACATTTGCGAACCGAACACTTGATGCACCTGAGCATGATAATTTATAAAGATGAAAACATCTACAATCTTTATGACTTACATTTGTGTCACAATTATAGGGAACCTGTCATCCGATTCATGTTGCCCAGTGGGCAGCTTGAATCAAATCCTTGCTTCATGATTGCAGCCAGGTATACTTTTCTCTGACACTTAAATATATATTAAGGATCCGTCCAGCACTTCCTAGTGCCGCTCTTGGTGACTGACAGGTCTCTCCCTATGCACACAAGGAATAGACCAGTCAATCACCTGCAGCGGTGCTGGGAAGAGCCAGCCAGTCGGATTTATAGAAAAACATACCTAGATGCAATCGTGCAGCCAGGCTCTGATTCATACTGCCCGTGGTTTAGGCAGCATGAATCGGGTGACATGTTCCCTGCTATATAAAAAAATAAAACAATCACTTCACCTTCCTTATTATAATTATGTATAGAATAAATGATAATCACAATGCTCATCATAAGTGCTTGTGCACAGGACCGATATTCTCGGACGAGTGCTGTCATATCATATTCTATGGGCGATTTTTTTCCTTGGACTGACATATGTCCAATTTTGATCTGGGTGTCGGATAAAATTTGGCAATACAATACTATGGGTCCATGAAAAATATCGGATTGCACTCGGATGCAAGTTCTGATTTTCATGAAGCTGACTGAATGGAGAAGGTGGAGAATTAATTTTTTTTTTCTCTCCATGTCCGAGAAAAACTGATCAAAGTTTGATCAGAAAAATCGGACCATTTTTCTCGGATGTGGAGAAATCACTTGTGTGAACCTACCCTTACACCCAAAAGAATCACAACAGTCACATGCCTTAATTTGTTACTTTAGTTCTATTTTCTGCCATTCTCAGCAATTTATTTTTAAAAGAGTGGAGTTGAGCTGAAGGGGCTGGATCCCTGCTGGCATTACAAATGTAGAATTTACACTAGAAAGTGGTGTAAATAGTAGTGTAAAGCCAATGGCTGATATAGATTTTACCTTCTAGTGTACGCACAGCAAGGGATGTGCCTAATTTAGCAGGCATGTGCCAACTTGTGTAAAGAACGAATGTATTCATAAATTTCCCCTAATGTCCCTTATGCCAATATCAATACGTCCATGATTGCTGCTAAACCCCATTACTCCTACTTTTCCTTAACATTTGGGGATTTTTATTTAACCTTAAGTACATTGATTTTTATTAAAGGGGATGTCCACTACCATTTAAAATATGCCAAAGTGTTTTTATGATGAAAAGCAGCTCCTTTGTAATTACCTCCCTCTGCCTTTTCTGCCTGTGAGCGACGCTATCACTGGCCACTCACAGGCAGCACGTGACCCCCGGCAGCAGCCGGCTCTGACATCCGCTGACATCACAACAAGTGCTGGCAGCAGCCAGGGATCTCTCTCCTCCGCATTCCACGGTGGTTGCTGGGTTGTGGGCGGGATTATTCCCACGTGTCATACCCAGCATCCACCGCGTGCTCTTCCTCTCCCCAGTCATTGGGAAAGCGTGCGGTGGATGCTGGGTGTGACGCTGTGGGGTAACCCCGCCCATAACCCAGCAGCCACCGCGGGGACCCCAGCGCTGAGTCTCGCCTCAATAGACGTGACTTCAGCGGGGGGTCACATGCTGCCTGTGAGCGGCCAGTGATAGCGCCGCTCACAGACAGAAAAGGCAGAGGGAGGTAATTATAAAGAAGTTGCTTTTCATCATAAAAACACTGGCATATTTTAAATAGTAGTGGACAACTGCTTAAGTATGCAATTACATTGCTTAGTAAGCAGTCTCATAAGCGCAGCTCTTGTCATAAGACAAATGTGGCGCCCCTGAGGGTTCAGTCGCCACAGAGGTACTGCACCTCACCCAGAGGTGTGGCATCTCCTTCTCTCAGGTAAGGATGGAGTACTGCCCAGGACCCCAACACCCGCATTCAACACTACACTACTCCAGGCCGGCTGGAAGGGCATTATGCACTTCTTTTGCTGCCCTGTCCCTGGCTGGAATGGGGGGAACCAAAAGTGAGGGGAAACCAGTAGTGGGTGTGGGTGGAGGACGCAGATCAGGGAAGCACTTGAATAGGAGGTGTATATAAAGGGGAGCCATCTTAGAGAGGTGGTCTGTCGTGAGAGTTCAGTAAGAGAGGAGGAGAAGTGAGAGGAGCAGGGGCTCTGCAGAAGCTCTGCTCGGCAGGCAGGCTCGGCCTGTCATGCCCAAGAAAGAGAGAGGAGTAGGAGCTAGGGAGGAAGGCTCCAGTAACTGAAGGGATCCCAGGGGGTACGGTGAGTGCAGGACGGCACCCGTACGCCCGAATCTGCCAAGTGTCAGAGGGATCAGGCCACAAGAAGGGAACTGGTCCCTGGACCAGCCGAGTTGCTTCAGGTCTTGGCTGGAAAACCGGAGGCTTCTGCACTTTCAAGGTGCAGTTGCCACAACCGCACTTAAGCCGCTGTGAAGGGCACCAAGCAAGGTCCGGGAACTTCAAGTTGCCCAGGGAGATCTCAGAGTACCCGATAGGGACTTTGTGTGGCGGGGCGCAGGGCAGGAGGGAGAAGACCCAGCGCGGGAAGTCGGCTAAGGAAGGAACATAAAGAAAGGGGGTCCCGTTAAGTGCTTCTGATATACTTGAGGGAGTGCTGAACCCCTGCCTGGCAAACGCAGAGCGACGCGGGAGGCTGACACCTGTACAGTGTACCTGAGGAACCTAAAGAACTGTGAGTAAACTCGGATGACTGCACCCCACTGTTTCTGTCAGTTATTTCTACCACTCTACCTCTCCTGCACTACAACGCCCAGCATCACCATCTGCACCTACACTGCCTTGGAGCTGTGCTCTGCCTGTGGAGAGCCGCACCAACCCAGCGGCCCTAACATCTGCTCCAGAGGTCTGCAGCAGCGCCGGTACCACAGGTGGCGTCACGAGACAAAACTGTTAACAAACCCCTTTTAAAGAGTGACCCCAGGGTACGGGCCCGGGAGCCGACTGCTGTGCCATCCCAAGAAGGTAAAGGCTCGGGTACCGAGTCCCCCATATACCCCTGGGCGAGTCACAAACAGCTCTAGGTCCCTTCTGTGGACCATTTCTGCCCATGTAAGCGATTGGTAAAGATCAGCACTTGGGCCCGCTTATTAGTTGAAAGGGGCGATCTAGTCTAACTGACTCGAGATGTTTTATATTATTACATCTAGGTGGAAGGGGCTGCCCCTGAAGAATCAGATGTTTGGGACCCCCATCAATCAGTCGATCGCTGGTCTGTATCTAAGTATTCAAAGTTCTTTGGACATAATATCTGTATAGTGCTACAACCATTGGATGATGCTGTCATGAAACTATGATGATCATCACTTCTGTCCTAGTGCAAACGTTTTGATTAATAATAAATTGGTAGGACTATCATTTCTTTGTTGTATCTCATTTGTATCTGTAAAAAGCTAAGAAGATTTACAAAACACAGTCAAACAATTACAACTGTTTGCCTATCTTTTGTAGAAATACAAGCCAGCAGTATGTCAACATTAGTCTGCTTGGCTCTAGTCTTGTGTTTCTAATGTTGCTTAATGTTCCTAATGATATAAATAAGGTTGTAATCATTGAGGCTTCTTCTCAATGACCTTGAGTTTGTCTCAAGAGTATTCCAAATACTCAAGCAAGTGAACAACCTCATCTCTTCCCTGAAACCAACTGCTGCACTGACAGCATGGCTGCATATATTTTATTTGAGGTTTTCCTGTTATTGCTTTGCTGCTGAGCTCCTTTTAAATCGGGCTGTTAATTTTAAATACTTTGTCATGAGCATTAAGCCACCTTCACAGGGCGGTATTTTGATCAGTATTGTGCACCAGCATTTGTAAACCAAAGAAAAAGGACTGAGCAATATGAACCCTTAAAGGGAATCTGTCACCAGGTTTTGGCTAAGGAATCTCAAGCAGCATAATGTAGTAACAGAGAGCCTGATTCCAATGATGTATCACTTATTGGGCTGCTTGATATAGTTTTGATAGAATCCCTGTTTTGTCTGTTGTAGAGGTAGCAATGGTCAGAACTGAACTCTGTATAACCCCGCCCACTCCACTGATTGGCAACTTCCTGTGTCTACTGCATATTTTCAGCAAGTGGCCAATCAGTGGTGGAGGCGGGGTTATACAGATTAGCTGAACTGCCTTCCACATGACACCTAGCCCACTAGTGATAATCTCTTGCTGATGAAACACTAATTGTATTGAAACTACAGCAAGCTGCTGAGCAAGTGACATATCCCTGGAATCAGGCTCTCTGCCCCTACATTAAACTGCTCTCATATTAAATAGCAAAACACTGCTAACAAATTCCCTTTAATGGCATATCAGCAGTCATAAATGGTCCTTATTCCTCTTCACCTTTTTACAGCAATGAGGAATAAGCGAATAGTGCCCCTGACAGATACCAGCTGAGCGGGGTTCAGATGCATACTGCAACTCACACCCTGCTGCATCAGCATCAATCAGTTATTGCACTGATTGAGGTCTTTTGACTTCTTGGATTTTGTTGTGAATTATGTCAGTGGCGTCTAGATGGTTAAAAGAGAGAGGGGTTTCCCTCTTCAATTGCATCAAAATCGCATTGCAATCATTTGTTATGGCAGCCCAAAGGCTGTAATGGCTTCAGCATTGGAAGAAAAAAATAGTTAGAAGCCAGGTTTTATGTAAAAACATAGATAAAGGAAAGAAAAACTTTTCTGGCTTTGTCGCATTTAGAACGACCAGAGCTATAAAGTTGTCACATGATTTAACCCATATGGTGGTGAACACTGTAAAAATAAATAATAAAACACAGATTTTTTCAGCATTCTCTCAAAATATGGTGAGGTAAAAACTAAACAAAGTGGGCAAAAGTGGCCATTTTTTGCCTCTTTTATTTTCCTGAGGATTCCTTTCTTATGAGCTTTTTTATTTATAGCTCATTTTTATGGTCTTCACCAAAGGGTTATGGCTTACTTCAGTCTCTTTCAAGACCCTTGTAAAGACCAAAATATTTTGAACTAATTAAAAAGGCCCATATCTCTAAAACCGTATTGTGAAAATAAAAGAAAAAAATGAAATACTCAGGGGAGCAGCGGGAATGAAATAAGAGAAAAAACTGGCCTCATTTGACCTGGTGACAGAACTTCTAAAAATGTGCAAAAGAAGACAAACATAAAAAAATTATATAAATCTGGTATCACTGTAATAGTACTGACCAACAGAATAAAGGTATCTAACCACTTATACCGCACGAGGAACGTCATAAAAAAAGTTTAAAAAAATCCTCAACTGCTGTTTATTTGTTCATTATGCCTCCCAAAAATCAGAATACAGCTCGGTTCATATTTATCCCATGCTCTACGATTATCACCTAAATCGAGATTTCCATCAAAATCTGTGAAAAATGTGATTCAGACTGAAGAAGAGACCCAGCCGGAACAGAGTTTAGACAGAGTCCAAGGTGTTGCCATCTGCCTCATTATAGTGAGTATTTCCGTTGGGGATTTAGTTTGAATTCTGTTTTTGGCAACTCAGGGGCTCTGCAAATGTGACATTGCATTCACAATCTATTCCGTCCAAATTTGTGCTTTAAAAAGGAAACACCGTTCCATCCCTTCTGAGCGTATGCCCAAACAGTAGTTTCTGAACAGATACTGGGTTTCACCACATTCAGGAGAAATTGCAAAACAAATTGTGTGATCCACGTTCACCTATTACTCTTTGCAAAAATGAAAACTATGGGGTAAAAACAATTTAGTGGAAAAATGTAATTTTTCATTTTCACATGCCAATGTTATAAAACTCTGTGAAGCACCTGTAAGTTCAAAATGCTCACTATGTCTCAAGATGAATTCCATAAAGGGTTGAGTTTCCAAAATGGGGTCACTTATTGGACGTTTCTGCTGTGTTAGCATGTCAGGTGTTCCTCAACTGTGACATGGTGTTTGAAATCTATTCCAGAGAAATCTGTATTTCAAAAACCAGATAGTGATCCTTACCTTCCAAGCCCCTCCATGTGCTCAAGCAGAAGTTTCTTCAGATGTGAATAGGTCTCTAAACAATAGGATTTGTAAATTTCCTTGAAAAAAATGAAAATTTGCTACTAAACTTTTAAACCTTCTAATAGTGTAACAAAATAAATGGATGTTTGTAAAATGATGCTGACATAAAGTATTGAAATTATTATTTATTAAATTTTTGGTTTGGTGTGTCTTTCTGGTTTAAGAGTATAAACATTCAAAGTTTGAAAATTGCTAATTTTTCTACATTTTTGTCTAAGGGGCAACGTTTCTCCTTGTGGAAAGTGATATATCGGCTCTGGCATGTCAAGGTAAGGGGGCTTATTTGCCGTGCAGTGCTCCTCTGGGAAATTTAATATGCAAATTGCCTCTTCAGACCTCAGTCCAGAGCCTCTCATCTAGTCAAATCAGTTCTCATACTTTGCACTGACGAGGGCCAAGAGCCCAAAACACTGCAAATTGAGATTCTGATTTGGCTTTTATCCTAAGTCATACTACATGACTCGTTAAAGAGCTGATTGTGACTTGTAGGATTGTTGCTTCCAATAGGTGGCGCTATAGAGTTCAAGTCCTCTTTTTCTCTGAAGAGGCAATTTGCATTCTACATTTTTGTGAAATTTCAGATATTTCATGTATAAACACGTTATATCAACCTAAATTTGCCACTAACATAAAGTACAATGTGTCACAAAAAAGAATCTCAGAATCAGTGGGAAATATAGAAGTATTGCAAATTAGATCTGTCACTAAGGGGATAAACAGTGAAAGCATAATAATAGGATTTATTCCTCTTCCATGTTTTGGACGACTGCTAGTGGTTACTCTGGGTGCCCAGCCGAAAGTTATATGTAAATATTAGCTGATCCTTTTTAGCCTTCAAGATACAGTTAAATGTTTTTTGTTGCTTTTTTCATTGCATTCCAAGAACCATCTAATTTTCTATTGACATAGCCATATTAAGGATTTTAATTTTTCAAATGCACAATTTTTTGGGTGCATATTATTTATTGATTCACTTTTATTGGGGGAGTTTGAAAAAAAATATTAAAGGGGATATCTGGGACTTTATAAAAAGCAAAAAATGTGGCAAAGCACTAACAGGCAGGTAATTGCAACTTACCTGCCTGTTGTGCATGGAGTCGTTCTTTCCGGGCACGGATGGGTCACAGACCACTCCTGCCTCTTGCAATTACTTGCCTGTTAGTGCTTAGACACATTTGTTGGTTTTCCCTAAAGTCCTAGATATCCCCTTTAATTCAGCTATAATTTTATTTTATCTTTTTCAAACACTTTGTAATATGAATAACAAGCCTACATCTCAGCCTAATCATTATGACAATGTGTTCTGACCACTGCAGAATTTCCTGTCTGTGCTTCACTTCTGCAGCCCATCTACCCTCTCTATAGCAACACAACCCCCAAACTTTATTACTGCCATCCTGCTACTACCACCAATACAATGACTATTAATGCCTATCAGCCCCATTATCTCAATGAGAGAAAGAGTGTGAACTTGTACTAATTGTGCAGTAATACTTTGTCATCTCTGCTCTGTCCTATCTTCCAGCACAGGGTTAAAAATTCTCCATCTCCATATCTGGCTTTATGACTTGATCATAGATGCTGGATCATGATTCCCAAGAAAATCTCAACTACCCAAGATTGTGAAAGAAACACACAAAACACTTTTATTGGATGTTAAATCGACCAAATTTTATTAGAAATCACATTATCATTATTTCATTCAGTGTCTCAAATTTAGAATCAGCCAACTGCTATGAAAAATACACTGAAAATGGCACACCTCGGACTCACGAAGAATCATCCTTCAGCACTCAGGAGAGGAAAATCCCCTATGGAGGAAACCTTTAGGGAACCATGGCTGGAGGACTGCCCTTCCCTTGGGCTTAGAAGGTTAATACCAATAAGTAACAGTAAATTGTACCAGAATTTGTATATTGTATCATATTTACAGTGAGACGTAATATACATCCACTATAGATATGACAGCAGTGACATCACATAGTCACACAGGTTACACATTACATCAGCAGAAAACAGACAGTAATGGAGAAAGTCAAAGCAGGTGTCCTGTGCAAGCGCCAAATGGAGAAGCATAATGCAACCTCTCCAGGCTGTACACATAAAGGTGAAGACAGCTAGTACCAGACGTGAGAGAGATCTGGCTGCAACATCTGTCACCTCATTGATGGCTAGGGTTAGCTTGATCTGGCTGGCTAGGCGATATGGCTGATCTGGCTGGCTAGGCGGTATGGCTGATCTGGCTGGCTAAGCGGGATGGCTGATCTGGCTGGCTGGGCAGTATGGCTGATCTGGCTGGCTAGGCAGTATGGCTGATCTGGCTGGTTAAGCGGGATGGCTGATCAAGCTGGCTGGGCAGTATGGCTGATCTGGCTGGCTAGGCTGCATCCCCTTCCTCCCTTATAGATTGTGGAGTGATGAAGCTCCAGGTCTCCAGACACATAAAGTACGAAACCTCATATGGCTGAATGACCTGTAGTTCCGGAATCTTCTTCTATATCTTAGATGTATGCGTTTATGACATCAGCACAGTTGCCGTAGTTACCACAAGTGTTTATTACTGGTGTTTTATTGGCTAGAAAGTCCCTCTCAGTGTTCCAAAGAATTAACCCTTGAATGACTGGCATTGTGCCTTTCTCCAGAAGTCTGTAAAATAATCTGGTCACTAAACAGGACCATTATCATTATTATATTTTAAAGTTTCCCTAACCAAAGTCTAATTAGTGAGCGCATCTACAGATTTGAAGTGTAACAAGTACAATAATTCCCTTAAGTCCTAATAAGTGCATAAATGCACAATATGAGTACAGAGCAGACCAAAAGAGAATGAATGATATGGAGGTCAATGCAGTTAGATATAGAAGTAGAAAGTCAAACCAGGGTGAGTGTTTTCCATGACACAATACAACGTACACTGCAGAGGAATGGCATGCATGGGTGTTATCCATAAAGGAAGCCACTCCTAAAGCTGAGTCACAAAAACGCCAGCTTGCAAGTTGCCAGTGCCCATGATGAAAAATATGAAGACTACAGGGACTCTATACTCTGGAGTGATGAGACCAAAGTAAATGTTCTTGGAAATGATGGCTTCAAAACTGTATGGCGTTGCAAAGGTGAGGAGTACAAAGAAAAATTCATGCTGCCTACAGGTAGACATGGTGGTGACAGTGTACTTATATGGGGTTGCAAGAGTGCTGTGGGTGTGGGGGAGCTACATTTCCTTGATGGTATCATGACTTCACAGATAGAAGCTCTATATTGAAAGAGAAGATGCTACCATCACTCCGTGCCCTTGCTAGATGTGCTCTTTTCCAACACAACAATGATCCAAGATACGCATCTAAGTCCACTGTTGCATTTGTGAAGAACAGGGTGAGAGTGATTCAGTTGCAAATATGTCTCCTGATCTGAACCCAGTCGAACATCTATGAGAAATTCTGAAGAGACAAGTTGAGCATCACTCTCTATCAATCATCCAGGCACTAAAAGAGGTCGTTCTTGAAGCATGGAAAAATCTAGATGTTGCAATATGTCATCAACTTGTTTTTTTCCAGGGCTAGAAGACTTGCTGCTGTCCTTAAAAATCATGGAGGTTATACAAAATACTAGATGTAGTAGATTTTGAGGTGGGGTGTATTCATTTTTGCATCAGCTAATTTGAGTAAATCTCAAGATTTTGTAATAAAAGTTATATTATTAACCTTAGTTTCATGTTATAAATTAAAACATTTTCTGTGAATCTCAGTCTTGTCAAAATTTTGGAAATTGTTCAGTGACAGATTAATTGAATAAAATCTTACTTTTCAAAGGGGGTGTACTCATTTATGCTGAGCAGTTTATATTGTGCTGACATTCTATAAATAGTTTCCGAGGTATGTTCATTTTCTTTTCATGCAGTTCTAGCATCGATTCTACACCAAAGTCGGGGTTCGAAATCAGGATTCTAATAACTTCAATAAGAAATGTGCATAACAGGGTACGGTCAATACCGCTTCCTTACATATAATTTCTACCTCCCCCAGCTATCAAGCACTAACCTTCCTCCCCAAGAAAAACATTGCAATGTAATTTTCTTTGGATAATTTTGGCTACAGCGGCCTTTTTATTAACAATACATTAGCATTTTAAAACAATATTATGAAAATAAGATGAGGGGGATATCTTGGAGCTAAGCGATCTGGCACCAATAAAAAGTATTCTCCAACCGACCATGTTACCCTCATGAAGCTGTAGCTCTGCTGCAGAAATCCAAGGGTTAAGGGGAACCTGCAACCTCAGAAAACTCTATTTACCTGCCTTCCAATGCTGCCTGGGAGAGGATGAAATTTATTCCTCCTGAGAGTCTCTGGCTTTTAGTCATGGGGGATGTGCACGAAGCAGCAACAAGTACTACTCAGTACACATTGAGCAGTGGTTGTAAGCACGCCCCAGCAATTTGATTGACAGCTCAGGGTGCAGCATGTATCTGCAGAGCGAACTGTCAATCAAAGTGCCGGGGCGTGCTTACCGCTGTTGCTCACATAGTGAGTGGTGATTGTAGCTGCTCTGTGCTCATCACGTGAATGAAAGCCGGCTCCTGGGAGGAAATAAGTTCATTTTCTTCCTATAGCTGCACTTTCAGTCAGGAGGTAGGACAGAATTGTAAGGCTATTAACCTGTAGATTATCCCTATTTCCTCCAGTTAAATACTGCAGGTAAATTGCATTTTCCGAGTCATCAGGGTTTACTTTAACTGGAAATTTCTGCCATGGACTCATTGGCAAATCTGATATAAATTTTTCTAGCTCCCTTATCAGTGTGTAAACATATGTTTTAGGCCTCATTCAGATGTCCGTTTTTCACGTTTGTGTCCTATCCAGATTTTTCACGGATAGAAGATATACCCAATATAATCTGTGTGACAGTTCACATGTCCTATTTTTTTTTGAGGACCGTGTGGCTTTTTTTATCCTAGTCGTGGCTCAAAATTCTCCAATCAAGTCGATGGGTCTGTGAAATCACTGACAGCAAGCATTTCCATCTGTCTGCTGGCTGTTTTAAACACTGTTATAGGATAAGCTTTTTTCAATTTATCTATTTTGCATACGAGAAAAAACAATGAAACTCTGATGGTAAAAACGGACCAAAATCTGCATTTTTTTGCATACACAAAAAGTCAATGACATCTGATTAAGGCCTAATATTCGTTGACATGTGAAGTTTTAATCAGTGTTTTTTTTCTAATTTTCATCTGATTTTGATTGGTGTGTCAGTTTTTCTCTTCAGTGTGGCATATTTTTCTCAAATGCAAAGTAAAAAGCTAAAGGTTTCCTAGCCTAGCTTGCCCTACCTTTAGACACTGGAAAACAGGCAGTTCGGTCCATTTTCTTAATGGACTTGTAGCGCCCCGAGGGTTCGGCCGCTACAGGGGTATTGCATCACACCCAGAGGTGTGATATTCCACTCCCGGGTAAGGATGGTGTGTGGACCAGGGCTCGTTTAGCTGCATGCATCTCACACACCCCATTTCCGAGGGACAGCTCAACGGTGCTCCCACAGAAGTGCAGGCACGAAAGCATCTGTCCCTGGCTGGAGTGGGGAGGGGGAGGAAAACCCAGTGCAGGATTGACACGAATAACAACTGTAAGTAAAGCATTGGAAACTGCAACCACACGTCTCTGTGTTTCATCGCCGCACCAGCACCATCAGTACTGGGACGCTCACACCATCACTCCCATCATCCACACTAGCTGCCCTGAGGCAATACTTCTCCCGTGTGGAGTTATCCCATACTTGGCTGCGCATACAACATCAGCCTACCCATTATTGGGGAGTGGGTCTCCCTTAGTTTTCGCCTTTGCATTGAAAAGCAAAAGCTGACTAAAATTAGGAGGAAATGCAATGCCAGTTGGAAGAGTCGTGGTTTAAGAAGACGCTTTTAATGCCCCTTTGAAGAGACGTGGAGGTCACAGTAGCTTAACAAGATGGTTTTAATGCCCCTCGGAAGAGACGTGGAGGTCCCAGTAGCTTAACAAGACGGTTTTAATGCCCCTCAGAAGAGACGTGGAGGTCCCAGTAGCTTAACAAGACGGTTTGAATGCCCCTTGGAAGAGACGTGGAGGTCCCAGTAGCTTAACAAGATGGTTTTAATGCCCCTTACAAGAGCCATACAGTACAGCATCTTAAAAACATTATTCCCATTACTGGGGAATGGGTCTCCCATAGACTTTGCTTATGCCTTCCAAGCAAAAGCTGCCAAAAATTAGGACGGAGGAACTTGCAATGCCCCTTACAAGTGCCATGCAGTACAGCATATTACAAACATTCCCATTATTGGGGAGTGTGTCTCCCATAGTCTTTGCTTATGCCTTCCAAGCAAAATCTGCCAAAAATTAGGATGGAGGAACATGCAATTTCCCTTACAAGAGCCATGCAGTACAGCATATTACAAACATTATTCCCATTATTGGGGAGTGGGTCTCCCATAGTCTTTGCTTATGCCTTCCAAGCAAAAGCTGCCAAAAATTAGGAGGAAATGCAATGCCCGTTCGAAGAGTCGTGGAGGTTAGAGTTAATTAAAAACATTTCAATGCCCCTTGGAAGAGCTGTGGAGTTCAGAGTGGTTTAAGAAGACGCTTTTAATGCCCCTCGGAAGAGATGTGGAGGTCCCAGTAGCTTAATAAGATGGTTTTAATGCCCTTGGAAAAGTGGTGGAGGTCGCAGTAGCTTAACAAGACGGTTTTAATGCCCCTTGGAAAAGTGGTGGAGGTCACAGTAGCTTAACAAGACGGTTTTAATGCCCCTTGGAAAAGTGGTGGAGGTCACAGTAGCTTAACAAGACGGTTTTAATGCCCCTCGAAAGAGACGTGGAGGTAACAGTAGCTTAACAAGACGGTTTTAATGCCCCTCGGAAGAGACGTGGAGGTCCCAGTAGCTTAACAAGACGGTTTTAATGCCCCTTGGAAAAGTGGTGGAGGTCACAGTAGCTTAGCAAGACGGTTTTAATGCCCCTCGGAAGAGACATGGAGGTCCCAGTAGCTTAACAAGATGGTTTTAATGCCCCTTGGAAAAGTGGTGGAGGTCACAGTAGCTTAACAAGACGGTTTTAATGCCCCTTGGAAAAGTGGTGGAGGTCACAGTAGCTTAACAAGACGGTTTTAATGCCCCTTGGAAAAGTGGTGGAGGTCACAGTAGCTTAACAAGACGGTTTTAATGCCCCTTGGAAAAGTGGTGGAGGTCACAGTAGCTTAACAAGAGGGTTTTAATGCCCCTCGAAAGAGACGTGGAGGTAACAGTAGCTTAGCAAGACGCTTTTAATGCCCCTTCGGAAGAGATGTGGAGGTCCCAGTAGCTTAGTAAGATGGTTTTAATGCCCCTTGGAAAAGTGGTGGAGGTCGCAGTAGCTTAACAAGACGGTTTTAATGCCCCTTGGAAAAGTGGTGGAGGTCACAGTAGCTTAACAAGACGGTTTTAATGCCCCTTGGAAAAGTGGTGGAGGTCACAGTAGCTTAACAAGACGGTTTTAATGCCCCTCGAAAGAAACGTGGAGGTAACAGTAGCTTAACAAGACGGTTTTAATGCCCCTCGGAAGAGACGTGGAGGTCACAGTAGCTTAACAAGACAGTTTTAATGCCCCTCGGAAGAGACGTGGAGGTCCCAGTAGCTTAACAAGACGGTTTTAATGCCCCTTGGAAAAGTGGTGGAGGACACAGTAGCTTAACAAGACGGTTTTAATGCCCCTCGGAAGAGACATGGAGGTCCCAGTAGCTTAACAAGATGGTTTTAATGCCCCTTGGAAAAGTGGTGGAGGTCACAGTAGCTTAACTAGATGGTTTTAATGCCCCTTGGAAAAGTGGTGGAGGTCACAGTAGCTTAACAAGACGGTTTTAATGCCCCTTACAAGAGCTATACAGTACAGCATCTTAAAAATATTATTCCCATTATTGGGGAGTGGGTCTCCCACAGTCTTTGCTTATGCCTTCCAAGAAAAAGCTGACAAAAATAAGGACGGAGGAACTTTCAATAATGGCAAAATGGACCACGGTCACTCTGGTGGTATAATGGTGGTGGAGGCTGAGGATAAGGAGAAGAACATAAAACAGCCGAAATGAGGAAGTGTTTACCCATGTGTGGGTGTGAAGCGATGCATGTGAATACACCTCCCGAAATAACACAGTGGATTTGACTTTATGTTACTCTACTGTCATTTGATGGTGATGAGAAGTCTGGCCCAATCCAGCCCTTGTTCATTTTGATAAGGTTCAGCTTGTCAGCATTGTCAGTTGACAGGCAAGTGCGTTATCAGTTATAATTCCCCCAGCGGCACTAAAAACACGCTCCGATAACACGCTAGCGGCAGGGCAGGCCAGGACCTCCAAGGCGTACAGAGCGAGTTTATTCCCAGTGTCCAGCTTGGATACCCAATAATTAAAAGGCACAGAGGAATCACGGAGGATGCTGGTACGGTCGGCAAGGTACTCCCTCACCATCTTTTGAAACTTTCCACTCCTTGTGAGAGTACCCTGCGCCTCAGGGCCTGTAAGCTGGGCGGGTCTCAGAAAACTGTCCCAGAACATTGACAGTGTTCCCCTGCCTCTGCTGGATTGGAGTTGCCTCTCTCTCGCTTGTACGCCTTGGTTGGTCAACGAACTGTGACCTCTGCCGCTAGCGTGTTCAGATGGGAATTTTTTTAACAGTTCTGCAGCAAGGGCCTTCTGGTACTGCCCCATTTTTGTAGACCTCTCCACCTCAGGAATAAGAGAGTGAAAGTTCTCCTTGTAGCGGGGGTCTAAAAGTGTCACCAACCAGTAATGACTGTCACCCAACATTTTGACAACGCGAGGGTCACGGTTAAGGCAGCGTAACATAAAGTCAGCCATGCGTGCTAGACTGGTAACGGGCAAGACTTCTGTGTCCTCACCAAGATGACGACTGACCATGCTCTCCTCCTCCTCCTCCCCCCTGTCCTCAGGCCACCCACACTGAACCGACGGTATGACAGTTGTACAGGTACTACCGTCTACAGCGCATGATACAAGCTCCTGTTCTTCCTCCTCCTCCTCCTCCTCTCCCTCATTGTCCCCCAATAAACGTTGGGATGAGATGAGGCTGGGCGGTGTGTAATCGACCGCTACGGCTTCTTGATCCATCTCATCATACTCTGGATGCAATGCCTCCTCTTTAATTCTCTGCAGAGAGCGTTGCAAAAGACAGACAAGTGGAATGCTGACGCTAATGATGGCGTCATCGCCACTCACCATCTTGGTGGACTCCTCAAAGTTTGTCAAAGGTGGTACATATGTCAGACATCCAGGTCCACTCCTGAGGTCTTATGTGTGGAGTCTGACCTGAATATCGACGGCCTTGTTGCAGCTGGTACTCCACAACTGCTCTCTTCTGCTCACAAATCCTTTGCAACATGTGGAGGGTAGAGTTCCAACGTGTGGGGACATCGCACACCAGTTGGTGTGACGGAAGCTGCAAACGCTGCTGCAACACAGCAAGGGCGGCGGAAGCTGTAGCCAACTTGCGAAAATGAGCTGACAGGCGGCATACTTTGACGAGCAGATCTGGCAACTCGGGGTACGAATTAAGAAACCGCTGAACCACGAGGTTAAGCACATGAGCCAGGCATGGTACGTGTGTGATCTCGCCTCGCCTCAGAGCCGCCACCAGGTTAGGCCATTGTCACAGACGACCATGCCTGGATGTAGGTTCAGCGGTCTCAGCCACAGATCTGCCTGCTCTTTCTCAGCTGTCCACAACTCACAAGCAGTGTGAGGTTTCTCTCCTAAGCTTATGAGTTTCAGCACAGCCTGTTGCCGCTTGGTGGAGGCAGTACTGCAGTGCTTCCAGCTTGTAACTGATGTAGTGATATCTGAGATGGAAGCTGAACATGAGGAGGAGGAGGAGGATGATGCGCAGGAGCTGTACACTGTGGGGGCAACTCTGACTGACATAGGGCCCGCAATCCTCGGTGTGGGGAGGATGTGTTCCGTCCCAAGGTCCGACTGGGTCCCGGCTTCCACTATGTTTACCCAGTGTGCCGTCAGGGAGATGTACCGTCCCTGGCCACAAGCACTTGTCCACGTGTCCATTGTCAGGTGGACTCTCCCAGTAACTGCGTTGTTGAGAGCAGATGTTTTGGGACACGTGCTTGTGTAGTGCGGGGATGGCACACCGGGCAAAATAGTGTCGGCTGGGTACCGAGGGACAGCCACCGCCATAAGGTTGCGGAAGGATTCCATCTCCACCAGCCTAAAAGGCAGCATTTCCAAGGCAAGCAGTCGTGAAATGCACGAATTTAGGACTGTGGCCTGTGGGGCGTTAGCTGCGAATTTCCGCTTTCATTCAAAGGTCTGGGATATGGACAATTGAACGCTGCGGTGGGACGTGGACATTGATGCTATTTCTTGAGAAACTGCCATAACAAGTGAAGACTGAGAGGAGGGGGCATCTTTGCATGCAGTATGGACAGGGGATTGCCTTGCACACACAACAGGGGGTTCTATTGCACGCACAACAGCGGAAGAAGCAGTGGTGACACCTGCTGACACTGGTCGTGGACCCTGGGGTTCGCCCCACAAAGTCGGGTGGTTTGCTGCCATGTGGCTGATCATGGTGGTGGTCAGGCTGGTAGTTTTGTCACCCCTGCTGATGCTGGCATGGCAGGTGGTACAAATGGCCTTTTTGGGGTTATCAGCAGAGTCTTTAAAAAAATTCCAGACTCTGGAAGACCTACAGGTTGTACTGGCAATATCCCTCGTGTTGGTGTTACGGGGTACTGTTGCCTGCCTTCTGTGTGCGGCCACCACACTGCTTCTTCCTGCCTGTTGGGGTACTCTGCCTCCCTCACCCTGTGTGCTGCTGGCCTCGCTCTGCATGTCCTCCTGCCACGTTGGGTCAGTTACTAGATCATCCACCACCTCCTCCTCTTCCACTTGCGCACCACGATCCTCCTCCTCACTTCCTGGCAATTGTGTCTCGTCATCGTCCACCTCTCGTGACAAATTGCAAGCGTCGACTTCCTGTGGCTGTGGCTGTTCAAATATTTGGGCATCGCTACATGGGATCTCCTCTTCCACCACTTCAAGCGGAGCAGGCGAGGGGCACAAATCTGGAAATGGACCAGTGAACAGCTCTTCAGAGTGTCCAAGTGTGGGATCAGTTCCTCTCTGACGACACTCGGCATGGTGGGAGGAAGGAGCATCAGGGTGAGGAGGAGTATGCGGTTGAGATTCACGGCTACTAAGATTTGACCATGTGGAAGACAGACCGGAGGTGGTGGTGCCCAGGTAACTGGAAGTATTATCTGCTATCCCATTAATAGCCTGTTTACACTGATCAGTTCGTAATACTGGTGTTGTTCTGTGCTTCCCTAGTAATTCGGTCAAGAAGTGGGAGCGAGAAGATGTGGCTGTTGGTTGTGGCACATTTTCACCTTGGCCACGGCCCCGTCCTCTGCATGCACCATCACCAGAACGTCCAGTTCCACGTCCCTTGCCACGCGCCTTGCCCATTGTAAAGGAAGTAAAATAGCTTACACTTGCACTATCAATGGAAAAAGGGTAATAAAAAGTAGATTAGATCAGTGGAAGAGGAAAACCACAGTTCTATTTCTCTGGCCTACACCCAACTCTTTTAAACAATCTGAACAATCAGGGGGAAACTATTACTGTTTTTCTTTACAGAAAAAATAACAAAAGCTGGATAATAGAGATTTTTTACCGTGGAACGGCAAAACCACAGTTATAATTTACTGGTGTATACCAGACTTTTTTAAATATATATATTTGCGGCTGAACAGTGAGCGACACACTCAAACTGTTTTTTTTTAGATACAAATGGCCAAAAATTGGATAATGCAGAGGTTTGAACTGTGGAACTGCAAAACCACACTTCTGTTTCTCTGGCCTACACCAGACTATTTTCAACAGATATATTTGTGTCTGAAAAATCAGGGAGACACTATTAGTTTTTTTTTTACGGCAAAAAATGCCAAAAGCAGGATAATAGAGATTTTTTACCGTGTAACAGCAAAACCACAGTTATAATTTACTGGTGTATATCAGACTTTTTAAAATATATATATTTGCAAAACCACACTTCTGTTTCTCTGGCCTACACCAGACTATTTTGAACAGATATATTTGTGTCTGAACTGTCACAGACACACTTTTTTTTTGGGGGGGGACGACGACACCAAAAGGTTAATTAGACGGGTATTTGTACAGTGTGAAGGAGGGAAAAAAAAGAGGATTTAGATGATAGAAAAAGGATTTTTCCTGGCCCCCGAGACCTGGAGCTAAGTCCAGCAATTTCAGCAACAGGAGCACACAGTACTGTAATGCAGCGTTTGCTGGTATAACCACTGCGTCTCCTATACAGCCTGCCTGCCTGCCTGATATCTGGGATGGATATTAGTCCTGAGAAGGATTGTTTGTTTGATCTGGCAGCCTTTACAGACCCTACACTAACTATTTCGCAGTATATATGACGCACCCCCTGGGCCGTGTGTGTAGGGGAATACCCGGAGCCGGGCCTCAGTGAGATGCTGGGGGTTGTAGTCTTAGTGGCGGCGACCCGGTCCGTGCCCAGGGCGGTCAAACCAGAGGGGATAGTCTATTCGTTCTGAATGTCCGACTACGCCACCCGTGGATTGCGGTCAGAGTGAACCGCCGCTGCAGTGCAGACCGCTGAGGCTGGTGTCGTGGGCGCAGCAGAGTATAGTTTAACTCCCCACGGGCGGAGTATAGCCTCAGGGCAGCAAGTGGGGATGTTGGGAGTGATGGTGCGCGGGAGTAATGACTCAGAGTCTCTGTAATGCAGTTCAGGATCTTTACTCACAGTTCTTTATCCAAGTTACTTCAGCTGGTCATAACGTCCCGCGTCGCACTGTGCTCACCAGGTAAGGGGCTCGGCCAACTCCCAGATAACTTTGGAGCGCTTCACAGGACCCCCTTTGTGTGTCCTTCCTCTGGCCTGTCATACCCCACCAGTGACCACGCTTCTGTCCGGCTGCCTCGGGCCTTGGCGGGTAAACGTTGGCCTCCGTTTCCCTGACCCTATGTGGTGCCTTCCTAGCGGGTGTAGCGAGGGGCTGCGCCATGTAAAATGTCACAGCCTCCGGTTTCTAGCTGAGGGTAGTTCCCCGCCTCCACTAGTTTCGGGGACCGCTCTCCCCCTTTGGCCTGACCCCTCCACGCAGGCAGATTCAGGCGTGTGGTGGCTACCAGCCGGTCCACACCCCTGGGGTCCCTTCGCTCCTAGTTCCTGGAGCCTTCTCCGCTCCTCTTCCTTCCTCTCCCTCTCCAGGCTTAGGCCTCAGTTACTAGGTCCGCCTCTGGAGCAGAGCTCATGCAGAGCCTCTGCTCCCGGTCACTTCTCCTCAGACTCAACACTGATCTAAGATGGTGCCCACCTTTTATACCTCCCTCTCAATGCACCCAGGAACTACTTCCTCCCTGCTCCTGCACTACAGGGTTCTCCCTTCCTCGGTGTTCCCTCCCCCCACTCCAGCCAGGGACAGGGACTGTCGTGCTCTGCCTGGAGCATATCGGTCGCCCTGCCCCCCGGAAATGTGGTGTAATGCATGTAGGTGTCGGGGTCCTGATCTACACTCCATCCTTACCTGAGAGTGAGATATCGCACATCTGGATGAGATGCAATACCTCTGTAGCAATCGAGCCCTCGGGGTGCTACATATATCTCTCCCTAAATCAGCAGCACTGTCCCTACACTGTCTGATCCCAGCCATCTGTGTTCAAGATGGCGGCGCCCGGTTTTAAATACTCGAGGTGACGCTGTGCGGTCAGCCAATCAATGTAATGCCCACAATCAACATGGCTGCGGCATTACAGTGACTGGCTGGCAATCCCTGCATGTTCATTGGCTCTGTAAAGAGCACCAAACATGCAGGGCGGAGACCCGAACTCCCGCCCGAGTAACCCGGAAATGCTCGGTGCTCGCCGAACATCCCGAGTAGCGTGATGCTCGGGCGATTATCGAGCAGTGTCGAGCATGTTCGCTCAACACTAGTTAACAGCACTTGGAATGGTTCACTGTATCTGGGCTCCAGTGGTCTCCTCATATGTCTCTTTATCACGACCCAGTCTCCTGGTACCAAAGTGTGAGTGGCGCTGAGGCAATTAGGATCTGGGATAGAAGAAAGAACACGATTATGAGTAACAGTCAAATGTTTATACAACTCCAGAACATATTCAGTGAGAGAACCATAGGAGGCCTGCAGCTGCTGTGGGACACTACCAAACAGTATTTCATATGGGGACAGCTTCTCCCTCCCCCTTGGGGCGGTCCTCACTGAATATAATGATATCGTCAAACAATCCAACCAGGGCAAGTGTGTTTCTTCTATGCACTTTTGAATTTTTAGTTTCAAGGTACCATTGAGGAATTCCACCTTCCCACTATTTTGTGGATGATAGGGAACATGGAAAGCCTGTTCTATCCCGAGAGTGACCATGATTTGTTTCATTAGTTCCCCAGTAAAGTGGGTTAATCTGTCACTTTCTATAGTTTCGGGCACCCCATATCTACAAAACACCTCACTGATCAATTTTTTAGCAGTACTTTTTGTGTTTGCTTTAGTCACCGCCCAAGCTTCTGGCCACCCAGAGAAAAGGTCAATGCATACCAGGGCGTATTCATAATTACCCACCTTAGGTAGCTGTATGTAGTCCACCTGCAGTCTCTGAAATGGGTAATCTGGTTTTGGTGTGCATTTTCATGGGACTAGAATAGGCCTACCAGGGTTATGTTTTGCACAAACTAGACATTCTTGAACATACTTTGCAGCCTATTCGGAAACCCTGAGGCACACCAGTTTTGTACCACCACTGCACATATAACACCCTTTGAGTTATGCACCGGAGGATGTGCAAGGGCAGCCATCATGGGGAACAGGCAGCGTGGAAGGCAAATACGTTTGTTTACCTGCCATACCCCTGACACTGACTGTACGGTGCCCGGTTTGACCCATCCATTCTGCTTGTGGGGGGGAGCCTGGGTCTTGAAGACCTGCAGTAGTTCGAGGTCCACGGCCACTGGGACTGGTGCAGGGGATGTCTCCTTATTTGAAAGGGGGCTTCCCGCACCTGCTATAGCCAGTATCTCTGTCAGAGGTAGTCGTGCTGCTTCCTTTTTGCCGTCTGGTCAGCCAAGGCATTCCCTACTGCAAGGGGAGTTTGTTCCCGAGTGTGTGCTGATACTGTGACTATCTCTGCCCTTCGGGGAAGGTTGAGTGCTGTGAGTAGCTGCTCTACCGCTTGTGCATTCCTTATAAGTTTGCCAGCAGAGGTCAAGAAATTACGGCTTTGCCAAATGGCGCCAAATGTGCAACACCATAAGCATATTGCGAGTCAGAAAATACATTAATTTCTTTACCTTTTCCCAGATTACACGCTGCAGCGAGTGCTTTAAGCTCTGCCTCTTGCGCAGAGCAGCTGGAGGGGAGTGGTTCTTGTATCACTGCCTTACCATTGTGGACTACTGCATACCCGGTGATGAACCGTCCTTGTTCACTGTCCCAAGCTCTGGAACCATCTACAAAATACTCAGCAGAGGGGTTAGTGAGTGGTACATCAGTAATATTTGCCAAACCCTTTATTTCAGCTTCCATCAATGCCTGACAATCATGTTGATGTGCCATATCAAACTGAGCTTCCTCATCTGCTAATTTGAAAAACAGGGGCAGGTCTTGGCTCATGGTCCCTCCCTCTTCCCCATCCTGATACTTTCCTCCCTTTGCTAAATCCACTGGAAGTAGTGTAGCTGGATTTAGAACATTACAGCATTTGATAGTTATATGGGGAGGTGTAAGGAGTGAGACTTCATATTTTGTCAACCTTGATGTTGAGAGGTGACAGGTCTGAGCCTGTTGAAGTATTTCAGATACAGCATGAGGAACTTGAAGTGTGAAGGGGCTTCCTAACACTATGTCCTCTGTCTTTTTAACAAGTTCTGAAGCAGCTGCCACAGCTCTAACACAAGTAGGAGACCCCATAATGACTGGATCTAGGGTTACAGAGTAATACCCTAGAGGGAGCTGCCTACCACCATGTTCTTGGGTAAGGACACCAGATGCATGTTCAGCCTGTTCGTGGCAGTACAAAGTAAAAAACCTAAGTAATGGGTCACTGCCTTTCTGCAGAATGACAGAAACTAGATCATCCCATGTGGCCCGATATGCCTCCAGAAGGCGCATTCTAAATGTTAAGGTTTTTTTTTCGGGGATCTGGGAGCTGTGTAGCGAGGGCAATAAGTTCACTGGGGGACCAAGGCCGCTATGTTTCTATTGGCCATACTTGGGGGGGGGTCGTGTACCTGAACAGTATCAACCATCCTAGGAGGTTGAAACTGTACATGACTAGTGGTCCTCATAGGGAACAGAGGCACCCTGGCTGTTGTCCCTGGGTATGAAGACCCACAGGACCTGCAACAATTAACCCCAGGGGGATTCTGATGACCACAATGTCTGCAAGTCCATCCCATTGACCCAGCATAAGGCGGGGGTGCTGAAGGGGGTGCAGAATTTACGTCAGGTACAGAGACTACAGGGGTCTGAGAGTTTTTCAAACTATCATAGATTACATAGACAGTTCCATGCCTGGTTTCCTCTGATTTATGTTCGCTCATTGAGAGACGTTTTGCTACTTCTAACCACATCCTAGCCTGCTCTAGTTTGTTTTTATCTTTCAACTATCCTTTCCAATTGCAGATATATTTCTCCCATTCCTTCTCTTCCAGATTTCCTCACTTTCCCATACCAAAATTCCTCAATATTATTTCACATCCCTCTACTGCTTCTTTCCCTTTCAGTCTCTCCACTATCTCACATGCTGGAACTTGGGCCACGCCCTTTAGGTTAGTCAATTCCTTACTGTTGCCAGTCCCGATGACTGCAATCACTGTGCCAGAGTTACCGCAGAACTCTCTTCAGCACATCTAGAGCCTCTCAGAGTCTAAATTTGATCCCGTCCCAGTCTCCTCTGATCCTCAAAAGACGGATCTGATCCTGTCCCAGTCTCCTCTGAGCCTCAGAAGACAGATCTTTAAGGAAGTACTAACACCGATTTTCCAACCCTGTGAGCTAGGGAGATCCTTACACACAACCAAACAAATAGCAATACCAAGCCTACTGCTCCACCTACTATTCCAATTATTTCTGCATGATCATATAACATTTCCTGTGGTAATCTGCAATTATTAGATAGCTGCCTTTCCAGTTTCTCTATCAACTGGGTTAGTTCCGGGACAAAAAAAGGAAGTCACCCAGGTGGGGGCGTAGTGGTGTGTTTTTACTATCCAGTTCAAAGGTTTTCCTTCTACACCTTGTAAAGGCACTGCGTGACAATTATATCTGCAATAAGTGTTACTTTTTATACTATATGTTTCCCGGTATGGGTATACAGGCTGAGCAAGAACTTCAACTACTATGATTTTCCCTCTCTTGAGCTTACACAAAACAGAACACAGACACTGAGGACAATGATTCTGATTCATCAAGAACAACTTAACAATACGTCAGTCATTCAATGCACACTGCATAATCGCTGATATTAATCCCCCTACTGTATTCGAGCTAAAAACTGCATTCAATTACCCCTTTCTTAAGGGTGCCCTTATCAATTTACAGGGGAATTCAATACCCTCAGAGTACTATCTTACCGTGAAGGATTCCTCTGTTATAGGCAATCACACTTCCTTAATCCTCTTACGGACCGATTTTCCTCTCCACCACATGTGAAAGAACACACCTAACGGGATCTCTTATGAAGCAGAGACCATAGTCCCTTATTGGTCAATCAAAAATCATTCAGTCCCACATTCAAGGATCCTCATAGTTTACAATATCATACCAGACATTTATGACATAGACAAAACAAACAACATAAAACAATCCTCTGATTCCTGAAATATACAGGAGACCTGCGGAGGTGCCTAATCCCGACACGCTGGGCAAGGTTGGTTACTCCTCACTTCATTCAATTATCATTCAACAGTCATTCAATCGTTAATTATACATCTAAAAACCACATTAAAACATATAAGACAATAAATTAATGTCTTGTATTGATAGGACCACCAATTACCCATCCTGGAACCCTCTAGGTAGCACTGAATTATTAGTAATACAAGGGATTACTTACCGCGGATGATATTCAGTGATTCCCAGAGAGATCCTTGTTGACGGGTCCAGAGGAGATCCGGTTGTGACAATCCTAGGTTTCAAGCACCATGTACTGTTATGGAGACCCTCTTTGTTATTAAGGAGAACTTTGGAGTAGACAGCAAAAGGTCTTCACATTGCCAGTGGGATTCAAATTAAAATACTTCATCGATGAAGGGAGAGAGACAAAATACATGAGACATTCACTGTCAGCAGGTAGAGTCTTCTGTGTGGCGACCACATTTATTAGCTAGACAAAAAGCGGAACTACATTTCTTACATACAACTGAACAGTAAACCGAAATAGACAATCAATAATAACACACTTCCCTTGGCTGAACGTAAAGCCTTCTTATCATGGAATTCACAGGAAACCAGTATCTTAGTCAGACATTCCACAATGTAAGTCTTAAGCAGAGGCCTCATGTAATAGATTGTTTTTCTAAATTAATAATGAATCTAGATATAAAAAATTAACCATAACAGCACGTACCGCCCACCTCAATCATGGCAGTGGCACAGAATTTTAAAAAGGAGGCAGGTCTCAGTGACCTGTAAAAGAAACAGAGAAGAGTGGTGGAGTGGATGAAAAGCAGAAGAAGACCCTACCCCCTAGGCCTGCCTCGATGCACAGAAGATGTCATTAGATGAAAACTTTAGAGGATAATTATTCAACAACCACACATCGGATTCCTAAACAGCAGGTATCAGATTAAGGCCACTGCCCCACTGTCAGTATTTGGTCAGTATTTTTTCTCAGGACTGGGAGCTAAAACCAAGAGTGGGTGAGAAATGCAGAATTGGTGCACTTGTTTCTATTATACCTTTTCTCTGATTGTTCCTAAGGTCGGACTGGGGAGCCTAGGGCCCACCAGGGAAACTGACTCTAGGGGCCCACACTACAGCCCACCATAAACGGTTTTATTACTTGTTATGTTTTTCTATAATGTACTATAATTACATGATTGGCCGCTCTGTGGAGCACCAGGCGGCAGGACTTTGTTTGAATAGTCATTACGTACTGCCAGAGTCCCTTTAATGGTAACTTGTCACCTTGAGAAACACTATTTATTTGCAGATATGGGGTTAAACTGCAGGTAAATAGAGTTTAAAGTCTGGTTAGATGGCTTAATGGAAAAGTGTTGGCTACAGGGAGAAAATTCTGTTTTATTCTCCCTGTCGCCACTCGCTTCCTGTCATAAGGCTGGTGCAAGGAGGGAGACATTACAGTCACCACTAACTACAAAGTGGGTGTGCTGCAATAACGTCCGGCACCTTGATTGTGACATCTTCCATGGAGCCCAACCCCAGGCTGAGCTTCATTGAATGACTAACATGGCAGCAGCACCTGGCAACTAGTGCTGAGCGAGCGTGGTCTGATAAGGTGTTATTCTAGCATGCTCGGGTGTTATCTTGTAGTGCTCTGCTAACATGCTCGAGTCCCCGCGGTAGCATGTTTTGCGGCGGTAGACAGATGCAACACATGCAGGAATTGCCTGTTTGTTAGGTAATCCCTGCATGTGCTGCTTCTGTCTACTGCTGAGAAACATGCTACCGCAGTGACTCGATCATATTAGCAGAGAACTACAAGATACTTGGATAACATCCGAGCATGCTGGGATAACACCTTATCCGACCATGCCCACTCAGCACTACTGGCAACCCATCAGCAACCTGCAACTGCGTCATAGGGGGCTGAAGGGAGCAGGTGACTCCATGCACCAGCCATCGTGCTATCTAAATGCTGCTGTCAGTGATTGACAAGGGCACTGAAATACTCATAACAGAAGCAATCAAGGCGAGCTCTGATCACTGCTGTTACCGGCAGACGCCGGCTATGTAACACAGCTGACATCTGCCCAGTATTGAGCAGGCTCAACTCCTGAACCCGCTCCATACAAGCACATCCCTATGGTGACAGTTATGACAAGGTTAGCTTCACTTGTCTGTTCCTAAATGTGGACAGAAAAATGGAATTCCCTAACACATGTGAAAGAGACCTAATAGATTTAGTAACTGTGCGCCGAGCATATGAATGATATTACACACCACAATGCACTGTAACATACACGCATCTTACAAAAATACATATTATTTCAGATACGTGCACAAACACTCAGACGCGCCCAACACATCAGTACATGAATACATCTTCTGTACCACCATCATTTGTAATGTCAGGTCAGCCCTATATATCTTTCCATCACATAAACCTACAACTCCCAGTATGTAATTAACAATAGAGATGCTGGGAGTTGTTGTTATCAGTCATCATCAGACTGTGGACCATACAGGAACCACAGCACTGATGAGACACAGGCAGTATCACAAAGGAACATTTACAACCAGGTATCTTACCTGAGATGTCTTCTCTGATTAGTTTTTTTCTCTCTTTTCGTCTCCATCTTGTCCTAACCCCTTGAGGACTTTTCTCATCCACAGCTCCATCTCTGCAGACTTCCATCTTCTCCGGTCTTCTGCAGCACATCCCCACACGATGCCCTTAAAGATACAGTGTCATTGTAATGCTCCTGAGTAAAAATATCTGCCCTACAATGAGCCCCTGAATAAACTTAAATCTTACAATGCTCCCTGCACAAAATATGACCCCCACACTACCCCTCTTATGGTACATGCTCTCCACACTGCCCCCTCCTCACCATACTGTGCCCCCTCTTCACACTGTCCTCTCACATGGTGTCCCCACTATACTGCCCAGTCTCTATACTGTGCCCCTTCATCACACTCCCCCTCCTCAGCATACTGTTCCCTCCTGGCTGTGCCCTCACACTGTTCCCCCCATACTGCCGCATCTCTCTACCTTCCCCCACACTAACTAGTCTCTGTTCTGTGACCCCTCACACTTATCTCCCAACATACTGTCTCCTCACACCATTCCCCCACTCTCCATACTGTCTCCTCATACATCACCCCTTCCCTAGTTCACCATACTGTTTCTTGACACATCTCCTCATACTGTCTCCTAAAATTTCTCTCCCATCTCTCTCCAAATATAATAAATCTTCAGGAGAGCACACAGACATGCACAAAGATGCACACAGACATGCACAAAGACACACACAGACATGCAGAAGCGCGCTTACACACACGAAAACAAGTGCACACCCAGACACACACTAAGGCTTCTTTCACACGTCAGTGGTGACAGTTTCCACACATACCGGAGACACTTACACACGTAGACCCATTCAAATGAATGGGTCTGTGCACATGTCAGTGTGTTTTCACTTTCCACAGACCATGTGTCCGAGGGCAAAACACGCTGACATGTCTGTTTTTTACCCACTGCACAGGCTGCAAAATGTCCCACACTGATGACACACGGCTGACAGTTCGTGCTGTTCCCAAGCACTGGGTGCTGAACGCTGCCCTCATCATTGTTCCCTGTCGGCGCTACGATCAGCACCAGCAGGGACAGGGATGAGGGTAGTAGTCTTCTCCCACTGTGTCCAACTGTAAAAATAAGATTTAAATAAAAAAATCCTTATACTCACTTGTCCTAAGTGTCCCCTGCTGTATTCCATGCGACCACTCACGCCGAGAAGAATGACTCCTGTAGCGAGTGGGCCCCGGAGCTGCACTCAGTGAATGACAGGACACCGCTTGTTGAGCGCAGCTCTGGGGCCGCTCACTGCAGGAGTAATTCTCCTCAGCGTGAGCAGTCGCATGGAATACAGCGGGGCACACTTAGGAGAAGTGAGTATAAGGATTTTTTTATTTAATTCTTATTTTTACAGTTGGACACTGCGGTAGTAGACCACTACTCTCATCATTGTCCCTGCTTGTGCTGATCACAGCGCCGGCAGGGAACCATGATGAGGGCATCATTCAGCACCCGGCACTTGGGATCAGTGCTAACTGTACCGCCAATTCCCAGGCGTCGGTACATATGCTCCTTGGGTGGCACGCATGTGCCACACAGGTGGACACGGATATCTCCAGTATTGGTTTCTCCAGTCCCGTAAATATCAGGACATGTGAAAGAGCCCTAATATACACACTCAGATACACATACTCACAGAAATGGGGACACAAACACACACAGAAATGCACATGCAGTCGTGCACAGACACACTCAGACAATCACACACACAAAAATGCAGACATGCAGGGAAGCACGCACACACAGACATGCAGGCACTCAAATACATACACAAAAAATGCACACGTAAATACAGACACGCACAGAAATGCATATGCAGACACACACATGAAGGCATACATACACACATACACAGGCAGGCATATATACACACACATATCCAGGCATATACACACACATGCAGGCATATGTACATACACACACACACACATCCAGGCATATATATACACACAAACACACACATGCAGGCATATATACACACACATGCAGACATATATACATACATACACACACACGCGCAGGCATATATATACACATACACACACACACATCCAGGCATATATACACACACACATCCAGGCATATACACACACATACAGGCATATATATATATAGTACAGACCAAAAGTTTGGACACACCTTCTCATTTAAAGATTTTTCTATATTTTCTTGACTATGAAAATTGTACATTCACACTGAAGGCATCAAAACTATGAATTAACACATGTGGAATTATATACTTAACAAAAAAGTGTGAAACAACTGAAAATATGTCTTATATTCTAGGTTCTTCAAAGTAGCCACCTTTTGCTTTGATGACTGCTTTGCACACTCTTGGCATTCTCTTGATGAGCTTCAAGAGGTAGTCACCGGAAATGGTTTTCACTTCACAGGTGTGCCCTGTCAGGTTTAATAAGTGGGATTTCTTGCCTTATAAATGGGGTTGGGACCATCAGTTGTGTTGTGAAGAAGTCTGGTGGATACACAGCAGATAATCCTACTGAATAGACTGTTAGAATTTGTATTATGGCAAGAAAAAAGCAGCTAAGAAAAATGAGTGGCCATCATTACTTTAAGAAATGAAGGTCAGTCAGTGCGAAAAATTGGGAAAACTTTGAAAAAGTGTCCCCAAGTGCAGTAGCAAAAACCATCAAGCGCTACAAAGAAACTAGCTCACATGAGGACCGCCCCAGGAAAGGAAGACCAAGAGTCACCTCTGCTTCTGAGGATAAGTTTATCCGAGTCACCATCCTCAGAAATCGCAGGTTAACAGCAGCTCAGATTAGAGACCAGGTCAATGCCACAAAGAGTTCTAGCAGCAGACACATCTCTTCAACAACTGTTAAGAGGAGACTTTGTGCAGCAGGCCTTCATGGTAAAATAGCTGCTAGGAAACCACTGCTAAGGACAGGCAACAAGCAGAAAAGACTTGTTTGGGCTAAAGAACACAAGGAATGGACATTAGACTAGTGGAAATCTGTGCTTTGGTCTGATGAGTCCAAATTTGAGATCTTTGGTTCCAACCACCGTGTCTTTGTGCGACGCAGAAAAGGTGAACGGATGGACTCTACATGCCTGGTTCCCACCGAGAAACATGGAGGAGGAGGTGTGATGGTGTGGGGGTGCTTAGCTGGTGACACTGTTGGGGATTTATTCAAAATTGAAAGCATACTGAACCATAATGGCTACCACAGCATCTTGCAGCGGCATGCTATTCCATCCGGTTTGCGTTTAGTTGGACCATCATTTATTTTTCAACAGGACAATGACCCCAAACACACCTCCAGGCTGTGTAAGGGCTATTTGACCAAGAAGGAGAGTGATTGGGTGCTACGCCAGATGACCTGGCCTCCACAGTCACCAGACCTGAACCCAATCGAGATGGTTTGGGGTGAGCTGGACCGCAGATTGAAGGCAAAAGGGCCAACAAGTGCTAAGCATCTCTGGGAACTCCTTCAAGATTGTTGGAAGACCATTTCCGGTGACTACCTCTTGAAGCTCTTTAAGAGAATGCCAAGAGTGTGCAAAGCAGCAAAGCAGTCATCAAAGCAAAAGGTGGCTACTTTGAAGAACCTAGAATATAAGACATATTTTCAGTTGTTTCACATTTTTTTGTTAAGTATATAATTCCACATGTGTTAATTCATAGTTTTGATGCCTTCAGTGTGAATGTACAATTTTCATAGCCAAGAAAATACAGAAAAATCCTTAAATGAGAAGGTGTGTCCAAACTTTTGGTCTGTACTGTATATATATATACACACACATTCACATCCAGGCATATATATACACACACACACACACACACACACACACATACACACACACATCCAGGCATATATACACAAACACATCCAGGCATATATATACACATACACACACAGGCATATATATACACACACACACACATACACACAGGCATACACACACACACATCCAGGCATATACAATATATACATATATACATATACACACACATATATGCATGCAGGCATATATACATACATACATACACACACACACACAGGCATATATACACAGGCATATACATAAAACCTCATAGAAACACACACCAACATTACACTACCTTGGCTTGTCTCCAGTCCGGCCCCTATAGTGTACAGACACGCTCCTAAGGCGGGAGACTGCAGTGCACTTTTAGCAGACGCGCGGCCCTGTCTGCTAAGTGTGACTCTGCAATGCAGCCCCTGTTCTCCTGCTCCCAGGCCCCTCCCGCTACTGTCCTGGGCATCGAGGCGGTGAAAGTGAGTGCGCGCGCCCTTAAAGGGCCCACAACCAATTTTTTTTCCTCTTCTTTTTTTTTTTTTAATTCTCCGCTGACACTGTCACCTCTGCAGGGGACCCGGGGCCCACCGGGAATTTTCCCGGCACCCCGCCAGGCCAGTCCGAGCCTGATTGTTCCTCGCCTGGTTTCGGCTCCCACTCCTGAGAAAAAATACTGACCAGGTGTTGACCGTGTCTATGCAGCGTGAAACCCGCAGCAGCCAGATGTTACAGCATAGTGCAAGCTGAGATGCTCTGTGTAGTCTAATATCCTTTTCTCACAGCCTGCATTGATTATTTCTTTAAGAAATTTGTGTTACATAGCTCTTCTGTGGGATTACACAAGACAGCTTAGCATTAAAGGGGTTTTCCCACGAATAAAGTATGTGTTAATCAATAGATCTTGCAATAAAAATAAGTTCCGCAATGGAATGTGATAAAAAAAATGTTCCTGTGCTGAGATAATCTTATAAATGTGCCCCTGCTATGTACTGTGTAATGGCTGTGTCTGACCGTGCAGGGACATGGTCTGATCATACCACATCTCCTGGGCAGGGGAGGACGCAAAAGAGCTTATACAGACATATATAATGCACAGCCCATAGTCATCCATGTAGTATAATGCAGAGCCCATAGTCATCCATGTAGTATAATACACATCCCATAGTCATTTATGTAGTATAATGCACAGCCCATAGTCATCCATGTAGTATAATGCACATCCCATAGTCATTTATGTAGTATAAGTATAATGCACAGCCCATAGTCATATGTGCCGCCCTGGCTGGGCCGCTGCGGTCACGGTACTGGTGCATAGTGGTCCGACTGCTGGTATGGTCCAACCGGGGACGCGTGCTAGTCTTTGTCAATTGTGGGAGGTTAATAATAAAATAATAAAAAAGTTTGTGACGCAAGTTGGGATGTTCGGCCTGGTATGGCTGTGCACTGATGAGGGCCCCTGGGAGTTAGGTGGTGATGGGCAGTGCCAGATGATTAACCCTTCCCAACCAGGGCTGGCTCCCAGGGGAGTAGGAGCAGGAATGGCGCAGCAGAGAATAATCAGCTTTCAACAGGGTAATAAGCAGTATGTACCTTTTACTGAAGTTTTGCCAACTGTTCCAGAAGCTTGCATACAATTCACATACAGGGTTTTGGTCAGACCTGCATTTTGAGGGTTCAGATTTTCTGCTGTGAGGTTGTGTAGCCTTCCTGCTGCTAATTATACTTCTGGCAGTTTATTCCTTGGATCCCCATGGGTCCAAGGTAAACAGTTACTGGATCTGTGATCTTTTCCAGCGAGCAGGCAGCTTGAATCCTGTGGAAAACACCTACTTTCGCTTGCAGTTCCTGATTTTATGCACTGCTGAGCCCCTAGGAAAAAGCACTTTTCTGCCAGTCATAAAGACTGAGCAGTCTTTCAGCTTAGCACGGACCCTGGAAGTCTTTGTGCTCTCGGGACCGAGACTCGGCCTTGTGCAGATTGTCCTTACAGAGAACTTCTCTCCCTTGCACAGGGCCCTCCATGACACTACTGACTTGCCCCCTGGGCCGTGGGGCACTCGGAGCCGGGCAATCGGGGAACGATGGGGGTAGTAGTGGCAACCCGGTTCCGTGGCTCAGGGTGGTCAGTCCACTGGTAGTCTGCGACGCGCTGTTGATGTGTCCGACTACGCCACCCGTGGATTGCGGACAGTGTGGACCGCCGTTGCCAGGTAGACCGCTGAGGCTGATGATGTATGCAGCTGGGATAGTGTGACTCCCCACGGGAAGAGTGCGGCCCCAGGGCAATATAATGGAAGATGGGGGTGATGGTGCAGGACGTCCCAGTACCATTAGTGCTGGAGGAGCAAGGAGCACACAGACAACAGGTTGCAGTCCAGGGTCTTTACTAGAACAGGTGAACTGACCCACAAACAGGCCCGGCTAGGAGGGGGCCTGGACGTCTGAGAGCAAACGGGAAATTGGCCCTGGTCAGTGTGAGGGTGTAGGCCTACCGTGCTCTCTGCGCTCCTTCTGGCTATCTCCTCCTGGTAGGGTAACAGCCCACGGTCCCGAGCTCACCGTGTCCTCTCGCCCGTATGGTTTGCAACGTGGGTTCCTTTCTACTCCCGGCCTGGTACGGCTCTGCTGGTCCCTTCTGCTGTGGCGGAGCCTCCAGGCCTCTTAGGCCAAGGAACGTACAGTCCCCTGCGGACTAGTTATCTGCTGTAGGACGTGGAATCCTCACAGCCTCAGACACCAAAGTCTGGTAGAGTAGTCTCTTTGTCTGCCAGGACAGGCGTACTTCAGCTCTTGTCCCTGGCTTGTGGCTCTCCTACTGCCACACGTCCTCTTAGGGTGCAATACAACTGTCCCTCTCTGCTCTGGGACACCTCTCAGTCCAGAGACAGGTCGTCCAGTTCTCCCTAACCCTGCCCCCAGTTCCAGCTTTTATAGGGGCAGCCTGCTCCCCTTACTGGCCTGAGACAGGAGGTATTGCATGCTAATGTTCCCCTGACCAGAGAACCTCCCCCTTGCTCTCAGACACAGCTTTATTATATTTGTGGCATCCAGGCCATGGTAACACATTCCCCCTAGTAAAATTTAGTACTCCGGGACTAAATAATAAACAAAGACAATATGCATGACCATAAAACATTATCAGGAAAGTGACGCACAGATTGAGTTCTTAAGGTCACAGTGTGGTCTGTGACCGGGTGTCCATATCACGAATACAACGGGGAGCCTTAACCAGGTGGTGGTCTGTCCTACCCCAAGTCCTTTACAGTCTTAGTTCATTCCTTGGTCAGGCTCCGAACGCAGTCCATACAAAGTCCCGGTTATTAAAAGTCCATAACCTTTGAGTCCGTACGGTAACTGCAAGAAACTGAAATACACTATTAATAATCATGCAGGTAACTTGGCAAACATTTCAACATTTGGCAACATGATTATTTACAATTTTAGTGCACCCTATATTCTCCAGCGAGCGGGTATCGGCCCCTTTGTGCTCCTGGTTGACCTGCGTAACCCACTGTCTGGTGGTGGACCGACCTGGCTTTCCCCACTAGCGTTAGGGGTACAGCTACCAGCTGGACTTACAAGCAGGGCAGGCAGCTGTCTGCGGGTCCTTTGGCTTACCACAGGCATGGCAGGCTCACTGTCAGCAGAGGATTGATTCTCCTGGGCTGCTGGTACAGGCTCTTCCGCCTCTGGAACTGCTTGCTCTTCTTCGCCTTCCGGCTCTGGTGCAGGTTGTTGCTCAGTCGGTTGCAGGAAATGCAGGACGGGTACCACTATGGCATCATTTATTCGAGTCCAGGACTGAGGGAACTCTCCGAGAACGGTGCTGATCATTTCTTCCTTGTCCTCTGTGGGTTCAAGGTCATTTTGATCCTCTTCTGCACTACGGAGTTGCTCGGGGCATCTTTTGAGGTGGTCTCTGGAGACGGTACTAGTGGTTTCTCCTCCGTCCTTGGTGATCACGCACACCTTCGGGTTGTCGTGGTCAGACTGCAGTACGGTGTAGGGCTCCCTTTCCCACTGGTCGTCCAACTTGTGAAGCCTTCTCTTTCATTTCAGGACCTGCTCACCAGGTTCTAGGAGACCAGCAGGGGCGTGTTGGTTGAAGAGTTTTTCTTGCCTCTCTCTCACCTGGGCCAGGCTCTTCTCCACACTCTCCTGTACCTTCTTGTACTGCAGTTGCCTTTCCGTATCCCAGTCCGCATCCGGGGAGGTGTCCTCAGGTGTTAGGACTCCCATCTCCAGGTGTACGGGCAGCTTACCTGGTCTAGCTCGCATCAGGTAAGCCGGAGTGCAGTTTGTAGCATTCACCGGGATATGGTTGTATAAGTGTATTAGATCCGGCAGTTTTTCTGGCCACAGGCTGCGTTCCTCCAGGGGCATCATCTTCAGGAGATCAATGACTATATTGTTCATTTTCTCACACATCCCGTTGGTTTGTGGGTGGTAAGGCGTTGTCCGAATCTTCTTACAGCCATAGAGGTTGCAGAACTCTTGGAAGATTTCAGCCTCGAACGCTGGACCCTGGTCTGTCAGGACCTGTTCCGGATACCCGTGTGGACGGCAGAAGTATTGCTGGAAGGCTCTGGCCGCTGTTTGGGCTGTCAAGTCTTTTACCGGGACCACCACTAGAAAACGGGAATAGTGGTCCACGATTGTCAGGGCGTAGTTGTATCCTGACCGGCTTGGAGCCAGTTTGACGTGGTACAGAGCTACCAGCTCAAGAGGCTGCCTGGTGAGGATGGGCTTCAAGGGCGTCTTCTGGCTGGTGCGGTCTTTTCTCCTTAAGTTACAAGGGCCACAGTCCCGGCACCACTTCTCTACAGCCCCTCTCATGCCGACCCAAAAGAACCGTCCTCTTAGCAGGAACTCCAGTTTCTTCCAACCGAAGTGCCCCGCTCTGTCATGGTAAGCCCCCAGGACCATAGCTGCATCCCGCCTTGGGACCACGACTTGCCAGGTCAGCTCATGCGTCCGGTGGTTGACAAGCCTTCTGCACAGCTTGCCTTCATAGAGGAACAGCTTGCTCTTCTCTTTCCATAGCTGCTTGGCTTCCTCTGGGGCATCCGGATCTAAGCGGGCGTCTTCCCGGGTCAGCAGATCTTTCACCAGGCGGATGGCAGGGTCACTATCTTGGGTCTCGGCCCAGCTGTGGTGAGGTAGGGGATTGATCATAAAGGTTGTTAGATCTTCCTCCTTCACGCGGTGGGAGTATTGAGCAGCTCCATACCGGTGAAATGAGGGGAGTTCTACCTCCTCCAGCTCTTCTGGGTCTTCGTCACCTTCAGGTAAGTGAGGCATTCTCGATAGGGCGTCAGCGTTGGCATTGGTTTTGCCTGCCCGGTACTTGATCACGAAGTCATAATTGGAGAGACGGGCCATCCACCGCTGTTCCAGGGCACCAAGTCTTGCACTGTCTAGGTGTGTTAACGGGTTGTTATCCGTGTACACAGTGAACTTTGCGGAGGCCAGGTAATGCTTGAAGCGTTCCGTTATGGCCCACACCACCGCCAAGAATTCTAGCTTGAAGGAGCTGTAATTCTCCGGGTTCCTCTCGGTGGGCCTCAGCTTCCGGCTGGCGTACGTGATCACCCTTTCTCTGCCCTGTTGGTTTTGTGACAGTACGGCTCCCATTCCCACATTACTGGCGTCTGTGTGGAGAATAAAAGGCTGGCCATAATCAGGGTAGGCCAGGATCTCATCCCCTGTGAGGGCCATCTTCAACTGGCGGAAGGACTCCTCTTCCGGTTTATCCCACTTGAAGGGTGGCTTTTGGCTTCTGGACTTAGACTGTCCTATCAGGAGGTCCTGCATAGGAGCTGCCATCTTAGTGAACCCATGGATGAACCTTTGGTAGTAGCCTACCAACTCGAGGAACTGCCTCACTTCTTTGATGTTCGAAGGGCTTGGCCAGCTCTTGATTGCCGTGACCTTGTCAGGGTCAGGGGCTACTCCTTCCGCACTTACCACGTGCCCTAGGTACTGGACCTTCGGTTTCAACAGGTGACACTTTGATGGTTTCACCTTCAGGCCATAGCCTGCCAGGGCTTCGAACACCTCGGCCAGGTGCTTTAGATGGTCCTCGTAGGTCTTCGAATAGACGATCACATCGTCCAGGTAAAGGAGGACCGTCTCGAAGTTTCGGTGCCCTAGACAGCATTCCATCAGCCTCTGGAAGGTCCCTGGTGCGTTGCAGAGCCCGAAGGGCATACAGTTGAACTCGCTCAGTCCCATCGGGGTGGTGAAGGCGGTCTTCTCCTTGTCAGCCTCTGCCACAGGAACCTGCCAGTACCCGCTAGTAAGGTCCAAAGTAGAAAAGAAGTTAGCTGATTTTAGTGCGGCTAAAGACTCTTCTATTCTAGGCAGCGGATATACGTCTTTGTGGGTGATACGGTTGATTTGTCTATAGTCCACGCACATTCTCATGGTGTCGTCTTTCTTTTTTACCAGAACCAGGGGGGCTGCCCAGGGGCTACAGCTATCTCTAATGACCCCAGCTTCTTTCATTTCCCACAGCATACCTTTGGCGTTCTAATAATGTGCAGGGGGTACAGGCCTGTGTCTCTCTTTTATTGGTGGGTGGCTCCCCGTGGGGATGTGGTGTTCTATCCCTTTTACTCTGCCGAAGTCTAGCGGGTGCTTACTAAAGACTCTCTCGTACTCCTGTACCACCCGGTAGACTCCTTGTTTTTGGTGCAGGGGAGTGGAGTCAGCACCCACATGGAGTTTCTGGCACCAGTCCTCCTTTTGTTTCTGGGAGCCATTACCCTCCGCCTGTGGAGATGGAGGCAAGGGTTCCACGGCCCTGATAGCTTTGTGCTCAACAGCAAACAGTTTGGCAAGTGTAGCGTACCTGGGTAAATGTACCTCCCTCTCCCCAATGTTGAGGATGCGGACGGGCACCCTCCCATGACGGACATCAACCACCCCCCGGGCTGTCAAAATGGTGGGCCTGCTGTCCGAGTACACGGGTTCTACCATGGCTTGGTAGTCTCTACCTCTCAACCCGATTGCAGTCCGACACCAGATCATCATTTCACTTTTGGGAGGCATGGAAATGGGGAATGGGTCACTCATTCTTACACTACAGATCTCACCACCAGACAGTTCTACCTGCTGCCGTCTCATCAGGGCTTTTATCTCTTTGTTGAGGACTCTCTGTTGGCTGGAACTAGCGTTCACCGCCACCTGTTGTAGAATTACAATTACCTCTGAAAGACAATTTTCAATCACGTTAGTACCCACAGTTATTTTAGGGTGACTTTCACGACCGTCAATGTCCACAATAATCACTCCCTGTGCCGGTAGTTCAACTTTACCAATCTTAATGGTCATCTCTTTGAACCCCATCTGCGGCACGGGCAAGCCATTACTGGCGATGATGCTCAAGTCACTGTCTGGATACCAGTGTTATATCAGCATCAGTCCAATACTGCTTAAAAAGTACATAAGGGATAGTGGTTACTTGCGACCCGGTATCCAGCAAGGCGCTCATGGGGATACCGTCTAGCACCACGGGTAAAACCGGGCGCCCCCCAACGTACTTATTACGCCAATTGTAAGGGCCTGGTGATCTTATGCCTGGGGGTTGGCCCTCTGCCCCAGGTTGGACCCGTTTAAATTACAGTACCTGGAAATGTGTCCGGGCTGGTTGCATCGATGGCAAATGGGCTGTCCATCCTCTGCGTAGCAGTCTGTGGGCCTCCCTCGGAACGATGGGGTCCTCCTCTGTCGACGCCACGGGACATCCTCCGGACTTGAAGCCAACTCGATGGGTCTTGACGGGTCCACTTGTAACGCCTGGACGGTCCTGGTCAACGCCGCGACGCTCCTGGTCAGCTCCTGGACTTGGTGATGCAGATCTTTCGATGGGGCTTGGTTCAGGGCCTGTGCATCGGCCCCCACAGAGTCCATAGAGGAGGGCGCCGCCTCCTGGTGGTAGGTGAGAGCAGGGCACCGGGGGTTTATAGCGCCACTTGTTGCGGGTTCACGGAGCACCCTTATGGCCCTGTCCTTAAATTGGGCAAAGGTCAGATCAAGGTTCTGAAAGAACATGAGGCGCAGCTGGGTCCTGTGGGCGCTAGACAGCAGACCTTCTATAAACTGTTCTGTTAGTAGCTTATCCGTATCCTGCACGCTGCCAGGGTCAGCTTGTTGGATAGCCCTCAAGGCTTCCTGCAAATTTAGGGCATAGTCTCTGATGCTGTCCTGTGTCCGCTGCTTACATCCATAGTGCCTCATTTTAATTTCAGCGGAGGTACGTGTGTCAAAGGTACCCCGCAGCCGGGCCAGAATACCCTTCACAGTTCTTTTCTCCTCAGCAGGCCATGACCTCCCGCTGGGCTGCGCCAGTTAACTGCCCTGTCAGTATGCTAACCTTCTGTTCCTCTGTCAGGGGGTAAACTTGGAACAAACTGTACAGCCTTTCCTTAAAGTCAGTTAGGGCATGGGGCTCCCCCGAATACTTAGGCAGCCAGGCCACTCCAGGGATGTAGGGCAGGGAAAATGGCATCACCGCTGCTGCAGCTGCGCTGGTGGTAGTGGGCGCCTCCGTGTCCGACATCTTCCTCCCCCCTAGTTAAGTGTGGCCTACCTTCCGACGATCCTCTTCTGTAGACCGCGGCTCCGCTGGTGCTGTTCTGGACGAGGACCTTGCGTCGCGTCCTGGTGACGTCAGCGTCGCTCTCTCTCCCTTCCAGGACCTTGCGCAGCGTCGGTGCGTGGGGCGGAGCTTCGGGTCTTGCGCGGTTTGGGCGTCCACACCCCTCTTCTTCCCGCGCGGCGTCCTGAAGATGGCGTCCTGAAGATGGCGTCCGATGGCGGGAAAACGGCTGAAGATGGCGGGAACCGACAAAAGATGGCGGGAGACGGCTCCGGATGGCGGGAAACCTCTTCTTCAGGTACGTGTACAGTCTTTTTCAGGCACGCAATACCCGTTTGTGGCGGGTTGGTTACTATCCTGCCGACTACGCCAAAGCTGACTCGCCCCCTGGGCCGTGGGGCACTCAGAGCCGGGCAATCGGGGAACGATGGGGGTAGTAGTGGCAACCCGGTTCCGTGGCTCAGGTTGGTCAGACCATTGGTAGTCTGCGACTCGCTGTTGATGTGTCCGACTACGCCACCCGTGGATTGCGGACAGTGCGGACCGCCGCTGCCAGGTAGACCGCTGGGGCTGATGATGTATGCAGCTGGGATAGTGTGACTACCCACGGGAAGAGTGCGGCCCCAGGGCAATATAATGGAAGATGGGGGTGATGGTGCAGGACGTCCCAGTACCGTTAGTGCTGGAGGAGCAAGGAGCACACAGACAACAGGTTGCAGTCCAGGGTCTTTACTAGAACAGGTGAACTGACCCACAAACAGGCCCGGCTAGGAGGGGGCCTGGACGTCTAAGAGCAAACGGGAAATTGGTCCTGGTCAGTGTGAGGGTGTAGGCCTACCATGCTCTCTGCGCTCCTTCTGGCTATCTCCTCCTGGTAGGGTAACAGCCCATGGTCCCGAGCTCACCGTGTCCTCTCGCCCGTATGGTTTGCAACGTGGGTTCCTTTCTACTCCCGGCCTGGTACGGCTCTGCTGGTCCCTTCTGCTGTGGCGGAGCCTCCGGGCCTCTTAGGCCAAGGAACGTACAGTCCCCTGCGGACTGGTTATCTGCTGTAGGACGTGGAATCCTCACAGCCTCAGACACCAAAGTCTGGTAGAGTAGTCTCTTTGTCTGCCAGGACAGGCGTACTTCACCTCTTGTCCCCGGCTTGTGGCTCTCGTACTGCCACATGTCCTCTTGGGGTGCAATACAACTGTCCCTCTCTGTCCTGGGACACGTCTCAGTCCAGAGACAGGTCGTCCAGTTCTCCCTAACCCTGCCCCCAGTTCCAGCTTTTATAGGGGCAGCCTGCTCCCCCTACTGGCCTGAGACAGGAGGTATTGCATGCTAATGTTCCCCTGACCAGAGAACCTCCCCCTTGCTCTCAGACACAGCTTTATTATATTTGTGGCATCCAGGCCAGGGTGACACACTACATCTTCCTCACACTACAACTACTGAAGCACCTCCTCCCAGTGTGCAGTCCTTCAGTAAGGGATCGGGTAGCAATGTGTAGATGTCACGATAACAGCAGAGAAGTTAGCCCTCACCATTGCTGGCAAAACATATGAATTATATCATACATCATAGACGGATTATAATGAGGGCAATCCGGTCTACCGCTCGGGGCCCCGAGCCTGCAGGGGGCCTGCGGCTCCGGGCGTGGTGTCTAATGCCGGATTGCCCTCATTATATGTGCGGGCCGCCGCGGCACATACCGGTAGCAGTGGCGGGAGGGGGGGCCCCTGGACCGCTCCCCCAGCAGCGGCTGCCGCTACTTCTTCATCAGCCGGGCAAGCACTGCAGCAGTTAACTTCCCTGTGCTGGCCCGGCCGCATCACTGCTAGGAGACATGGCCCTGTGCGCGGCCGTGTCTCCTAGCTGTGACGTCACGCAGTGCGCGCCCGGCCTGCACTGCTGCAACGGAGAAGTCAGAGCAGGCAGGAGGAATGGAGCCGGGGGATGGTGAGTCTGTGTGTATATGTGTGTGTGTGTGTGTGTGTGCAGGAGGATATCATTGTGTGATGTCTGTTTATATGTATTTTTGTGTTTCAAATGTGTTTATGCGTGTATGTATATGTCTGTATATGTTTGTGTGTGTGCGTGACTGCATACGTGACTGCGTGCAGCCTCGTGCTGAGTATAGTTGGCGCCGTGCAGCCTCCTGCTGTCTATGGGGGGGGCGCCGTGCGGCCTCCCACTATGTATAGATGGCACCGTGCGGCCTCCCGCTGTGTATAGATGGCGCCGTGCGGCCTCCTGCTGAGTATAGATGGCGCCGTGCGGCCTACTGCTGTGTATAGATGGCGCCGTGCGGCCTCCTGCTGTGTATAGATGGCGCCGTGCGGCCTCCTGCTGTGTATAGATGGCGCCGTGCGGCCTCCTGCTGAGTATAGATGGCGCCGTGCGGCCTCCTGCTGCGTATAGATGGCGCCGTGCGGCCTCCTGCTGTGTATAGATGGAGCCGTGCGACCTCCTGCTGTGTATAGATGGCGCCGTGTGGCCTCCTGCTGTGTATAGATGGCGCCGTGCGGCCTCCTGCTGTGTATAGATGGCGCTGTGCGGCCTCCTGCTGAGTATAGATGGCGCCGTGCGGCCTCCTGCTGTCTCTGGGGGGGCGCCGTGCTGCCTCCCGCTGTGTATAGATGGCGCTGTGCGGCCTCCTGCTGTCTATGGGGGGGGCGCCGTGCGGCCTCCCACTATGTATAGATGGCGCCGTGCGGCCTCCCGCTGTGTATAGATGGCGCCGTGCGGCCCCCTGCTGTGCATAGATGGCGCCGTGCGGCCCCCTGCTGTGTATAGATGGCGCCGTGCGGCCTCCTGCTGTGTATAGATGGTGCCGTGCGGCCTCCTGCTGAGTATAGATGGCGCCGTGCGGCCTCCTGCTGCGTATAGATGGCGCCGTGTGGCCTCCTGCTGTGCATAGATGGCGCCGTGCGGCCTCCTGCTGTGTATAGATGGCGCTGTGCGGCCTCCTGCTGAGTATAGATGGTGCCGTGCGGCCTCCTGCTGTCTCTGGGGGGGCGCCGTGCTGCCTCCCGCTGTGTATAGATGGCGCCGTGCGGCCTCCTGCTGTGTATGGGGGGGCGCCGTGCGGCCTCCCACTATGTATAGATGGCGCCGTGCGGCCTCCTGCTGTGTATAGATGGCGCCGTGCGGCCCCCTGCTGTGCATAGATGGCGCCGTGCGGCCCCCTGCTGTGTATAGATGGCGCCGTGCGGCCTCCTGCTGTGTATAGATGGTGCCGTGCGGCCTCCTGCTGAGTATAGATGGCGCCGTGCGGCCTCCTGCTGCGTATAGATGGCGCCGTGCGGCCTCCTGCTGTGCATAGATGGCGCCGTGCGGCCTCCTGCTGTGTATAGATGGCGCCGTGCGGCCTCCTGCTGTGTATAGATGGCGCCGTGCGGCCTCCTGCTGTGTATAGATGGCGCTGTGCGGCCTCCTGCTGAGTATAGATGGCACCGTGCGGCCTCCTGCTGTCTCTGGGGGGGCGCCGTGCTACCTCCCGCTGTGTATAGATGGCGCCGTGCGGCCTCCTGCTGTGTATAGATGGCGCCGTGCGGCCTCCTGCTGTGTATAGATGGCTACGTGCGGCCTCCCGTTGTGTATAGAAGGCTACGTGCGACCTCCCGCTGTGTATAGATGGCTACGTGCGGCCTCCTGCTGTGTATAGATGGCTACGTGCGGCCTCCCGCTGTGTATAGATGGCTACGTGTGCTCAATATTGAGTCATACAATTAATGTAAGGCTATGTGCCTACAATGCAGAAATGCTCCGGATTTTTTTTGAGCGTTTCTGCATCTCCCTGGCAGAAAAAACGCATGCGGATTTTACATGCGGATTTTACATGCGGATTGTACATGCGTTTTCCTCCCAGGGACATGTGGATGTGAAGCGTTCTTCACTTGCATTTCTGCATGCAGGTTGACAAGCGCTTTCCAAGCGATTTTAGCATCACTTGGAAAGTGCTTGACAACTTGGTTGCACTATATAAATCCATGCAACCAGCATTGATTTATATAGTGTGACCGTAAAAGAATGGTAAAAAATAAAAAATATATACTTACCTTCTGATGGCCTGCCGACGTCAGCGGTCGCGTGACCCGTCACATGACTAAATGACGTCATGGCAGGTCCTTTTCAGACCATCACGAGCTGCCGGCAAGCCAGGACGCATCGGATCAAGACACCGGGGGCCATCAGAAGGTAAGTATAATATTTTTTTTTTATTTTATTCGTTTTTTACAGGTTCTATGGTACCCGGGTCCGGAGGAGAGTCTCCTGTCCTCCACACCCGGGTACCATCCGCACATTGAAACGCATGGATTCCGCATCTACAGATGCAGGGATGCGGATTCCATGCATTCTAATGCAAGTCAATGGCGGCGAAAACGCAGCGCTTCCGCAAAATAATTGGTAATGCTGCGGATTTTTCTGCAATGATAATCCGCAGCGGAAATTTCCGCAGCATGTACACAGCACATGCGGATTATCATTGGGGAACATGGCAGACCTTCTGCCAAGCGTTTTTTAAGCGTTTCTGCAGCGGAATTGCTGCTGCGGAAACGCCTAAAAAACGCATAGTGGGCACACAGCCTAAAAAAAAATATTATAATTAATACTGTAACTTAATTTCACGTGAACTATCACATGATCTATCACAGGGGATCATGTGACATGTCACGTGATAAATCAGGTGTGTGTGTGTGTGGGGGGGGCCCACGCCTTCTAAACTGCCCGGGGCCCTTGCTACTCTTAATCCACCCCTGTCATACATGCAGGCATTTTGTGGCACTACAGACATGGGCGCCACACACACATGTAGTATAATGCACAGTCTATAGTCCTCAATGTAGTATAATCACAACACATAGCCATACATGTAGTAGTATGGCCACCGTGTACTCACTGATTAAAAAAATAATAAAAATACTCACCTTCCTTCCGATCCCCTGCTGTGTGCCGTCCTCTTCTGAAGCCGGAAGCTGACTTCAGCATGCAAGCGACGTGCACATGATTAGGGACGTATGGCAGTGATGTCATGCGCTCCTGGTCACATGCACGCTGACGTCAGCTGCTGGCCTCTGATTGGCCAGCAACATGCTGCCCTACACTTTAGCTGAATGTCCCTCCACATCCACAAGCACATCCAGCTGAAGTACTTGCTGGTGTCGGCGAGCCCCTCACCGGCTGGGCCTGGTCGCAGCGGTTATGCCCATACAGACAGAACAGCATGAGATCACAGCTGCTGCTCTCTGTGAGGTAAAATGTGTTTCAAAACAGGCAGTGAAATGTTTTACTTAATATAAAGAATCAGCTGCGATCCTGTGCTGTAATGTCTATATACTCTTTTGCTACTTCCCCTTCTCACGAGCTATGCTATGTTCAGACCGTGGAGAAGGCAGAGGATGCTATTCACGGTGGGAGCAAGAAGAACAGATGAGATTTTTTGTGCATGTGTGTGTGATGTGAAGAGCGGCAGGATGAGGGCCATTATTACAGGACAGGGGACATTATTACAGAATAGGGTCCAGAACTGGTGACATAATTACCAGACCTTGCTGCCATTATAAGGCACTTGAGTCAGGGAAAGGCCCTTGAGTCGGGGAGGGACCTGGTGCTGGTGTGACGCCCAGCTGCGCTTGGTATCACAGATCCTGGAAGAGTGCATTGATGGATTCCTCCACAAGAGGCCCCCATACCGTTCACACATCTCCACCTTCCACCTCAGACCAGCAGAGGGAGCCCGTTAGGGATAGATAAATAGGGAAGGTGGAGCCAGGCAGCAGTTAGTCTAGTCTATTCTGGTTTAGCAGTGAGTCCAGTACAGTCTGAGTAGAGTTATCTCAGAGGACAAAAGCCTGTTCCAGCTCCTGCAATTGCTATCCTGCAGTGGAGCTTATCCAGACCAAGACTCAGTGTAGCTCAGAGAAGTGAGCTTTAGGTGTGCCGGCGCCATAAGATTGGTGAAGCGCGGCAAGCTGCCGTTAGTGTGAGTAGCCTAGTGAGGGCCTGAGTAGGCCGAAGGCGAGTGGAGAGTTAGTACATAGGGGGCAGAGGAGCTTAACTAGCTCACCCCGAAGCGGTTACCGGACACCGGGTCCGAAGCTTACCGGGATCTCTATGACCCAGTAAGACATAACCGGAATCCCTGGAGAACTACAAGTCCCAGGATCGCTAAAGTGCTGATACGTAACAGAGCCGGGAGACACATAGGCCCCGTAAGCTGAGGAGCGTGTACTCAAAGAGAAGGCCCTACCACAAGGTCAGTCAGCGCAGGCCAGAGACAAAGTTAGGCCTAGCTCCAGGCAGGTCAGAAACTTACTACGCAGAGGCATGTAACAGGAGGCCCTAAACCCACTCATTGGGGAGGATCCTGACATGCACCCTTCACCCTACAGTGCTCCGGGACGTGCCTGAATTTCCATCAGTAAAAGGTACTGAAGTGACTATCGTGTCTGTCCCTGTTCTTGCTCTGACCCGGCTGGATCTTGCCTGTCCTGCATTCCCCTTTCCGTACGCTGCCCTGAGGCCTAGCTCCACCTGTGGGGAGCTATACCATCCAGCTGCCTTATCATCAGCCTCAGTGGACTGCGCAGCGCTGGTGATTCTCACCAGAAGCCACAGGTTGCGTCACGAACCTTTATAAAATAAACAAACCATCAACCCTTTTAAAGAGAGACCCCAGGGTACGGGCCCGGGAGCCGACCACCGCGACATCCCCAAGGCAAAAGCCCGGGTACCGAGTCTTCCCCATCCCCTGGGCTAGTCACTGGCACAGGGATCCCCTCGACTAACATCACACTTTTAACTGTATCTGCATCCTGGATCATACTGTGTTGGAGTTACTGTGGTGGCATTTTATATTGTGTTGGGGTCACTGTGGGGGCACCATACTTTGTGGGGAGGGGAGTACTGCAGGGTCATCATACTGTGCCTATGGAGAGTACTGTGGAGGAATTCACTGTGGGGGTGTCATACTGTATTTTTGTGTTTGGGGGCACTTTTGTTTGCATCATACTTTATGGGGGCAAAAGGAGCAAAATAACTTTGTGAAGGCTGTAAAGTTGAGATTCTTCTTTGACCCTGTTGAATATTTCTTTTGTGCGGTGGCCCAATTAAGACTTCTGCTTTGAGTCCACCTGATATCTATGTACACCCCTGGATGGGGGACTATATTACAGCATGCGGACATTATTACAGGATAGCAGCCAGGATTGGGGACATTATAACAGGAATGGGGACATTTTACAGGATGATTGCTAGTATTAGGGACGTTATTACAGGATGGTGGACATTGTTACAGGAAGGGAGACATTATTACAGGATGGGTGCCATAATTAGTATATGGGGTCAATTGTAAAACAATATTACTGTATGGGGCCAATTGGAGGACAAAAATAAAAGGGCTCCTCTTTCACTTCCTCTGGATGTCAGTTATGCCCGAAGTAGGGGAGGGTGAATTGACTGCTGATTGCCTGCAGGGGTCGTCTGACTTAACAAAGCCCCGTATCAGACACTGCCAGCACCACTGGAACGGCGCACAAACCGGAGGTGTGTATAGCTGCTACTATTTTACTTGGGGGAAATGTAGTGATTGAGAAGGGGTTGTCCGAGTAGTGGACAAACTCTTTAAGAGCTACAAGGTTATCACAAACAGAGCTATTAAAACAACAACCAAAAAAATGCAGAATTTGTTAAATTTGGAGATGACATAGAGATGCTTTATATCTATTTATAATCTTGAACACAGCTCTGTGTGTAACACATAATATACAAGTTTCCTGTAACCTAAAGAGATTGTGTTGGCATGTACAGTGGGTACGGAAAGTATTCAGACCCCTTTAAATTTTTCACTCTTTGTTTCATTGCAGCCATTTGTTAAATTCTAAAAAGTTCATTTTTTTTTCTCATTAAAGTACACTCTGCACCCCATCTTGACTGAAAAAAAACAGAACTGTAGAAATTTTTGCACATTTATTAAAAAAGAAAAATTGAAATATCACATGGTCATAAGTATTCAGACCTTTTGCACAGACACTCATATTTAAGTCACATGCTGTCCATTTCCTTGTGATCCTCCTTGAGATGGTTCTACTCCTTCATTGGAGTCCAGCTGTGTTTAATTAGACTCATAGGACTTGATTTGGAAAGGCACACACCTGTCTATATAAGACCTCACAGCTCACAGTGCATGTCAGACCAAATGAGAATCATGAGCTCAAAGGAACTGCCCAAGGAGCTCAGAGACAGAATTATGGCAAGGCACATATCTGGCCAAGGTCACAAAAGAATTTCTGCAGTACTCAAGGTTCCTCAATGCCCAGTGGCCTCCGTAATCCTTAAATGGAAGAAGTTTGGGACCACCAAATGTCTTTCTAGACCTGGCCGTCCAGCCAAACTGAGCAATCGTGGGAGAAGAGCCTTGGTGAGAGAGGTAAAGAAGAACCCCAAGATCACTGTGGCTGAGCTCCAGAGTTGCAGTGGGGGGGGTGGGAGAAAGTTCCACAAAGTCAACTATCACTGCAGCCCTCCATTAGTCGGGCCTTTATGCCAGAGAGGCCGACGGGAGTCTCTCCTCATTGCAAGACACATGAAAGCCCGCATAGAGTTTGCTCAAAAGCACATGAAGGACTCCTAGACTATGAGAAATAAGATTCTCTGGTCTGATGAGATGAAGACAGAACTTTTTGGTAATAATTCTAAGTGGTATGTGTGGAAAAAAACAGGCACTGCTCATCACCTGCTCAATACAATCCCAACAGTGAAACATGGTGGTGGCAGCATCATGCTATGGGGGTGTTTTTCAGCTGCAGGGATAGGACGACTGGTTGCAACTGAAGGAAACATGAATGCGGCCAAGTACAGAGATTTACTGGATGAAAACCTCTCCCAGAGTGCTCTGGACCTCAGACTTGGCCGAAGGTTCACCTTCCAACAAGACAATGACCCTAAGTACACAGCTAAAATAACAAAGGAGTGGCTTGAGAAAAACTCTGTGACCATTCTCGACTGGCCCAGCCAGAGCCCTGACCTTAACCCAATTGAGCATCTCTGGAGAGACCTGAAAATGGCTGTCCATCAACGTTCACCATCCAACCTGATGGAACTGGAGAGGATCTGCAAGAAAGAATGGCAGAGTATCCCCAAATCCAGGTGTGATAAACTTGTTGCATCATTCCCAAGAAGACTCATGGCTGTACTAGATCAAAAGGGTGCTTCTACTCAATACTGAGCCAAGGGTATGAATTCTTATGACCATGTGATATTTCAGGGTTTTTTTTTTATAAATTTGCAAAAATTTCTACATTTCTGTTTTTTTTTCAGTCAAGATGGGGTGCAGAGTGTACGTTAATGAGAAAAAAAATGAACTTTTTAGAATTTACCAAATGGCTGCAATGAAACAAAGAGTGAAAAATTTAAAGGGGTCTGAATACTTTCTGTACCCACTGTAGAAGCGGCAAACAGCCATCTCTGTTGACTTATCTATACACTAGTGATGGGCGAGCACTAAAATGTTCAGGTGCTCTATGTTCGGGTCGAGCAAATTTGGGTGCTCGACCCAAGCAACGAGCCCAATGTAAGTCTATGGAAAACTTGAGCATTCTTCAGGCGGCTTTCCCCGGCGGTCTGCAGAGGGCCTAAAAATTTCCCAAATCGATGGGAACAGTGCTCAAATGACATGGGAACAGCATGGGGAAGACCCCTGCAAGCATCTCTGACTCCCAGGTCACTGCTGTCAACAACGTTGTCAGAGGTATTACACCACTTTTACCGACTCACAATAAAACATACAAAAACTAAAACAAAATGGATTTTCCTGCGAAATATGTTAAGGAACCTCCTTTCCAGGGTAATGACTTGTATATAAGGCAAAATAAATAACCAAAATCAAAAATACTCCTCCACACCTTCGGCTATGTTCACAAGTAGCGTTTTTGATGCGTTTTTGCACTTTTGCATTGCTTTCAACCAAGACAAATGCATTCACAGGGAAATGTCATTTTAACATTTTACAACCTTATCTGACCATGTGGTTTGTGACATCATCAGACACATCCTGTTTCATTTATGATGGAGGGACTTTGAAAGTCACAAAGCCTATTTTTATAGGGCCATCAGGCGGCCCTTACTATTCTTAAAGAGCCAGCAGTCAGCCCTCACTATTGTTAGAGAGCCATCAGCCGGCTATGCTTTGTTGTTCCCATTATTAATGAGTGGGTCTCCTATACTGTTATTGCGTATGCAGTGAAGCAATGGCTGCCAAAAATTTGGAGGAACTCCAATGCCCCTTGCAAGAAACGTAGAGGTCAGAGAGCCTCCTGAAAACAATGTTCCCATTATTAGGAAGTGGATCTCCCATAGTGTTTGCCTATACAGTGAAGCAACGGCTGCCAAAAATTAGCAGGAACTCCAATGTCCCTTGCAAGAGACATAGAGGTCAGAGAGCCTCCAAAAAACAATGTTCCCATCATTATGAAGTAGGTCTCCCATAGTGTTTACCTATGCAGTGACTGCAAGGGCTGCCAAAAATGTGGAGGCACTCCAGTGCCCCTTGCAAGAGACGTAGAGGTCGGAGGACCTCCTGAAAACAATGTTCCCATTATTAGGAAGTGGGTCTCCCATAGTGTTTGCCTATGCAATGAAGCAACGGCTGACAAAAATTTGCGTTTTCAGATGGGAATTTTTTTAATAATTCCTTAACAAGGGCCTTCTGGTACAGGTCAATTTTATTAGGCCTGTCCTGCAAGGGAATAAGAGACAGAAAGTACTCCCTGTAGCGTGGGTCTACAAGCTTCACCAACCAGTAATGACTGACACCCAAAATTTGGACAAAGCGAGGGCCACGGGAAAGGCAGCGTAACATAAACTCAGCCGTGTGTGCCAGACTGCAAAGAGGCAAGACTTCCGTGTCGTCGCCAAGAGGACGACTGACCATGCTCTCTTCCTCATCCTCCTCCTCTTTCTCCTCCCCCCTGTCCTCAGGACATCCACGTTGAACAGATGGTATGACAGTTGTGCTGGTAGTACCCTCGATAGCACAGGAAACTAGCTCCTGTTTTTCCTCCTCCTCTTCCTCATTGTCACCCAATCCACGTTGGGATGAGATGAGGCTGGGCTGTGTGTAATCACCCTGTATGGTTCCTTGCTCCATCTCATTGTGCTCAGCTTGCAATGCATCCTCTTTGATTGTGAGCAGAGAGCGTTTTAGAAGACAGAGAATCGGGATGATGATGCTAATTATGGCGTCATCTCCGCTCACCATCTTGGTGGAGTCCTCAAAGTTTTGGAGGATGGTACATATGTCTGACATCCATGTCCACTCCTGAGGTCTTATGTGTGGAGTATGAACTGAATACCTTCACCAGATTCCGGCCATTGTCACACATGACCATGCCTGGCTGTAGGGTCAGCGGTGTCAGCCACAGATCTGCCTGCTCTTTCAGAGCTGTCCACAACTCTTCAGCGTTGTGTGGTTTGTCACCTAAGCATATTAGCTTCAGCACAGCCTGTTGTCACTTGGCCAAGGCAGTGCTGCAGTGCTTCCAGCTTGCGACTGATGTGGTCATTTTGGAGATGGATGCTGAAGAGGAGGAGGAGGTGCAGGAGCTGTAGAATGTGGGGGCAAACTTGATTGACCCAGGGCCTCCAATCCTCGGCGTCGGGAGGACATGTTCCGTCCAAAGGTCCGACTGGGTCCCGGCTTCCACTATGCTAACCCAGTGTGCCATCAACGAGATGTACCATCCTTGCCCACAAGCACTTGTCCACGTGTCCGTGGTTAGGTGTACTTTCCCAGTAACGGCATTGTTGAAGGCACGGCTAATGTTGTGGGACACGTGCTTGTGTAATGCGGGGACGGCACACTGGGAGAAATAGCGGCAGCTGGGGACCGAGTACCTAGGGACGGCCACCGCCATCAGGTTGCGGAAAGCTTCCATCTCCACGAGCCTAAACGTCAACATTTCGAGCGCAAACATTCGCAAAATGTGTGAATTTAGTAGTGTGGCCTGTGGGGTGTTAGCTGCGTATTTGCACTTACGTTCCAAGGACTGGGATATGGACAACTGAACGCTGCGCTGGGACCAGGACGTGGACGTGCTTACTGATGGTGCTAGTTGCGAGTGTTCAACGACAGGTGCAGGGTGGGAGGCATCTTTGCATGCGCCTTGGACAGGGGATTGGCGTGCACGCACAACAGTGGAACAAGCAGTAGTGTCACACGCAGATACTGTTGCTGGACCCTTGGGTTCGGCCCACTTAGTAGGGTGCTTTGCTGCTATGTGCCTGATCATGCTGGTGGTGGTCAGGCTGGTAGTTTTTGCTACTCCTGCTGATGCTGGCCTGGCAGGTGGTGCAAATGGCCTTTTTGGGGTTATTGACAGAGTCTTTAAAAAACAACCAGACTCGGGAAGACCTAACAGTTGTACTGGCAACTTCCGCCGTGTTGATGTTACGGGGAACGGTTGCCCGCCTTCTGTCTGCTGCCACCACACTGCTTGTTCTTGCCTGTTGTGGTGCTATGCCTCCCTCCCCCTGTGTGCTGCTGTCCTCGCTCTGAAGGTCACCTTGCCAGGTTGTGTCAGTGACTTCATCGTCCACCACCTCATCTTCCACTTCCGCACCCTGGTCCTCCTCCTAACTTTCTGCCAATTGTGTCTCATCATCATCCACCTCTTGTGACAGTTTTCCACCATCGCCTTTGTGTGACTGTGGCTGCTCAAATATTTGAGCATCGCTTCATGCGATCTCCTCTTGCCCCGCTTCAAGTGGACCAGGCGAGAGGCCTGAATCTATAAATGGAAAAGTGAACAGCTCTTTGGAGTGTCCAAGTGTGGGATCAGTTGTCTCCGGGCACTCGGCATGGTGGGAGGAAGGAGGATCAGGGTGAGGAATATGCAGTTCAGACTCACGGCTACTGAGACTTGACCGTGTGGAAAACAGGGTGGTGGTGGTGGTGGCTAAGTGACTGGAAGCATTATCTGCTATCCAACCAATAACCTTTTCACACTGCTCTGTGTTCAATAGTGGTGTTTAGTGATGAGTGAGCATGCTCGCCATTGCTCGGTACTCGCTCGAGCATCTCAGTACTTGCCATGCCGCAGAGACACTGAGAAGATGTCAAATGAACTCGGCTCACCTCATGCACGTCACTGACAGCGTGGGAGAATTCTCCTGCGCATGCGGTGCCAGCAAATGACATCACCGCGTGAGCAGGAGAATTCTCCCACACTGTCAGTGACGTGCATGAGGTGAGCCGAGATCATTGGACATGAACTCGGCTCATCTGGATGCCGTCGCAGCGAGACTCTGTGGAGCGCAAGCCTTTGCTAGCTATTAAAATAGGGGGACCCCTCATAATTTTTTTTGGGGTCCCCCATTTTAATAGCCAGTAAAGGGGCTAGGTATTCAGCTGGGGGCTGATATTAGAAGCCTGGGAAGCTCCGTGGGTATTACCCCCTTCCCAGGCTTCAAACATCTGCCCCAGCCATCTGCTTAACCTCCGCTAGAGACTAGAATTACAGGGGACCCCACGCCAATTTTTTTTTTATAAATCTTTATAATTTATAAATTTTATAAATAAATTTTAAAACTAAATGACAAGTACAGTAACCAACACTGACACTGTACTCATTGTACTGACATGTTTCTATGTATCTAATCTATGTGTGATGCTCTATTCTTTCTGCTCTAAATTGTCGAGTACCGATGTTATAACTTTATGCGGCTGCTGAATTGCCAGCTTTTTTAAAGAGACGGGTGCGTGAAAATCGGAGGGCACTAGTGTGTTCCGAGTGCCCTGCTATGTTTTTCATGCACCCTCCTATATACCCTGCCTGGCTGTCTGCCTATATATTCTACCTGCCTGCCTGACATGTTTCATTGAGCACTGTATAACACAGCCAGCTACCGCTGCACAGGGCTGCGATGAGGGGTAGGTGCCCACCTTGGGCTCTACCTCCCTGAGGCTGAATGCCTGCGGCTGAGGGGGACATTATACCTGTGACCTGTGGAGACATCATACTGTGGCTGTGGGGGCATCATACTGTATAGAGGCTGTGGGTGGGGATTATACTGGGGGCTGTGGAGACATACTGTAAAGGGGGCTGTTGTATCCATACTGTATTGGGGGCTGTTGGGGACCTTTTATTGAGGTTTGCGATGACCATAATGTTTTTGGGGCTGTTGGGGACCTTATATTGGGGGCTATGGTGACCATACTGTATAGGGTTTTGTGGGGTACATTATACTGTACATGGGGCTGTGGTGACATCATATTGTATATTGAGGTTGTAGTAGATATCATAATGTGTGGGGTACTGTGGGGGACATTATACTATATCGGTGACTGGCTGGGCCACAATACTGTATGGGGTGCTGTGGTGGACATCATACTATATATGGGGAGCTATGGTGGAGATCATACTATACAATGGGGGGCTTTGGTGGACATAATACTGCATGGGGGTTGTAGTGGACATCATAGTGTATATTGGTGGCTGTTGTGGATATCATACCATATGGGTGGCTGTGGTGACAATCATAATGTGTAGGGAGACAGTGTGAGGAGGGGGTACAGTTTGGAATGGACAACATTGTGGGCAGAATGAGGGCATAGTGTGCAGAGGGGACACAAACCTGATAGGGAGAGGGGGCAGTGTGAAATGGGGGTCACAGTATGGAGAGAGGTTAGCATGGCAGGGAGACAGTATGGAGATTTAGAGAGTGTAAGGGAAAACAGTGGAGAGGAGACAGCAATGCTATAGCTCATAAGGGCAGATGGTGTGGTGATTAGAGCTGATAATGGCAGACAGTGGGGTGACTATAGCTCATAAAGCAGACAGTCTGGAGGCCTTATACCATATAAGGTTTATTTAGGTCAACTTATGGACAGATATTTGTATGCAGAGGTAGTTTTAATAACACACTATTTTTAAGATGTAAATTGCCTCTTCAGAGAAAAAGAGGACTTAAACTCTACAGCGCCACCTATTGGAAGCAGCAATCCTACAAGTCACAATCAACCCTTTAACAAGTCATGCAATATGACTTAGGATAAAAGCGAAATCAGAATCTCAATTTGCAGACACAGTGTTTCGGGCTGTTGGCCCTCATCAGTGGTCTAAGGGGTAACGTTTCTCCTTGTGGAGAGTGAGATACTGACTCTGGCACTGTGTGGGTGTGCTGCAGATGACCAGAGAAGAGGGAAGTCTGCAGATAAGAGCCATGGATGTGAAAAGTCATCATGACATCAGGACAGAATGGAGACGAAAAGAAAGAACAACTCCATTCAGATTAGATGTCACATATAAGAAACCTGGATGTAAATGTTTACTTGCTGCTATTGACTGACAACAACTCCTAGCATCGCCTTACTATTGTTAGTGATATACTGGGAGTTGTGGGTTCATGTCATACAAATGTATATGGAGCTGACTTGACATTACAACTGATTGCTGTACTAAGCTTGGTGATGTAGTCATGTACTGATGGTGGTTCTAGAGATGTATTCATGTATTGATGGTAGTTCTGGTGACTTATACATGTACTTTTTTACTGACGGTGGTGTTCATGATGTATTTATCTATTATGGTTCGTGTGATGCATTCATGTACTGTTGGTGGTTTTGGTGATGTAATAATGGACTGATGGTGGTTCTGGTGTGCATAGTCATGTACTGATGGTGGTTCTGGTGATGTATTCATGTATTGTTAGTGATTGTAATGACCAATTTATTTACTGATGATGGTTCTGGTGCCGTATTTATATATTATCATAGAATCACAGAATGTTAGAGTTGGAAGGGACCGCCAGGGTCATCGCGTCCAACCCCCAGCTGAATGCAGGATTCACTATACCATCTCAGACAGATGTCTGTCCAGCCCCTGTTTGAAGACTTCCATTGAAGGAGAACTCACCACCTCTCGTGGCAACCTGTTCCACTCACCCTCACTGTCTAAAAGTTTTTTCTAATATCTAATCTGTATCTTTCTTTGCGCAAATGAGAATAAAGCTGATCCCTCTACAGAGTGACACCTCTTCAGATATTTGTAGACAGATATTAAGTCTCTGCTTAGTCTTCTCTTTTGGAAGCTAAACATTCCCAAATCCTCAAACCCTTCCTCATAGGACATTGTTTGTAGACCGGTCACCATCCTGGTAGCTCTTCTCTGAACTTGCTCCAGTTTTTCGATGTCTTTTTTAAAATGTGGTGCCCAGAACTGCACACTGTATTCCAAGCATTCCAGATGAGTTCTGACCAAAGAGGAGTGGAGGTGGATTATTATTTCACGTGATTTAGACTCTATGCTTCTGTTAATGCAACCCAGAATTATGTTTGCCTTTTTTGCTGCTGTATCACACTGCTGACTCATGTTCAGTCTGTCATCTATTTGTATACCCAAGTCTTTTTCACATGTGCTGTTGCTTAGCCCTATTCCTTCCATTCTGTATATGCTTTTTTAATTTTTCTTGCCCAGATGTAGGACTTTGCATTTCTCCTTGTTATAAACCATTCTGTTAATTTCTGCCCACAGTTCCAGTTTGTTTAGATCTTTTTGAATCCTCTATCTCTCTTCTCTAGTATTAGCTATCCCTCCTAGCTTTCTGTCATCATCATTTTAATCAGTTTACTCTCAATTCCTTAATCTAAATCATTGATATAGATGTTGAAGAACACAGGGCCCAAGACAGAGCCTTGTGGTACCCCACTTGAGACATTCTTGCAACTGGATGTGCAACCATTTATGACCACTCTCTGGGTCCGATCACTAAGCCAGTTGTGAATCCACCTAACAGTTGCCTTATCCATTCCAGAGTTGGTCATTTTTTTTAATAAGGATGGTATGAGATACTTTGTCAAACGCTTTGCTGAAGTCAAGATTTACTGCTGATCCACATTGATTCTGTCATAGAAGGAAATTAAGTTAGTCTGACATGACTTATTAGTTACAATCCCATGTTGGCTCTGGTTAATCACTTCATTCTCATAAAGGTACTTGCATACCTGTTGTTTAATAATTTGTTCAAAAATCTTTCCTGGCATTATTGATGACTCTGGTATTCTATTTATGTGCCGATGATGATTTTGGTTTTGTATGCATGTACTGATGATGGTTCTGGTGATGTATATCAGTAGTACATGAAAACAGCACAAGATCAACCATTACTACATGAAGACGTCAAAAGAACCACCATCAGTACAGGAATACGAAACCAAAACCACCATCAGTACAGGAATATGTCATCAGAACCACTATTCATACAGGAATATGGCACAAGAAGCACCATCAGTTTTGTTGCAAACTGTATTTGTTGCATAACGGACACAAAAATCATCAACGTATCCCTTTATCTACAATAGGAGTCTGGTTAGCTTCCATTAGGGTATCCACCAAATACTGGACAACTTAATTGAAACTAAATGGCCCCCATTATAGTTAAGCAATATTAGTTTCCATGACTATTCTTGAGTCTGACATTTAAAATATAGGATGTCAGAGATAAATATTGCTATTTGTCCCATGTATTGTGTAAATGGTCCGCAAACAATGAATGATTCTATACCCAACTTTCAAATTGTACTCACTGTTGAGCCCCACCCCTAAAGTAGACCACTTTTTTTTACATTAGCTGGTATTTTTTATTGAAACAATAACAATTCTACATTTCTAGTGGAAGTAGTGGAAGTGGTTGTCAGAGCTTGTTACCTGACACCCATTGGAGAAGGGTGGTGGTACGTTAGCGATCTTATTACATTTAGTCTCTGACCATTCCTTTGTTGCGGTGGTGGGGGAGCAAACGGCTTCATCTGCTTAGGGCACCAAAATACCTTGTTCTGGCTCTGCTGCTGTACACGGGCTCCTGAGACCCCTCCATATACCCGCACCCAACATGTGACAGATGCAGCTGTATGTAAGACATATACATGTATGTCATATGGCAGGAAGGGGTTAAACTGCTCCATCCTTCTTTTCCCTGTCATAAAATTTTAGGGGAGAGTCAGGAAGCCATCATACAAATCCGATAGTTGGCTGATTCCACCAAAATAAGGTGGTTTTAGCAGATTTTACTCTTAACTATTCTAACTGTTGGTGACCCCTCTATACTTCAGCTCGACTGCTACATTTATCTCTTTTTAACATATCAGTTCTACGATAATTAAATCACAAAAAAACTACTGTAGTGCTTAACACTAAAATGAATTCTTTATTAAATAACATATTTTAAAATAATTAACTGCAAAAAAGATTAAAATGTGCCTCCAATCAAACAAGTGGTATCTTTTTAAGAAGAAGCCGCAAATTAAGTTTTCTTTTCTAATATGATTATTCACAGTTACATATTTGCTGTATGTGAATTAGATCTAATTATATCAATATTGTCAGACTGTATTTCCATTTGAATTTTGAATTATTTGATTTCATTATATAGATATATGACTCAGTTAGCTTTCTACACCATTGATTTATATCAGAAGAAAACTTAATTTGAGGGTTCTTCTTAAAAAGATACCGTGTACAAATCCAGATGATTATGTCATTATATTATTAATTAAGTCTTGAATTTCTCTCTGTGTTGACTTCCCCGTTTGATTGGAGGCACCTTTTAATATTTTTTGCAGCTGATTATTTTAAAATATGTTATTTAATAAAGAATTCATTTTAATATTAAGCACTTCAATAGTTTTTCTGTGATTTAATTATCGTAGAACTGGTATGTTATATGTGAATTAGAAGTGTTGCGCTCACTTGGAGAGAGAGATGCAATTTGGGTAATATGATTACTACTTATCTCTTTTTGTTCTCTACTACAAGTTTCTGACTGTATATCAATGTCCTGCTGGATTACATTGACTTCTGACTTCCCCAGTATTGACAACAGCTAGCCTTGTATCTATGATTCTGCTCTATGCTCTGCTCTATGATTTGTGCTCTATATATCATTACAATGACCTCACGATTTGACTATTATAGCTACCATAACTACCAGCAGACCAGCAACTAGATGCTCATTTATGTTTCTCTTTCTGGTTTCAGTATCCAGGGAATATAAAGTAATCTGTCATCAGGTTTTTGCCACCTAATCTGAGGGCAGCATAATGTATAGATAGAGACCCTGATTCCCGTGGTGTCACATACTAGGCTGCTTACTGCAGTTTTGATAAAATCACTGATTTATGAGCAGGAGATTATCACTAGAGGACTAGTAAACCTACTGCTACTTAGTCCTCCATCTTCATGAGCTCTGTATAGCTCAGCCCCCACTACTGATTTAAATCTTTCTGCCTATGCACAGTGTACACAGAAAGCTGACAATCAGTAATATGGGTGGAGTTATACAGAGCTCAGCATTCACAGAACTGTTAGATCTGAAGCAAATAAAAGTGATTTTATCAAAACTACAGCAATAAGCCCAGTAAATGATATATTGCTGGAATCATGGTCTCTTCCCTTATATCATGCTGCTCTCAGGTGGCAAAAACCTTGTGACAGATTCCGTTTAAGTTCTAGACAACCAACATGTACTGCAATCTTGGGACCAACTGATAAGCAAGACCATAAACAAAGGCATCTGAGGAAAAGTTACTATTAGTGATGAGCGAGCACTAAAATGCTTGGGTGCTCAATGCTCGGGCCGAGCAAACTGAAATACTCGGGTGCTCGACCCGAGCAATGAGCCCAATGTAAGTCTATGGGAAAATCGAGCATTTTTCAGATGGCTTCTCCCGGCGGTCTGCAGAGGGCCTAAAAATTACCCAAATCGATGGGAACAGTGCTCAAATGACATGGGAATAGCATGGGGAAGACCCCTGGAAGCATTTCTGACTCCCAGGTCACTACTGTCAACAATGTTGTCCGAGGTATTACGCCACTTTTACAGACTCACAATAAAACATGCCAAAACGAAACCAAAATGGATTTTCCTGCGAAATATGTTAAGGAACATCCTTTCCAGGGTAATGACTTGTATATAAGGCAAAACAAATATACAAAAACAAAAATGCTCCTCCACACCTTGGGCTATATTCACACGTAGCGTTTTTGATGCATTTTTGCACTGTTGCATTGCTTTCAACCAAGACAAATGCATTCACTGGGAAATGTCATTTTAACATTTTACAGCCTTATCTGGCCATGTGGTCTGTGACACATCATCAGACACATGCATACAGTGCTGAAAAGACATGGGAACAGCATGGGGAAGACCCCTGGAAGCATCTCTGACTCCCAGGTCACTGCCTAAAAGTGAGCCCATCATAAGTGATCCTTGGCGCATGCGAAGATGCCTCCTGCCATGCACCTGTCATTGCAGACTTGCAACAATCACCGTCCACGTCCTTGTCCCAGTGCAGCGTTCAGTTGTCCCTACCCCATTCCTTGGAATGCAAGCGCAAGTATGCAGCCAGCCACCCACTCACCCACAAGCTGCAATACTATACTGCCAAATTTTTTGACAGCTGCTTGCACTTGAAATGTGGCCCTTTAGGCTCGTGGAGGCGGAAGCTGTCCACAACCTTATGGCGGCAACCGGGTATCCATACTCGGTCCCCAGCCGCCACTATTTGTCCCGGTGTCGTCTTCGCCTTCCACAAGCATGGGTCCTACAACATTACCTGTGCCCTCCACAGTTTACTTACTGGGAAGGACCGCCTAACCACAAACACGTGGTCAAGTGAATGTGGCAAGGGACGGTACGGAGCCAGTCCACAGCTTGTTGGTGAGTTGTATTTCACCACAGCCATATTCTTTAGCTTGGTGAAAGGACTTGGGAAATTGTATCTACTCCAGCTGTCATTTCTCCCAGGAAGTCCTCTAACTCTGCTTGCACTTGAAATGTGGCTTTTTAGGCTTGTGGTGGCGGAAGCTCTTCACAACCTCATGCCGGCGGCGGCCGGGTATCCATACGCGGTCCCCAGCCACCACTATTTGTCCCGGTGTCGTCTCCGCCTTCCACAAGCACGTGTCCTACGACATTACCCGTGCCCTCCCCAGTTTACTTACTGGGAAGGACCGCCTAACCACAAACACGTGGACAAGTGAATGTGGTCAGGGACAGTATGGAGCCAGTCCACAGCTTGTCAGTCAGTTGTATTTCACCACAGCCATATTTTGTTAGCTTGGTGAAAGAACTAGGGAAACCGTATCTACTCCAGCTGTATTTCTCCCAGGAAGTCCTCTAAAGCTGCTTGCATTTGAAATGTGGCCTTTAAGGCTCGTGGAGGCGGAAGCTGTCCACAACCTTATGAAAGCGGCGGCCGGGTGTCCATACTTGGTCCCCAGCCGCCACTATTTGTCCCGGTGTCATCTCCGCCTTCCACAAGCACGGGTCCTACAACATTATCCGTGCCCCCCCCCAGTGAACTTACTGGGAAGGACCACCTACCCACAAACACAAGGTCAAGTGAATGTGGCAAGGGACGGTACGGAGCCAGTCCACAGCTTGTCGATGCGTTGTATTTCACCACAGCCATATTTTTTAGCTTGGTGAAAGGACTGACTTTTGGGAAACCGTATCTGCTCCAGCTGTCATTTCTCCCAGGATGTCCTCTAAAGCAGCTTGCACTTGAAATGTGGCCTTTTAGGCTCATGGAGGTGGAAGCTTTTCACAACCTCATGCCAGCGGCGACCGGGTGTCTGTGTCACCCCAGGCCTGGATGCCACAAATAATAAAGGCTGTGTCTGAGAGCAGGAGGGAGGTTCCCTGGTTAGGGACAATTAGCATACAGCACCTCCTGTCCCAGGCCAGTAGGGGGAGCTGGCTGCCCCTATAAAAGCTGGAACTGGGGGCAGGGTTAGGGAGAACTGGACGACCTAGCTCAGGAGTGAGACTAGTCCCAGAGAAGGAGGGACAGTTCAGCTGTAGCTGAGGAGGTCGTGAGGCAGTGGAGAAGCCACGAGCCAGGGACGTACAGCGCGGAGAGCCTGTCCTGGCAGATTGAGAACTTCCTACCGGACATTGGGGTCCGAGGCTGTAAAGACTCTAAGTCCAGCAGCAGAGAACCATTCCGCGAGGGATTTCATGTCCTTTGGCCTAAAAAGCCTGGAGGCTCCGCCACAACAGAAGGGACCAGCAAGGCCAAGAGAGGCTAAAGGTAAAAGGAACCCAAGTTGCAAGCCATACAGGCGAGAATACACGGCACGCTCAGAGACGTGGGCTATTTTACCACTAAAGGGGGAACTAGTCAGAAAGAGCATAGAGAGCACGGTAGGCCTACACCCTCACCCTGACCAGAGGGGCTTCCCGAGTGTTCTCAGACATCCAGGCCCCCTTCTAGCCGGTACTGCTGTTGGGTTATTACCACCTGTTACAATAAAGACCCTGAACTGTTTAAGCGGATTCTGCATTCTGACTATCGCAGCTGGAACTATCACCCTCAACATCCACCTACACTGCCCTGGGGCTACACTTCTCCCGTGGGGAGTTATACCATTCCTGTGCTGCTCACCAACATCAGCCCCAGCGGTCTGTCCTGCAGCGGCGGTTATCCCTGACCGCAATCCACGGGTGGCGTAGTCGGACTTTCACATGTCTATATATATAAAGAGACTGCCACCATTTCAGCTTGACACCCTGAGCACGGGACCGGGTTGCCACTACTACCCCCATCAGCACCATGCAACCTAGAGACCCGGTCTTGAGAACTCCACGGCCCAGGGGGCGAGTCAGCTTTTTGGTGTAGTCGGCAGGATTGTGACAAACCCACCACAAACGGGTATTGCGTGCCTGAAAAGACTTTATACTTACCTGAGTGAAGTTTCCCGCCATTCGGGGCCGTTTCCCGCCAAAAGGCACCATCTTCGGGACGCCACGCAGGAAGAAGAGGGGCGTGGACACCAAAAACCGCGAGAGACCTGAAGCCCCGCCCTACGTCCAGACGCTGCGCAAGGTCCTGGAAGGAGATCCAGCGGACGCCGACGTCATCACCCCGCGACGCAAGGTCCTCACCCAGAGCATCGCGAGCGGAGCCGCGGCCTACAGAAGAGGATTGTCAGAAGGTAGGCCACGGTTGACTAGGGGGAAGGAAGATGTCGGAAGGGGAGGGGCCCACTACCACCAGCGTGGCTGCAGCAGCGGTGATGCCGTTTTCCATGCCCTATATCCCCGGAACGGCCTGGCTGCCCAAGTACTCAGGGGAATCCCATACATTAAGTGACTTTAAGGAAAGACTGTACAGTTTATTTAAAGTCTATCCCCTAACAGAAGAACAGAAAATCAGCATACTGACAGGGCAGTTAACGGGTGCGGCCCAGCGGGAGGTAAAATCATGGCCAGCTGAGGAGAAAAGGACTGTAAAGGACATTTTGGCCCGGCTGCGGGGTACCTTTGACACCCGCACCTCAGTTGAAATTAAAATGTGGTTCTACGGATGTAAGCAGCTGACACAGGACAGCATCAGAGACTATGCCCTAAATTTACAGGAAGCCTTGGGAGCAAGCAAACAAGCTGACCCTCGCAGCGTGCAGGATACAGATAAACTATTGACTGACCAGTTCATAGAAGGTCTGCTGTCCAGCGCCCACAGAACTCAGCTGCGCCTCATGGCCCTACAGAACCCCGATTTGACTTTTGCACAGTTTAAAGAGAGGGCCATCCAGGTGCTCCGAGAACCCACACCAGGTGGCGCTGTAGCTTCCCGACATCCTGCCATTACGTACCACCAGTAGGCGGCGCCCTACCCTGCAGACCTTGTGGGGGCTGATGCGCAGGCCCTAAACCCATCCCCGCCTGCAAACCTGCACCATCAGGTCCAAGGACTAACAAAGAGTGTTGCTGCATTGACCAGGACCGTACAGTCGTTACAGATGGACCCGTCAGGACCAATCTGTCCGGAGGATGTCCCGTGGCATCAACAGAGGAGGATCCCGTCATTCAGAGGGAGGCCCACAGACCGCTACGCTGAGGATGGACAGCCGATTTGCCGCCGTTGCGACCAGCCAGGACACATAGCCAGGTACTGTACTTTAAACGGGTCCGACCTGGGGCTGAGGGCCAACCCCCAGGCATAAGGTCACCAGGCCCGTCTAATTGGCTCGATAAGTACGTGGGGGGACGCCCCGTTTTACCCGTAGTGCTGGACGGTATCCCCATGAGTGCACTGCTGGACACCGGGTCTCAAGTGACTACCATCCCCTATGTACTTTTCAAGCAGTACTGGAGTGACACTGATATAACCAGTTATCCAGACGATGACTTGAGCATCATCGCCAGCAATGGTCAACCCGTGCCGCAGGTGGGGTTCAGGGAGATGACCATCAAGATTGGCAAGGTTGAACTGCCGGCACAGGGAGTGATTATTGTGGACATTGACCATCGAGAAAGTCACCCTAAAATAACCTTGGGTACTAACGTGATTGAAAATTGTCTTTCAGAAGTAATTGTAATTTTGCAGCAGGTGGCGATGAATGCGAGGTCCAGCCAACAGAGGGTCCTCCAGAAAGAGATAAGAGCCCTGATGAGACGGCAACAGGTAGAACTGTCTGGTGGTGAGATCGGTTGCGTGAGGATGAGCGACCCGTTCCCCATTGCCATGCCTCCCAAAAGTGAAATGATGATCTGGTGTCGGACTGCAATTGGGTTAAGAGGAAGAGACTACCAAGCCATGGTAGAACCCGTGTACTCAGACAGCAGGCCCACCATTTTGACAGCCCGGGGGGTGGTTGATGTCCGCCATGGAAGGGTGCCCGTCCGGATCTTAAACATTGGGGAAAGGGAAGTACACTTGCCCCGGTACGCTACATTAGCCAAATTGTTTGCTGTCGAACACAATGCTCTCAGTGTCGTGGAACCCTTTCCTTCATCTCCCCCGGTGGAGGATAATGGCTCCCAGAAACACAAGGAGGACTGGTGCCAGAAACTCCATGTGGGTGCTGACTCCACTCCCTTGCACCAAAAACAAGGAGTCTACCGGGTGGTTCTGGAGTACGAGAGAATCTTTAGTAAGCACCCGCTAGACTTCGGCAGAGTGAAAGGGGTAGAACATCACATCCCCACGGGGAGCCACCCACCAATAAAAGAAAGATACAGACCTGTACCCCCCGCGCACTATCAGAATGCAAAGGGCATGCTGAGAGAAATGAAATAAGCCGGGGTCATTAGAGACAGTTGTAGCCCCTGGGCAGCCCCCTTGGTTCTGGTAAAAAAGAAAGACGGTACTATGAGAATGTGCATGGACTATAGACAAGTCAATCGTATCCTCCATAAAGACGCATACCCGTTGCCTATAATAGAGGAGTCTTTGGCCGCACTAAAATCAGCTAATTTCTTCTCTACTTTGGACCTCACTAGCGGGTACTGGCAGGTTCCTGTGGCAGAGGCTGACAAGGAGAAGACCGCCTTCACCACCCCGATGGGATTAAGTGAATTTAACTGTATGCCATTCGGGCTCTGCAACGCACCCGGGACCTTCCAGAGGCTGATGGAATGCTGTCTAGGGCACCGAAACTTTGAGACGGTCCTACTTTACCTGGACGACGTGATTGTATATTCAAAGACCCACGAGGACCATCTGAAACACCTGGCAGAGGTGTTCGAAGCCCTGGCAGGCTTTGGCCTGAAGGTGAAGCCCTCAAAGTGTCACCTGTTGAAACCGAAGGTACAGTACCTAGGACACGTGGTGAGTGCAGAGGGAGTAGCCCCCGACCGCGACAAGGTTACAGTAATCAAGAGCTGGCCAAGCCCCTCTAACATCAAAGAAGTGAGGCAATTCCTCAGGTTGGTAGGCTACTACCGAAGGTTCATCCCCGGGTTCACTAAGATGGCAGCTCCAATGCAGGACCTCCTGATAGGTCAGTCTAAATCCAGAAGTCACAAGCCACCCTTCAAGTGGGACAAGTTGGAAGAAGATTCCTTCCGCCAGCTGAAAATGGCCCTCACGGGGGATGAAATTCTGGCCTACCCTGATTATGGCCTGCCTTTTATCCTCCACACCGATGCCAGTAATGTGGGGCTAGGAGCCGTACTGTCCCAAAATCAACAGGGCAGGGAACGAGTGATAGCGTATGCCAGCCGGAAGCCGAGGCCCACTGAAAGAAACCCGGAGAATTACAGCTCCTTCAAGCTAGAATTCTTGGCAGTGGTGTGGGCCGTCACAGAACGGTTTAAACATTACCTGGCCTCCGCAAAGTTCACTGTGTACACGGACAACAACCCATTGACACACCTGGACAATGCAAGACTAGGTGCCCTAGAACAGCGGTGGATGGCCCTGCTATCAAATTATGACTTCACAATCAAATACCGGGTGGGCAGAACCAACGCCAATGCAGACGCCCTATCAAGAATGCCCCACCTACCCGAAGGAGAAGAAGACTCAGAAGAGCTGGAGGAGGTAGAGCTCCTTGCGTTCCACCGGTATGGGGCCACTCAGTATTCTCACCGGGTAAGAGACAAAGACCTAACCACCGTCATGTTCAACCCCTTACCCCACCACGGCTGGGCTGAAACGCAAGATAGTGACCCTGCAATTCGCCTGGTGAAAGACATGTTAACCCAGGCAGACGCTAGCCCTGGCCCGGACGCTCCAGAGGAAGCCAAGCAGTTATGGAAGGAGAAAAGCAGGCTATTCCTCTACGAAGGTAAGCTGTGCAGAAGGCTTTTCAACCACCGGACGCATGAGCTGACCTGGCAGGTAGTGGTCCCAAGACGAGATGCAGCAATGGTCCTGGAGGCCTACCATGACAGAGCGGGACATTTCGGGTGGAAGAAACTGGAGTTCCTACTGAGAGAGCGGTTCTTCTGGATCGGTATGAGAGGGGCCATAGAGAAGTGGTGCAGGGACTGCGGCCCATGTAACCTCAGAAGGAAGGACCGTACCAGCCAAAAGACACCCTTGAGGCCCATCGTCACCAGGCAGCCTCTTGAGCTGGTAGCTCTGGACCATGTGAAATTGTCTCCAAGCCGGCCGGGCTACGTCTATGCCCTGACAATAGTGGATCACTATTCCCGGTTCCTGGTGGTGGTTCCTGTTAAAGACTTGACAGCCCAAACAGCGGCCAGAGCCTTCCAGCAGCACTTCTGCCGCTCACACGGGTATCCGAACAGGTACTAACAGACCAAGGTCCAGCGTTCGAGGCTGAAGTCTTCCAGGAGTTCTGCAACCTCTACGGCTGTAAGAAGATTCGGACAACGCCTTACCACCCGCAAACCAACGGGCTGTGTGAGAAAATGAATAATATCGTCATTGATCTCCTCAAGACGTTGCCCCTGGAAGAACACAGCCTGTGGCCGGAGAAGCTGCCAGACCTGATAGACTTATACAACCATATCCCGGTGAATGCTACAAATTGCACCCCGGCTTACCTGATGCGAGCAAGACCAGGTAAGCTGCCGGTAGACCTGGAGATGGGAGTCCTGACACCTGAGGACACCTACCCAGACACGGACTGGGATACGGAACGGCGGCTACAGTACAAGAAGGTACAGGAGAGTGTGGAGAGGAGTCTGGCTCAAGTGAGAGAAAAACAAGAGAGGCTCTTTAACCAACAGGCCCCTGCTGGTCCCCTGGAACCTGGCGAGCAGGTCCTGAAGCGGAAGAGAAGGCTTCACAAGCTAGATGACCAGTGGGAAAGAGACCCGTACACAGTACTGCAGTCCAACCACAACAACCCGAAGGTATGCGTAATTACCAAGGATGGAGGAGAAACCACTAGCACCGTCTCCAGAGACCACCTAAAAAGGTGCCCGAGCAACTACAGAGTGCAGGAGAAGATCAAGATGACCTTGAACCCGCAGAGGACAAGGAAGATATGATCAGCACAGTTCTTGGAGAGTTTCCCTGGTCCTGGACTCGGATAAACGACGCAATAGTGGTACCCGTCCTACACTTCCTTCAACCAACCCAGCAGGAACCTACAGGAGAGCAGGAAGAATCAGAGGAACAAGCAGCCCCGGAGGCAGAAGAACCCATGCCAGCAGCCCAGGAAAGTCAACCCTCTGCTGACAGTGAGCCTGCCATGCCTGCGGTAAGCCAAAGGACCCGCAGACAGCTGCCTGCACTGCCTGTAAACCCAGCTAGTAGCTGTACCCTGAATGCTAGTGGGGAAAGCCAGGTTAGACCACCACCAGACAGTGGGTTACGTAGGTCAACCCAGAGCACTAGGGGGCAGATTCCCGCTCGCTGGAAAATATAGGGTGTGTAAAGAACTGTAAATAACCCTTATAAATAGTTGTCAAATGTTCAAACAGTTAATTGCATGACCAGTAATTATGTTTTTTCAGTTTCTTTCGGTTGACTATATGGACTAACAGGTTATGAACTTTGAGTAACCGGGACTTTCTTGTAAAATATGTTCAGAGCTTAACCAAAGGAATGAATAAAGACTGTCAAGGACTTGGGGCAAGGACAGACCCCCACCTGGTTAAGGCTCCCCTTGTGTCGGTGATATGGACACCCGGTCACAGACCACACTGTGACCCTAAGAACTCAATATGTGATGTTGTTTGCTATTTCCTTCCCTGTAGTGTTTTCATGGTCATGCATAAATACCCTGTTTGTTTTTGGCCAAAAAGGCTTAGTCCCGGAGTACTAAACTTTTACTAGGGGGGAATGTGTCACCCCAGGCCTGGATGCCACAAATATTAAAGACTGTGTCTGAGAGCAGGAGGGAGGTTCCCTGGTTAGGGACAATTAGCATACAGCACCTCCTGTCCCAGGCCAGTAGGGGGAGCTGGCTGCCCCTATAAAAGCTGGAACTGGGGGCAGGGTTTACGGAGAACTGGATGACCTAGCTCAGGAGTGAGACTAGTCCCAGAGAAGGAGGGACAGTTCAGCTGTAGCTGAGGAGGTTGTGAGGCAGTGGAGAAGCCACGAGCCAGGGACATACGGCGCAGAGAGCCTGTCCTGGCAGATAGAGAACTTCCTACCGGACATTGGGGTCCGAGGCTGTAAAGACTCTAAGTCCAGCAGCAGAGAACCAATCTGCGAGGGATTTCATGTCCTTTGGCCTAAAAAGCCCGGAGGCTCCGCCACAACAGAAGGGACCAGCAAGGCCAAGAGAGGTTAAAGGTAAAAAGAACCCAAGTTGCAAGCCATACGGGCGAGAATACACGGCACGCTCAGGGACGTGGGCTATTTTACCACTAAAGGGGGAACTAGTCAGAAAGAGCATAGAGAGCACGGTAGGCCTACACCCTCACCCTGACCAGAGGGGCTTCCCCAGTGTTCTCAGACATCCAGGCCCCCTTCTAGCCGGTACTGCTGTTTAGTCATTACCACCTGTTACAATAAAGACCCTGAACTGTTTAAGCGGATTCTGCATTCTGACTATTGCGGCCGGAACTATCACCCCCAACATCCACCTACACTGCCCTGGGGCTACACTTCTCCCGTGGGGAGTTATACCATTCCTGTGCTGCTCACCAACATCAGCCCCAGCGGTCTGTCCTGCAGCGGCGGTTATCCCTGACCGCAATCCACGGGTGGCGTAGTCGGACTTTCACATGTCTATATATATAAAGAGACTGCCACAATTTCAGCTTGACACCCTGAGCACGGGACCGGGTTGCCACTACTACCCTGTAATGCAGAGCCTTGCTTGGCATTACTGTATGGAAGGGTGTGTTTTGACCGACCATGAACCTCCCCCTCAGCTGACTGGTCACATGACTGTGACATCACACAGGTCCTGCTGCACACCGAAGGTCTGAACACTTGACTGTGACATCAGCTCAGGTCCTGTGTGTATGTGTGTGTGTATTGGAGGATATAAAAACCTGGTAATTTGAGACAGGTGAGAGGCGTGAGGCCTGTTCCCGTGTGTGTGGGACAACGTTTGTGTGAGGCCTAGTGAGGCCTAGTGAGGCCTAGTGAGGCCGAGTGAGGCCGAGTGAAGCCTGGCAGCCTGAAAGGCCGAGCCTGGATCCTGTGTGTGGATGCTAGTGGCCTTGCAGGGAAAGCCGGCTTGGTGAAGAGTCCTGAAAGGCGCAGGCTGGATGTTGTGTGCGTGAAGCATACCAGTAGCCTTAGAGGGAGTGATGGCTAGAGACCGCCATCTGGGAAGCTGCAAAGCCACAGTGGTGGCAAACCAAATGGACTGAAGCAGCTAAACCCGGCAAAGGTAAAACACTTCGTTATATGGACATTTATATGGACATGGCTATTGTATTACCTTGCTGAAGGCTGTACCTGGAGCCAAGTGGGCCTGTCTGCCACTTGAGAAGCTCCCTGATGTTATGTGTGTAAACCTGCCAGTGATATACTAAGGTGGACATTATATGTGTGAACTGCGGTTTATGATAATATAATAAACTGCTGAATTGAGAAAATACCGGAAAGACATTGCATGTATGCTTTAATTGACCCGGTGCAGCGAGTATCCCCCAGTATGATGACTAGCGCTGCCTTACATACCCCCATCAGCACCGCGCAACCTAGAGACCCGGTCTTGAGTACCTCACGGCCCAGGGGGGAGTCATGTCCATACTCGGTCCTCAGTCGCCTCTATTTCTCCCGGTATCGTCTCCGCCTTCCACAAGCAAGGGTCCCTGAACATTACTGTTGGTACTTTTCTGTGGGAATCTGCGTGCCTCCTACCAGCCTGTAAAATTTCCAGTGAACTATGGTGCGACGTCATGGTATTGGCACTGCCCCGAGTACCAGTAGCGAAGCCATCCCCAATTTCTTTCTCAGGAATTCTATTTGGTAGACTGAGTGGCTGCCCAAATACTGCCATTTTTGGCCTCCATTCCAATTTTTTTTCACTGTGTCAATGAAGTTTTTGACACTGGTTTGCTGTTCAAACTAGTTACCTAAAGGTCAGGTATTTAAAACTCTGTTTTCTCCGTCACACGGATCACATATACGTTGTCAGAGAATACTGCCACTTCTGGCATCCATTAAAAATTTCTTTCAGTGTGTCAGTGAAGCAATTCACACCAGTTTGCTGTTCAAACTAGTTACCTACAGGTCAGGTATTTAAAACTCTGTTTTCTCCTTCACACGGATCACATACAAGTTCGCTCCAAACTCAGTCATTTGTAGTGAGCGTGGAAGATACAGTCCTCCATTTAAAATCGGCAAGGCACGTGGCAAGGGACAGGGAACTGGACGTGATTGTGATGGTGCATGCAGACGCCAAGGACAAGGCCGTGGGCAAGCTGAAATTGTGCCACAACAAACACCCATATCTTCTCGCCTGACCTTCCTGTCCCAATTCCTAGGGGACCGCAGCACACCACTATTGAACCCAGAGCAGTGTCAAAAGGTTGTTGGTTAGATAGCGGATAATGCTTCCAGTCACTTAGCCACCACCACCACCCTGTCTTCCACACGGTCAAGTCTCAGTAGCCGTGAGTCTGGACCGGATATACCTCACCCTGATCCTCCTTCCTCCCACCATGCCGAGTGCCCGGAGACAACTGATCCCACACTTGGACACTCTGAAGAGCTGTTCACTTTTCAATTTATAGATTCGGGCCTCTCGCCCGGTCTATATGAAGCTGGGCAAGACAAGATTGCATGTAGCGATGCCCAAATATTTGAGCAGCCACGGTCACAAGAAGGCGACGGTGGGAAAGTGTCACAAGAGGTGGACGATGATGAGACACAATTGCCAGAAAGTCAGGAGGAGGACCAGGGTGCGGAAGTGGAAGACGAGGTGGTGGATGATATAGTAACTGACCCAACCTGGCAGGAGGACATGCAGAGCGAGGACAGAAGCACACAGGGGGAGGGAGACAGAGCACCCCAACAGGCAGGAAGAAGCAGTGTGGTGGCCACAGACAGAAGGCAGGCAACCATTCCCCGTAACACCAACACGAAGGAAGTTGCCAGTACAACTGTTAGGTCTTCCCGAGTCTGGTTGTTTTTTAAAGACTCTGCCGATAACCCCAAAAAGGCCATTGGCACCACCTGCCAGGCCAGCATCAGCATGAGTGGTAAAACGACCAGCCTGACCACCACCAGCATCATCAGGCACATGGCAGCAAAGCACCCAGCTTTGTGGGCCGAACCCCAGGGTCCAGCAACAGTGTCTGTGGGTGGCACTATTGCATCTTCCTCTGTTGTGCATGCAAGCCAATCCCCTGTCCATGGTGCATGCGAAGATGCCTCCTGCCCTGCACCTGTCGTTGCACACTCTCAAGTAGCAGCATCAGGAAGCATGTCCTTGTCCCAGCACAGCGTTCAGTGGTCCATATCCCAGTCCTTAGAACGCAAGCGCAAATATGCAGCCAATGCCCCACAGGGCACACTACTGAATTCTCACATTTCACGACTGCTTGCGCTCGAAATGTTGCCTTTTAGGCTCGTGGCGACTGAAGCATTCTGCAACCTGATGGCGGCGGCAGTCCCTATGTACTCGGTCCCCAGCCGCCACTATTTCTCCCAGTGTGCCGTCCCCGCATTACACAAGCACGTGTCCCACAACATTAGCCATGCCCTCAACAACGCAGTTACCGGGAAAGTTCACCTAACCATGGACACATGGACAAGTGCTTGTGGGCAGGGACAGTACATCTCGCTGACTGCACACTGGGTTAACATAGTGGAAGCCGGGACCCAGTCGGACCTTGGGACGGAACACATCCTCCTTACGCCAAGGATTGCGGGCTCTAGGTCAATCAGGGTTGCCCCCACAGTCTACAGCTCCTGCACCTCATCCTCCTCAGCCACCCCCTCCTTTTCAGCCTCCATCTCCGAAATAACCACATCAGTCACAAGCTGGAAGCACTGCTGCACTGCCTCGGCCAAGCGGCAATAGGCTGTGCTGAAGCTAATATGCTTAGGTGACAAACCGCACAATGCTGAAGAGTTGCGGACAGCTCTGAAAGAGCAGGCAGATCTGTGGCTCACACCACTGAACCTACAGCCAGGCATGGTCGTGTGTGACAATGGCTGGAACTTGGTGGCGGCTCTGAGGCGAGGCGAGCTCACATCTACCATGCCTGGCCCATGTGCTTAACCTTGTGGTTCAGCGGTTTCTCAAATCCTACCCGGGGCTGCCAGATCTGCTTGTTAAAGTACGCTGCCTGTGTGCCCATTTTAGAAAGTCAGCTACAGCTTCCGCCGCCCTTGCCGTGTTTCAGCAGCGTTTGCAGCTTCCAGCTCACAGAATGGTGTGTGATGTCCCCACGTGTTGGAACTCTACAATGCAGATGTTGGGAATGATTTGTGAGCAGAAGAGGGCAGGTGTTGAGTACCAGCATCAAGAAGGCTGTCGGTATTCAATTCAGGCTCCACACATAAGACCTCAGGAGTGGACATGGATGTCAGACGTATGAACCATCCTCCAAAAGGACTCCACCAAGATGGTGAGCGGCGATGATGCCATAATTAGCGTCACCATCCCGCTTCTCCGTCTTCTGAAACGCTCTCTGCTCACAATCAAAGAGGATGCATTGCAGGCGGAGCACAATGAGATGGAGCAAGGAACCATACAGGGTGATTACACACAGCCCAGCCTCAACTCATCCCAACGTGGATTGGGTGACAATGAGGAAGAGGAGGAGGAGGAAGGACAGGAGCTAGTTTCATGCGCTATAGATGGTACAACCTGCACAGCTGTCATACCGTCTGTTCAGCGTGGATGGCCAAGGGACAGAGAGAAGGAGGAGGAGAGCATGGTCAGTCATCCTCTTGGTGAGGACACGGATGACTTGCCTGTTAGTAGTCTGGCACGCATGGCTGAGTTTATGTTACGCTGCCTTTCCCATGACCCTCGCGTTCTCAAAATTTTGGGTGACAGTCATTACTGGTTAGTGACACTTCTAGACCCACGCTACAAGGAGAACTTTATATCTCTTATTCCTGAGGCGGACAGGTCTACAAAAATGGGGCTGTACCAGAAGGCCCTTGTTGCGGTACTAGTAAAAAAAATTCCCATCTGAAAACGCTGGCAGCAGAGGGCAAACTTCATTGGACAACCAAGGAGTACAGGCGAGAGAGACACAACTTCAATCCAGCAGAGGCAGGGGAACATTGTGAAAGTTCTGGGAGAGTTTTCTTAGCCCCTCCCATCGCACAGGCCTTGAGGCACGGGGTACTCTCACAAGGAGTGCAAAGTTTGGGAAGATTGCCGACCGTACCAACGTCCTCCGTGATTCCTCTGTGCCTTATAATTATTGGGTATCCAAGCTGGATACGTGGAATGAACTGGCTCTCTATGCCTTGGAGGTCCTGGCCTGCCCTGCCGCCAGCGTTTTATCAGAGCGGATTTTTAGTGCGCTGGTGGAATTATAACTGATAAGTGCATCCGCCTGTCAACTGAAAATGCTGACAGGCTGACTCTTATAAAAATGAACAAGGGCTGGATTGGGCCAGACTTCTCAACACCACCGAATGATAGCAGCGTAACATAAACTCAAATCCAGTGTCTTTTCTTGGGAGGTGTATTCCCATGCACCTTTTCACACCCAGACATGGGTATACGCTTCCTGATTTTGGCTATTTGTTCTTGTCCTCCTCCTCCTTCTCCTCATCCTCCACCACCATATCACCAGGGTGACCGTGGTCCGTGATGCAACACTCACATAATTTTTTTAAAGGGTGTTTATGATGCTCGAAAAAAAACTTTTTTATACCGTATGTTCATGTATACCCCCCAGGGGTAAATGTTTGTCAGCCCATACACTTAGTGCATGGGCATTACAAGTATAGGAGGCCCGCTCCTTTCTAATGGGAACATTTTTTTATGAGGCCCTCCTCCACGTCTCTTCCAAGGTGCATTGGAGCGCCTCCAAATTTTTGGCAATCCTTGCATTCACTGCATAGGCCAACACTATGGGAGACCCACGAGGGCGAAATGTACCTGGGGGCGAACTGATGGGGGCGAACTGCTGGGGGCAAATTGCTGGTGGCGAACTGCTGAGGGCGAAACTTCCTATAACCCTCCATACCGTCCCTGGCCACATTCACCTGTCCACGTGTTTCTGGTTAAGCGGTCCTTCCCAGTAAGTGCACTGGGGAGGGCACGGGTAATGTTGTGGGACACATGCTTGTGGACGGCGGAGACGACACCGGGACAAATAGTGGCGGCAGAGGACCGAGTATGGATACCCGGTCGCCGCAGTCATAAGATTATGGACAGCTTCTGCCTCCACCAGCCTAAAAGGCCACATTTCAAGTGCAAGCAGCTGTCAAAAATTTGGCAGTATAGTATTGCAGCCTGTGGGTTGGTGGGTGGCTGGCTGCATTTTGCACTTGCATTCCAAGGAATAGGGTAGGGACAACTGAACGCTGCAATGGGACAAGGACGTGGACTGTGATTGTTGCAAGTCTGCAACGACAGGTGCATGGTGGGAGGCATCTTCGCATGCGCCAAGGATCACTTATGATGGGCACACTTTTAGGCAGTGACCTGGGAGTCAGAGATGCTTCTAGAGGTCTTCCCAATGCTGTTCCCATGTCTTTTCAGCACTGTATACATGTGTCTGATGATGTGTCACACACCACCTGGCCAGATAAGGTTGTAAAATGTTAAAATGACATTTCCTGGTGAATGCATTTGTCTTGGTTGAAAGCAATGCAAAAGTGCAAAAACGCATCAAAAACACGTGTGAACATAGCCCAAGGTGTGGAGGAGTATTTTTGTTTTTGGTTATTTATTTTGCCTTATATACAAGTCATTACCCTGGAAAGGATGTTCCTTAACATATTTCCCAGGAAAATCAATTTTGGTTTCGTTTTTGTATGTTTTATTGTGAGTCCGTAAAAGTGGCGTAATACTCTGACAATGTTGTTGACAGCAGTGACCTGGGAGTCAGAAATGCTTCCAGAGGTCTTCCCCATGCTGTTCCCATGTCATTTGAGCACTGTTCCCATCGATTTGGGCAATTTTTAGGCCCTCTGCAGACCCCCGGGGGGAGCCGCCTGAAAAATGCTCGAGTTTCCCATAGACTTACATTGGGCTCGTTGCTCGGGTCGAGCTCCCGAGTATTCCAATGTGCTCGACCCGAGCAACGAGCCCCCTAGCATTTTAGTGCTCGCTCATCACTAATTGTGAGCAGAGAGCGTTTCAGAAGACAGAGAAGCGAGATGGTGACGCTAATTATGGTGTCATCACAGCTCACCATCTTGGTGGATTCCTCAAAGTTTTGGTGGATGGTACATATGTCTGACATCCATGTCCACTCCTGAGGTCTTATGTGTGGAGTCTGAACTGAATACCGACGGCCTTCTTGATGCTGGTACTCAATAACTGCCCTCTTCTGCTCACAAATCATTCCCAACATCTGCAGTGTAGAGTTCCATAGCGTGGGGACATCACACACCAGTCTGCAAGCTGGAAGCTGCAAACGCTGCTGAAACACGGCAAGGGGGGAGGAAGCTGTAGGTGACTTTCTAAAATGGGCACACAGGCTGCATACTTTAACAAGCAGATCCGGCAGCTCTGGGTAGGATTTGAGAGAACCGCTGAACCACGAGGTTAAGCACATGGGCTCAAGTGTGTGAGCCCGCCTCGCCTCAGAGCCGCCACCAGGTTCCGGCCATTGTCACACATGACCATGCCTGGCTGTTGGTTCAGTGGTGTGAGCCACAGATCTGCTTGCTCTTTCAGAGCTGTCCACAACTCTTCAGCATTATGCGGTTTGTCACCTAAGCATATTAGCTTCAGCACAGCCTGTTGCCGCTTGGCCAAGGCAGTGCTGCAGTGCTTCCAGCTTGTGACTGATGTGGTCATTTCGGAGATGGAGGCTGAAGAGGAGGGGGAGGCTGAGGAGGATGAGGTGCAGGAGCTGTAGACTGTGGGTGCAACCCTGATTGACCTAGGGCCTGCAGTCCTTGGCGTCGGGAGGATGTGTCCCAAGGTTCGACTGGTTCCCGGCTTCCACTATGTTAACCCAGTGTGCTGTCAGCGAGATGTACCATCCCTGCCCACAAGCACAAGCACTTGTCCACGTGCCCGTGGTTAGGTGGACTTTCCGGTAACTGCGTTGTTGAGGGCACGGCTAATGTTTTGGGACATGTGCTTGTGTAATGCGGGGACGGCACACCAGGAGAAATAGTGGCAGCTGGGGACCGAGCACCGAGGGATGGCTGCCGCCATCAGGTTGCAGAATGCTTCCATCTCCACGAGCCTAAAAGGCAACATTTTGAGAGCAAGCAGTCGCGAAATGTGGGAATTTAGTAGTGTGGCCTGTGGGGCGTTGGCTGCGTATTTGCGCTTGGGTTCCAAGGACTGGGGTATGGACAACTGCGCTGAGACAAGGACGTGGACGTGCTTCCTGATGCTGCTACTTGACAGTGCGCAACGACAGGTGCAGGGCAGGAGGCATCTTTGCATGCACCATGGACAGGGGATTGGCTTGCATGCACAACAGGGGAAGAAGCAGTTGTGCCACCCACAGACACTGTTCCTGGACTCTGGGATTCGGCCCACAAAGTCGGGTGCTTTGCTGCCATGTGCCTGATCATGCTGGTGGTGGTCAGGCTGGTCGTTTTGCCACCCCTGCTGATGCTGGCCTGGCAGGTGGTGCAAATGGCCTTTTTGGGGTTATCGGCAGAGTCTTTAAAAAACAACCAGACTCGGGAAGACCTAACAGTTGTACTGGCAACTTCCTTCGTGTTGGGGTTACGGGGAATGGTTGCCTGCCTTCTGTCTGCGGCCACCACATTGCTTCTTCCTGCCTGTTGGGGTGCTCTGCCTCCCTCCCCCTGTGTGCTTCTGTCCTCGCTCTGCATGTCCTCCTGCCAGTTTGGGTCAGTTACTAGATCATCCACCACCTCTTCTTCCATTTCCGCACCCTGGTCCTCTTCCTGACTTTCTGGCAATTGTGTCTCATCATCGTCCACCTCTTGTGTCACTTTCCCACCGTCACCTTCATGTGACCGTGGTTGCTCAAACATTTGGGCATCACTACATGCAATCTTGTCTTGCCCCGCTTCAAGTGGACCGGGCGAGAGGCCGAATCTATAAATGGAAAAGTGAACAGCTCTTCAGAGTGTCCAAGTGTGGGATCAGTTGTCTCTGGGCACTCAGCATGGTGGGAGGAAGGAGGTTCAGGGTGAGGAATATGTGGACCAGACTCACGGCTACTGAGACTTGACCGTGTGGAAGACAGGGTGGTGGTGGTGGCTAAGTGACTGGAAGCATTATCTGCTATCCAACCAATAACCTTTTCACACTGCTCTGAGTTCAATAGTGGTGCTCTGCGGTCCCCTATTAATTGGGACAGGAAGTTCGAGCGAGAAGATGTGGGTGTTTGTTGTGGCACAATTTCAGCTTGGCCACGGCCTCGGCCTCTGCATTCACGATCACCATCACGTCCAGTTCCCTGTCCCTTGCCACGTGCCTTGCCCATTTTAAATGGAGAACAATAGCTTCCACGCTCACTACAAATGACTGAATTTGGAGCGAACTTGTATGTGATCCGTGTGACGGACAAACCACAGTTTTAAATAGCTGGCCTGTAGGTAACTATTTTCAACAGCAAACTGGTGTCAAAAACTTCGCTGACACACTGAAACAAATTTTTAATGGAGGCCAGAAATGGCAGTATTTTCTGAAAATGTATATGTGATCCGTGTGATGGAGAAAACACAGTTTTAAATAGCTGGCCTGTAGGTAACTATTTTGAACAGCAAACTGGTGTCAATAGCTTCACTGACACACTGAAACAAAATTTCAATGGAGGCCAGAAATGGCAATATTTTCAGCGCAATTATATGTGATCTGTGTGACGGAGAAAACACAGTTTTAGATAGCTGGCCTGTAGGTAACTATTTTGAACAGCAAACTGGTGTCAATAGCTTCGCTGACACACTGAAATTTTTTTTAATGGAGGCCAGAAATGGCAGTATTTTCTGAAAACGTATATGTGATTCGTGCGACGGAGAAAACACAATTTTAAATAGCTGGCCTGTAGGTAACTATTTTGAACAGCAAACTGGTGTCAATAGCTTCACTGACACACTGAAACAAATTTTTAATGGAGGCCAGAAATGGCAGTATTTTCTGAAAACGTATATTTGATCCGTGTGACGGAGAAAACACAGTTTTAGATAACTGGCCTGTAGGTAACTATTTTGAACAGCAAACTGGTGTCAATAGCTTCGCTGACACACTGAAACAAAATTTCAATGGAGGCCAGAAATGGCAATATTTTCAGCGCAATTATATGTGATCCGTGTGACTGACAAACCACAGTTTTAAATAGCTGGATTTTTAGCACTGTAATATGGAAAGGTCCTGGCTGTATTCTGCAGTCCTAATAAGCAAATGGCGCAGAAAAACGGTGTTCTCTGGATTGCTTTTTAAGCAGATAATGAGGATTAAGATCCAAAAAAAAATTATTTCTGGCCCCTGAGACCTGGGCCTATATCTAGAAATATCTAACAGCAGCAGCAGCAGACAAAACTGGAATGGAGCCTCTTGTGCTATATGCACTGCAGTCTGCTATATACACCGCCTGCCTATATACACTGCCTGCCTGATATCTCGGTAGATGGATTAGTCCTCAGAAGGACTGTTTGTTGAGATGGATATGTGTAATATACTTCTGTTCTACCTACACTACCTAATAAACAAGCGAATCTCTCCCTAGCTCAGTAGCACCTCTCCCTACACTGTCTAATTCCGGAGTGACTGTGACGAGCATGGCGGCGCCAGGTCTCATATAGACCTGATGACGCTGTGCGGCCAGCCAATCACTGTAATGCCACAACCAACATGGCTGCGGCATTACAGTGAGTGGCAGGCAATCCCTGCATGTTTATTGGCTCTGTAAAGAGCTGCAAACATGCAGGGAGGGGACCCGAGCTCCCGCCGAGCTACCCCGGAAATACTTGGCGAGCGCCGAGCATCTCGAACAGTGAGATGCTCGGGCAAGCACCGAGCAGTAGTGAGCATGTTCGCTCATCACTAGTTACTATAAGTGAAACATGTAGTCCTATATAGTTCTTTCTCTGGACGTTATATTACATTGCATTATGGCCAAATGAGCTCTTTAATAAAAACCAAAGTCCTGCTACTTACCATGATTTCTGGAAAACAGCAGTGCTGTATTTCTCATTACTAAATTACAGAGGGAATTGTTACAATCGACTTGATAAAGTTTGTTATTTTTTGCTAATTTTACTTCTTCACTCTAGAAGTCAGAGACCATGATGTATGAATGTTATCAGCTCATGAATCCACGGCTTTGTAAAATGGATTTACAACCTGCACTCCCATTTATACCTCCTTTATCAAACACCATACGCACATAATGCGTGTGTACGTGTATCTCAAACAACACACGAGGGACACAGCCAGAAAACAAAACCGCCATTCATTGTCCTGTTCCAAAGCTTTTCTTTGAGGGATTGTTATCATTCAGAAGCAGAGTTCTCTAAAAGCCATCAACTATATACCGGGAATAATGGTCTTCTTTATCTAGGATACAACAGCACTGAATACACCAAAATAATGCTAAAGTCACATTTACATATTGGGGCAGAAGATGGAAAACAAGACGTGATGTTACATCCAGGTGATAGTAATCCTATTTCTATGACATTCTGTTATTAATGAAATGACATATTTCTCACTGGGATTTTTATTGAAGAATTTAGAGATTTGTGTACTCGTCACACAAACAAGTCTGTCACCTAAAACAGCAAATTGAATATGTACCTGTTTCCATTTGAGACTTACAATTAGCAATAGGGTTTATGAACATGGCAGTATTGGGGCATATTCACATGTAATACATTTGTTGCAGAAATTTCTGTGGCTGTCTATTTAAAGGGAATTTGTCAGCAGGATTTCACCCCCAACATATTTGTATGTGCGTATGTAGCTCTTTCAAAGACAAATCCACCAATTTATATGGCCAGTTCATTCCTTCATTACTGAGAAATAGCATTTGAATTGATGGCAAATGAGGATGAAGAGCTATTGTAGATCTGAAGCCTCTGTCACTCCAGCTCTATTTCCCTCTCAGTGACGCCTCCTCCTGCTTGACTGACTGTCTCTATGCTGTGTGATTTCAAGAAAAGGAGTCACAGTCATTCAGGAGGAGGAGACGGCATTGAGTGGGGAATAGAGCTGGAGTGACAGAGGCTTCAGATCTACAAATACCTCTTTAGACTCTTCATTTACATATCAATTCAAATACTGATTTCTCAGTAAACAGCAAGGGACTGGCCATATAAAGGTATTGCTGGACTTGTCTTTGAAAGAGCTACATGGAGGCTTTACACAAAGGCTCTGTTCACACCTGAGTTTTTGAGTACCTTTTCGCCATTCCTTTCTATGAACAGACTAAAGGAGTTCATGTGGAAAACAGATGCGTTAAAGAGCTGATTCAAACTGAAGAAGCGCCTTATCGACTATAAAGAGGTCTGCCTGGTTTGCATTTTATGTCCATTTCTTGAGTGGAACAAACAGTTCGACATGATGCAATTTTTATGCCTTTCAAAAAACGGACACAAAACAAAAACCAGATGGCTTTCTGCTGTCTGTATATCCACCAAATTAAGTGATTAAGTGGCTATCTATTTTATGGTTGGAAACTTCACTCATCTAATTTTAGATACTGAGCCCCACAAGTTGATCATAATGAGCTTACTGCTGCTACTATTCCAATTGGAGTTGATGGTGTCTTGAAGGTAGCACTGTTTCCTGTATGTACAGTAATCAGATGGAGCCCGTTTAGTCAGTGGTGCCCTTCTGCTTCATTTTGCATCTGTCCTGTTGCTGATAAGTTTCCACATAAATTCCATTTCTCTGTCCATAGAATTAAATAGCGAAAAGGGACTAAAAAATGCAGGTGTGAACAAAGCCTTTGTGGCACTGCACAGACTTCTTTGACAGCCTGTCACATAGGCTCTATTGGACTTCCACTGAATAGACAGTCAAAGAAATTTCTGCAAGAAAAGTCTAGGCTAGGGTCAGACTACAAACCGATTAGGCCCATACTTGGGAGTTAAAAAAAAAACAGACCCTTGCAGGCTAGGTGCACAGACGCAATATGACTATACCCCAATACAGCCGCATATGTAAGCCCTAGTGTTGACTGTCAGTCTCAAATAGAACCTGTTTCATTTTAAATGCTGCTTTAGTTGACAGCCTTGTTTGGCTGGTGACAACACAGGTGTGTACAGAGCCTAAGGTTTCACATTTTCCATTTTTTTTTTTTAGTCATAAAAATTAGTTTGATGGCGAAAAAGAGTCCAAATCAGTTAATTACTCACGTTTGGATTTTTCCATACCTCCATTAGGCTTTAAAAAGGAATATGACCTATCAGATCTCTTGATATTTCTAATTGAGAAAATACCTGTATTCCCCATGAATTAACAATTCTGGAACATGTTTTTTTTAGAACTCCATGCTGTGTTATTCCTCTTAGGGCTTGTGCAGACGACCATAGTTTTGGTCAGAGTACGATCCAACAAAACATCGGATGGCACTCGGACCAATGTTATTCAATGAGGCAGCTGACATGTCCGATTTTTTCCTCGGACCAAATGGTCCAACAAAAAAAAAATGGCAGCATGCATGATTTGCCTCTGAAAATTGGATGGTACTAACCCATGTATGTCTATAGGTCCGTGGAAAACATTGCACCACACTCAGATGACATCTAAGTGTGGTCCAATTTTCACGGACAGACTGAATGGAGAAGATGGAAAAATATATTTTTTCTCTCCACCTAGGAGAAAATTGTATCACACTGTGATCAAACTCTGATCAGAGTCTGATGAGAGTGTGATAGCATAATTGGACAGATTTTCTCAGATGGAGAACATAGAGTCGTCTGCACCTGCCTTTAGAAGTGAAAAAATAAATTGACAACTGGGTCTTACCATTTACCTTGTGTTCCTATACAGCTTGATACAGTCAGAACCACAAGATGCAATGTAATTACTGAAATGGAAGATGTTAATTTTTGATAACTGTGTTCTCTACCTCAATCCCAGTACAGGAGATCTATTCTCATATATGGAAATCTCTGAACAATGAGCGGAAATATCTTCAAAATCAGGACATAGACAACTGACTGATGAAGAGGGCAGCCACACAACTGGCAGTTCCTGGAGGTAAAGAATTGTATCCATCTAATGGCAATCTTTGAATTAAAAATACTGCTGCCCTTTATCTCTCCACCTCCAGTTTGGTGACCTTGTGTTCCACATTTCTGTCTGCATTATCTTGTACCTTGGTCTTTCTATTGGACACTGCAGTTCTAGTCTAACAGACACAGACAAATTACATGAGCTCAGGTGGGATATGATTTAGGAAATATGGTCGTAATCAACAGAGTACATAATTAAGCTATGATTTATTAATGACAAATTAATTCTACCTTATTTTGCAGTTCTATTAAGCTTGATGAGTAATTTTATTAATCACCGTTGTGCTAATTGCAGACATGTACAGAAGGAACACTAATTATACAGGCAACGCAAGCGTATGCAAAATAGCACACAAGCTGCTGAGATGTGCAGATTGCTTGGACTACTTTTCAAAGTTTTAGGTTCAAACTTTCAATTTTTACTAGAAATAGAAAAATCTAAGTTCTGCTAAAAAACATGCCGTTTTTTATTAGCAAAACTTTATCTGCAAGATGTTTGTATAAAGGTTGTATTCACACTAGATCAAGGAAATACATGATTGAATCCCATAAGGGGGAGGCAGGGAAGCTAAATGGCTTTTTTAAGCAAAAATGTACAGTACAGACCAAAAGTTTGGACACACCTTCTCATTTAAAGATTTTTCTGTATTTTCATGACTATGAAAATTGTACATTCACACTGAAGGCATCAAAACTATGAATTAACACATGTGGAATTATATACTTAACAAAAAAGTGTGAAACAACTTAAAATTTGTTTTATATTCTAGGTTCTTCAAAGTAGCCACCTTTTGCTTTGATAACTGCTTTGCACACTCTTGGCATTCTCTTGATGAGCTTCAAGAGGTAGCTCATCAATTATTATTGTATAACTGTTATTGCAACAGATCCAGTTGCAGCAAAAGGTGCAGCAGCACCAGCTGGAACAGCAACAGCAGCAGATACAGCTTCTTGCGGACGCCATCCAGGGCAGTGCAACCGCCCCACCCCCAGGGCCGACTGATGGCTCCCACATCAGGAAAGCGATAAGACGGGCCATGGAGAAGATGACTCCTGGGGATGATGTAGAAGCATTTCTGACTGTCTTTGAGACGGTGACAGATCGGGAGAGACTTCCACCAGAACAGTGGGCAGAGATTCTGGCACCATACAGTGGTGGCCAAAAGTATTGGCACCCCTGCTGATAATACTCAGTTTCTTCCTGAAAATGATTGCAATCACAAATTCTTTGGTATTATTATCTACATTTAATTTGTCTTCAATGAAAAAACACAAAAAGAATTGTCCTAAAGCCAAATTGGATATAATTCCACACCAAACCTAAAAAAGGGGGTGGACAAAAGTATTGACACTGTTTGAAAAATCATGTCATGCTTCTCTAATTCATGTAATTAACAGCTCCTGTAACTTACCTGTGGCACCTAACAGGTGTTGGCAATAACTAAATCACACTTGCAGCCAGTTAACATGGATTAAAGTTGACTCAACCTCTGTCCTGTGTCCTTTGTACCACATTGAGCATGGAGAAAAGAAAGAAGACCGTTTAAGAATCCCCAGTGCATGCTCAGATGCTCAAACAAGACGTCATCAGGGGGCAAAAGCTGAGGTCACCTCCGCAGCCTCTATCCCCACCCTGAAAGGAAGCGTCAGCACTCATGTCCATTTCAGAGGCTGGGCTGGTCCCTGCTCTACTGAGAATGCATTGGTTGTCATTTCTGACATATGCTCAGTAGGATTTTGTCACTGTGCAGTATGCTTTTTAATGCAAAGTAACAGTCCGCTCCCTCGCTGATGAGAAGTTACAAGCTGGAAAGAACCTCGGCCCCTCACAGGTGTACCCACCACATGTTTGGCCTTACAGCTTGACATACTTGCCAACACATTTTACTTGCTCACAGGGGTCAAGTTTCTCCTCGTCCTTCCTTATAACTCTGTCTCGCTAACCAAGACAGTGCAGCAGGCCTAAACTCACTGCGTAGGATTTTTCTTTACAAGATGGCTTTCCTCCTTCACTCCTCTTATGACTGGATAAGCGATAGAATAGGAACATGTGGATGAGTGTTGCTACGTTAATTTTTTTAAACCGTTTGATATCAGAAGTATATGAAACAGCACAAAGCAGTACTGAGCTATTTACTTTATAAAAAAGAATGATGCCGAGTCCAGTTTATGAGGCCATTCTGCCCTATAAATGGTCTTTGCTGCCCATAACATCTCAGAAAAGCACAACTTTCCTCTAGTAAAGAACTCTGGTGAAATGAAAACTGTCCTTTGATTAGTTGTTTATGCATAGATTAAAGGGGTAAATGTGAATCTCTCTCTTACTATGTCCACATTAGTACAACATATTACAAATTTGACAAAAAAGAATGGCTATTTCCACTGCAGTGGTGATTCATCTTAGTTTTCTAGCTATATTATTTTATCTGTGTGCTGAGCTTGGTTTTGTTCCTCTATCTATGTAGTACAGTTGGCTCTCGTACTATATTTATGTACTAAGCTTGGCTCTGGTACCATAATCACATGTTTTAAGGCTGTGTTCCTCAACTCTAGTCTTCAAGAGCTACCAACCGATCATGTTTTCAAGATTTCCTTAGTATTGCACAGGTGATAGATGTTACGCACACGCCCGGGCAGACTGGAGTGAGCATGATTAGTGATCCCACTGTACCATGAACCGAGGAGTGCCTGGAGGGGCGTAACTAAGTATCAACTCAGTCTGACCAAGGTCGCATGGCGGCTCAGTCGACTCCGTGAACCAGGGAGGGACCAGGTGCTACTCCAGGTCAGACCCCGGTCACAGCTGTTGACCCACACCGGGAAATGCAGCAAGAGGCAGGTTAGACTGGCATGTTGACAGGTGGACACTGGTAGGCACGGCTGGTATGCAGGCAGGTGGGCACTGGCAGGCACGGCTGATATGCCGACGGATGGATATTGACAGGCACAGCTGGTATGCAGGCAGGTGGGCACTGGCAGTCACAGCTGGCATACAGACAGGTGGACACAGGCAGGCACGGCTGACATGCAGACAGGCGGGTACTGGCAGGTAGGAACGCAGGCAGGATAGGGACCAGTACAGACTGGGACATAGGAACGGAGCCGCAGGTGCGGTGGACAGCAGAGCAGAGCGAAACCGCAGATGCGGTATACAAGCAGAGCAGAACCTCCGGAGCGGTGAACAAACAGAGCAGGGCGAAACTGCAGGTGCGGTTGCAAGCAGAGCGTAGCAAAACCGCAGGTGCGGTGAACAAGCAGAGCGGAGCAAAACTGCAGGTGCGGTGAACAAGCAGAGCGGAGCAAAACTGCAGGTGCGGAGAACAAGCAGAGCGGAGCAAAACTGCAGGTGCGGTGAACAAGCAGAGCGGAGCAAAACCGCAGGTGCGGTGAACAAGCAGAGCGGAGCAAAACTGCAGGTGCTGTGAACAAGCAGAGCGTAGCAAAACTGCAGGTGCGGTGAACAAGCAGAGCGGGGCAAAACCGCAGGTGCGGTGAACAAGCAGAGCGGAGCAAAACTGCAGGTGCGGTGAACAAGCAGAGCGGAGCAAAACTGCAGGTGCGGTGAACAAGCAGAGCGGAACAAAACCACAGGTGCGGCGAACAAGCAGAGCGGAGCAAAACCGCAGATGCGGTGAACAAGCAGAGCGGAGCAAAAGGGTCGGTGTGGTGAACAAGCAGAGCGGAGCCAAACCGTAGGTGCGGTGAACAAGCAGAGCGGAGCAAAACCGCCGGTGTGGTGAACAAGCAAGGCGGAGCGGAACCGCAGGTGCGGTGAACGAGCAGAGCGAAACCGCCGGTGCGGTGAACAAGCAGAGCAGAACAGAGCAGAAGGTGCAGGCAGACAGGACAGGGCTCTGTTCACATGGAACAGACTGGAAAATACAGGAAGATGGTTAGAACTCAGGAGGTAGATACAGAGGAAGGGAAAGGGGACAAGCAGAACCAGATACACACAAGGTACTTACAATGAAGTAGCGAGTGGACACAAAACTCACAAACAGAAGTACAGAGACAACGAGTTGGAGTTAGGTGCAGGTTCAGACACTGCAGGAAAAGGGAAGGTTCGGACATAGAGACAAAACAGGTAACAGGCTAGGACACAGTTCAGACAGGAACTGAACCAGGAACAAGATACAGGAACAATCCTGGGAACTCAGCCCTCAGGGTGGCGGGAACAGACTAGAAGTCAGAGATACAGGTAGCGGCCCTGGGTACTCAGCCCCAAGGGTGGCGGAAACTGACTAGAAGTCAAAAGTACAGGTAGAGGCCCTGAGTACTCAGCCCCCAGGGTGGCGGACAGACTAGAGTCAGGACAGGACCTGGCAACTCACAGTTGCACAGAACAGACTGTAAGAAAGTGTTGCTCAGGCACCTCCTACTGGGTGGAGGGGGTTCAAGTATCCAGTGACTCACAGCAATAGGCTGGGGAAGCATTAGGACTGCGCACACTGTAGCTTTAAGAATCAGAAGGCAACAGCGCCGATGCCCTAAGCCAGCAGACAAGAGACATACAAACAGCAGGTACTGGAGCAAAAGTGTGCAGCCTGGCCAGAAAGGTAAGATTGCGGTCTTGCATGGTGTGAGATGGTAAGCCATGCAAGCACGCCGCCAGGGATGTTACAGTAGAATTATCACCTGGGTAATACTAAGGAAATAATGATCTGTTGGTTGCTCTTAGGGACTAGAGTTGGGGAACACTGATTTAAGGGAATCTTAAAGGGCATGCACTAAACCTTTAATATTAGTAGTCACCACCCTGGTTTTTCTGTTCCCCACCCCAAAAAGTCATCAACTGCTCTAAAGCCTTGAAATGGATACTTTTGAGAAGATATGTCATATTATGCATTACTGCCTTATATGGACCCCACCTATCCATGTATCTGACGACATGACAAATTTGGTGAAAGGTCCCCTTTAATAAACATATTAAAAGAAGTGTAATAAGTGTAATATCCAAACTTAATGATAATCTAGTCTTATAAGATGATAGTAGTCATCCTTCATTTTTTCTTTACTGAAGGTGCATCATCATACAAAAAAAAAAAAAAAATTATTTTTCTAGGTGGTACTCTGAAAGGTCTGATTATACAGTAGTGACACATGCAAAAGATCTGCTTTATCGTTAGAAATCTTTTTATTATTATTATTGTAATCATTCTAGTGTAATGGGATTTTTGCATGTCTGTCACTTCCTATAATCATACTCTTCGTTCTGATTTCATTCTGAACATCCTCATTGCCTTCTTGTAAGAAGACAAGACAAGAATATAAATAATGTATAACCTCCATTAAATAGATTAATTAATAGAAAGTGACTGCTTCAGTCCATTAATGGATTAAGTCTTTTTCTTATTATGGTGTGGAGTCGCCCATTAGCCATGATGCAGATAGCGCAAGCAACTATCAAACTAGGGCAGCGTTAGCAAAACAGACGGCATATGGCAGGCAGGTCACTGGGAGATCAATGAGTCAGTGATGTGTAGAAACCTTTGCATCTTTCCTCTGCTGCTTCTAATCCCCGCGTCTTTGTTGGGATGTTGTCCTATCATTCTTTATCACAGGTATACACTTATATAGAGCAAAAAGTATGAGATGTGTCTGTTGATTTCTTTACAAACTTCTAAAGTGTATCTCTAGATTATCCCCTGCCTTTATAATAAACATATATCCTTTAGTGTTTTATAATAGTAGGAAACCAATGGAATTGACCTCCGCATATATTACTCTATATATTTGGTAAGAATTGGATTACATTTTCTAATTTAGGGGTGCACAATCTGGCAGATTTAGCGAGCAGGCAGAGGGAGATAAGCCCCTCTGCTCTTGGTTCGGCGTTATCGCGGGGGCCCGATCGTTGCCATACTGACCCGACATCCGGGTCACCAGGCACTTGCAAGGTAGTTAGATCATGCTGAGTGCATGTGTGGCGCCCTTGCAGGTTCAGTCACCACCGAGGTACTGCATCTCACCCAGAGGTGTGGTATCCCACTCTCAGGTAAGGATGGAGTACTGCCCGGGACCCACACACTTGCATCCATTACACTCCACTTCGGAGGGAAGGGCGAGATTGCTCCTAAGGGAGAGCACAGTCCCTGGTCCCTAGCTGGAGGGTGGAACCATGTAGTGGGTGTGGGTGGAGGAAGTAGTTTAGGGGAGCACTTCAGTAGGAGTATAAGAAGAAGGGGAACCATCTAGAAGCAGCCAGTCCTGCTGAGGAGAGCAGTGTAGGAGGGTCCAGGCTCCAGTGCTTGGAGCAGGGGTTTGAGTGGAGAGAGAGGAGTCGGGCCTAGTCTGAGAGGCCCAGGAGAGAGACTGAGAGAGGACGGGAGCAGAGGGAAGGCTCCAGAGACAGAGGGGATCCCAGGGGCACGGGAAGTGCAGGAAGCCACCCGTGCGCCCGAATCTGCAGGAACGTGGAGGGATCAGGCCGCAAAGGGGACTGGCCCCTAACTAGTGGAGAACTACAAGGCTCAGCTAGAAACCGGAAGCTTCTGTACTTTCAGGGTGCAGCTGCTCACAACCGCAACTACATCGCTAAAAAGGTAGCCACATAGGATTCAGGGGACTGCAGGGTGCCCGCCAAAATCCGAGGTTACCGGCTTGGGACACTGGTTGCGAGGCGCAGGACAGGAGGGTGAGAGCCAGCGCAGGAAGACAACCGAGGAAGGCACACAGAATGGTGTCCCGTTAAGTACTCCTGAAATACCTGAGGGATTGCTGAACCCCTTCCTTGGTGAACGCAGGACGGCGTGGGAGGTTACCCTGGTCCTCGTAGCCTGGAGTTCAACAACTGTGAGTAAACCTTGAAGACTCCACCCCACTGTGTCCTAGAATTATCTGCGCCATCCCCTGCACTACACTGCACAGCAACATCTACCTCATTAATCATCACTGCACCGCCCTGGAGCTAAGTTCTGCCTGTGGAGAGCTGTCCCAACTCTGCTGCATCACCATCAGCTCCAGAGGATCTGCACCGCAGCGGCAGCTCCATATAGCTGCATACCACAGGTGGCGTCACCAACATTAAACTATAAAAACTATAATCTCCTTTTATTGACCGCCCTGGGTCACGGACCGGGTCACTGCCACTGTGACATCCCCTGCACCGACCGGCCCGGCACCGAGTACCCCACGGCCCAGGAGGCGCGTCATACTATCTAACTAACTTGTGTCTGCAGGGTTGATGTCACGGATGTGTCAGGTGTGACAGACAGTCGTTCTGGATCCACCTGTTGAAGGTCATTGCACTTGGCTCTGCGGGCACCTTCTTGATCTTTTCATCTCTGTAGTATAGTGATATCCTTCTCCCTCTAGGACCTAGCAGTGACCTCCACCTTCAGCTGCTTATTGACACACCCTTGCTGGATGTTTAAATATATTCAGTCTCTCCAGAGAGTCGCCAGTGATAACTCTATTTTCCTCAGTACAGGCTTGAAGTACTAGTAGTCGGCTAGTGTCTTCTTGGAGTTCCCTTGGAGGATAGTTGGTGTGATCTCTCTGGTGTCTTCTCAAGCTAAGTGTTTCCTTTGTCTGTTTACTGGTTTGTCTTTAATTGCAGTGGGGGCCGACTAATGCTCACCTCATCCCCTCCTTATCTAGGGCCTATCGCTAGGGGCAGTCAGGGATTATGTTTCCTGCTCGGCGATAGGTGCGGAACCTATTTAGGAATGTTAGGGGAGCCAGGGTGTTGTCAGATCTGCCTAGGGGTCTCCACTCTCCCTAGTGTTTGGGCTTCCTCCCCCTCTTCTCGTTGTTGTGCACTTAGTCTTTCCCTCACCTTGCATGACAGCTGTTATAAGGCATAGCAGTGCTCCTGCATTGCTATGCCTTATAAATAACAGTGACCAGCCTACAGAAAGTGAAATTCCCATAGTGGAGCAAAGTAAAAAAGTAAAAAAAAAGTGAAAAAGAAGCTGTAAAAATATTTTTTTAAAAAAATCACAATATATATATATATATATATATATATATATATATATATACAGTACAGACCAAAAGTTTGGACACACCTTCTCATTTAAAGATTTTTCTGTATTTTCATGACTTTGAAAATTGTACATTCACACTGAAGGCATCAAAACTATGAATTAACACATGTGGAAGCTGCTTTTTTCTTGCCATAATACAAATTCTAACAGTCTATTCAGTAGGACTATCAGCTGTGTATCCACCAGACTTCTGCACAACACAACTGATGGTCCCAACCCCATTTATAAGGCAAGAAATCCCACTTATTAAACCTGACAGGGCACACCTGTGAAGTGAAAACCATTTCCGGTGACTACCTCTTGAAGCTCTTCAAGAGAATGCCAAGGAGTGTGCAAAGCAGTCATCAAAGCAAAAGGTGGCTACTTTGAAGAGCCTAGAATATAAGACATATTTTCAGTTGTTTCACACTTTTTTGTTAAGTATATAATTCCACATGTGTTAATTCATAGTTTTGATGCCTTCAGTGTGAATGTACAATTTTCAGTCATGAAAATACAAAAAAATCTTTAAATGAGAAGGTGTGTCCAAACTTTTGGTCTGTACTGTATATATACCGCTCAGAAAAATAAAGGGAACACTCAAATAACACATCTAAGATCTGAATGAATGAAATATTCTCATTGAATACTTTGTTCTGTACAAAGTTGAATGTGCTGACAACAAAATCACACAAAAATCATCTTTGGAAATCAAATTTATTAACCAATGGAGGCCTGGATTTGGAGTCACCCCCAAAGTTAAAGTGGAAAAACACACTACAGGCTGATCCAACTTTGATGTAATGTCCTTAAAACAGGTCAAAATGAGTCTCAGTATTGTGTGTGGCCTCCACGTTGCCTGTATGACCTCCCTACAATGCCTGGGCATGCTCCTGATGAGGTTGCGGATGGTCTCCTGTGGGATCTCCTCCCAGACCTGGACTAAAGCATCCGCCAACTCCTGGACAGTCTGTGGTGCAATGTGACGTTGGTGGATGGTGCGAGACATGATGTCCCAGATGTGCTCAGTTGGATTAAGGTCTGGGGAACGGACGGGCCAGTCCACAGCTTCAATGCCTTCATCTTGCAGGAACTGCTGACACACTCCAGCCACATGAGGTCTGGCATTGTCCTGCATTAGGAGGAACCCAGGGCCAACCGCACCAGCATATGGTCTCACAAGGGGTCTGAGGATCTGATCTCGGTACCTAATGGCAGTCAGGCTACCTCTGGTGAGCACATGAAGGGCTGTGCGGCCCTCCAAAGAAATGCCACCCCACACCATTACTGACGCACTGCCAAACCGGTCATGCTAAAGGATGTTGGAGGCAGCAGATCGCTCTCCACGGCGTCTCCAGACTCTGTCACGTTTGTTACATGTGCTCAGTGTGAACCTGCTTTCATCTGTGAAGAGCACACGGCACCAGTGGCGACTTTGCCAATCCTGGTGTTCTGTGGCAAATGCCAAGCTTCCTGCACGGTGTTGGGCTGTGAGCGCAACCCCCATCTGTGGACGTCGGGCCCTCATACCACCCTCATGGAGTCGGCTTTTAACCGTTTGTGCAGACACATGCACATTTGTGGCCTGCTGGAGGTCATTTTGCAGGGCTCTGGCAGTGCTCCTCCTATTCCTCCTTGCACAAAGGCAGAGGTAGCGGTCCTGCTGCTGGGTTGTTGCCCTCCTACGGCCGCCTCCACATCTCCTGGTGTACTGGCCTGTCTCCTGGTAGCGCCTCCAGCCTCTGGACACTACGCTGACAGACACAGCAAACCTTCTTGCCACAGCTCGCATTGATGTGCCATCCTGGATGAACTGCACTACCTGAGCAACTTCTGTGGGTTGTAGAGTCCGTCTCATGCTACCAGGAGTGTGAAAGCACAACCAACATTCAAAAGTGACCAAAATATCAGCCAGAAAGCATTGGTACTGAGATGTGGTCTGTGGTCCACACCTGCAAAACCGCTCCTTTATTGAGGGTGTCTTGATAGGCAATTATTAATTATTATTAATAATTTCCATCTATTGTCTATTCCATTTGCACAACAGCATGTGAAATTGATTGTCAATCAGTGTTGCTTCCTAAGTGGACAGTTTGTGTTCACAGAAGTTTGATTTCCTTGGAGTTATATTCTGTTGTTTAAGTGTTCCCTTTATTTTTTGAGCAGTGTATATACAGGTGCTTCTCACAAAATAAGAATATCATCAAAAAGTTAATTTATTTCAGTTCTTCAATGCAAAAAGTGAAACGCATATATTATATAGAGTCATTACAAACAGAGTGATCTATTTCAAGTTTTGATTTCTGTTAATGTTGATGATTATGGCTTACAGCCAATGAAAACACAAAAGTCATTATCTCAGTAACTTAGAATAATTAACAAAAAAAACCTGCAAAGGCTTCTTAAGCATTTAAAAAGGCTCCTTAGTCTGTTTCAGTAGGCTCCACAATCATGGGGAAGACTGCTGACTTGACAGATGTCCAGAAGGCAGTCTTTGACACACTCCACAAGGAGGGTAGACCACAAAAGGTCTTTGCTAAAGAAGCTGGCTGTTCACAGAGTGCTGTATACAAGCATATTATTGGCCAGTTGAGTGGAAGGAAAAAGTGTGGTAGAAAAAGGTGCACAAACAACCGGGATAACCGCAGTCTTGAAAGGATTGTTAAGAAAAGGCCATTCAAAAATTTGGGGGAGATTCACAAGGAGTGGACTGTTGCTGGAGTCATTGCTTCAAGAGCCACCACACACAGGCATATCCAGGACATGGGCTACAAGTGTTGCATTCCTTGTGTCAAGCCACTCATGACCAATAGACAACGCCAGAAGCGTCTTGCCTGGGCCAAGGAGAAAAAGACTTGGACTGTTGCTCAGTGGTCCAAGGTGTTGTTTTCAGATGAAAGTCAATTTTGCATTTCATTTGGAAATCAAGTGTCCCAGAGTCTGGAGGAGAAGTGGAGAGGCACACAATCCAAGCTGCTTGAGGTCTAGTGTGAAGTTTCCACAATCGGTGATGGTTTGGGGAGCCATGTCATCTGCTGGTGTAGGTCCACTGTGTTTTATCAAGACCAAAGTCAGCACAGCCGTCTACCAGGACATTTTGAAGCACTTCATGCTTCCCTCTGCTGACAAGCTTTTTAGAGATGGAAATTTCATTCTCCAGCAGGACTTGGCACCTGTCCACACTGCCAAAAGTACCAATACCTGGTTTAAAAACAACAGTATCACTGTGCTTGATTTGGCCAGCAAACTCGCCTGACCTTAAAGAAGTTGTATAGTACTTTATATTATCCCCCCAATGTATCCCCCCGGGACCCCTAAGACTTTTTGTAATCACCTTACGTTGCTGATAATGCCTGTGAGAGGAGCCATCGGTGACCGCTCACATCACGTGACCCCGCGCTGACGTCCCGACAAGTGAGGAGTGACTCAGCCCTGGGGTCCCCGCGGTGGCTGCTGGGTTGTGGGCGGGGTTGCCCCCCGCATCACACCCAGCAACCACCGCGTGCTTTCCCAATGAATGGGGAGAGGCAGAGCGCACGGTGGATGCCGGGTGTGACGCGGGGGTAACCCCGCCCACAGTCCAGCATTCACTGTGGAACGCGGAAGACAAAGACCCCGGGCTGCTGCCAGCACTTGTCGTGACAACAGCGAATGTCAGAGCCAGCTGCAGCCGGGGGTCACGTGATTTTCTACAAAATAGTTTTTATCGTGTAAGGCTATGTGCCCACGATGCAGAAATGCTCCGGATTTTTTCCTGAGCGTTTCTGCATCTCCCTGGCAGAAAAAAATGCATGCGTATTGTACATGCGTTTTCCTGCCAGGGACATGCGGAAGTGAAGCGTTTTTCACTTGCATTTCCGCATGCGGGTTGACAAGCGCTTTCCAAGCGATTTTAGCATCACTTGGAAAGTGCTTGTCAACTTGGTTATGACGCACCCAGGGGATGGGGGACGACTACTTGGCGCCCAGGCCTTGTTGTTGCCTGACCTTGGGGGATGTCGCGGTGGCCGGCTCCTGGGCCCGTACCCTGGGGTCACTCTTAAAAGCAAGGAATGGGGGAAAGGTGTATGGGAAAGGGGGAATTGTTCGTGACGCCACCCGTGGTGTCTGGTGAGGATCACCAGCGCTGCTACAGTCCTCTGACACAGGTATTCAGGCAGCTTAGTTGGTGCTGCTCCCCACAGGTGGAGCGGGGCCTCAGGGCAGTGTAGAGAGGAATGCAGGATAGAGCGTTGGCGGGTGCAGAACCGCAGAGGAAAGAACAGACAGAGGCAGTAGTTGAAGTCATCCAAGTCTTTTACTCACGGTAGTGTTTTCTCAGCTCAGAGCTTCTCTCTGCTGTCACATGGTGAGCTGCGGCCGCCAGGGTGGGGTTCAGCACACTCCAGGTAGTTCAGGAGCACTTGACAGGACCCCCGCTCTAGTGTGTTCCTGTCTTGTTGAACTTCTCCCGCCTTGTGTCCCCCACTGAGTCCCGTACGGGTACTGCGATGTCCCTTGTGGGTAACGTGTAGTTCCCAGACCGACTGGCTGCCCTTTTGGTGACTGGTGGTGAGAAGGTGGCGTAAGGCCGGGTCCCTCTGGATAAACTCAGATTAGGGCATACAGGTGGCGACTCCGCTCCATCCATATCCCCCTGGGATCCACATAAGCCTCCGGACTTTTCCGACAGAGAAGTGAAGTGCAAAGTCATCGGGGACCGGTACCCTCTCTTGCGGCAGGGTCTCTCTGGCTGGGCCAGAATAAGGTATGCAGTTTGCAACTCTGCTCCATCCGCACCCCCTGAGATCCTTTCGCCTGTGGAGCCTATCTCCTCTGCTCCCCTCCTGGGCCTTCTTGGTTGGACCCTGACCGGGGACAGAGCCGGTTATAACTCTGCCCCGACCCCCCGTCTCGAGGCCTGAGACCAGGAACCGTGGACCCTCACCCGGCTGCAGCCTTGTGCTGACCTGCCGCACCAAAGACCCACGACCAAAGACCCGGTTCTTAAAATGGCCTCCAGTTATATATGATTCTATTAAGTGCTAAGGTAAAGTGCTTCCTCCACCCTCACTCACTACATGGTTCCCCCTAACTTTGGTTCCCCCAACTCCTCCATTCCAGCCCGGGGCAGCACTATGGTGCTTTAGGCCCCCCTACAGAACTGGAGTGGTGTAGTGTTGAGTGTGTGGTAGGGGTCCTGTGTGGTACTCCATCCTTACCTTGGAGAGGAGATACCACACCTCATTCTGAGGTGCAGTACCCCTGTGGCGACTGAACCCTCAGGGGCGCCACAGTTACACTATATAAATCCATGCAAACGGCATGGATTTATATACTGTGACCCGAGAGAATGTCAAAAACTAAAAAAATAAATATATACTCCGATGGCCTGCGCTGTCTTGATTTCCTCCATCTCGGCTGTCGGCAGCGGCAGAGTGAAGGACCTGCCAACGTCAGCGTCGCGTGACCCGTCACATGACTCTGACGTCAGCGCAGGTCCTTCATTCCATGGCGAACTGCTGCCAAGCAAGGATGAGCGCACCGCGGGCCTCCAGAAGGTAAGTATATATTTATTTTTTATTTTATTCTTTTTTTTAACAGTTTTCTGTGGTACCCGGGTCCGGAGGAGAGTCCCCTCTTCTCTAGACCTGGGTACCATCCGCACATTAGAACGCATGGAATGTGCATCTACTTATGCAGTGATGCGTAATCCATGCGATCTAATGCAAGTCAATGGCGGCGAAAACGCAGCACTTCCACAAAATAATTGGTAGTGCTGCGTATTTTTCCGCAATGATAATCCGCAGCGGAAATTTCCGCAGCATGTGCACAGCACATGTGGATTATCATTGGGGAACATGGCAGGCCTTCTACCATGCTTTTTTTAAGCGTTTCTGCAGCGTTTTTACCGCTGCAGAAACGCTTAAAAACCCCATCGTGGGCACACAGCCTATAAGCGCCAAAACATAAAAAAACTTTATAAATCTGGTATCGCCGTAATCATACTGACCTGAAGAAATAAAGCTGCCTTATCAATTTTACTATACATGTAACGGCATAAAAAAAAATAAAAACAATTCCTGAATTGTTGTTTTTTGTTTATTCTGCCTCTCAATCAGGGTCGGTCTGGGCTGGCGGGATTCCCGGTGGGCCCCGCCCCCTGCTGCAGAGGAGAGGGGGGAGAAGAGAGCAAAGAAAAAAATCCTGCGGTTTTAAGGGGCACGGGCCCTTTAAAAGCGCAGGCACAGTGTATGCAAGGATGCGCACACACGGCGTTCATTACCTGAACCACCGCGGCGCACGTCTCAGTGAAGCAGCTGAAGCTGCTCGTCTCCCTTCGCCGGCCGGCGTATGACGTCATCGTCATGCGCCTGCTGTGAAGGAGGTGCGCAATTCAGGAGAAGGAGGACACCGCACGGGAGCGCAGGAAGGTAAGAGGTGTTTGTGTGTGTGTGTGTGTGTGTAATGGTCTGGGCCCCTGGCTGGACACACAAGGGGTTAGCCGACTGGACACAAAAGGGGGGGTCCTGGCTGGACACACAGGGGGGGAACCCTGGCTGGACACACAAGGGGGGCCCAGCTGGACACAAAAGGGGGGTCCTGTCTGGACACATAAGGGGGGAACCCTGGCTGGACACTCAAGGGGAGGCCCAGCTGGACACATGAGGGGGAACCCCGGCTGGACATACGAGGAGGAAACCTGGCTGGACACACGAGGGGGCCAAGCTGGACACACGAGGGGGGCCAAGCTGGACACACGAGGGGGGCCAAGCTGGACACACAAGGGGGGAGCCCTGGCTGGATACATGAGGCAGGAGCCCTGGCTGGATACACAAGGGGGACCCTGGCTGGACACGCAAGGGGGAACCCTGGCTGGACACACAAGGGGGGGCCTGGCTGGACACACAAAGGGGGGGCCTTGGCTGGACACACAAGGGGAGGGCCTGGCTGGACACACAAGGGGGGGCCCTGGCTGGACACACAAGGGGGGACTCTGGCTGGACCCAGGCAAAGGGGGGTGGGCAGGATGGGTATATGGGGGGCAGGCTGGACACATGGAGGCCAGGATGGATATATGGGGGGGCAGGCTGGACACATGGAGGCCAGGATGGATATATGGGGGGGGGCAGGCTGGACACATGGAGGTCAGGATGGATATATGGGTGGGCATGCTGGACACATGGAGGCCAGGACAGATGTATGGGGGGGGCAGACTGGACACATGGAGGCCAGGATGGATATATGGGGGGGGCAGGCTGGACTCATGGAGGCGAGGATGGATATATGGGGGGGCAGGTTGGACTCATGGAGGCCAGGATGGATATATGGGGGGCAGGCTGGACATATGGAGGACAGGATGAATATATGGGGGGGCAGGCTGGACACATGGAGGCCAGGATGAATATATGGGGGGCAGGCTGGACACATGGAGGCCAGGATGGATAGATGGGGGGGCAGGCTGGATACATGGAGGCCAGGATGGATATATGGGGGGCAGGCTGTACACATGGAGGCCAGGATGGATATATGGGGGGCAGGCTGGACACATGGAGGCCAGGATGGATATATGGAGGGGGCAGGCTGGACACATGGAGGCCCGGATGGATATATGGGAGGGGGCATGCTGGACACATGGAGGCCAGGACGGATATATGGGGGGGCAGGCTGGATACATGGAGGCCAGGATGGATATATGGGGGGGCAGGCTGGACACATGGAGGCCAGGATGGATATATGGATGGGGCAGGCTGGACACATGGAGGTCAGGATGGATATATGGGGGGGGCATGCTGGACACATGGAGGCCAGGACGGATATATGGGGGGGCAAGCTGGACACATGGAGGCCAGGATGGATATATGGGGGGGCAGGCTGGACTCATGGAGGCCAGGATGGATATATGGGGGGGCAGGCTGGACTCATGGAGGCCCGGATGGATATATGGGAGGGGGCAGGCTGGACACATGGAGGCCAGGATGGATCTATGGGGGGGGCAGGCTGAACACATGGAGGCCAGGATGGATATATGGGGGGGGCAGGCTGAACACATGGAGGCCAGGATGGATATATGGGAGGGGCAGGCTGAACACATGGATGCCAGGATGGATATATGGGGGGGAGGCAGGCTGGACACATGGGGGGCAAGGATGGATATGTGGAGGGGCAGGTTCGATACACGTGGGCTAACATAAATATATGGAGGGGCACGCTGGATATATGGGGGGTGTCAGGATGGATATATGCAGGGGGTAAGGGCAGGATGGATATATCAGGAGGCAGGCTGGACACATGGAGGCCAGGATGGATATATGGGGGAGCAGACTGGACACATGGAGGCCAGGATGGATATATGGGGGGGGCAGGCTGGACACATGGAGGCCAGGATGGATATGTAGGGGGAGCAGGCTGGACATATGGGTGGGGCAGGCTGGACACATGGAGTCCAGGATGGATATATGGGGGGGCAGGATGGATATATGGGGGGGTGTCAGGATGGATATATGCAGGGGGGATGGGCAGGATGGATATATGGGGGGAGGCTAGACACATGGAGTCCAGGATGGATATATGGGGGGCTGACTGGAAACATGGAGGCAAGGATGGATATGTGGGGGGGGCAGGCTGGCAACATGGGAGGCTAGGATGGGTATATGGGAGGGGGCAGGCTCGATACACGTGTGCTAGGATAAATATATGGAGGGGTCACACTGGACAAATGGGGGCCAGAAGGGATATATGCAGGGGGGTGTCAGGATGGATACATGGAGTCCAGAATGGATATGTGTGGGGGGGCTGGTTGGCCACATGGGGGGCTAGGATGGATATATGGGGGGGAGGGCAGGCTCGATACATGTGGGCTAGGATAAATATATGGAGAGGCCACCCTGGACATATGGGGGCCAGAAGGGACATATGGGGGTGCCTGGCTGGACAAGGGACTTAATTACTGTTTGGGGGCCAGATTGAGGAACATACTTTATTAGTTTATGGTGGCCAGTGGGGAACATTATTACTTTAGATTCCAATTATTATTATTACATTATTACTTCTGTAATATAATTTACTTTTTAGGAAACTGTTTGGGATGGGACAAAAGAGGAGTCCTGTTACTGTGCAGGATGGCACTATGTTGCTTTTTTTCTTCAACTGGTGTAGTGTAGAAGTCGGGGGGTGGGGAGTGGGAATATTCTCTAGAAGAGATCAGCTATTGGTAACTGTGTGTTATTTTCTGCAGAGATAATTCCTGGCTGGAAGAAGTGATGGCCGTCTGTACCTGATGAAGAAGAAAAGCGAAGATGAAGGACTTCACCTAGAGACGTCACTGGTGAGTCAGTGTATTACATGTACACTTACACTACACACGTGGTCAAAATTGTTGGTACCCCTTGTTTCATGAAAGAAAAACCCACAATGGTCACACAAATAACTTGAATCTGATAAATTACAAATTTTTTGAAAATGAACAAATGAAAGTCAGACATTGCTTTTCTGCTTCCACAGAATTTAAAAAAAATTAACCTCATGAAATAGGCCTGGACAGAAATGATGGTTCTTCTTAACTTAATATTTTGTTGAACAACCTTTTGAGGCAATCACTGCAATCAAACGATTCCTGTAACTGTCAATGAGACTTCTGCACCTCTCAACAGGTATTTTGGTCCACTCCTCATTAGCAAACTGCTCCAGTTGTCTCGTGTTTGAAGGTTGCCTTTTCCAGACGTCATGTTTCAGCTCTTTCCAAAGATGCTCAATAGGATTTAGGTCAGGGCTCATAGAAGGCCACTTGAGAATAGTCCAATGTTTTCCTCTTAGCCATTCTTGGGTCATTATCCTGTTGCAAGACCCATGACCTGCAACGGAGACCAAGCTTTCTGACTCTGGGCAGCACATTTCTCACTAGAATCCCTTGATAGTCTTGAGATTTCATTGTACGCTGCACAGATTCAAGACACCTTGTGCCAGATGCAGCAGAGCAGCCCCAGAACATAACAGCCTCCCCCATGTTTCACAGTAGGGACAGTGTTCTTTTCTTGATATGCTTCATTTTTCTGTCTGTGAACATAGAGCTGATGTGCCTTGCCAAAAGCAAAAACTTCCATTTTTGTCTCATCTGTCCATAGTACATTCTCCCAGAAGCTTTGTGGCTTGTCAACATGTAGTTTGGCAAATTCCAGTCTGGCTTTTTTATTATTTATTTTTTTCAACAATGGTGTTCTCCTTGGTCGTCTCCCATGAAGTCCACTTTGGATCAAACAATGATGAATAGTACGATCTGACACTGATGTTCCTTGAGCTTGAAGTTCACCTTTAATCTCTTTAGAAGTTTTCCTGGACTCTTCTGTTACCATTCATATTATCCGTCTCTTTGATTTGTCATCAATTTTCCTCTTGCGGCCACGTCCAGGGAGGTTGGCTACAGTCCCATGGATCTTAAGTTTCTGAATAATATGTGACACTGTAGTCAAAGGAATATAGAGCTGCTTGGAGATGGTCTTATAACCTTTACCTTTAACATGCTTTTCTATAATTTTCTTTCTAATCTCCTGAGACAACTCTTTCCTTTGCTTCCTGTGGTCCATGTTGAGTGTGTTACACACCATGTCACCAAACAGTGAGTATCTGTAGCCCTATATACAGGCCCACTGACTGATTACAAGATTGTAGACACCTGTGATGCTAATTAGTAGACACAACTTGATTTAACATGTCCTTTTTGTCACATTATTTTCAGGGGTACCATAATTTCTTTCCAGGCCTATTTCATAAGTTTAATTTTTTTTTAAATTCTGTGGAAGCAGAAAAGCAATGTCTGACTTTCATTTCTTCATTTTCATAGATTTTTAATTTATTATTACTTTTGTCAGATTCAAGTTATTTCTGTGACCATTGTGGGTTTTTCTTTCATTAAACGAGGGGTACCAACAATTCTGACCACGTGTGTATATAATATATACAGAGCTCCTGTGTATGTCACTGGTGATCACTGTATTACGTATACACTATATACAGAGCTTCTGTGCATAATGTCACTGGTGACCACTGTATTACCTGTACACTATATACAGAGCTGCTGTTTATAATGTCACTGGTGATCACTGTGTTACCTGTACACTGACACTATATACAGAGCTCCTGTGTATAATGTCGCTGGTGGTAATAACAGTGTTGTTAGTATTGTGGTTTGTATTCATGATCAGTATTATAGTATTTGGTCACTTTGGGGTGGTAATATGTGGTCTGGTCATGGTGTGGCCGTATTTGTTCCTTGTATGTGGTATTATTCGGTCACTATGTGGTGGTAATATGTGATCTAGTCATGGTGTGGCGATATTTGTCCCTTTTGTATGTGGTATTATTGGTGTTGATATAGTGAACTGTGTTGTGTATGGCGGTCATTTTGTTCTTGCTGATATTAACTAGGAAAAGATTTTTTTTCCATTAGGCTACAGCCCCACCATTAGTATTTGGTTAGTATTTTTTCTCAGGAGTCGCTGCCAAAACAAGTAGTGGGTGATAAATGCTGAATTGGTGACTTGTTTCTATTCTACCTTTTCTCTGATTGTTCCTCACCTAGTTTTGGCTCCCACTCCTGAAAAAAAATACTGACCGGATACTGATCAAATACTGATAGTGGGGCCGTGGCTTTAGAGATTAAATACTTGGACCAGAGCAGCAGAGGTGCACTTACAGGGGTTCTCCGGTGAAAACAAGTAATCACCTCTCCACAGGATCAGTGATAATATTGATTGGTGGGGGTCTGACTGCTGGGACACAATTGGCAGAATGTGGAGCTTTTCTCCCCATTAGACTGGAGCGGCATGTGAGATGCGACCACTGATCCATTCATTCCCTCAGTGGCTGTGAGCGCTGCTCTTTTTTGGAAGCCCCCAAGAGAATGAATGGAGCTGCGGTCAGACGTCCCAGCTGTCGCTGCATTTTAAAATGGGGATAAGTGTCCTGTCAGCGATAAAACTTCCCCATTCCGATAGGTGCGTTTTCCAATGTTCGGACCCAAACGATCAATAAGTTATCACCTATCCTGTAGAGCCCATGGATCGGTGATAACTTGTTTTAACCAAAGAAGCCCTTTAATGCAAACTACCGTAATTGTACATCCCAGTTAGTGTCGCACAGTAGATGTGCAGGAGCCTCCAGTCACTGCTCCACTATAACAGGGATAGCGGATAACAGATATTTGCATATGGCTGTAGGTGGGCCCCTAGAGTCAGTTCTCCCTGTGGGCCCCAGGCACCCCAGTCCGACCCTGCTCCCAATAATCGGAATAGAAAGCGATTAAGCAATGTTATGTGCCCGAAAATGGTACCAATTAAAACGTCAACGCGTCCCGCAAAAAACAAGCCCTCACTTGACTCTGTCGGCAGAAATATGGAAAAATGATAGCTCTCAAAATATGGCGATGCAAAAACTAGCTTTTCCAAAAAAAAAGTGTCTTTTATTAGTGTGTGACAGCAGCCAAACATAAAAACCCAATATAAATCTGGTATTGCTGTAATCGCACCGACCCGAAGAATAAAGTCATCTAATCACTCAGCTCACACTTATCCTGTGTTCTGCGCTGAGCGCTTACACCGGGGTTTCCGTGTAAATCTCTGAAATACGTGATTCAGACGGATATCCCCCGGCGGAAGATTCCCTATAATGAGGCAGATGGAGGCACTGTGGACGACGTCTGGCCTGTGGTCCCACGGTGTCCGCCTTTTTATTAGGCGTGCATAAAGTGCAGTCGGCCACAGTTTTGTGCACCTCTGAAAAAAAGGACACCGCTGAGACAGAGTCCAGAGTAACTCTGCTGCCTCATTATAGTGAATGGATCCCTCGTGGGTTTCATCTGAATTATGTCACTCGGAGATTTAAATGGAAACCCCAATATCAGTGTTCAGCGTAGAGCACAGGATGAATGGGAACATTTTATATAACATTTTGGATCTTTTACCTCACAGATGTTTATGTGTACAGTCATGGCCAAAAGTATTGAGAATGAGACAAATAGTAATTTTTCCAAAGTTTACTGCTTCATTTTTTGTAATGGCAATTTGCATATACTCCTGAATGTCAAAGAGTGATCAGCTTAACAGCAATTACTGTACTTGCAAAGTCAATATTTGCCCAGAAAATGAACTTTAACCCCCAAAACACATTTCAACATCATTGCAGTCCTGCCTTAAAAGGAGCAGCTAACATCGTTTTAGTGATTGATCCATTAAAACAGGTGTGGATGTTGATGAGGACAGGGCTGGCAATCAATCAGTCATGATTAAGTAAGAATGACATCACTGGACACTTTAAAAGGAGGCTGGTTCTTGGTATCATTGTTTCTCTTCAGTTAACCATGGTTATCTCTAAAGAAACACGTGCAGCCATCAATGCACTGCACAAAAATGGCCTAACAGGGAAGAGTATCGCAGCTACAAAGATTGCACCTCAGTCAACAATCTATCGCATCATCAAGAACTTCAAGGAGAGAGCTTCCATTGTTGTCAAAAAGGCTCCAGGGCGCCCAAGAAAGACCAGCAAGCGCCAGGACCGTATCTTAAAACTGTTTCTGCTGCAGGATCGGACTACCAGCAGTGCCGAGCTTGCTCAGGAATGACAGCAGGCTGGTGTGAGTGCTTCTGCACGCACTGTGAGGCGGAGACTCTTTGAGCAAGGGCTGGTTTCAAGGAGGGCAGCAAAGAAGCCACTTCTCTCCAGAAAAAACATCAGGGACCGACTGATATTCTGCAAAAGGTACAGGGAGTGGACTGCTGAGGACTGGGGCAAAGTCATTTTCTCTGATGAATCCCCTTTTCGATTGTTTGGGACATCTGGAAAACAGCTTATTCGGAGAAGAAGAGGTGAGCGCTACCACCAGTCTTGTCTCATGCCAACTGTAAAGCATCCTGAAACCATTCATGTGTGGGGTTGCTTCTCAGCCAAGGGAATCGGCTCACTCACAGTCTTGCCTAAAAACACAGCCATGAATAAAGAATGGTACCAGAATGTCCTCCAAGAGCAACTTCTCCCAACCGTCCAAGAGCAGTTTGGCGCCCAAAAATGCCTTTTCCAGCATGATGGAGCACCTTGCCATAAAGCAAAGGTGATAACAAAATGGCTCATGGAACAAAACATAGAGATTTTGGGTCCATGGCCTGGAAACTCCCCAGATCTTAATCCCATTGAGAACTTGTGGTCAATCATCAAGAGACGGGTGGACAAACAAAAACCAACAAATTCTGGCAAAATGCAAGCATTGATTATGCAAGAATGGACTGCTATCAGTCAGGATTTGGTCCAAAAGTTGATTGAGAGCATGCCAGGGAGAATTACAGAGGTCTTGAAGAAGAAGGGGCAACACTGCAAATATTGACTTGCTGCATTAACTCATTCTAACTGTCAATATAACCTATTGGTACTCATAATATGATTGCAATTATATTTCTGTACTAGATGGTGGCCCGATTCGAACGCATCGGTTATTCTAGAATAGGTATGAGGCCGACGGGGCGCAATTAGCAGAGCGGCGTTTAAATTTGGTGCCCAAATCGCTGATTGGTTGCAACCAATCAGCAGAGCGGTGTTTAAATTTGGCGCCAATACTGCTGATTGGTCGCGGCCACCGACCGCGACCAATCAGCAGAGCGATGCAGAGCGGGGTTTAAATTTGGCCCCAAAGTCGCTGATTATTCGCGTCTGACGGCCGTGACCAATCAGCGATTTTGGCGCAAAATTTAAACAACGCTCTGTTGATTGGTCGCAGCCGTCAGACGCAACTAATCAGCGACTTTGGGGCCAAATTTAAACACCGCTCTGCATCGCTCTGCTGATTGGTCGAGGCCGGCGACCGCGACCAATCAGCTATTTTGGCGCCAAATTTAAACACTCTGCTGATTGGTCGAGGCCGGCGACCGCGACCAATCAGCAAAGAGGTGTTTAAATTTGGCGACAATACTGCTGATTGGTCACGGCCGGCGACCGCGACCAATCAGCAGAGCGATGCAGAGCGGGGTTTAAATTTGGCGCCAGAATCGCTGATTGGTCGCCGGCCGCGACGAATCAGCAGAGCGGTGTTTAAATTTGGCGCCAAAATCGCTAATTAGTCGCGGCTGATGGCCGCGACCAATCAGCACAGCGTTGTTTAAATTTTGCGCCAATACTGCTGATTGATCTCGGCCAGCGACCGCGATCAATCAGCAGAGCGTTGTTTAAATTTGGCGCCAATCTCGCTGATTGGTCGCGTCTGGCGTCCGCGACCAATTATCACAGCAGTGTTTAAATGTGGGGGCAAGATCGGTGATTGGTCGCGGCCGCTATTTAAATGTGGCGCCCAAATCGGTGATTGATCGCGGGCAGCGGCCGCGACCAATCAGCAGAGCGGTGTTTAACTTTAGCGCCAAGATCACTGATTGGTCGCTCTCTCCGCACACGACCAATCAGCGAATTGTATTGGTGAGGAGCGGGGAGCGCCGCTGCCTGTGCGGATACTTCCGCTTCGAGAACCCAGGCCATGAGTGACTGCTCGCAGCAGAAGTATCCCGACCCGCAGCGCCGTCCCCCGGTCCTCCCTTCACACCCTAGCCGCTGATGTCCCCACAGTATCCGCATGGTGTTACAAAGGTCCGGACATTTGTGTTAAAAATCGCTGATTGGTCGCTGGCGCTGGCCGCGACCAAACACCGATTTGGGCGCCAAATTTAAATATCGGCCGCGACCAATCACCGATCTTGGCTCCACATTTAAACACCGCTGTGCTGATTGGTCGCAGCCGATATTTAAATTTGGCGCCCAAATCGGTGATTGGTCGCGGGCAGCGCCAGCGACCAATCAGCGATTTTTAACACAAATGTCCGGACCTTTGTAACACCATGCGGATACTGTGGGGACATCAGCGGCTAGGGTGTGAAGGGAGGACCGGGGGACGGCGCTGCGGGTCGGGACACTTCTGCTCCGAGCGCCCGCTCATGTCCCGGGTTCTCAGAGCGGAAGTATCCGCACAGGCAGCGCCGCTGACATCCATGCGGCTAGGGTGTGAAGGAAGGACCGGGGAGCGGCGCTGACATCCAATTGCTCGCGGCCGCTATTTAAATCTGCCGCACAAATCGGTGATTGGTCGCTGTCTTGGCCCGCGACCAATCACTGATCTTGGCGCCAAAGTTAAACATTATTGTGCTGATTGGTCGCGGACGCTGACCGCGACCAATCACCGATTTGGGCGCCAAATTTAAATATCGGCCGCGACCAATCACCGATCTTGGCTCTACATTTAAACACCGCTGTGCTGATTGGTCGCGGCCGATATTTAAATTTGGCGCCCAAATCGGTGATTGGTCGCGGGCAGCGCCAGCGACCAATCAGCGATTTTTAACACAAATGTCGGGACCATTGTAACACCATGCGGATACTGTGGGGACATCAGCGGCTAGGGAGTGAAGGGAAGACCGGGGAGCGGCGCTGCGGGTCGGGATACTTCTGCTGCGAGCGCCCGCTCCTGTCCCTGTTTCTCGCAGCAGAAGTATCCGCACAGGCAGCGGCGCTCCCCGGTCCTCCCTTCCGCATTGAGGTCAGTGGCGCCGGCGGTCCTTCCGCTGCTACGGGCCGGGAGATGAGCGCCTCGCGCCGCTCATCTCCCGGCTGCATCTCCGTCCCGCAGATGGGTCCGGCGGTCGGGTTCCTTCTGCTGGTACCGGCCGGGAGATGAGCGCCTCGCGCCGGTCATCTCCCGACTGCTTCGCCGCTCAGCTCCGTCCCGCAGATGAGCCGCTAACGGCCGCCATCTTTTTTCAGAAATCCCGCGGCGCTGATTGGCTGCTGCCGGACCAATGAGCGACGCGGGATTTCCTGGACAGACAGACGCACAGACAGACAGACAGACAGACAGACAGACAGACGGGATAAGACGATTATATATATAGATGTGATTTAAACATCAGACAAACACTAATAAAAACCAGAGGCCAGCAGATCATGTGAAAATATAATTTTGGTGTCATTCTCAAAACTTTTGGCCATGACTGTACACTTTCGATATGCCACAAATGTCACAGAAAGTTATCCCCTTTTAATTTTTAGCGCTGCCTCCGGATTGATTAGCATGAGAGTGTGACGCTTAGACCAAAAAAAGGTTGAATGTACACCTCTGTTCTAACTGAACAGCCATATGTGTCTGATTTCAATAATGTGTAGACTACTGATTTACATTTTAAGTTTGGGAACATTTTTCCCCTTTCCTCTCTGATAAAGATATAAGGCAACACAGTAATAAACCCAGTATACAATAATATAATACAGATATTACTCATTATGTTACACGCACGCCGCTAGGTTCAGATAGTGTGGTGCCCCTGGGGGTTCGGTCACCACAGGGGTACTGCATCTCTTTAATGAGGTGTGGTATCTCTCCTTCGAGGTAAGGATGGTGTAACTGTCAGGACCCCACCTCTGCATTCATCACTACACCTCTCCCACCTGAGGGGGGGCTTATAGGCACCAGGGTGCTGCCCCAGCCAGGATAAGAGGAGATGGGGGTGTGGCGCCCCTGAGGGTTCGACCGCCACAGGGATGCTGCACCTCTTTAATGGAGTGTGGTGTTCCTCCTCTGAGGTAAGATCGGTGCAATGGTCAGGACCCCACCTCCACATCCAACACCACACTTCTCCCACCAGAGGGGGCTAGTAGGCACTAGAGTGCTGCCCCTACTGGGAAATGGGAGACTGGGGAACCAAGAGAGAGAGGGGAACCAATTAGTGGGTGAGGGTGGAGGACTCACATTTAGTGACACTTAATATTTGATATTTAATAAACAGCCATCTTGGCTCGTGGTTCTTTGATTGTGATCTCCCTCCCTGAACGTGGCTTCTGGGAGAACCTGCAGCGGATGGGGACACGGCCCTCGTACCCTGGCCTTGGGTCGAGGGGCAGGTTGCAGATAACGTATGTCTCAACCCAGTCAAGGACCATGACCAAGAAGGCCCGGAGCTTAAGAGTGTAGCTCCACCGCAAAAGGACCCCAGGGGGATGCAGACGGAGCGGTATACGCCACCTGTCCTCGCTATTCTGGCCTAGCCAGGGGGATTCCGGCTGCAAGAGGGGGGCCCCCGACACCTGACCTTGCTACTCTACGTCCTGGTCAGGGAAGCCCGGTAGGCCCAGAGGATCCCACCGGGTAACGGAAGGAGCGGAGCTGCCACCCGTACCCTTTTTCTGAGCGAAGTCCAGAGGGAGACCCGGCCTATCTACACACAGACAGGAAAGGACCCGGTCTGAAGTCTAGGAACACTCTGGTGCGGGGTCCTGATTAAGCACTTGCATCACTCGGAGGTTGTCGGACCCCCCTTTCCTGGTGACCGCAGAACTCCGTGAGGAGCAGGGAGAAGCCTTGCAGCTGTACTCTCCACCGTGAGTAAAAACCCTGGAAGTCGACCCCTATGGCCTCTGGACTCTTTATTCTGCACTGCACCGCACCACTTAGCACCGGACCTCCTACTCTACAACCCCCTCCATCCTTGTCGCTGCCCTGAGGCCCTGCTCCGCCTGTGGGGAGTAGTATCAACTTTGGCTGCCACAACATCCCGCCTCAGAGGACTGCTGGAGCGCTGGTGGCCTTCACCAGGTACCACAGGAGGCGTAGTCGATAGCAACCACTCAACCCTGATAAGCCCGTACCACCCTTTTTAATGTGACGGCCCTGGGCACGGAGCGGGTCCGGGCCACGGCTGCACCCCACCGACAACATAGGACCCGGCTCCGAGTCCCCCATCTCCCAGGGTAGGGCTGCGAGCGTCACACAGGGGAACCAAAAGTAAGGGGGAACCTAGTAGTGGGTGAGGGTGGAGGACACACACTTAAGTTACACAACAAAAATTCATATTTAATAGACAGCCATCTTGGGCTCATGGTCTTTGATTGTGATCTTCATCACTGAACGTGGCTTTCTGTGTGAACCTAGTGTTGATGGGGACACGGTCCTCGTACTCTGGCCTTGAGTTGAGGAGCGGGCAAGAGTTAACGGCTGTCTCTACCCGGTCAAGGTCCCTACCCAAGAAGGCCTGGAGGGAAGCGGAGGAGTAAAGCTCCGCAGGCAAAAGGATCCCAGGGGGATGCAGACGGAGCGGTATACGCCACCTGTCCTCACTGTTCTGGCCTAGTCAGAGGGATTCCTGCTGCAAGAGGGGTACCGGCCCCCGATATCTGACTCTGTCACTTCAAGTCTTAGTCGGAGAAGCCCGGAGGCTCAGTGGATCCCACCGGGTAACGGACGGAGCGGAGTCGCCATCCATACCCTTGTTCTGTGCATAGTCCAGAGGGAGACCTGGCCTTAGTACACGCATCACATACGGACAGGAGAGGACCTAGTGGGAAAGTCTAGGAACACTCTGGTGCGGGGTCCTGACCAAAGCACCTGACCGGTGGCCACAGCGCGCTGTGAGGAGCAGGGAGAAGCCTTGCAGCTGTGCATTCTACCGTGAGTAAAGCTTGGAAGACTACCCCTATGGCCTCCGGTTTCTTATTGCAACGCGGCACCGCACGACACCGCACCACATCTCCCACTACAGTTCCCATCCTCCTGTTCTCTCTGCCCTGAGGTCCTGCTCCGCCTGTGGGGAGTAGTACCATCTCCTGCTGCCACGACATCCCGCCTCAGAGGACTGAACGCAGCGCTGGTGGGGGAATCACGAGACACCACAGGTGGCGTAGTCAACACAACCACTCGATTAACACCAACTCTGAAAGCCCATTACACCTGTTTTAATGTGACGGCCCTGGGCACGGAACGGGTCCAGGCCACAGCTACAACCCACCAAACATCTGACCCGGCTCCGAGTACCCCCCATCTCCCAGGGAGGGCTGTGAGCGTCACAATAGGGCGAGACGGGTTTCATGAATTCTTTGGAATCCTGGGGGAACCTTTACTCAGGGCGACCATAGGTTGCAGTTTCTCTCAGGCACACAATAGATTCAGTTGCTGACCAGATACATCTGATAAGAGTCTTTTTCAATAGTTTAACAGTGGAATTTAATCTGAAGCACGGTCAGTGCAATTCAGGGATATTACAGTTACAATCTTCATTACAGTACAGTCTAATAAAGCAGGCACAGTAACGGCAGTCTCTTCAGTAGCATAATTCAGCACAGATTAGATCTCTTAGCAGCACACGTCTATGCATACACAACCGCAGGCTTTTCCTTCACAAGGACTCCATAGTACACAGCATTAGTGTTGAGCGAGTATGTTCTATTAACCCTTTCGCCGAGTATGCTCGGGCCGAACTCCGAGTATTTACAGCTGCTCGGTGATGTGTTTATTTCTTACACATTCCTCACATGTAATAAAACTGTCAAACAGCTGCAAATCATGCACACGGGAGCGATTCAAACACATCACCGAGCAGCTGTAAATACTCGGAGCTCAGCCCGAGCATACTCGGACAGAACATACTCGCTCAACCCTACACAGCATTCTTTATCCTGCATGGAGATGGAAGGGGGGAGGGTGTGATGATGGAGATGATCCCTGTGACACAATTCCTTCCAGTCCTTATCTTTCTGCCCCATAATACTCCACACTGTTAGCTCAGGTAGCCTATCAGACCTGTGTTTAACTTCCCTCCTGACCTGAATTCTTCTCCCTTACCTTCTGTGAGATACTGATCACACACCACCTTTCTCTTCTGCTCCAGCCATACAGTAAACAACTTCCCTACAATCCCCCTGGGGTTCTGCTAAAACACTCCCTGTCTCCTGTGACTGTGTTAACCCCTCTAGTTGCTGGATGCTTCTGGAGCACCACACTACTTCTGCATGTCACAATTATACTACAAATTAATGTTCCTAAGGCTTGTATATTAGTCCTTACAATAAAAAGTCTTAGGAATCACAAAGTATACAAGATATTTGGAAAAGGAAATGTGGATTTGTGTAAATAGACAGGGCTGGTGTTAGGTGATCTGGGAGAGAAGACTGGGCAATTGCTCAGGGAGACCACTACCTTGGTGCACCCAGCATCTACAGCAGGAGCTTCAGTGAAGCCTTCAATGTGGAGACTACTTCAGGACCTTTGGTGACATTATAATCATGTGACAATGATGTCACCACAAGTCCTGAACTCTGCAGGTGTCAGAAGGACTCAAGAGATGATAGACTAGTGGTACGTCTGTGTGTGTGTGTGTGTGTGTGTGTGTGTGTGTGTGTGTGTGGTTGAACCTAGAATGCATGGGCTCCTAGTAGGTCCTTTCTGCAGCCCATACATATGGATATGTGTGGATGGAATTCAATTAGTAAACATAACCCTTTCATGATTTTGATGTACATTTACATGTACATGTACACAACGTCACTGTCTTTGATACAGGCTCACATACTGAGCCCGCATCTTTCCTGACACATGAAGACTGAATTAATAAGCCATCATGTGCCTCTAACAGCCGCGGGGGAAGGGAGGGTGCGGTCTGTTGATGACCCAGAGTGCCTGTCATTATGATAGTGATTTTTGCTATATTTGTCAAGCACAAGCGATCGGATGAAATTACAATAAAAAGTAAAAAAAAAGTTTATAAAAATCTCAAAAAAAAACAAAACATAAAAAGGTCAAATCACCCTTTTTGCCTCATTAAAAATAAAACAAATAAAAAAGTAAAAAAACACGTATTTGGTATCGCTGCATTCATAAAAGTCTGATCTATCAAAACATATAAAAAATTAATCTGATCGGTAAACATCGCAATGAGAAAAAAAAATGCCAGAACTTTTTTGGCCACCACAACATTGCAAGAAAATTCAATGAAAAGCGATCAAAACATTGTATCTACCCCAAAATGGTATCAGTAAAAAAGTCAGTTCAGGAAGCAAAAAAATAAGCCATCATACGCCCCAGATCTTGAAAATTGAAAATATTACAGATGTCAGAAAATGGCGACAAAAGCACATTTTTTTTTTTACAAATTTCTGATTTCTTCAGCACTTAAATAAATAAAAACTATATATCTTTGGTATGTACGTTCATCCGAGTGCAGTCTGATGTTTCACATGCACCCTGTGGCAAGACGACTCGCTCGGCTCTCCCGGAGGCAAACTCAGGACACACGTTCTCAGGTTACCTTTCTACTGGTTTATTATCTGGCATAAACTCATGCAGGAAAAATAAACAAGACCCCTCTGGGTTAAACGGGAAAACAAAACAAAGTATAGCTCAGTCCATAGGTGAGCGGGTGCCGCCCACTCTCAGTAGCATAAACTGCACAGGCAACAAGCTCTGCAGCTTCCACAATACTGTCTGGAGACTTCCCTCTCCAGACCACACTCCAGAGAAAAAAAAAAAAGGACTGATCTTTTACACATTGCTCAGCCACACCCTGAGGGGAGGTAGGGGGAATGGCGTCCCCCCCTCTTTGCCATTCCCATAAAATCGCACACCCTTTAACAGAGTAAACCTACCAGCATATAGCACGCTGGCAGAAAAATAAAGTAGGTCTTAGTTCACACAGGAGAGCATCCTGAGTGACACATGAAAGTTAAAATCTTGAAGCTCTAGGAACCATCTAGTTATCCTGGCATTTTTACCCCTCTACTCCCTCAACCATCTCAACGGGACATGGTTTGATACTAATTTAAACTTCCGCCCTAGTAGGTAATATTTCAGTGTATCCACGGTCCATTTTATGGCTAAACACTCTTTGTCTACTATGGCGTAGTTCTTCTCGCAGGAGGACAGCTTTCGGCTTAGATAGAGAATGGGATGTTCTTCCCCATTTATCTCTTGGGAGAGTACGGCTCCTAGACCAACCTGTCTGGACCACAAATTCTTTCTTGAAGTCTGACGCGACCAGGACCGGCTGCATGCACAGTGTTAGCTTCAACTGTTGAAACGCGGTCTCTGTTTCTTCCATCCATTTCACCATGGTTGATTTGGTGCCTTTTAGAAGATCCGTTAGTGGCGCGGCAATCATGGTGAAATTCGGGATAAACCGCCGGTAGTATCCCACCATTCCCAGGAATGCTCTCACCTGCTTCTTTGAGAGCAGTTGCGGCCAGGTTTGAATTGCCTCCACTTTCTTGATTTGCGGCTTTATTTCGCCTCTCCCAACAACATAGCCCAGGTACTTGGCCTCCTCTTTTCCGATGGCACACTTTCTCGGATTTATGGTAAATCCTGCCTTCCTTAGCGCCTCCAGAACGGCCTGTAGTTTAGGTAGGTGACTAGCCCAGTGTGGGCTAAAGACCACAATGTCGTCGAGGTAGGCTGCGGCATACTTCTTATGTGGGGCTAGGATCCGATCCATAGCCCTCTGGAATGTGGCTGTAGTCCGAACGGCATCCGTGTGTATTGAAAACACCCATCAGGTGTTGAGAAAGCCGTCTTCTCCTTAGCCATCTGGGACATGGGGATCTGCCAGTAGCCCTTCGTCAGGTCAGGTCAAGAGTGGTGATGTACCTCGCCGGTCCAAGCCTCTCGATGAGTTTGTCGACGCGGGGCATCGGGTACGCGTCACACTTGGATACCTCATTCAGCCGGCGGTAGTCATTACAAAACCTCCACTCTCCATTGGGTTTCGGCACGAGGACAATTGGGCTCGACCACCCACTCTTTGACTCCTCTATTACCCCGAGGACTAACATCCTCTTCACCTCAGCCGAGATCAAATTTGCATGATATATTTGATGCGGCTTTCTTCGGCCAGGCTGGTGGACTTCATAATTAACCTTGCTGACTTTCTCCACCACCTCGCATGGACCTTGCCATTTGGCGAGGAACTTGCTCTCGACGGTAGGGATCAGCACCAAAACACGGTCCCCCGGCTGGAACTGTCTTAGTCTCGCAGACTGGTTATAGACCCTCGCCTGGGCTTCCTGCGCCTGGAGGAGATGTTCCTTCACGATGGGCATCACCTTTCACATTCTCTCCTGTAACTGGGCGACATGTTCGATGATACTCCAGTGTGGCGTGACTTCAGCCTCCCAAGTTTCCTTGGCGATGTCTAGGAGACCTCTTTGATGCCACCCATATAGGAGCTCAAATGGAGAGAAGCCAGTGGAGGCTTGAGGAACTTCTCTGACCGAGAAAAGCAGAAATGGGAGCAGGTAGTCCCAGTCTTGCCCATCCTTTTCCACGACCTTCTTGAGCATCGCCTTTAAGGTCTTGTTGAAGCGTTCCACTAGGTTGTCCGTCTGTGGATGATAAACCGAGGTCCGAAGCTGAGTTATCTGAAGGACTCTGCAAAGCTCCTTCATCACCTTGCTCATGAAGGGGGTTCCTTGGTCTGTCAGAATCTCTTTTGGAAGACCTGTCCAAGCAAAAATATGGACCAGCTCTCGGGCTATACTTTTACTGGACGAGTTCCTTAGGGGAACTGCTTCAAGGTATCGGATCGCATAGTCCATGACGACCAGGATATATTGGTGGCCCCGAGCTGATTTAACTAAGGGGCCCACGAGGCAATCCTCTCAAAGGGAACCTCTATCACAGGTAGTGGGACTAAGGGGCTACGGAAGTGGGAGGAGGGAGCGGTTATTTGGCAGGTGGGGCAGGACCTACAATAGTTTTGAGCTTCTTGATAACACCCTGGCCAATAAAACCTTCTCAGTATCCTCTCCTGAGTTTTCTCGACCCCTAGGTGTCCCCCCAGAACATGTGAATGGGCCATATCTAGCACCCGCCGTCTGTATGGCCCCGGCACTAACAGCTGTTCCACTATCTCACCGCCCCTCAGTTTGGCCACCCGATATAGCAACTCCCCCTGCACTGCAAAGTGGGGGAATCTGGTGTCGGCCCCCGGTTCTTGGGCAACCCCATTACATACAGTAACCTGGTCGAACGCCCCTTTTAAGGTCAGGTCTCGAAATTGAGCAGTCCCAAAGTCCTCTCTGGACATATCTAACGCAGGGAGGTCGGCCTCCTCGGTCACCGTCTCACCCTCGTCACCGACAAGGACGCACAGTGGGAACTCCTCCATCTGAGACTTCTCAGGCTGGCAGCCTTCACCCAGGACATCCACCGGTCTTTGTGGCAGGTACACGTGTTCCTGGAATCCTGCATGCACTCTCACACCAACTGTGGCAAGACGACTCGCTCGGCTCTCCCGGAGGCAGACTCAGGACACACGTTCTCAGGTTACCTTTCTACTGGTTTATTATCTGGCATAAACTCATGCAGGGTTCCACAGCAAAAATAAACAAGACCCCTCTGGGTTAAAAAACAAAACAAAGTCTAGCTCAGTCCACGGGTTCCGCAGGCTCTCGATAGCATAAACTGCACATGTAATAAGCTCTGCAGCTTCCACAATACTGTCTGGATACTTCCCTCTCCAGACCACACTCCAGAGAAAAAAAAAAAGGACTGAGCTTTTACACATTGCTCAGCCACACCCTGAGGGGAGGTAGGGGGAATGGCGTCCCGCCCTGTTTGCCATTCCCATAAAACCGCACACCCTTTAATAGAGTAAACCTACCAGCATATAACACGCTGGCAGAAAAATAAAGTAGGTCTTAGTTCACACAGGAGAGTATCCTGAGTGACACATACCTCCCCTCACATATAAAACCAGTGACACTGTCACAACCCATAGACTTGTATGGGTGCGCATGATCCGATTTGCGGAGCCACCCGCAGCATGATGTGATTGTTTTCTCCTGCTGAATCGTCATCAGAAAAAAATAGCAGATCTGCACTGCCCCATAGTATAATAATGGGTCGAATGCTATCCGATAACACATTGGATAACTCTCGGCCGTGTTCCACAGCAGTGTGAGCAAGCCCTTAAGTAGATGATCCTATGAAAACGTTCTTCTTACTGATTCTCTAATTTGTAAAACCTATTTTATTAAACAGTTTTAGATAATTCTTAATATAAGGATTCCTGTGTTCAGAATCCTCATCTCTTCATCAGAGAATACAGTAAGTGGTTACAAAGAGCATCTCTCAGGTGGACCTGTCCTGTATGACACAGACAGCTCAATGATGTGAATGGAAGTGTGTCTGTGTGTCTCTGTGTGTGTGGTTGAGTCTTGAATATATGAACTCTTGGTGGTTATATATACCACCTCTGCATTCATCACTACACCTCTCCCACCTGAGGGGGGGCTTATAGGCACCAGTGTGCTGCCCCAGCCAGGATAAGAGGAGATGGGGGTGTGGCGCCCCTGAGGGTTCGGACGCCACAGGGATGCGGCACCTCTTCAATGGGGTGTGGTATCCCTCCTTCGAGGTAAGAACGGTGCAATGGTCAGGACCCCACCTTCACATCCAACACCACACTTCTCCCACCAGAGAGGCGGCTAAAAGGCACTAGTGTGCTGCCCCTCCCGGGAAAATGGGAGACTGGGGAACCAAAAGATAGGGGGAACCATGTAGAGGGTGAGGGTGGAGGACACACATTTAGTTTACACTAATATTTCATATTTAATAAACAGCCATCTTGGGCTCATGGTCTTTTGATTGTGATCTTCATCCCTGACTGTGGCTTCTGGGTGAACCTGCAGTGGATGGAGACGCGGTCCTCGTACTCTGACCTTGAGGGGTGGGTTGGAGTTAACTGATGTCTCAACCCGGTCAAGGTCCATACCCAAGAAGGCCTGGAGCTTAGGAGTGTAGCTCCATCGCAAAAGGATCCCAGGGGGATGCAGACGGAGTGGTATACGCCACCTGTCCTCGCTTTCTGGCCTAGTCAGAAGGATTCCGGCTGCAAGAGCGGTACTGGCCCCCGTCACCTGATTTTGCTACTGTACGTCCTAGTCAGGGAAGCCCGGCAGGCCCAGAGGACCCCACCGGGTAACGAAAGAAGCGGAGTCGCCACCCGTACCCTTAATCTGAGCGTAGTCCAGAGAGAGACCCGGCCTATCTACACACACACAGACAGAAGTGGAATCAGTCTGAAGTCTAGGAACACTCTGGTGCGGGGCCCTGATCTAAGCACTGGAATTACCCGGAGGTTGTTGGACCCCCGCTCCTGGTGACCGCAGAACTCTGTGAGGAGCAGGGAGAAGCCTTGCAGCTGCACGTTTTACCGTGAGTAAAAAACTCTGGAAGTCTACCCCTATGGCCTCTGGACTCTTTATTTCTGCACTACACCGCACCGCGCAGCACCAGGCCTCCTTCACTACGACTCCCTCCATCCTGCTCTCTGCCCTGAGGCCCTGCTCCGCCTGTGGGGAGTAGTATCAACGTCGGCTGCCACAACATCCCGCCTCAGAGGACTGCAGCAGCGCTGGTGGTCTTCACCTGTTATCACAGGTGGCGTAGTCAATAGCAACCACTCAACCCTGATAGCCCATTACATCTTTTTTTAATGTGATGGCCCTGGGCACGGAACGGGTCCAGGCCACGGCTGCAACCCACCAAACATCTGATCCGGCTCCAAGTAAAACGCCCATCTTCCCAGGGCAGGGCTGCGAGCGTCACATATGTATATATGAAGACATACATTTGTATGTATGTGCTCTGTAATCATGTGTGCATGTTATCAGTGTATAGATGTGTGGACAGCCTACTGGGATGCAACAATGCAAATAATGATGGTGATGCCGAAGTAGTCTACTAAAGCTATTTATTTTTGTCACCACAGAATGAAAGTTTAACTATGGAATAGGCTGTTATTTAGGTATAGGGTAACACGTCACACAATATTAGTGATAATGACAACAACAGTATAAGAAGTGCACTATCATGTCCTATGTATCATGTCCTAGTTATCTCTTGATTAGACTATGATTAATGTTTTTCTGTCTTAGCTTAACGGACGTCACTCCCAACAATGGGCCCATTACTGTAATACAGAGGGGTATCTAGGGGGGAGCAGCCGGGGCATGTGCCCCGAGCCCAGCCAGCAGGGGGCCACCTAATGCGGCGGTCCAAGGTGTCCCGCCTGGCAGCAGCATTCTGCGGCCCCCGGACCGGGATTCGGCAGTTCTCTGAGTGGGCTGTCAAGCTCCCAGCGTTCAATTGAACTTGCGTTTTGCAGACACCAGTACAACTGAAGCTCTGACCGTCGGCTTAGAGCGACGTCAGCAGTGTGATCAGATCATATGATCATGCTGCTGACGTCACTCACCAGAAGACAGAGAGCAGAGCCTCGGTGGTAAGTGCTCCTGTGGCTATGGAGCTGAAGCCACCGAAGATTCAGCCTGGATGAAGTGTGTGTGTGTGTGTGGGGGGTTATTCAGTATGAAAGGGGGATTTATTCAGTGTGGGGGGTTATTCAGTGTGGAGGGGGGATTTATTCAGGGGTGGGTTATTCAGTGTGGAGGGGGGATTTATTCAGGGGGGGTTATTTAGTGTGGAGGGGGGATTTATTCAGTGGGGGCCTTATTCAGTGTGGAGGGGGGATTTATTCAGGGGGGGTTATTCAGTATGGAAGGGGTATTTATTCTGTGTGGGGGGTTAATCAGTGTGGAGAGGGGATTTATTCAGGGGGGGATTATTCAGTGTGGAGGGGGGATTTATTCAGTGTGGGGGGTCATTCAGTGTGTAGGGAGGATTTATTCAGTGTGGGGAGTTATTCAGTATGGAAGGGGGATTTATTCAGGGGGGATTTTGCAGTGTGGAGGGGGGATTTATTCGGTGGGGGGTATTCAGTGTGGAAGGGGGATTTATTCAGTGTGGGGGGTTATTCAGTGTGGAAAGGGGATTTATTCAGTGGGGGGTTGGCTATTCAGTGTGGAAGGTGGATTTATTCAATGGGGGGTTATTCAGTATGGAAGGGGGATTTATTCAGTGGGGGGGTTATTCAGTGTCGAGGTGGGATTTTTTCAGTGAGGGGGGTTTTTTAGTATGGAAGGGGGATTTAGTGAGGAGGTTACTCAGTGTGGAGGGGGGATTTATTCAGTGGGGGGGTTATTCAGTGTGGAGGGGGATTTATTCAGTTTGGGGGTTATTCGGTATAGAAGGGAAATTTATTCAGTGGGGGGGTTATTCAGTGCGGAGGGGGATTTATTCAGTGGGGGGTTATTCAGTGTGGAGGGGGGATTTATTCAGTGTGGAGGGGGAGATTTATTCAGTGTGGAGAGGGGGATTTATTCTGTGGGGAGCGAGTTGGGGGTGAGTGCAAGCACATTATGGAAATCGAGGGGAAAAATGTGTGTGGACACAGTATGAAGAGCAACGGTGATGGGATGTGTGCGGACTCAGTATGGGGAGCGGGGGTGATGGGATGTTTACGGACACAGTATGGGGAGCGGGGGTGATGGGATGCGTGCAAAGTATGGGGAGCAAGGGTGATAGGATGTTTGCGGACTCAGTATGGGGAGCGGGGGTGATGGGATGTGTGCGGACACAGTATGGGGAGTGGGGGTGATGGGATGTGTGTGGACACAGTATGGGGAGCGGGGGTGATGGGATGTGTGCGGACACAGTATTGGGAGTGGGGTTGATGGGATGTGCGTGGACACAGTATGGGGAGCGGGGGTGATAGGATGTGTGCGGACACAGTATGGGGAGCGGGGGTGATGGGATGTGTGCGGATACAGTATAGGGAGCGAGGGTAATGGGATGTGTGTGGACACAGTATGGAGAGGGAGGGTGATGGGATGGGTACAGACACAGTATGGGGAGCGAGGGTGATGGGATGTGTGCAGACACAGTATGGAGAACGGGGGTGATGGGATGTGTGCGGACACAGTATGGGGAGTTAGGGGGATATGTGAGGAGGAAATATGAGGAGGTGGGGAAAACATGTAAGGAGACCATTGAGAGGAATAGTGTGAGGAGACAGTATAGGGGAAGAAAAGTGTGAGTGGCCACAGAATAGAGACTGAGTAGTGGGTGGGTGGTAGCATGGGGGATAGTGTATGGTCACAGCCAGGAGGGGACAGTATGCTAAGGAGGGGTGTGTGATGAGGGGGCACAGTATAGAGGCTGGGCCCTATAGTCCGGACACAGTGTGAGAGATTAGTGTGAAGAGGGGAGGGGGCCCAGTATGGAAATGAGAGGGTAGTGTGAAGGTCATGTACCATAAGAGGAACAGTGTGGGGGTCATATTTTGTGCAGGGAATATAGTGAGGGGCAATTATTTATTCAGGGGCTCAGCGTAGGGCATATATTTTTATTCAGGAGCATTATAATGACACTGCTATCTTTAAGGGCATCGTGTGGGGATGTGCTGCAGAAGACCGGAGAAGATGGAAGTCTGCAGAGACGAGCTATGGGTGGGAAAAGTCATCATGGCATCTGGACAAGAGAAAGAAAAGAAAGAGAACGACTCCAGAGACAATGTCATCTCTAATGTACATGGATTTAAATGTTTTTTTGTGATGCTCATGTGGCACCCCAGGGGTCTGGTTGCCACAGTGATAGAAATATCACGTCTGAGAGCAAGTGGGAGGTTCCATGGTCAGGAGCCCTTGAACATGCAACACCTCCTGTCCCAGACCAGATAGGGGAGGAATCTGCCCTATATAAACTGGATCTGGGGCGAGGTTAGTTCAGTTAGAGCCTGGAGTGAAGTTCCAGACACAGGGAAAGCAACAGTGAGGAGCTCTGTAGAAGCAGGAGCTGAGTGCCAGAGACTGGAAGCTGATATTGCTCGTCCTGGCTGAAGACTCTACGACCGGACAACGGAGTCCGAGGCTGTAGGGATCTCTAAGTCCAGCAGCAGAAACCAGCCGGCAGGGGATTTCAGGTCCTCTGGCCATAGGAAGCTCAGTCACACACAAGGGACCGGTACCACCATCGAGGAGCGGAAGCTACCAGAGGGTCCAAGTCACCAGCCATACGGGTGAGCACCACACGGTATACTCAGGGATGTGGGCTACTTCCACTCGCTTACAAAAAGGTAGCCATGAAGAGTGCAGATAGACGGGGAGGCCTACTACTCCACCTGGCCAGGGGAACTCCTGTTTGTTCACAGACTGACCAGGCCCCTTATGCTAGCCAGTACTCCCGGGAGGGTCTGCCTTATCATCATCAGTAAAGACCCTGAACTGCACTGCAAAGACTTTGAGTCGTTCCTGCACCATCACTCCCATCATCCACACTCACTGCCCTGAGGCTATACTCCTCCCGTGGGGAGTTGTCCCATCCTCTGCTGCGCACACCACACCAGCCTCAGCGGTTTGCCTCGCAGCAGCGGTACACCCTGACCGCAATCCACGGGTGGCGTAGTCGGACATTAAATCATAAAAACCATATAAAAGACGGCCACTGGACTGACCACCCTGAGCCACGGGACCGGGTCACCGCCACGAAGACTACAACCCCCACAGACCCGGCTCCGGGTAACCCACACACGTACATACACGGCCCAGGGGGCGCGTCACTCACATTTTTATATTTTTTTTATGTTAGGAGCATTAATGGTGTTGTCCACGTTTGTGATGAGTCTGCAGTCACTCTATGAGACTGCAGACTTCTGAATTCTCACAGTGCGCACTGCATGCTGTCAGGATTCTCTGGTGCTAGCAATTTACATACATGCGTTTACATGCCGATTAGACATGTGTGGCCTCACTCAATGAAAATTAATTGAGCAAGGCCGGACAAGTCAAGAATGTGGCCAGAAGCATACAAATCTCATACTTGTGCTCACATGACCGTCCACTCTTGCCACGGCAAGAAAGAATCCTAAAAGTGCCAAGTGCATGTGTGTCACCCTGGCCTGGATGCCACAAGTATATTAAAGCTGTGTCTGAGAGCAAGGGGGAGGTTCTCTGGTCAGGGGAACATTAGCATGCAGTACCTCCTGTCTCAGGCCAGTAGGGGGAGCTGGCTGCCCCTATAAAAGCTGGTGCTGGGGGCAGGGTTAGAGAGAGCTGGACGACCTGTCTCAGGATTCTGGTCCCAGAGCAGAGAGGGACAGTTGTATTGCACCTAAGAGGAAGTGTGGCAGTAGGAGAGCCACAAGCCAGAGACAAGAGGCGAAGAGAGCCTGTCTTGGCAGATAACGGACTTAATTTACCAGACTTTGGTGTCTGAGGCTGGGAGGATTCCACATTCTCCAGCAGATAACCAGTTCGCAGGGGACTGTATATTCCTTGGCCTAAGAAGCCTGGAGGCCCTGCCACAACAGAAGGGACCAGCAAAGCCGTACAAGGCTGGGAGCAGAAAGGAACCCACGTCGCAGGCCATACAGGCGAGAATACACGGAGAGCTCGGAAACGTGGGCTGTTACCCTATAACGAGGAGATAGCCAGAAGGAGCACAGAAAGCACGGTAGGCCTACACCCTCACCCTGACCAGGGCCAATTTCCCCGTTGCTCTCAGACATCCAGGTCCCCTCCTAGCTGGGACTGTTTGTGGGTCAGTTTACCTGTTCTAGTAAAGACCCTGGACTGCAACCTGTTGTCTGCGTGCTCCTTGCTCCTCCAGCACTATCAGCACTGGGACTCTCACTACCATCACTCCCAACATCCATTATACTGCCCTGGGGCCGCACTCTTCCCGTGGGGAGTCACACTACCCTAGCGGCACACCTCATCAGCCCCAGCGGTCTGCATGCAGCGGCGGTTCCTAATAACTGCAATCCACGGGTGGCGTAGTCGGACATAATCATCAGCACATAACGGACTACCACTGGCCTGACCACCCTGAGCCACGGAACCGGGTTGCCACTACTCCCATCGTTCCCCTACTGCCCGGATCCGAGTGCCCCACGGCCCAGGGGGCAAGTTAGCTTTGGCGTAGTCGGCAGGATTGTAACCAACCCACCACAAACGGGTATTGCGTGCCTGAAAGAGACTTTGCACTTACCTGAAAAGAGGTTTCCCGCCATCCGGAGCCGTTTCCCGCCATTTCCAGCCGTCTCCCGCCATCTTCCATCGGTTCCCGCCATCTTCAGCTGTTTTCCCGCCATCGGACGCCATCTTCAGGACGTCGCGCGGGAAGAAGAGGGGCGTGGACGTCCAAACCGCGCGAGACCCGAAGCTCCGCCCCAAGCACCGATGCTGCGCAAGGTCCTGGAAGGGAGAGAGAGCGACGCTGACGTCATCAGGACGCGACTCAAGGTCCTCGTCCAGAGCAGCAACAGCGGAGCCGCGGCCTACGGAAGAGGATCGTCGGAAGGTAGGCCACGCTTAACTAGGGGGGAGGAAGATGTCGGACACGGAGGCGCCCACTACCACCAACGCAGCTGCAGCAGCGGTGATGCCCTTTTCCCTGCCCTACATCCCTGGAGCGGCCTGGCTGCCCGAGGAATCAGGGGAGCCCCATGCCCTAACTGACTTTAAGGAAAGGCTGTACAGTTTGTTCCAAGTCTACCCCCTGACAGAGGAACAGAAGATCAGCATATTGACAGGGCAGTTAACTGGCGCAGCCCAGCGGGAGGTAAAATCATGGCCCGCTGAGGAGAAAAGAACTGTAAAGGGTATTCTGGCCCGGCTGCGGGGTACCTTTGACACACGTACCTCCGCTGAGATTAAAATGAGGTTCTATGGATGTAAGCAGCGGGCACAGGACAGCATCAGAGACTGTGCCCTAAATTTGCAGGAAGCCCTGAGGGCCATCTAACAAACTGAGTCTGGCAGCGTGCAGGATACGGATAAGCTACTCACAGAACAATTCATAGAAGGACTGCTGTCTAGCGCCCACAGGGCCCAACTGCGCCTCATGTTCTTTCAGAACCCTGATCTGACCTTTGCCCAATTTAAGGACAGGGCCATAAGGGTGCTCCGTGAACCTGCAACCAGTGGCGCTATAAACCCCCGGCGCCCTGCTCTCACCTACCACCAGGAGGCGGCGCCCTCCTCTATGGACCCCGTGGGGGCTGATGCACAGGCCCTGAACCAAGCCCCGTCGAAAGACCTGCACCACCAAGTCCAGGAGCTGACCAGGAGCGTTGCGGCGTTGACCAGGACCGTCCAGGCGTTACAAGTGGACCCGTCAAGACCCATCGAGCTGGCTTCAAGTCCGGAGGATGTCCCGTGGCGTCGACAGAGGAGGATCCCGTCGTTCCGAGGGAGGCCCGCAGACCACTATGCAGAGGATGGACAGCCCATTTGCCGTCGATGCAACCAGCCCGGACACATTTCCAGGTACTGTAATTTAAACGTGTCCAACCTGGGGCAGAGGGCCGACCCCTGGCATAAGATCACCAGGCCCTTATAATTGGCGTGATAAGTACGTTGGGGGGCGCCCGGTTTAATCCGTGGTGCTGGACGGTATCCCCATGAGCGCCTTGCTGGATACTGGGTCGCAAGTAACCACTATCCCTTATGTACTTTTTAAGCAGTATTGGACTGATGCTGATATCACACGGTATCCAGACAGTAACTTGAGCATCATCGCCAGTAATGGCTTACCCGTGCCGCAGATGGGGTTCAAGGAGATGACCATTAAAATTGGTAAAGTTGAACTACCGGCACAGGGAGTGATTATTGTGGACATTGACCGTCGTGAAAGTCACCCTAAAATAACTGTGGGTACTAACGTAATTGAAAATTGTCTTTCAGAGGTAATTGTAATCTTACAACAGGTGGCGGTGAATGCTAGTTCCAGCCAACAGAGAGTCCTCAACAAGGAGATAAAAGCCCTGATGAGACGGCAGCAGGTAGAACTGTCTGGTGGTGAGATCGGTAGCGTGAGACTGAGTGACCTATTCCCCATTTCCATGCCTCCCAAAAGTGAAATGATGATCTGGTGTCGGACTGCAATCGGGTTGAGAGGTAGAGACTACCAAGCCATGGTAGAACCCGTGTACTCAGACAGCAGGCCCACCATTTTGACAGCCCGGGGGGTGGTTGATGTCCGTCATGGGAGGGTGCCCGTCCGCATCTTCAACATTGGGGAGAGGGAAGTACACTTACCCAGGTACGCTACACTCGCCAAACTGTTTGTTGTCGAACACAAAGCCATCAGGGCCGTGGAACCCTTGTCTCCATCTCCACAGGCGGAGGGTAATGGCTCCAAGAAACAAAAGGAGGACTGGTGCCAGAAACTCCATGTGGGTGCTGACTCCACTCCCCTGCACCAAAAACAAGGAGTCTACCGGGTGGTACAGGAGTACGAGATAGTCTTTAGTAAGCACCCGCTAGACTTTGGCAGAGTAAAGGGGATAGAACACCACATCCCCACAGGGAGCCACCCACCGATAAAAGAAAGACACAGACCTGTACCCATTGCACATTATCAGAACACCAAGGGTATGCTGAGGGAAATGAAAGAAGCTGGGGTCATTAGAGATAGCTGTAGCCCCTGGGCAGCCCCCCTGGTTTTGGTAAAAAAGAAAGACGGCACCATGAGAATGTGCGTGGACTATAGACAAATCAACCGTATCACCCACAAAGACGCATATCCGCTGCCTAGAATAGAGGAGTCTTTAGCCGCACTAAAATCAGCTAACTTCTTTTCTACTTTGGACCCTACTAGCGGGTACTGGCAGGTTCCTGTGGCAGAGGCTGACAAGGAGAAGACCGCCTTCACCACACCGATGGGACTGAGTGAGTTCAACTGTATGCCCTTCGGGCTCTGCAACGCACCAGGGACCTTCCAGAGGCTGATGGAATGCTGTCTAGGGCACCGAAACTTCGAGATGGTCCTCCTTTACCTGGACGACGTGATCGTCTATTCGAAAACCTACGAGGACCATCTAAAGCACCTGGGCGAGGTGTTCGAAGCCCTGGCAGGCTATGGCCTGAAGGTGAAACCATCGAAGTGTCACCTGCTGAAACCAAAGGTCCAGTACCTAGGGCACGTGGTAAGCGCGGAAGGAGTGGCCCCCGACCCTGACAAGGTCACGGCAATCAAGAGCTGGTCAAGCCCCTCGAACATCAAAGAGGTGAGACAGTTTCTCAGATTGGTAGGCTACTACCGAAGGTTCATCCCCGGGTTCACTAGGACGGCAGCTCCTATGCAGGACCTCCTAATCGGACAGTCTAAGTCCAGGAGCCAAAAGCCGCCCTTCAAATGGGATAAACCGGAAGAGGAGTCCTTCCGCCAGTTGAAGATGGCCCTCACGGGGGATGAGATCCTGGCCTACCCTGATTATGGTCAGCCTTTTATTCTCCACACGGACGCCAGTAATGTGGGACTGGGAGCAGTACTGTCCCAAAACCAACAGGGCAGAGAAAGGGTGATCGCGTACGCCAGCCGGAAGCTGAGGCCCATCGAGAGGAACCCGGAGAATTACAGCTCCTTCAAGCTAGAATTCTTGGCGGTGGTGTGGGCCGTGACAGAACGCTTCAAGCATTACCTGGCTTCCGCAAAGTTCACCGTGTACACAGACAACAACCCGTTGACACACCTGGACAATGCAAGACTGGGTGCCCTAGAACAGCGGTGGATGGCCCGTCTCTCCAACTATGACTTTGTGATCAAGTACCGGGCAGGCAAAACCAATGCCAATGCGGACGCCCTATCAAGAATGCCTCACTTACCTGAAGGTGACGAAGACCCAGAAGAGCTGGAGGAGGTAGAACTCCCTGCGTTTCACCGGTATGGAGCCGCTCAATACTCCCACCGCGTGAAGGAGTAGGATCTAACAACCGTGATGATCAATCCCCTACCTCACCACAGCTGGGCCGAGACCCAAGATAGTGACCCTGCCATCCGCCTGGTGAACGATCTGCTGACCCAGGAAGACGCCCGCATGGATCCGAATGCCCCAGAGGAAGCCAAGCAGCTATGGAAGGAGAAGAGCAAGCTGTTCCTCTACGAAGGCAAGTTGTGCAGAAGGCTTGTCAACCACCGGACGCACAAGCTGACCTGGCAAGTCGTGGTCCCAAGGCGGGATGCAGCTATGGTCCTGGGGGCTTACCATGACAGAGCGGGGCACTTCGGTTGGAAGAAACTGGAGTTCCTGCTAAGAGGAAGGTTCTTTTGGGTCGGCATGAGAGGAGCTGTAGAAAAATGGTGCAGAGACTGTGGCCCTTGTCACCTAAGGAGGAAGGACCGTGCCAGCCAGAAGACACCCTTGAGGCCCATCGTCACCACGCAGCCTCTTGAGCTGGTAGCTCTGGACCATGTCAAATTGGCTCCCAGCCGGTCAGGATACATCTATGCCCTGACAATCGTGGACTACTATTCCCGTTTTCTAGTGGTGGTCCCGGTAAAAGACTTGACAGCCCAAACAGCGGCCAGAACCTTCCAACAATACTTCTGCCGTCCACACGGGTATCCGGAACAGGTCCTGACAGACCAGGGTCCAGCGTTCGAAGCTGAAATATTCCAAGAGTTCTGCAACCTCTATGGCTGTAAGAAGATTCAGACAACGCCTTACCACCCATAAACCAACGGGATGTGTGAGAAAATTAACAATATAGTCATTGATCTCCTGAAGACGTTGCCCCTGGAGGAACGCAGCCTGTGGCCAGAAAAACTGCCGGATCTGATAGACTTATACAATCATATCCCGGTGAATGCTACAAACTGCACCCCGGCTTACCTGATGCGAGCCAGACCAGGTAAGCTGCCCGTAGACCTGGAGATGGGAGTCCTAACACCTGAGGACACCTCCCCGGATGCGGACTGGGATACGGAAAGTCAACTGCAGTACAAAAAGGTACAGGAAAGTGTGGAGAAGAGCCTGGCACAGGTGAGAGAAAGGCAAGAAAGACTCTTCAACCAACACGCCCCTGCTGGTCCCCTAGAACCTGGTGAGCAGGTCCTTAAGCGGAAGAGAAGGCTTCACAAGTTGGACGACCAGTGGGAAAGGGAGCCCTACACCGTACTGCAGTCTGATCACGACAACCCGAAGGTGTGCGTGATCATCAAGGACGGAGGAGAAACCACTAGTACCGTCTCCAGGGACCACCTCAAAAGATGCCCCGAGCAACTCCGTAGTGCAGAAGAGGATCAAAGTGACCTAGAACCCGCAGAGGACAAGGAAGAAATGATCAGCACTGTTCTCGGAGAGTTCCCTCAGTCTTGGACTCGGATAAACGATGCCATAGAGGTACCCGTCCTGCATTTCCTGCAACCGACTGCGCAACAACCTGCACCAGAGCCGGAAGGTGAAGAGGAGCAAGCAGTTCCAGAGGCAGAAGAGCCTGAACCAGCAGCCCAGGAGAATCAACCCTCTGCTGACAGTGAGCCTGCCATGCCTGCGGTAAGCCAAAGAACCCGCAGACAGCTGCCTGCCCTACCTGTACACCCAGCTGGTAGCTGTACCCCTAACGCTAGTGGGGAAAGCCAAGTTGGTCCACCACCAGACAGAGGGTTAAGGAGGTCAACCAGGAGCACAAAGGGGCAGATACCCTCTCGCTGGAAAATATAGAGCGCGCTAAAATTGTAAATAACCCTGTTGCCAAATGGTGAATTGTTTGCCAAGTTACATGCATGTTTGGTAATTCTGTGTTTCAGTTTCTTGCAGCTACCGTAAGGACTCACAGGTTATGGACTTTTTATAACCGGGACCTTGTATGGACTGCGTTCGGAGCCTGACCAAGGAATGAACTAAGACTGTGAAGGACTTGGGGTAGAACAGACCCCCACCTGGTTAAGGCTCCCCGTTGTGCTGGTGATATGAACACCCGGTCACAGACCACACTGTGACCTTAAGAACTCAATCTGTGCGTCGTTTGTCTATTAATGTTTCATGGTTATGCATATTGTCTCTGTTTATTGTTTAGTCCCGGAGTACTAAATTTCACTAGGGGGGAATGTGTCACCCTGGCCTGGATGCCACAAGTATATTAAAGCTGTGTCTGAGAGCAAGGGGGAGGTTCTCTGGTCAGGGGAACATTAGCATGCAGTACCTCCTGTCTCAGGCCAGTAGGGGGAGCTGGCTGCCCCTATAAAAGCTGGTGCTGGGGGCAGGGTTAGAGAGAGCTGGACGACCTGTCTCAGGATTCAGGTCCCAGAGCAGAGAGGGACAGTTGTATTGCACCTAAGAGGAAGTGTGGCAGTAGGAGAGCCACAAGCCAGAGACAAGAGGCGAAGAGAGCCTGTCTTGGCAGATAACGGACTTAATTTACCAGACTTTGGTGTCTGAGGCTGGGAGGATTCCACATTCTCCAGCAGATAACCAGTTCGCAGGGAACTGTATATTCCTTGGCCTAAGAAGCCTGGAGGCCCTGCCACAACAGAAGGGACCAGCAAAGCCGTACAAGGCTGGGAGCAGAAAGGAACCCACGTCGCAGGCCATACAGGCGAGAATACACGGAGAGCTTGGAAACGTGGGCTGTTACCCTATAACGAGGAGATAGCCAGAAGGAGCACAGAAAGCACGGTAGGCCTACACCCTCACCCTGACCAGGGCCAATTTCCCCGTTGCTCTCAGACATCCAGGTCCCCTCCTAGTTGGGACTGTTTGTGGGTCAGTTTACCTGTTCTAGTAAAGACCCTGGACTGCAACCTGTTGTCTGCGTGCTCCTTGCTCCTCCAGCACTATCAGCACTGGGACTCTCACTACCATCACTCCCAACATCCATTATACTGCCCTGGGGCCGCACTCTTCCCGTGGGGAGTCACACTACCCTAGCTGCACGCCTCATCAGCCCCAGCGGTCTGCATGCAGCGGCGGTTCCTAATAACTGCAATCCACGGGTGGCGTAGTCGGACATAATCATCAGCACATAACGGACTACCACTGGCCTGACCACCCTGAGCCACGGAACCGGGTTGCCACTACTACTCCCATCGTTCCCCTACTGCCCGGATCCGAGTGCCCCACGGCCCAGGGGGCGAGTTACATGCGCTGTGAGAATTCAGAAGCCTGCAGTCACAGAGAGTGGCTGCAGACTTTCATCTCAAACCTGCAAAAACCCTTTCATTATAAAATGAAGTCCTGTAGCCAATCTTAACAGCATGTAATATCCTCACTGTCAGGATTCAGCTCTGCTTGCAGTTTCCATCAGTCATCACATGGCCACTTCACTCATGCGATTTTCATACTTACGGTCATGTGACAACTAGCTTTTCTTTCTGCTTCTCACAGAGAGAATTAGGAAGAGCAGCTCATCGGCATGTGACTAAGGCCACGGCCCCACTATCAGTATTTGGTCAGTATTTTTTCTCAGGAGTGGGAGCCAAAACCAGGTGAGGAACAATCAGAGAAAAGGTAGAATAGAAACAGGTGACCAATTCTGCATTTATCACCCACTCCTGGTTTTGGCTCCCACTCCTGAGAAACAATACTGACCGAATACTGACCAAATACTGATAGTGGGGCCGTGGCCTTAGTGTGCAAATCGCATATGTGCTGGGGAAGGGGAAGAGGTGCCAAACTGAATTCTTGCCCCGGGTGCTAGAAGACCTGGATACACCTCTCCTGTAATATGCTCTTCAAGCGCCTCTGATTATTATACTGGCACTAATGGGGGTCGCCGGTATTTCCTGCTAGGCAGCAAATCCTTCATAAGCGAGTCACTTAGTACCCAGTGTGTGTTCATCACACTGGCACCCTCGGTCCCTTCTGAAGCACGGCCCTGGCCCACACCCTGTACTGTACGTCTACACTGGAAGTAACAGCCCGGTTCACACGGGTCTTTTTGTCACCACGGCAGACATCCGGCCTCATAAACTGATCACTGTCCGACCTTCAGTGTTTGACCTGTGGAGTCTGGATATCGAGTCTTGATCGATGAAGACTGGACTTCGGGTCTTGAACAACGAGTCTAGACCTCGGGTCTTGATCGGCGAAGTCTGGGCTTCAGTGCTGGTCTTCAGCCATCCTTCGGTCGTTCTGCCTCTGCGTTCCACCGTTTCAAGTTCATCCCTCTAGAAATGCTTCCCCCATCTTTTAGTTTCGCACTTTTCGGTTCACTCAGCAGATGGCGACATTTGGTCGTGAGTGCCAAAGAAAATTGATGAACCACATCTTCTGCTTCCCACCCCCTTACACATGCATGTAACATACAATGTGTGTATGTGTAACATATGGTGTATCTGTGTAGCATCCACATTTATAAATCCCGGCAGTGCAAACGAGAGTTTATAGTTTACGGCGCCGCTGCAGGAGGTGAGTATTGATTTTATTTATTTTAATTGGGGCCTTGAGATGATTAAGTAGGGGTTGTCTTTTAGTGGACAATCCTTTAAAGGTCTTTGGTTTCATCTTTGAATCATTAACTTTACAGTTGGTTACTGGACAAAACTGCTGCTTTTCACTTGAGTTCCAACTCTGACAATCAGTTGATCTTTAATATAATTGCCTCCATCAGCAGCCTCAAGTGGCTTTAAAGCATGTGTTCTCCTTTAGGGCTCAATCAGGAGTCAGTTTTTCATGTACAAGTTCTATCCCTGTTTTTCACGGATAGCACTCGTTCCTATAATAGTCTATGGGGTAGTTCACATGTCCAATTATTTTTACTTGAACCAATAAAAAATTATGAAACTCTGACAAAATCTGATGGTTAAAACTGACTCACTAACCAAACACTGATGACTGATCAAAAAACACTAATGAGACTTGGTCCATTTTTTGCATACAAGAAAATTTACTGATGTCTGTTATGGTAAATATTTATACTTTGCTTTAATATTTAGACAATTCATATATCTTTAATAATTTTGTATTTTAATATTAGCTTTATAAATGTTATTTTGTTGTATCTAATACAGAGCTGTTTCTGTATGAAGCTTTCCTTTGTTTCTGAAAGTATGGTAAAACTAGATATAACCAGTCTAAGGAATTTAGCAGAATACACAATTTCCGACTTTTTTTTTCCCAACTTATCTCCCTTTTTTAGGTAACGTAATGTAAGCCACTCCCACTTTCCTTGTCTTTGTGGTTTGTAATAAAAACTTGTAACCAGGCATCTGAGTTCAGACAAGTCTGGGACACAGACAGAATTGGTTGTGTGTTCTCTTGTCTCCGATCGATCGACTCCCTGATTTGGTCAAAACTGGCAAACATGTGAAACCTCTTGAGTTTCTCCTAAAACTATTCATATAGGTTTCTCCATCACGTTTGAATGAACCCTTATACATACACATAGTTACTGGTAACACATGACAATTGTGCAGATTTCGTAACAAAAATTTCCTTACAGGGGATGTCCCCTTCCAGAACAGCTTTTCCTATACATTCCCTTAGTAGTAAAAAAACTAATTGTACTTTACCTACCCTGCTGGGTCCAGGACTGCATCTCTGTGGCAGCTGCAGGTGTCTGTTTTCTGCAGCTCTGATGTCACATCGACAGCGCTGCAGACTCAGCAGCTCTGTTTATGTAGTTGACACAAGCTGCTCACAGCCACTGAGCTTACTGATTGGCTACTGTGACATGTAATTTTTGCAACAAATAGGGCATGATAGGAATTTGAAAGTCCATGGTGAATAATTTGTGGTGTGATAAAACCTCATTTGCTATCGTTGTATTGTGCCATGTTGCAAAATTTTGGAGCAGATTTCAAAAGTGAAATTCTGCGACAAGTATAGCAACACCCTAAAGCCACAATCACACATTCAGAATTTGATCAGTATTTTCCCTCAGTATTTGTAAGCCAAAACCAGGAGCAAAACCTCTGATTGTTCTGATTTTGGCTTACAAATACTGATGTAAAATACTGAACGTGGCCTAAGGGTATATGCATATGATGACTTTTTCAGGCAGGCAACATTTTTTCTTGAAGCATCTTTTTAGTGGTTCATTTTTGGTCATTTCCTGAACACTTTTTAGAAGAGCTTTTTTTTTTATTGCCAGCGATTTTTTCAGTCTTTTTCCAACATTTTGTGGTGTCTTTTGTACTAGCATTTGCAAAAAGTTTTTTTTCAACTCCATACAACAATGAATAGGTGGCGCTATAGAGTACAAGTCCTCTTTTTCTCTGAAGAGGCAATTTGCATACAACAATGAAGAAACTATTAGGCTGAGTGCCCACTATGCGTTTTTCAAGCGTTTTTGCCACGGAATTTCCGCAGCGAAATCGCTTAAAAAACGCTTGGTTAATACGTGCCCCATGGTCCCCAATGACAATCCGCATGTGCTGTGCACATGCTGCGGAAATTTTCGCTGCGGATTATCATTGCGGAAAAATACGCAGCATGTCCATTAATTTTGCTGACATGCAGCATAATTGCCGTCATTGACTTGCATTGAAACGCTGGATATCCGCATCACTACATGTGCACACACGGATATGAAGCGATTCAATGTGCGGATGGTACCCAGGCCTGGAGAAGAGGAGACTCTCATCCAGACCTGGATACCATACAAACTGTAAAAAAAAAGAATTTAAAATAAAAAATAAAGATTATATTTACGTTCTGATGGCCCCCGGTCTCCTCAGCGATGCGTGCGGTGTGTTGGGCGGCTCGCGGTGGTGCGAGGACCTGACATGACGTCATTTAGTCATGTGACAGGTCACGCGACCGCTGACGTCGGCGGTCGCGTGACCTGTCACATGACTCAATGACGTCATCGCAGGTCCTTCACACTACCGCGCGACACTGGGGAGACCGGACGGAGCGGAGAAGGAGACCGGGGGCCATCGGAAGGTAAGTATAATCTTTATTTTTTATTTTTCACCATTGTTATTCTTTTTTTTTAACTATTACTTGGTCACACTATATAAATCTATGCCGGTTGCATAGATTTATATAGTGTGACCAAGTTGTCAAGCACTTTCCAAGTGGTGCTAAAATCGCTTGGAAAAGCGTTTGATAACCCGCATGCGGAAATGCATGCAAAAACGCTTGACAAACGCTTCTACCTGGGGGGAAAAACGCATTTAAAATCCGCATGTGTTTTTCCTGCCAGGGAGAAGTGTAAAAAATATGCAGCATTTCTACATCGTGGGCACTTAGCCTTAGTGGTTTTTGAAGCAAAACCGCTAGCAAAAGTAAATCCGGGCTACCTTTGGGCATCTGTGCAGTTTTCCCTTTGACTTCTATTATGAAGTATTGAGCGTCTTCAGAGGGGAAGCTGCCTGAAGAATAGTCTGGTCACTTATAACTGATTAGTGCCTTTTTTCATGTGGTTTTTAGAACAGAACCCACCTGAAAAAAAGACTTTTGTGCACATATCCAAAGTGTCTGTTGTGCTCTGCTGTTCCAAGATGTACGGTAATAACTGTAAAAATCCTAAAGATGGATGCCTTGTACTTATATAGAATAGCACCTTCCTACAGAAATAGATATTCAAAGAGCCACTGAAGAACAAACTATAACAAGTAGTAAGCTTTGTTCAAAGTCTGTTTTTACCTTTTAGTCATTATGTAAATCTGTGTGATTTACTTAATGTGGTATTCTTAGTAATGACCTGGCAGGTCCGAGAAATTGGATTATTTATGAATTCATTATTTAGTGTTGCATTTGTTGTATATAGTTTACTAATCTATTAAATGTATCTAAGTTCTTTACAACTGGAGGCAATCAATTATGGCTGTCAGGCGTCCTTTCTCTTTAATGTTGGAGACCATTACTGAGTATTACTATAAGGAATACCCAGCTTTCACTATGCAAAATGGTTTTATAGAACATGGATACCTTTCGGGCATTTTTTTACTTGCACATATTTGTAGCTAAAAATAATTTTTTCAAAAATATTTATTAAAAAAATTATTGGACTATTTGTTTTTACAGTCTCTATCATAGTACATAGCGGACTGCAGAATCAGTTAGGCTACATTCACATTGCGTCTTTGCCACGCGTCAGTGGCTCCATCAGGGCTTCCATCTGAAACCCTGAAAAACAGTATTTGGGCTGAATACCGGTAAGGCCTTTGAAAGCAACCCGACACCAGGTTTTCCCAATGTAAAGTACGGCCACCACCTTTAAAGAGAACCTGTCAAGAGGATTTTGCTGAGTACAGTACACACATGGCCATATTGGCTCTGTTATACTGATTAAAATGATACCTGCGGTGAGGAAATCCATTTTGTGGATTTTGTTTAATCTGCGTTTGAAGTTTTCTTGTAATCATATCTTCGTGCATAGCTTAGTACAAAAACTAACTTTTATTATACCCCCATACGGTGCGGTCCAGCCCGATGGGCATCACTGTTCTTCTTTCGCTGTCCTCCTTCCCTGCTTCATCCACACAGCGACCCCAATCGTGCTCCAGCTCAGGCATACTTCTCCCTACTGAAGACAGAGAAAAGTAGTGTGATGTGCATGCGCCGGGAGCGGCCAAAGATCGCGTATGATCAGGAAGTAAAGCCTGTGCATGCGCGTTACAGTACTTCGCTCGGCCCTCAGCATGACAGAGAGAAGTGCGCCTGCGCAGGAGCGCGATTGGGGGACACTGTGTGGATGACGTAGGACACGTCATCCACATGAAGCAGGGTAAGAGGACGGTGTTTGCAGTGAGAGCGCAGTCGCCAAAGTAAGAACAGCAATGCCTATCACATAAGACCACACCGTATGAGGGTACAATAAAAGTTATTTTTTTGTACTATACATAGGGGATTAAAGGCTTATTTACAGGTTCTAGAATAATGTAAAAGAGGTATTAAAGGTGGTGGCCTTACTTTTTTATTGGGAAAACTTGGTGACAGGTTCCCCTTATTGAAGCACACAAAATCACTTTGTACTTTGTCTGACCTCTTTTTTGGCAGTGTCTGACTTTTTTAAGCTAGCTCAAGAGCACAATTGATAACAATTTTATACCCAACTCAAAAAAGCACAACATGAACCCAGCCTCAGCAGTAAATCTATCAATGAGCTCTTTCTGACTGCAGTGTCTGTAGCCCTTATCTCTCCTCTCCTGAGCAACTGCTAAGCTGATTCAGTATATGACCACAACAAACGTCAACTTTGATTTGGTCATAGAACAGCTTAGAAGATTGATCAGAAGAAAGATAAGGCTACAAACCTGAGCCATCAGAGTGGTGAGCAGGCCACATAATTGCTATGGCCCCGTAAGCAAAGGGGGTTGGGACAGAAGCTGAACAGCCACACCCCCTGCTTGACACCCACCCAATTCTACCAACATCTGGCAATATATGAAGAAGCAGAAGCCTTGAGGAATTGTATGGAGTGGGTGCACTTGTTGAGGTACTAGCTGTTTTACACAGAAGATACTCTCTGATAACTGCTGCGATTGGAGTTAGCTCAGATAACAGCAGTTTATAACCCCTTATATGCCTTGGTAAACAGGGACCATGGTATCTAAGTGCTTAGAGGAAGGTCTTTTTTCTATTCTATTAGGACCCTGTTATGTGGCTGCGGGAGCCCTATGGCTTGTGTATTGACCTCCAGGGACATGTGTGAGGGGCCCAATTTGGATCTTTGCTATGGGGCTCCCAGATTTCTCTATACCCCAATTATATGAGGGCTTTGAATACATATAGTGATTAAGTCACTTTATCCTTTACCTACTGGTAGTGGACTTAAAATCTTAGGTTTGTAAGTCTTAGGAAAGATCAAAAGCTAAATTTAATTTATTTTACTTTTTCCTTTATTGACCAGATGAAGTAAGCCTCGGAGCATTCTCACTCCGCCCGCCTGCTTCCCACTATCTCCATGTTTACTTTTCACTTGCCCCCATCTTCTACCCTACATTGATCTCAGCATTGTGACCTGAAAATACTTCTGCAATTGCTTCATAGTAAAGATGAGAAGAATATAAGAAGGTAAGTTGTTTTGTTCTGTAGAACTATAAAAGATTTGCCCATGACTTTACTAAAATAAGAAAATCAGTTTTATTCCTTCAAAAGTTTTAGAGTGTTGTAGAATCCAAAGTGGTGCAGGGGCTTTACAAATATAGTGTGGGATCTCATAAAAAGCAATCCATTCTGGAAGTCTTATAAGTTACTATATTATATGATATATCACGTGTCTGACTATAAAGAAAGAGATCCATCACCAAGAATAATAAAAACATAAAGTATGTGACCGAAGGGCATCAACTATTGATGGCATAAGCAGACAGAATACGAGTAACAAGGATGTGTTGTAATATTAGTTATTGACTGGAATTGAACATGCACATGGTCTACAATGCTACTTGTGATGTATAGGGCCGCAGCATCTGATTAATGACCTCAATTGAACATCTGTCTTGTTGGAGTCAATTATTTCTCAAGTGAATCTATTGTTTTGGGATTATCGAGCTTCATTTCACATGTTACATCTTCTCTGAGGCTAATGATCTGTATACTAAATTCTGAAGTTTGGGTGTCAATCTAGCCTGGTCAAGACAACAACTTGTGTGTGCTACATAGATACATAGAAAGGAGTTTATGCATTGGTATACAAGGCTATTATTTCTGCTGGGGTCCATTTGAATTAAAGGGAACCAGTCAGCTGATACATGCTGTCCTATCCATGGGCAGCACATATCAGCTCCTGGCTGTCGTATCCCAGCCATGTACAGTACAGACCAAAAGTTTGGACACACCTTCTCATTTAAAGATTTTTCTGTATTTTCATGACTATGAAAATTGTACATTCACACTGAAGGCATCAAAACTATGAATTAACACATGTGGAATTATATACTTAAAAGAAAAGTGTGAAACAACTGAAAATATGTCTTATATTCTAGGTTCTTCAAAGTAGCTACCTTTTGCTTTGATGACTGCTTTGCACATTCTTGGCATTCTCTTGATGAGCTTCCAGAGGTAGTCACCGGAAATGGTTTTCACTTCATAGGTGTGCCCTGTCAGGTTTAATAAGTGGGATTTCTTGCCTTATAAATGGGGTTGGGACCATCAGTTGTGTTGTGCAGAAGTCAGGTGGATACACAGCTGATAGTCCTGCTGAATAGACTGTTAGAATTTGTATTATGGCAAGAAAAAAGCAGCTAAGTAAAGAAAAACGAGTGACCATCATTACTTTAAGAAATGAAGGTCAGTCAGTCTGAAAAATTTGGCAAACTTTGAATCTGTCCCCAAGTGCAGTTGCAAAAACCATCAAGCGCTACAAAGAAACTGGCTCGCATGAGGACCGCCCCATGAAAGGAAGACCAAGAGTCACCTCTGCTTCTGAGGATAAGTTTATCCGAGTCACCAGCCTCAGAAATCGCAGGTTAACAGCAGCTCAGATTAGAGACCAGGTCCATGCCACACAGAGTTCTATCAGCAGACACATCTCTACAAGAACTGTTAAGAGGAGAATTTGTGCAGCAGGCCTTCATGGTAAAATAGCTGCTAGGAAACCACTGCTAAGGACAGGCAACAAGTAGAAGAGACTTGTTTGGGCTAAAGAACACAAGGAATGGACATTAGACCAGTGGAAATCTGTGCTTTGGTCTGATGAGTCCAAATTTGAGATCTTTGGTTCCAACCACCGTGTCTTTGTGCGATGCAGAAAAGGTGAACGGATGGACTCTACATGCCTGGTTCCCACCGTGAAGCATGCAGGAGGAGGTGTGATGGTGTGGGGTTGCTTTGCTGGTGACACTGTTGGAGATTTATTCAAAATTGAAGGCATACTGAACCTGCATGGCCACCACAGCATCTTGCAGCGGCATGCTATTTCCATCCGGTTTGCGTTTAGTTGGACCATCATTTATTTTTCAACAGGACAATGACCCCAAACACACCTCCAGGCTGTGTAAGGGCTATTTGACCAAGATGGAGAGTGATGGGGTGCTACGCCAGATGACCTGGCCTCCACAGTCACCAGACCTGAACCCAATCGAGATGGTTTGGGGTGAGCTGGACCGCAGAGTGAAGGCAAAAGGGCCAACAAGTGCTAAGCATCTCTGGGAACTCCTTCAAGATTGTTGGAAGACCATTTCCGGTGACTACTTCTTGAAGCTCATCAAGAGAATGCCAAGAGTGTGCAAAGCAGTCATCAAAGCAAAAGGTGGCTACTTTGAAGAACCTAGAATATAAGACATATTTTCAGATGTTTCACACTTTTTTGTTAAGTTTATAATTCCACATGTGTTAATTCATAGTTTTGATGCCTTCAGTGTGAATGTACAATTTTCAAAGTCATGAAAATACAGAAAAATCTTTAAATGAGAAGGTGTGTCTAAACTTTTGGTCTGTACTGTATGTCTGTCGCTGAAATGCCGCTGCGTTTAATACTTTTAATCACCCCCAGGAACTGAGCCGCACTATTGACTAGTCATACAGGTGGGTCCCCGGCGGCTCCTCCCTGCCCACTGACAGTGACTGACAAGTCTCTGCCTATACACGCACATAGGCAGAAATAATATGGTCCATCTTTTGCCCGTGACATCCTACGTATTTTGTGTAATATGGTGCCATTCAGAAGCACCTTAGTGCAGCACAAAATGTTTGCTTGGTTCTGTAGTAAAGACCCATAAGAACCTAGTAGAGTGCCCCCCCCCCCATACTTTCATCCTTAAGACTTGGGTTTCACAGTTTGGACTCCAACTCTTGGGGCATCAGTCAGATCATGGCAATGGTGCTCAGCAGTGCCGGGTGCCATGAGGACAGAGGCTCTTCAATGTAGAGTGGAGAGATTTTATCTGCTTTCTTGAGGTTACAGATGGGTGCTGTGTTAGGCAGGAGGTGCACATGTGGCGCCCCTGTGGGTTCAGTCGCCACAGAGGTACTGCATCTCACCCATAGTTGTGGTGCCCCACTCTCAGGTAAGGAAAGAGTACTGCCCAGGACCCACCCACCTGCATCCAACACTACACCATTCCAGACCAGCAGGCGGGGCAAGATGCACTGGCTAATGCTGAGCCCTGTCCCTGGTTGGAAGTGGGGGGAACCGAGAGAGGGGGAACCATGTAGTGGGTGTGGGTGGAGGAAGCAGGACAAGGGAGCACTTGAGTAGGAGTATAAAAAGGGGAACCATCTTGGAAAAGACAGGTCTGTCAGAGGAGTTCAGTCTGAGGAGAAGGAGTGGGAGCAGGAGCTCTGTAGGAGCTCTGCTCAGAGGAGAGGAGAGAGAAGCGGGCCTAAATTGAGAGGCCCAGGAGGACAGGCTGGAAGAGGACGGGAGCAGAAGGAAGGCTCTAGGAGTGAGGGGATCCCAGGGGTACGGTGAGTGCGGAAGCCACCCATGCGCCCGAATCTACAGGAACGTGGAGGGATCAGGCCGCAAAGGGGACCGGCCCTTAACTAGTGGAGAACTACAAGGCTCAGCTAGAAACCGGAGGCTACTGTACTTTCAGGGTGCAGCTGCTCACAACCGCAACTAAATCGCTAAAAGGGTAGCCACATAGGATTCAGGGAACTGCACGTTGCACGCCAAAATCCGAGGCTACCAGCTTGGTATACTGGTTGCGTGGCGCAGGGCAGGAGGGTGAGAGCCAGCGCAGGAAGACGACCCAGGAAGGCACACCGAATGGGGTCCTGTTATGTATTCCTGAAACACCTGGGAGATTGCTGAACCCCTGTCTTGGTAAACACAGGACGGCGTTGGAGGTTACCCTGGCGCTGGTAACCTGGAGTCTGACAACTGTGAGTAAACCTGAAGACTGCACCCCACTGTGTCCTAGAATTATTATCTGCACCATTCCCTGCACTACACTGCACAGCAACATCTACCAAATCACCATCTATACTGCCCTGGAGCTTAGCTCTACCTGTGGAGAGCTGAACCAACTCTGCTGCGTCACCAACAGCTCCAGAGGACCTGCACCGCTGCAGCGGCTCCATATAGCCGCATACCACAGGTGGCGTCACAAACATTATATAAAACAACTTTATTCCCTTTTCTTTATTCCCCTTTTATTGTTGACCGCCCTGGGTCACGGACCGGGTCACCGCCACTGTGACATCCCCAGCACCGACCGGCCCGGCTACCGAGTGCCCCACGGCTCAGGGGGCGCGTCACATACACACAGGTGAGATACAAGACCCCCATTTGGTAGCAGAGCTTGCTGTCTGCATCAAGAAAAGCCCTTGTTGACCCAACACCTGGCAACAAAACTTTTGGTAAAAGAGGCAGCTAATCAGACATTCCCCAGAAGCAGAAGGAGATTGAGGAAATGTGATTTTGTACCTATCAAGATTTTGTGTCTTCCACAGTGAGGCACAAAAACATGTCCCAAAACAATTTGTTAACCCTTTAAGAATCCGGTCATTTTTTGTGATTTCATTTCTCTTCCCCTTCTTCCAAGAGCCATATTTTTTTAATTTTTCTGTCTAAATAGTTGCATAAGAGCTTATTTTTTGTTTTTTTCCTTTTTTACGTGAGGGAAGTGAATAAATTAAGAATTTTGAATTGCACCATTCACTTTACCATTTAATGTACTGAAAACATGAAAAAAAAATTCCAAATGGGGTGTGATAGACTAAAAAAAATTCCAGCATTGTTTTTTGGATTTCATTTTCACAGCATTCATTGTTCTATACAAAAATGACCTAGTAAATTGATTCTACAGCTCAGTAAGATTAGACCAGTACCAAACATATGCTGTTTTTAAATTTTTACTGCTTTTTTAAAAAATAAATAAATAAAAAAATTGTGCTGCCATTATCTGAGGAGCATAATTTTTTTTTATTTTTTTTTATCGAGCAAGCTGTGTGAAGGTTTGTTTTTTTGTGAGGTGAACAGTAGTTTTTATTTGTATCACTTTAGGGTAAATATAACTGTTTTTATTGCATTTTATTACGTTTTTTGGATTGACAAGATGACTGAAAAATGGCAATTACAAATGTGGGGAAACCAAATGCTCTTTTTTTTTAAATTGGAGTGACAAAGGCAATGTTCACACGTTGGGCTTTTGCTGTGTTTTTTTCCGCAGGCAGTTTTTGCTGCGTTTTTATTGTCTCTTGTGCATGCTGACAAAGTTTAGTACCCCCCAAAAGAAGATGATGCAACTTCCTTAGGATTTTGCACCAAAAACGCAGCAAAATCTGATACCTGCGTTTTTTGCTGCATATTTGCACTTACTCATTGCTTTCTATGGGTGAAAAAAAGCTGCAAAAACGCTGAAAGAAGTGATATGCTAATGCTGCAGTTTACAAAAATGCAGCAGTTTTCCAAATCAGTCAGGAAAAAAAAACAATGTGTGTGCATGACCCTTCTGAAATCTCATAGCTTTTGGCGGTACTGTAAATCGCAGCAAAAACGCTATGTGTGAACATAGCCTTAAACACCCTTTAAAACAGGTGTTCGCTGTATACACAGCCAGCACCCGCTGTGCATGGAGCATGCTGAACTCCCGGGCCTGCTTCATACACTTGCACCTGACCTTGAAATACAGAGAGCTCTGTTGAGACAACACTTGAAAGTTATGATTCTGTATTTGGAGTTTAGCAAGAATCTCTAAAAGGGGCTCCAAACCCGAATGCTGACTAAAAGCAATGTGAATTATGACTGTACTGGCCAAATGGGTTCAATCTGTTCCCACATTCTGGATGGTCACAGCAACCCCTAAACCACTGGTCACGACTGCTTTGTCATGCTACTGAAGCTGTTGAAATTATTGTTTCCGTTGAAATCACAAAAAATTGTTAGACCCTTTAGGTAATCATCACGTGAACATCTGTGAATTTAGCGCCCTCTGCACACAATGCAAAGTCCTATATAGAAGTGCATGAGGCCTTAATGCTCCATAATACAGAGCTGCACTGCCTCAGTAAACTGACATTGTGTGATAGGTATGTAGAGAGATACAGTAATCTTTCCTAGAAACTGGTTCAGAATATCTACCAAATCGGACAGGAAAACCCTGGCACACGTCTCAAACACGTCTTCTCCAGAGGTGCTCCAAGTGCGCTGAACGGCTGTGGAGAAAATCTAATCTGCCCGAAGATTTCCTCTATTATAAATTTATGCTGAAAACATATAACTCTGCCCTTCACCTCTCCAAACAAACCTACTTTAACAATCTCATCATCTCACTTTCCAATAATCCTAACGACTCTTTGACACATTTCATTCTCTCCTCAATCAAACAGCACAGGCCCCGACCACCGACCTCAGCGCTGACGATCTGGCCAATTATTTCAAAGAAAAAATTGACAATATCCGACAGGAAATTTTCTCCCAATCCCCAAATGTTATGCATGCTCTCCCCCGCCACATTGTATCTTGCTCACTTTCTGACTTCGAACCAGTCACGGAAGATGAAGTGATCAGGCTCCTTGCATCTTCTCGCCCTACTACCTGCACCAGTGACCCTATTCCCTCACATCTCCTTCAGTCCCTTTCTCCAGCTGTCACCACTCACCTAACTAAAATTTTCAACCTCTCCCTCTCATCTGGTATCTTTCCCTCTTCTTTTAAACATGCCTGCATACATCCATTACTTAAAAAAACATCCCTTGACCAGAACTGCATGGCCAACTACAGACCTGTTTCCAATCTTCCATTTATCTCTAAACTCCTGGAACACCTGGTCCATTCCCGTCTAATCCTCTATCTATTAGACAACTCTCTTCTTGACCCTTTACAATCTGGTTGCCGCTCTTTACATTCTACTGAAACTGCCCTCACAAAAGTCTCTAATGATCTACTAACAGCTAAATCTAATGGTCACAACACCCTGCTGATTCTCCTGGATCTCTCTGCAGCATTCGACACTGTGGATCACCAGCTCCTCCTCACTATGCTCCACACTATTTGACCTCGAGGACACTGTTCTCTCCTGGTTCTCCTCCTATCTCTCTGACCGCTCCTTCTCTGTGTCTTTTGCCGGCTCCTCCTCCTCTCTCCTTCCCCTTACTGTTGGGGTTCCTCAAGGATCAGTCCTAGGCCCCCTTCTTTTCTCCTTCTACACCGCTCCTATTGGACAAACAATCAGCAGATTCGGTTTTCAGTACCATCTCTATGCTGATGACACCCAATTATACACCTCTGCTCCGGACATCACCCCTGCATTACTACAAAAGACCAGTGATTGTCTTTCTGCTGTGTCTAACATTATGTCCTCCCTCTACCTAAAACTGAATCTGTCAAAAACTGAACTACTCGTATTTCCTCCCTCCACTAACCTACCTGTGCCCGATATTGCCATTTCCGTTTGTGGCTCAACTATTACTCCCCAGCAACAAACCCGCTGTCTTGGGGTCATTTTTGATTCAGATCTTTTCTTCACTCCTCACATCAAATCACTCGCTCGTTCATGTCATCTACACCTCAAAAACATCTCAAGAATCAGGACATTTCTCACCTTTGACTCGGCAAAAACTCTTACTGTAGTGTGTCACCCTGGCCTGGATGACACAAGTGTAAATAAAGCTGTGTCTGAGAGCAAGTGGGAGGTTCTCTAGTCAGGGGAACATTAGCATGCAATGCCTCCTGTCTCAGGCCAGTAGGGGGAGCAGGCTGCCCCTATAAAAGCTGGTGCTGGGGGCAGGGTTAGAGAGAACTTGATGGCCTGTCTCAGGACTGAGACTTGTCCCAGAGCAGAGCAGGGACAGAAAGTTGTATTGCACCTAAGAGGAAGTGTGGCAGGAGGAGAGCCACAAGCCAGAGACAAGAGGCGACGAGAGCCTGTCTTGGCAGATAAAAGACTTACTTTACCAGACTTTGGTGTCTGAGGCTGGGAGGATTCTATATCCCCCAGCAGAGAACCAGTCTGCAAGGGACTGTATATTCCTTGGCCTAAGAAGCCTGGAGGCCCTGCCACAACCGAAGGGACCAGTAAAGCCGGACAAGGCTGGGAGCAGAAAGGAACCCACGTCGCAGGCCATACAGGCGAGGATACACGGAAAGCTCGGAAACGTGGGCTGTTACCCTATAACGAGGAGATAGCCAGAAGGAGCGCAGAAAGCACGGTAGGCCTACACCCTCACCCTGACCAGGGCCAATTTCCCCGTTGCTCTCAGACATCCAGGTCCCCTCCTAGCCGGGACTGTTTGTGGGTCAATTTACCTGTTCTAGTAAAGACCCTCGACTGCAACCTGTTGTCTGCGTGCTCCTTGCTCCTCCAGCACTATCAGCACTGGGACTCTCACCACCATCACTCCCACCATCCATTATACTGCCCTGGGACCGCACTCTTCCCGTTGGGAGTCACACTACCCTAGCTGCACACCTCATCAGCCCCAGCGGTCTGCATGCAGCGGCGGTTCCTAATAGCCGCAATCCATGGGTGGCGTAGTCGGACATAATCAACAGCACTTAGCAGACTACCACTGGCTTGACCACCCTGAGCAACGGAACCGGGTTGCCACTACTACCCCCATCGTTCCCCTATTGCCCGGATCCGAGTGCCCCACGGCCCAAGGGGCGAGTCAGTAGCTCTTATTCATTCTCGTCTCGACTATTGCAACTCTACTAATCGGTCTCCCTCTTACTAAACTCTCCCCTCTCCAATCCGTCCTTAATGCAGCAGCAAGGATCATATTCCTCGCCAACCGCTACACCGATGCCTCTTCCCTGTGGCAGTCATTGCATTGGTTACCCATCCAATATAGAGTTCAATTTAAACTTATCATGCTTACCCACAAAGCGCTCCATGCTTCAGTACCCCCCTACATCTCCTCCCTTGTCTCAGTCTACCACCCTACACGTGCCCTCCGTTCTGCCAATGACTTAAAACTAAAATCCTCCATAATCTGAACTTCCCACTCCCGTCTCCAATATTTCTCGCGTGTTGCGCCAATTCTTTGGAATGCACTACCCAGGACAGTTCGATTAATTCCCAATACCCACAGTTTCAAGCGGACCCTAAAAACCCATTTCTTTAGACTGGTGTATCGCCTCCACACATTATCTGTCCATCCCAGTTTTCCCTCATATTAAAATCTTCTTCAATTTCAGGTTCATACCATCCATGTACTTAATAGCCTCGGTCAGGACTGTACACATACTGGCTGGCGACCAGTCCATGTATTATTCTTTATCCTATTTAGTATATCAACGCTGCATTATACAATATATGTACACTTTACCTTTTGTGTCTCCTCCATTTCCTCATAGACTGTAAGCTTGCGAGCAGGGCCCTCCTTTTGATTTGAGATATGCTTATTCTGTATTGTCTGTATAAGTCCCCCCTAAAATTGTAAAGTGCTGCGGAATATGTTGGTGCTATAAAAATAAAAAAATATTATTATATTATGTAGAGTGCATCCATTCACCTTTTCTGCATCGCACAAAGACACGGTGGTTGGAACCAAAGATCTCAAATTTGGACTCATCAGAGCAAAGCACAGATTTCCACTGGTCTAATGTCCATTCCTTGTGTTCTTTAGCCCAAACAAGTCTCTTCTGCTTGTTGCCTGTCCTTATCAGTGGTTTCCTAGAAGCTATTTTACCATGAAGGCCTGCTGCACAAAGTCTCCTCTTAACAGTTGTTGAAGAGATGTGTCTGCTGCTAGAACTCTGTGTGGCATTGACCTGGTCTCTAATCTGAGCTGCTGTTAACCTGCGATTTCTGAGGCTGGTGACTCAGATAAACTTATCCTCAGAAGCAGAGGTGACTCTTGGTCTTCCTTTCCTGGGGCGGTCCTCATGTGAGCCAGTTTCTTTGTAGCGCTTGATGGTTTTTGCAACTGCACTTGGGGACAGATTCAAAGTTTGCCCAATTTTTTGGACTGACTGACCTTCATTTCTTAAAGTCACTCGTTTTTCTTTACTTAGCTGCTTTTTTCTTGCCATAATACAAATTCTAACACTCTATTCAGTAGGACTATCAGCTGTGTATCCACCTGACTTCTGCACAACACAACTGATGGTCCCAACCCCATCTATAAGGCAAGAAATCCCACTTATTAAACCTGACAGGGCACACCTGTGAAGTGAAAACCATTTTCGGTGACTACCTCTTGAAGCTCATCAAGAGAATGCCAAGAGTGTGCAAAGCAGTCATCAAAGCAAAAGGTGGCTACTTTGAAGAACCTAGAATATAAGACATATTTTCAGTTGTTTCACACTTTTTTGTTAAGTATATAATTCCACATGTGTTAATTCATAGTTTTGATGCCTTCAGTGTGAATGTACAATTTTCATAGTCATGAAAATACAGAAAAATCTTTAAATGAGAAGGTGTGTCCAAACCTTTGGTCTGTACTGTATATATATATATATATATATATATATATATATATGTATATATATATGTATATATATATATATATATACAGTATATATTCCCTATAGTCTGTATATATTGCTCTGCATATCTCATACTGTGACTTTTGCTCGCTTTATTTTCCCTCTCACTATCCATCTCCTATGAGTTTTTATCCTCTTAATATATTGCAGTCATCATATTATTTTACACGGTGTACTTTCAATTGCTCATTTTGCCATTCTACATCACTGCAAAGTCCCTGGCAGGGGAAGGGGCATTGTAGTTGGGTCAGGAGTTGAAAACGGGGTGGACCTGGGCTGCCAGGGACTTTGCAGTGATGTAGATTTGTAGTTCTAATGATGACTCATGTAGGGAAGAGATTTCCTGTTTCTACATAGAGCTTAGAAGGATTCAGATAGTCAGTTTTTAATCACATGATGTCATAGACCAAATGAAAAAGAGAAAAATTAACTGGATAGAAAGGCAAAATGAGCAATTGTTAAGTACACAGTGCTATATAATATGATGGCTGCAATGTATTAAGAGAATAAAAACTTTTATGGTAGTGCTTCTTTAAGGTCACAGGTACTTTCTATATCAGACTAAAGGTCACTATGTCTAGAATCTAAATTGAAGCCACTTATTGTAATGCTAGTGATATTGGATCAGGGGATCTAAATACACAAATACTCATTATATTATAGACTACTGATCACTCGACTTATAAGCTGATGCATTGAATTTACTTATAGTATTGTTAGTTATATTGATACATGGGATGTTTTTCGCCCACCTGGTAGTTTTTCTGTATGTTTTGCTTTTCATTTTGCTTTTTATAAACTTGTGTATCAATACAAGTGATTTTTATTGCTTTCAATATCCTGAGTCCTGTACACCTTTCTTTATAAGTAGTTGTTTGCATACTTCTCATATAAGCACCTATTCCTTGCTGTGGGATATTTCTGTAAGATTGGTATTTAATATTAAAGGTTAAAACAATGATATTTTTGCATGTAGAAGAGCAAATAATCTAGAATGCTACATGCAGCGTATAGGGCCGCAGCATCTGATTAATGACCTCAATTGAACATCTGTCTTGTTGGAGTCAATTATTCCTCAAGTGAATCTATTGTGGTGGGATTATGAAGCCTCATTTCACATGTTACATCTTCTCTAAGGGCTAATGATCTGTTTACTAAACTTCAGTGCTTGGGAGTCCGGCCAGCGACAATAGTCCTGATGTCTCAATTAAGACGTGGATAATTACAAGACCTAATAACTATTCAGTGTAAATATGTATATTCCATGTGATATCTTGACAGAATATCACAGACAGGAAGCTCCGCAACTACAATGAATATTTTCATTGAGGGCATATAAACACATACAGTGTCACAAACACAAAGCATACAGACTTTACCCTTTCTATGCATTGATCATTTCCATTTCACAGTGACTCTAAGCCTCACACGAGCAGTGCACTGTAATCAGTAGTATAGAACAATAGGACCAGAGACCCTGCACAGAAGGTTGAGCTTCATGGTGAAATTATTAGCTATTAATGAATATTCACTGGCTGTGTTGTACCAGTAGCATCAGTACAGATGGTCAAATCTTGCCTGGGTAGCATCACGTAAACGTTCCAGCAGATACTTGCTTTATACTTACAGATTTGATATATTTCCCAGAATCCTAGCATATAGTTCCCAGGGTGGTAATGAGCTGGTATGAGAGCTTAGGGACGCCTGCCCACCTGCCACCATCTGTTTAGCCCCCTACATACACTATATAAATGCTGGACTTTTGCAGACAGAATGTTAAAATTATTAATGAAGGTATTTGGTCCACTGTGAGTTTGCTAAGCAGTGGCTGATGCCTTATCAGAGATGAGAACCTAGAAAATTCACATTTATAGCCTAGACCTGCGAGCCAAGGATTATCGCACACAAGGATCTTCATGATGTTTTAAGGCATTTCTAGCCGTTCTGTTCATCTTCAACTCCAGTGAGTGCCTTCTCTTTTGGGGTAAAGATATGAAGTCCGCTTCTAAGCCTGACGAAGATTCCACTGGTGATTGTCAGGTACAACTTAAGGGAACCTCAAAATGCCCACTCAGGAATATGCCAGCCAGAGTGAAAGGGTTAACAAAGAGGAGACTGGCTGCCAATGCCAGGGAAAGGAGGAGGATGCAAGGACTGAACACAGCTTTTGATAGCCTAAGAAAAGTGGTGCCACAGTGGGGAGAGGACAAGAAGCTGTCCAAGTATGAGACTCTACAGATGGCCCTCAGTTACATCATGGCTCTGAACAGGATCCTATCAGAGGCAGAGAGATACAGAGATGGAGGGGACTGGTCTACACTTCATCACTATGATCAACTGAAACAAGACCACTGTCAGCACTACCTGGGATTTGGGTCTCCTGATGCATGTGATCTCTTCCTTACAGAACCATTTTCCCACTAAACTGATTGGAACTTGACCTACACAGGATGAAAATGAAGAAGTGAACAAAGATGCATGTGATGAAGGTGTCATTTTACAGGCAAGAAACTCTCACTATAAGAACATTTCAGCATAGTTTGCATCTTCAGTAAAAGGATTATTTCTAATAAACTTGTTTATAAGTTAAGTTGGCAAAAACTGTACATTTTTAAGTCATATAATGTAATGTAAAATATATCTTCCTGTGAAGTTGACATGGTCCATATTATCATTTGTATTTTTGCATCTAACAGATTTACGCAGTAGCACTGTACAACCTTCTAGGCTATGACTGCATTCATAGTAAGTTACAATGTAACGTGTTAAGGGATATTTGTCGCAATACATGAAAACATTATTTTAAGTTGGGTATGGCAGAATGACTGTAAATTCACATTCAGCTTTATTTGGCTATGTTATATGACTAGACCATCCTACACTAACTGATGTTCTAAAGGATACATTTGTTCTTTTTTTAATTTTGTGTATAAATAAAAATTTGTTACAGTTATTTATACCTTGCTTCATTTTTATGAAAAACATGTGAAATTGTTAGAAAATGTTGGAGTGTATACCGTATATGTCTTCTTTTTCTTAGTGAAATGTAGGTGATTAAAGGAGTTTATACATATATGTATAAATTCCTTTAATCATAAAATTACCATTATGCATATTACATTAACATTATAAATATATTGTTCTTTTTCTTAGCATATATAAGTATATATATATATATATATAAAAACTCCATTAATCGTCTACTTTTCACTAAGAAAAAGAACAATACATAAATAATGTTAATATATGTGTATATATATATATATATATATATATATATATATATATATATATATATATACAACCAATGACAATGCAGCTTTCATTTAAAAAAATGAAAGGTAAGCAGGGTGGTCCAAAAGTAGGTGGACAGAAAGTGTAATAAGGTTACGCTTAACGAAATTGAAGAAAATCCAGTAATTTTAGATAACATTATGTGGAGTGATGAAGCTTCTTTCAAATTATCCGGCCATATTAACAGACATAATTGTATTTACTGGTATAATGAGAACATGCATTTAACATTAGAACAACCACTAAATGAGCCTGGTGTCAATGTTTGGGGTGGTATTTCAAGTTTAGGTGTTTTAGGACCAATATTTTTTGATGGAACAGTCACAGGAGATAAGTATCTCGAAATTCTAATGAATCAAGTTGTTCCCCAGTTACAGCAACAGCCTAATTCAAATGACCTTTATTTCCAACAAGATGGGGCCCCTCCACATTATTCAAGAGTAGTCCGCGAGTATCTTGATGAAACATTTCTTAATAAATGGATTGGCCGAAGAGGCCCACTTGATTGGCCGGCACGTTCACCAGACTTGACCCCAATGGATTTTTTCTTTTGGGAAGTACTCAAAGACAAAGTATATAGTCGAAAACTAAAAAGTGTCAGTGATTTGAAAAATTACATAAGAGATGCATTTCAAGAAATTACCCAAAGAGACTTGTGCAAAAAAGTTTGTTGAAGCATAAGAGGCGACTTCAAAGCTGTGCAAATTGTAATGGAAAACAGTTTGAGCACCTGCGCTGATAAAATTTAAGGGTTTTTGTATTATTGTTCAGAATAAAATGTAATTGTCAATGTTATGCTTGTGTTAGTAAATATAATTTTATACATAAACCAAAATAAATGTTATTATTTTCGGTCCAACTACTTTTGAACCACCCTGTGTGTATATATATATATATATATATATATATATATATATATATGTGTATGTATGTATGTATGTATATATATATATTACACACACACAAAGTATTACATGAGTTCTGACTTTCTACTTTAGACTCCATTCATTGTAGAGGCTGATACAAGATTTCTTGATTGCTGAGACCATACAAAGTGCTTAGATATTGTTTGCAAGGGTCCTCACAATGAAGAACTTGGAGGTCAACTGCACCTTGCTTTTCCAACATCTTTACAGAGCTAAAGGGATCTCCAGTATTTTAAGAAAATTAGTAAATAGTATAAAATAAAGTAGTAATGTATATTACGTTTACTACTGTACATTTAGAGTCCTAAAAACTGGAGAACCACTTGGAAAGTAAAGTTACAGCATTGTGCTACTTGTTCAATTGTAACAGTTGTTCACTCAGATTTGTAGCTGATTTATCCCTATGCATTACACATGAGGAAATCAGTGTTAAAGAGCCAGAACAAAGCTTGACATACTGCTAATTAAAAAAAACAAAACATTTTTTTTCCACTATGAATTTTTTTCACATCATGTGGATGACTGTTGGTGAACTCTCATCCACATTAAAGGGATTTTCCCACAAAGTTAATTCTAATCCCTAGATCTTGGAATATAAATACATTCCACAATTGGATGTGTGTTAAAAATTTTTTCCTGGCGGGGCCCCATTGGGAGTAGACCAAGGGGGCACATGGTATCACAGCCCAATAAGGCCTGTGTCTTATTGGCCTTCTCTGTTATTAAATTGACGGTGTCTTTATTTATACTATTCTCTTTTCTTCTATTATTTCTGTTCTATTCATTTTGGCTATTGGCTTATTTGCATATGAGATGTTTTTACTTGGTTGTGCTGGTGACTGGGAAGTGCTATGCTATTTCATTGGTGGTTCAGAGGGGTAAGCATAAGCACGAGCATGCACTGATTTTAGCTCTTGGTAGCAGGGCAGAGGTTTTTTCTTACAGATGTTTCTGATTGGACGGTGAAAATCGTCAGGAAGGAGTGTTGCTGATAAATACCTGGTGCTGAATTTCTTTTCAGCAAGTCGGAAGAAAGAAGAGAAAGATCAGTGCCCGCCCTCCCTCCTCTAATTTTTAATGTCATGATGTTTGTTGAAGGGGGGAATATGTCGCCCAGCTATGCTTATTGATTAAAGTTTGATTGATATTTAGTCACGTCAGTTATTTATTGGGTAACCTCATCAATAAACATCGTGGCTTATTCAATCCAAAATTCCGGTGTCTGTGTCATCCTATGTTGGAAGGTGTTCTGGGTATTTGGGATTGGGGCTTGTGATACCATGTGCTGAAATAATCTTATAAATGTGCCCCTGCTGTGTACTGTATAATGGCTGTGTCTGACCGTGCAGGAACATGGTCTGATCATACCACAGCTCCTGGGCAGGGGAGGAAGCAAAAGAGTATACAGACATTATAGCACAGGATCACAGCTGATTCTTTCTTTGAGGTAAAATATTGTTTAAAAACAGGCAGTGAAATGTTTTACCTCACAGAAAGAATCAGCTGTGATCCCCTGCTGTAATGTCTGTATACTCTTTTGCGTCCTCCCCTGCCCAGGAGATGTGGTATGATCAGACCATGTTCCTGCACGGTCAGACACGGCCATTACACAGTACACAGCAGGGGCACATTTATAAGATTATCTCAGCACAGGGACATTTTATTTAAACTCATCCAATTGTGGAAACTATTATTCCAAGATCTATTGATTAAAATGTACTTTGTGAACAACCCCTCTGAGGCTACTAAAATACACAGTAGATTACACTGGTCTTCATCAACTTTGATGTCTGCAGAATAACAGCAGATCTTTGTAAATTATGGTGTGCTGAATCCAAATATCACATCAGTTTACTCCAGTCTGATCCTGTTTTCGCACAAAATGCTGGTCTTGTTTTCAGGCCTACATTCATATTTTGCAATAGAGAGAAACATCTTTTGAAATATTACCAGGTGGATGGAGAGCTTGTCTACTGCATCAATGTTGAAGGACTAAATAAGTCAATGGGATGTGAGTATGTGGGAGAGGAATGGAGGCTCTTTATAGACAGTTCAATAAGTTTAATGAGTGTATTACTCCACAATGGACATAAGTTAGCTTCCATTTCTAATGCTAACTTGGTCCTTATGAAATCCAAAAGGTGAACATGCCTAACAATTAGGAATCTACATAACTATGGATCTTTTGGTTGATAAATAGACCAATATTTTTGTATGATAAAATGTAGGTATTATTTTGTTCTTCTGAACTTTTGTTAATTTTTGTGTAAACAAACTTTTCGTATTTGTAAAAAGTTCTGACCTGATGCATTCAATTCCGACTACACACACTTTGTGCAGAATAATTAGGCATAGAAGTATTTTGACCTTATCATTTTTATAGATATCGATTTTAAAACTCCGCACTGTATAAACGTGAATGCTTATTGGATGAAGCAGATCAGGTGATGTGTATTTGTGTAATGAGTGGGATGTGGCCTAAGGATCAACACCCTTTATCAAGGTGTGTAGAATTATTAGGCAGCTTGTTTTCCCCACGCAAAATGGCCAAAAAAGAAATTTAAACTGATTCTGAAAAGTCAAAACATGTTACAAATCTTACGAAGGGATGCAGCACTCTTGAAATTGCTAAGATATTTGGGTAAAATCACAGAACCATCTAAAGTTCTTATTGTAAATTGTCAACAGGGTTGCAAAAGGATGCAAATTAACTGAAAAAGATTTGAGAAGAATCAAGCATGAAGCGACCAAGAATCCATCATCCTCCAGTGCTGTCATATTCCAGAACTGCAAATTCCCTGTAGTGTCGAGAAGTACAAGGTGTTCAGTGCTCAGAGACATGGCCGAGGTAAGGAAGGCTGAAATCTGATCACCACTGAGCAAGACACAGAAGGAGAAACTTCAAGAGTGGGTCGAGAAATATCTGAAGACAGATTTGTCAAAGCTTTTATGAACTAATGAGAAGAGAGTGACTCTTATCAGACCAGATGGATGGGCCTGTGGCTGGATCAGTAACGGCCACAGACCTCCACTTCCACTCAGTCAGCAGCAAGGTGGAGGTGGGTACTGCTATGTTCTGGTATTATGAAATATGAGTTAGTAGAACATTTTCGGGTTGAAGATGGTCTCAAAATCAACTCCCAAATCTACTGCCAGTTTTTAAAAGACACTTTCTTCAAGCAGTGGTACAGGAAAAAGTCTGTATCTTTCAAGAAAACCATGATCTTTATGCAGGACAATGCTTCATCACAACATCGAAATCTCTGCTGCTTGACTAGACTGCAAAACCCTTAAAGATGAAAGAATTTCTCACCTGATCTAAACCCTGTTGATAACTTGTGGGCTCTTCTTAAACAGAAGATTTATGGTGAAGGAAAAAAGCCCACCCCTCTGAACAGCATCTGCAAGGCTGTGGTTGGTGCTGCCCAAAAAGTTGATCATCAACGGATTAAGAAACTGACAGACTCTATGTATGGATCTTATGACTGTTTCTGAAAAGAAGAGCGGCTGCACAATAATACATGCCCTATAATTCTGTACACACAGATATTCTAAAAAAGACAAAACCTCACGTTTACTTTCTTAAATATTCAGGTTTCTGGTTTATTCACCTCTTGGATTGACCAACAGCACCGTAGTTGATCATCAAAAATACAAATTGCCTAATAATTTTGCACACAGTATATTTGGAATCAGCACCTTCAAACTATGTAAGATCAGCAAAAATAGATAGATAAATAAATAGGTCATCAGAATTTTTTTATGTAGACCAGTGTTAAAATGTAAATGCAGCCCATGTATACAGATGGAATATCTGCAGCATATCTACCACATGTGAACATTCTCTTAATTTTCTCTGTTAAGTTACTTAATTAATTTTTCAAAAATGGGGGGGCTGGCTCATTTATACATACTATACAGTTGTTAGTTATAAGCAAAAACTGGACCCTTGACCTGGTGACATGTTCCCTTTAAAGGAAATGTTTCAACATATTCATGCTGCATAAACCGCAGACCGCATGAATTAGTGACCGACTCCTGCATTACAAATACATGGAAGAAGGGTCCACGAGGACTGGGCTCCAGAACAGGGCTGTGGAGTCGTTAAGCCAAACCTCCGACTCCTCAATTTTCATGACACCGACTCCGACTCCCTCATACATGGCTCATGTTTAAGTGATAAATTTACGGTAGGACACATTTTTCTCAGCTAAAAGTCTAGACCCTTAGATCAGGAATAGGACAGACATTTATAGGACATTTCATAACTTTCCCAAATTCTTATGAAAAAAAATATTCCCCACAAACTGCATTGAACTACTGTACCTAATTTATTATATATTTTAGGAGTTGGAGTTGGTCCATTTTATACCGACTCCACCAAAATGGACACCGACTCTGACTCCACAGCCCTACTCCAGCACCAATGAGAAAATGTTAAAAGATCACTTTTACTATGCAATTCAAAACATGGTGAGAAAAAAGCAAAAAAAAATAAAAAATTGAGAATCCATAAGCTTGCGTGTTTCGGGTTAGAAACTCTCATTCACATCTATAGATCATTAATCTTTTGCTTTTTCTCACCATGTTTTTAATTGCACAGTCAAGTTATCTTTTAACATTTTCTCATTGGTGCTGGAACCCAGTCCAAATGGACCTTTCTTCCTTTTCTGACCTGGATACCAGCCTGGTGCGTTTCTACACTTCTTGCACCACACCCTGACCAAACATGGTCTACCCGAGTTCCAATGTGAAATTAAGTGGTTTTCCCACCGAATTGTCCTCCCTGGAAGGTGAGCTGATTACTATTTTTTCTCCTTCATTACAGACACATGTATGTTTTACGCTGAAATGCTGTTGTGTTGTAAAGAAAAGCAATAGTTGAAATCATGTCTGGGGGTAAAGTGACTAATCTCTTGGATTATCCCTTCCCAATACACTGATTAGTTGAGACCCATTGGTTTAGCTGAGAGAAGTTAAGGAGATACCAGCGGTGGCAAGCCTCTTTGGACTAGTCTCCTCGTCCCCTGCAGTGCTTTGATGTATTTGTAACATGTTGACATGTCTTTCTAGTAATGAGCTCATATTTATGACAGTGTAAATTTCTCCTGCAATGATTTAGTCGGGCCATTAGGGGTCAGCAAGAAACAAGTAAAGAAAAATCCCAGGGATCTGTAAAAAGCCCGGGAAAAGAGAGATCCAGGAAGTCCTCTGAGAAGGCGACATGAGTCTAAATGCTGAGTGATGTTGGAGAGCTTGTACAGACAACAGCCAGACGGTGTGTCCAAGAAGCAGCTGTGACTTGTGAGTAACTGAGATATGTGACCGGTCACCAACTGTGTAGTCAGTTAGGGAAAGCTAGTTAGTGATTCCGGTAGTGCTGAGAACTGCCTGGTGTATATCATTGCTGATGGACTGATCAGGCTTGATCCAGAGATTGTGAAGGATCTGGTACTCTAAGACTCTGTGCACGTGGATACTACTAAGGAGCCCTGTTGGGAACTAAACTTTGGGACTGAGATTAATTCTAATTCCTGCTTACACCTGGATGTGCTGAAGAGCTTGGTGAGAAGGAGAAGCTGATCAAACCCTGTGGCCAGAGATCAGGGTGTAATTAAAGGTTTAGTTTGTTAACTGTTTGCATATGTGTTAAGTCTGAGGGATTTCTCTTTGCTCTTGGAAGAAGAGAAACTGTACACGGTATAGGCAACGCGTTGGTTAAATATATATGAGTGTTCTCTAAGGGGGAAACAAGGGTACCCAGATCCCATTGTATTAGTGTGGGAGGGGGGTGTAAGATTATATTCCTGGGAGGACCACGTGCCACGTCCGCGGTAACATCCTGGGTAGGCCCTGTACTGAATAAGGGTGGGAGCGGCATAGCCCAGGGGTAGTTTGGCTTATTCCCGCGAGATTGGCACTTGGGCTCTCTCGGGCTGCATAACTTGTATTTTGTGTTAGTGGCTGTTGTGGCCCATATTTTGTAGAATTGTTTAACCCTGTCAATTTTTGTGACCAGTATAAAAAAAGTTATTTGCCACTATACAAGGTTGGAGTCTTTCATAGCAGCGCCGTATTCCTCATACACACTCGACCGGCGTTCCGGTCGTTACATCTTGGCGTAGTCGGCAGGATACGGTGCTCGCCATGAATGGTGACAGTAGCGCGGAAGGAGCTGCCGCGTCCGCTGTAGTACTCCACCCCCCTACAACCGTTGTGACCGGTAGAGACCGGTTAGTTGGTTGCTCTGCAACGGGCGCACTACTTAACCACCTGGCCAAGTTTGGTGGGTATAACTTGCTGTTCAGTGATTGGGTAGGCAGGTTGAAGAATGCCATTACCTTACACGGTGTCAGCTCTCAGCTGCAACCAGAAGTCGCGCTGAATGCTCTGGAGGGGGATGCCCGTAAAGTTGTCTTGTTAAAATCCGAGGATAGGCGAAAGACGGTCGACGACGTCATCCGGATACTAGATCACGTGGCGGGAGCAGGGCAACTAGGAGTACAGTTTTTCGCCCGGACCCAGAGAGACGGAGAAAGCCTGATCCAGTATGCTATAGCGCTGGAGGAATTGCATCAGGAGATCAAAAAGAAGTCGCCTGTAACCGTGGGTACTGAAGCCGATGTCGACAGCATTCTTCGGGATCAGTTAATTGAGGGGATACGGAGTGAGGCGCTAAGGAGTGAATTGTTGCTGAAGGCGCAGAATACCCCTGGTGTCACCTATGCCGAAATACAGGAAGAGGCGGTAGCACGGACTTTGGAAGTGAAGCCTGCTTTGCAGTGGAGTAGCCTGCAAGTGGCTAACACAAGAGAGCAGAGACCAGACCCTGTTCAGGCACAGCTGGCTGCCTTGCAGAAAACCGTAGAAAACCTGACGGAACAGGTACAACAGATGCAAGTTCGGGGGATGCCTCCGATATGCTCAGCCTTGACGAACCCCTCTATTCCCCTTTATGGTCAACCCCCTCTATACCTCAGGAAGGACGCCGACTGCTCCTAGACCTGAGGCATCCGGAGGTAGGGCAAGAAGACCAGTTCAATATTGGCGATGCCGAGAACTGGGGCATATGCAGCGGTACTGCCCGAGGAGTCTGCCAGCTGAAGTCCCGCCATCGGTAAAAGAGAGGCCCTCGCTGTAGTTGGGCATACGGCGAGGCAGGAATGAAAATCAGCGCCCAATGTCTATTCTGAGGATCTGATTGCAGAGAGTCCCACGTTGGATGTGCAGTTTGCAGGAAAGAAGGTGGCGTGCTTGGTGGATACCGGATCGGAGGTGACGACCATGCCGATGGAATTTTTCAAGACGCACTTCGAAGAGACTGTCAAAACGGAGTCGGGACACCTGCTAAGGTTGAAGGCCGCTAATAAGGAAGAAATTCCAGTGACAGGCATCGCTTGGATGAGAGTACAGCTATGCGGCCAGGAGTTGGGAACCAAAGGAGTGGTGCTCGTGAAGACTCAGGCAAGGCCGAATCTCCCGGTGGTTCTGGGAATGAAAATCCTGAGAGAACTGGACTCCCTTTTGTTTGAGCGCGATGGTCCGAGATACTGGAAACGAGCGACACCCCACAAAGCCACTCAGAGGGCCCTGCAACAGGTGGTCCGTTCGTGCGGCATTCAAAAGAGTTCGGCTGAAGGAAGAGCAGTGGGAGCGGTGTATGTCCCACGCGGGTCTGCTGTTGTAATCGCTCCGGGTCAAGAGAAGCTTGTGTTGATGCCGGTAGGGACGGAACAGGGGCCCCAAGAATCAGCCAATTCGGTGGTGGACTGACCGACAGCAACAGGCATTTGATCGGGTCAGGGCCGCCCTTGTACAGGCACCTTTATTGACGTATGCTCGCTTTGACCAACCGTTCACCCTGTACACGGATGGAAGTCTCCATGGTCTGGGAGCTGTGTTAGCCCAAGAACAAGATGGGCGTGATAGGGTCATCGCATATGCTAGCCGGTCTCTACAGGACACCGAGCGAAATCCGGACAATTACAGCTCGTTTAAGCTGGAGATGTTGGCCCTGGTGTGGGCCATGACTGAGAAGTTTGCAGAGTATCTGGCTGGTTCTGAGATTCTCGTGATGACGGACAATAATCCGCTTGCACACTTGGAAAACGCTAAGCTTGGAGCCCTGGAGCAGAGATGGGTAGCTCGGATGTCCAAGTTTAATTACCGGATTCAGTTCCGTTCGAGTAAAGAGAACTCCAATGCTGACGCATTATTACTAGTGACCTGAGGCGCACCCGATCATGGGGTGGATCAAGTCCTCGAGGATACTGAGATCCCAGATTTGAGGCGATTGCCTGTGTTCGTGGACGTGGCACATTCAAGTGGGGTGGCGACACGGGTCGCCACTTTGCGGAGCAAGACTCGTCAAAAGTGGGCTGAGTTACAGGACCAGACTCCGAACTGTCATAAGTAAAGAAATGGCTGAGTCAAAAGTCCTGGCCCGATGGGAGAGCAAGAGCCCGGCTGGGTGCCGAAGGACAAAAGCTGCTAAGGCAGTGGGATGGATTGGTCATAGCGGATGGGATACTGTATCGCTGGATCTACATAGCAGCGGAACTGGGGTACCGTTGGCAGGTAGTAATTCCAGCTTCAGTGGCTCCGGACACTGCCCAGGAAGCTCATACGCGGGGTGCACATTTCGGGCCTGAGAAGACTTATCGTTGGCTGCACCGGTATGTGTACACGCCTGGCTTAGAAGAAGTTGTGAGAGAGATGTGTGGTAGGTGCCAGGCATGTGAGCTGAATAAGTCCCCAGAGCAGAGGGCTCCTGTGGTGGATTATTTGTCAATTGGGTACGCCAGAAGTGGTCATCATTCATGTCTGGTCATGACTGATCACTTTACTAAGTTTGGCGTCGCTGTCCCCACCAAGGATCAGACTGCTAAGTCGGCAGAGGAGGCAATTTGTAAGCATTTCATCCAGGTTTATGGGTGTCCTCAAAGGATACATTCAGATCAAGGTGCTTGCTTCCATGGTCAGCTCATAACGGAGTTGCTACAAGTCTATGGGATTCAGCAATCCCGGACAACGCCCTACCATCCGCAGGGAAATGGGGCCTGTGAACGGTTCAACCGAACCTTGCTCCAGATGCTGAGAACGCTTGAACAGAGGCAGAAGGAGCGATGGACTGAGTTCCTCCCAGAACTTATGTGGGCCTATAACAATCGGGTCCATAGCACCACAGGATTCACTCCGTACGCGATGATGTTCGGTTAGCCTGGGCGAGAGATTGAAGAACTTAGTCTCACTGTACCCGATGAACCAGAATATCATACAGCCAGTGAGTGGGTCCAGGATCATCGCTGAAGGTTGCGTGAAATTCACCTGATAGTAAAAGACCGTGTGCAGGATCATCCCCACCGAGATCGGGGGCCGGTGCACCTAGATGAGTTCCGGGTGGGTGATAAGGTGCTAGTGCGAGTCACGCGTCCGGGAGGGAAGTTGAGCGACAGGTGGGAGGAAACGCCCTACACAGTAGTGGAAAGGGTATTCCCAGGGGGAAGTGTGTACACAGTGGTTCCCGAAGGGTGCATTGGACCCTGTCGCACAATGCACCGGAACTGGCTAAAGAGGTGTATGTCCGACACACCTGCCTGTCACCCTGAGTCACCTGCGCCATCTACGGCAGTTGCACCGAGCAATGTTGAATGCGACTGTTGGGATGACTTCGGGGTGAGACCATCGGAAATACAGAGTCCGATAGCGCAAGTTCCAGGTGTTCCAGACACCGCCCCTGATGTTACTGTTTCATTAGATGCGGTGGACCCTCCATCGTGCTCGGCAGGTACTGGTTTGCGGAGATCGGAGAGGAGCACAGCTGGTGTTCCCCCGATACGATATAATCCTGAGGAGTATGTGTTACATATGAGTGGTATGAAACCATTTGTCGGTACGCCAAATTGTAAGTGGGGTGGAGTGTAACATGTTGACATGTCTTTCTAGTAATGAGCTCATATTTATGACAGTGTAAATTTCTCCCGCAATGACTTAGTCCGGCCATTAGGGGTCAGCAAGAAACAAGTAAAGAAAAAGCCCAGGGATCTGTAAAAAGCCCGGGAAAAACAGATCCAGGAAGTCCTCTGAGAAGGTGACATGCGTCTAAATGCTGAGTGATGTTGGAGAGCTTGTACAGACTACAGCCAGATGGTGTGTCCAAGAAGAAGCTGTGCCTTGTGAGTAACTGAGATATGTGACCGGTCACCAACTGTGTAGTCAGTTAGGGAAAGCTAGTTAGTGATTCCAGTAGTGCTGAGAACTGCCTGGTGTATATCACTGCTGATGGACTGATCAGGCTTGATCCAGAGATTGTGAAGGATCTGGTACTCTAAGACTCTGTGCATGTGGATACTACTAAGGAGCCCTGTTGGGAACTACACTTTGGAACTGAGATTGATTCTAATTCCTGCTTACACCTGGATGTGCTGAAGAGCTTGGTGAGAAGGAGAAGCTGATCAAACCCTGTGGCCAGAGATCAGGGTCTAATTAAAGGTTTAGTTTGTTAACTGTTCGCATATGTATTAAGTCTGAGGGATTTCTCTTTGCTCTTGTAAGAAGAGAAACTGTACACGGTATAGGTAACACGTTGGTTAAATATATATGAGTGTTCTCTAAGGGGGAAACAAGGGTACCCAGATCTCATTGTATTAGTGTGGGAGGGGGGTGTAAGGTTATATTCCTGGGAGGACCACCTGCCACGTCCGCGGTAACATCCTGGGTAGGCCCTGTACTGAATAAGGGTGGGAGCGGCATAGCCCAGGGGTAGTTTGGCTCATTCCCGCGAGATTGGCACTTGGGCTCTCTCGGGTTGCATAACTTGTATTTTGTGTTAGTGGCTGTTGTGGCCCATATTTTGTAGAATTGTTTAACCCTGTCAATTTTTGTGACCAGTATAAAGAAAGTTATTTGCCACTATACAAGGTCGGAGTCATTCATAGCAGCGCCGTATTCCTCATACACACTCGACCGGCGTTCCGGTCGTTACATCTTTCTCTGAAACACTGCATTGTTTCAGAGTGAAATATACATGTGTTCGTTAAAAACATTACCCAAGCTCTGAAGGTATGACCCCCTGTAGTGCCGGCGTCCCTGCCCTCTGCTAGGCAGGGACGCTGCTCCTCTCACCGCTCTGCTCCGTGCCCGGCTTCCTCCCCCCGCTCTGCTGTCAGCGCGCGCTCCGTCCCGGCGTCCTCCTCCTGCTCTGCTCTCAGCGCGCGCTCCTTCCCGGCCCCTGTGCTTAGGGCGCGCGCGCGCTCCCCTCCTCTTAAAGGGGCCGCGCGCGCCGCCCTAAAGAGTCCCCGGCCAATGGCCGGAGGACTTCATCATATATAAGGCACCTCCTCCAAAATGGAGGTGCCCGAGCAATGTTGTTTGCACCTGTGTCTCACCTGTGCTTCAGCCCTCAGGTCCCGTTGCCAGTTACCTGCCAGTTACCTGCCAGTTACCTGCCAGTTTCCTGCCAGTTTCCTGCTAGTTACCTGCCAGTACCTGCCAGTTACCTGCCTGATTCCTGCCTGAATACTTGTTACCTGTCTGCCAGTCTGAGGTCCGACGGTCTGCCTTACTACTCCTGTCAGTCTGTCTAAAGGACCAGCCTGCCCGCTCACCTGGGAGCGCATATCAGCTACCTGCCTGCTTGCCTGAGGTCCGACGGTCTGCCTTACTACTCCGGTCAGTCTGTCTATGGACCAGCTTGCCCGCTCACCTGGGAGCGCTTCTCCGTTATCTGCCTGCTTGCCAGCCCGGAGGCTCCGTTGTCACGTGCTGTGACCACCAGCTACTCCAGACTCTTGCCCGCTCACCTGGGAGCGCATCTCCGTTACCTGCCTGCTTGCCAGCCCGGAGGTCCCGTTGTCACGTGCGGTGACCATCAGCTATTCCAGAGACTCTTGCCCGCTCACCTGGGAGCGCTTCTCCGTTACCTACCTGCCTGCCAGCCCGGAGGTTCCGCCGTCACGTGCCGTGACCACCTGCTATTCCAGAGACTCTCGCTTGCTCACCTGGGAGCACACATCTACCACCTGCCTGCTAGCCTACCCGGAGGCTCTGCCATCACAGGTCGTACCTACCCCTTACCCAGAGACTGCCCTGATCACTTGCCGTAACTCCCTGTCCGTTCACCCAGAGACTGCCACCCGCTCCCTTACAAGGGCCGCCCCCTTGTATAGTAGCTCAGAGGTTCCGCCTCCCGGACCCGTTACAGTCCGCCTCCCGGATCCGTTACAGTTTGCTCGGGCCATGGAACCCGGTGGCACCCAAGCTCCCTCGCTCTCGGACCTCGGTCTTGAACTGTCCCGTCAGAGGTCCCAACAGGAGGCCATCCTGGGTCACCTGCGGAATGTTAATACTCGCCTGAACACTCTGTCTGATCCACCAACAACCTCCGCCAGTGCCATATCTTGCAATCCGGCGGCTCCGCTGCTCACTAATACTATGGTATCCTACCCCGGACCCCGGCTTTCTGCACCTCCTCGCTTCGGAGGCGACCCCGTCCAGGCTCGGGGCTTCTTGAATCAGTGCACCCTGCATTTTGAACTTTTGTCCTACCAGTTTAACTCCGACCGGGCCAAAATTGCCTTCATCATGTCCCATCTCACCGGGGAGGCCCTGGCCTGGCTGAATCCTCTATGGGAGAGAGGAGACCCCCTGGTGTCCAACTTGCCTGCTTTTCTCACGGCTTTCCGGAAAGTCTTCGACGAACCCGGACGGAAGACCTCATCTGCATCATCGTTGCTACGCCTCCGTCAGGGGAGTCTCACCGTGGGCCAATATGCCATACGGTTCCGTACCCTTGCCTCGGAGCTGGCCTGGGATAACGACGCTCTGGTTTCCGTCTTCTGGGAGGGTCTGTCCGGCCGTATTAAAGATGAACTTGCCGGTCGGGACATTCCTACCACTCTCGATGACTTAATAACTCTTGCCACCCGAATTGACCTACGGTTTCAGGAGCGTGCCAAAGAGGTCACCCGTGAGAGAAGGATTCCACGTTTAGCTCCTACTTTCCAGAAACCCGTCATTCCCTCCATCTCTCCCCAGGTACACTCTCCTGAGCCTATGCAGGTCGACCAGACCAAGATGGTCAAAACCCGTCAGGACTCACGCCGTGCCGAGGGGAGCTGCTTCTACTGTGGCAGTAAGGAGCACCGGATCCGTGCCTGCCCGGAGAGGTCGGGAAACGCCTGTGTCTAGGTTCGCTCAGAGAGGTCCACCTAGACAAGAATAAATCCTCTCCATCCCTGCTGTTGTCAGTTTCGATCATCTACGGGGAGAACCGTTATTTCGAACTAGCCCAACTTGACTCTGGAGCAGCCGGGAACCTTATTTCACAGTCCCTGGTTGAGAAATACCGCATCCCCACCAAACCTCTGGCTGTACCCTTGTCTGTCGCTGCCGTGGATGGGGGCCTCTTACCTCGCCCCATTCAACTCATCACCGAATCCATTACCCTGCAGGTGGGAATGCTGCATTCTGAAAGTATCTCCTTTCATGTTCTGCCTGGACTCTCTCACGCCCTCTTGCTAGGTCTGCCCTGGCTCCAGAGACATGCACCCGTGCTAGACTGGCAAACCGGAGAGGTCCTTCGCTGGGGACAAGACTGTCATAAAACCTGCCTGGTTCCCGTCCATCCCGTCCGTCCCTCTCCTACCCCAGCTAATCTACCTGGACTTCCGATTCCTTATTGGTCTTATGCAGATGTCTTTAATAAAAAGGAGGCAGAGACATTACCACCACATAGACCATACGACTGTCCCATCGATCTGCTACCCGGTACTACTCCTCCCCGTGGGCGTATCTATCCTTTATCCGCTGCTGAGACCCGGTCAATGTCCGAATATATTGAGGAGAATCTGGCCAGAGGATTCATCCGGAAATCTACCTCCCCGGCGGGAGCAGGCTTCTTTTTCGTCAAAAAGAAGGACGGCTCTCTCCATCCCTGTATAGACTATAGAGGCCTAAACCTGATCACGGTGAAGAATAAGTACCCCCTTCCGCTCATTCCAGAATTATTTGATCGTCTGAGGGGGGCTAGGATCTTCACCAAACTGGACCTTCGTGGGGCGTACAACCTGGTTCGTATTCGTCAGGGGGATGAATGGAAGACGGCATTCAACACCCGGGACGGCCACTATGAATACCTGGTAATGCCCTTTGGTCTCTGTAACGCTCCTGCCGTCTTTCAAGAGTTGGTCAATGACATCTTCCGGGACCTTCTCTACTCCTGCGTAGTGGTGTACCTGGACGACATCTTGGTCTTCTCTCCGGATCTCCAGACTCACCGGAGGGACGTTCGTCAGGTCCTGCTCAGGCTAAGGCAGAACCATCTCTACGCTAAATTTGAGAAGTGCCTCTTTGAGCAGACCTCGCTTCCGTTTCTGGGCTACATTATCTCTCAGACCGGCCTTCAAATGGATCCTGAGAAACTGTCTGCCATCGAGAAATGGCCCCGACCGGAGGGGTTGAAGGCCATTCAGCGTTTCCTGGGCTTCGCCAACTACTACCGCCTCTTCATACCACACTTCTCTTCCCGGACGGCCCCAATTTCTGCGCTCACCCGTAAAGGTACTAATCCCAAAGAGTGGCCACCCGAAGCAGAGGAGGCCTTTCTTTCCCTTAAACAGGCCTTCTCTTCCGCCCCGGTGCTGCATCGCCCAGATGGCAACAAGCAGTTCTTCCTGGAAGTTGACGCCTCCTCCTCTGGAGCCGGAGCGGTACTTACTCAAAAATCATCTTCCGGGAGGATGGTAACTTGTGGCTTCTTCTCTAAACTCTTCTCCTCCTCTGAGCGCAACTATTCCATAGGAGACCGAGAGTTATTGGCCATCAAACTGGCATTGGAGGAGTGGCGTTACCTGCTCGAGGGGGCTCTTCACCCGGTAATAATTTACACTGACCACAAGAACTTGGCTTACCTCCAGCATGCCCAGAGACTTAACCCGCGCCAAGCCCGGTGGTCCTTGTTTTTTGCTCGTTTTGATTTTGTCCTTCATTTTCGCCCGGCTGACAAAAACGTCAAGGCGGATGCCTTGTCTCGATCCTTTCTGGTGTCTGATCTCGAGGAGGATCCGAAACATATCATCGATCCCGCCAGAGTAATGCAGGTGGCTCCCGTGAGTCTAAATCGTCTTCCTCCTGGTAAGACGTTCGTACCAGTACCTGATCGGGAGAAGATTCTACACTGGGGTCATTCGTCTAAACTAGCTGGCCACGCCGGTCAGAAAAAGACCCTCCAGCTTATTACCCGGCACTACTGGTGGCCTAACCTGCACAAGGATGTAATAGACTTTGTTTCTGCCTGTGTGTCCTGCGCCCGCAACAAAGTTCCGAGACACCTGCCGGCCGGCCGCCTCCTACCTCTGCCAGTACCTGCTGCCCCCTGGCAGCATATAGCGATGGACTTCATTACTGATCTGCCCATCTCTGCCGGTTGTACGGTCATTTGGGTGGTCGCTGACCGCTTCTCCAAGATGGCTCACTTCATTCCACTGCCAGGTCTTCCGTCTGCACCCGAGCTGGCTAAAGACTTTATCCGCCACATCTTCCGTCTTCATGGCCTGCCCCGTCACATCGTGTCGGATCGTGGGGTACAGTTCACTTCCCGTTTCTGGAGAGCCACTTGTAAATTGCTGGACGTCACCCTGGACTTCTCCTCCGCTTACCACCCACAGTCTAATGGTCAAGTGGAGCGGATCAATCAGAACCTGACCAGTTACCTTCGGCACTTCGTTAATGCCCACCATTCTGACTGGGTGGATCTCCTGCCATGGGCCGAATTCTCGTACAACAATCACGAGAGCGAGTCTTCCTCCAAATCCCCGTTTTTTGTAGTCTACGGTCAGCATCCTCGGATCCCGTTTCCCGTCTCCACTTCGGCGGACAATCCGGCTGCGGAATCTCTTGTTAACAAATTTTCCTCCATATGGGAGAGTACCCGGTCCGCACTCCTTCTGTCATCCGAGCGTATGAAAAGACACGCTGACAAAAAACGTCTGGACCCTCCTCAATTCCGCCCTGGGGATAAAGTCTGGCTCTCGTCCAAATATGTCCGGCTCAAGATCCCTTCCTATAAGTTAGGGCCTCGGTTCATCGGCCCACTGGAGGTCATCAGTCAGATCAACCCGGTGGCCTATAAATTGAAACTCCCGGCCAACTTACGGATCCCTAACTCCTTCCATGTGTCTCTCCTCAAACCTGTGGTACTTAACTCTTTTTCCAAGTCTACAGGTACGCCTCCTGCTCCGGTTTCTGCTGAGGACGAGTTTGAGGTAGAGAACATTCTTGCCACCAAAAGGGTAAGAGGAAAGACCTTTTTCCTGGTAGATTGGAAGGGGTTTGGTCCTGAGGAGAGAACGTGGGAGCCCCGGGAGAACATCCATGCCCCTCTCATCCTAGCTAAATTTCTGTCTGGCCTAAAAAAGGGGGGGCCTAAAGGGGGGGGTACTGTAGTGCCGGCGTCCCTGCCCTCTGCTAGGCAGGGACGCTGCTCCTCTCACCGCTCTGCTCCGTGCCCGGCTTCCTCCCCCCGCTCTGCTGTCAGCGCGCGCTCCGTCCCGGCGTCCTCCTCCTGCTCTGCTCTCAGCGCGCGCTCCTTCCCGGCCCCTGTGCTTAGGGCGCGCGCGCGCGCGCTCCCCTCCTCTTAAAGGGGCCGCGCGCGCCGCCCTAAAGAGTCCCCGGCCAATGGCCGGAGGACTTCATCATATATAAGGCACCTCCTCCAAAATGGAGGTGCCCGAGCAATGTTGTTTGCACCTGTGTCTCACCTGTGCTTCAGCCCTCAGGTCCCGTTGCCAGTTACCTGCCAGTTACCTGCCAGTTACCTGCCAGTTTCCTGCCAGTTTCCTGCTAGTTACCTGCCAGTACCTGCCAGTTACCTGCCTGATTCCTGCCTGAATACTTGTTACCTGTCTGCCAGTCTGAGGTCCGACGGTCTGCCTTACTACTCCTGTCAGTCTGTCTAAAGGACCAGCCTGCCCGCTCACCTGGGAGCGCATATCAGCTACCTGCCTGCTTGCCTGAGGTCCGACGGTCTGCCTTACTACTCCGGTCAGTCTGTCTATGGACCAGCTTGCCCGCTCACCTGGGAGCGCTTCTCCGTTATCTGCCTGCTTGCCAGCCCGGAGGCTCCGTTGTCACGTGCTGTGACCACCAGCTACTCCAGACTCTTGCCCGCTCACCTGGGAGCGCATCTCCGTTACCTGCCTGCTTGCCAGCCCGGAGGTCCCGTTGTCACGTGCGGTGACCATCAGCTATTCCAGAGACTCTTGCCCGCTCACCTGGGAGCGCTTCTCCGTTACCTACCTGCCTGCCAGCCCGGAGGTTCCGCCGTCACGTGCCGTGACCACCTGCTATTCCAGAGACTCTCGCTTGCTCACCTGGGAGCACACATCTACCACCTGCCTGCTAGCCTACCCGGAGGCTCTGCCATCACAGGTCGTACCTACCCCTTACCCAGAGACTGCCCTGATCACTTGCCGTAACTCCCTGTCCGTTCACCCAGAGACTGCCACCCGCTCCCTTACAAGGGCCGCCCCCTTGTATAGTAGCTCAGAGGTTCCGCCTCCCGGACCCGTTACAGTCCGCCTCCCGGACCCGTTACACCCCCCTACCTTCAAGTAAGACGAGTTTCACTTTACATGAGGAACAAAAACAGGGATTTCCCAACTTTGGAGTGTTTGCATTGACAAGAACATCACCTGAATAGCTGGAAATAGCAACACAGATAAAATATTAATGTGAAAGTTATGGCTGTTGGCTTGAAACCAGATGATCATGAAATAAGTCTAAAAATATGCACTTTCTTACCACTTTATTCCAGATTAATCTATGTTTCCTCTCAATATAGACAAGCTTTGAAGGATTTAAATACTTGGGGATGGCACAAATAACTTAAAGCATCTACAGTGTCAGTCTCACTACATAACAGTGAATCCGGTAAATACAAATGATACATGGTTTAATATTAATAGAACATCTATTGATCTTTATACTGTCTATGAACATAAATAATTAAATAGGGTCCTGCAGATCAAACAGATCACACTGTCAGTGACACCGCTCCCTATGTCGGTGTGTATTACTGGTGCGCACAAGTTATACAAATGACAAATATGCTTCAACCCCTTCTCACTCTTTGGCTGGGCTATGGTGCCTACCTTGCCCATCCGTCAATAAAAAGTTTTAATACTTTCCACATTGTTACTATTGGACAAGGGCAGAAAACTAAATAGGTTATTAAAAAAAAAAAATGAAAAATTATTTGTAAACTTTCCGGCGTTAATTTCTTCACAGTTTTATTTTTCCTGTAGCCAGTTGAATTCACAGCTCCTCACTTTCCACCACATCACGAGTTTGTGACAAAAAACTCAGTGGCGTTTCCGGATAAGAGTTGAATATATCCATACTGGTAGAAGAGAATGTTGAGTATCGAGAAGGAGCAGGTCGAATCTTTTTAATTGGCTGAGGGATTTGCTGATGCCACTGAGCTGTAATAGATAAAAAATGATATGATGTATGAGTATGATATAATATTATTAAAGGGAATCTGTCAGCAGGTATTTTCTGTGTAATCTGAGGGCAGCGTAATGTAGAGGCTGAGACACAGATTTCAGGGATGTGTCACTTATTAGGCAGTGTGCTGTTTCCATACAATGAATGTTTTATCATCCGGAGATAATCAATGCATGGACTACATTGCACAGGAGCCCTGGTCCGACCACACCCCTTACTGTCACTATACAATGTACATAGAAAGCTGTGGTGTGGGCAGAGTCAGCTTCCTGAGCTTTGCTTCATGCTACATCTAAAAACTCTGATTGTGTCAAAGCTGATGCACCCAATAAACTAAGTGACACATCGCTGGAACCAACTTCTCTTTCCCTACATTATGCGGCTCTCAGATGAGGTAGCCAAAACCTGATGACAGATTCCCTATAAGGATCACATATTAAATGAACGTACTGATGCTGACACTACACGTGAAAACTGACCGGCTTAAAATTACATGGGTGGAAGCTTCCTAAAGCTGAACAGTAACTGCTGCAATTACACACAAATTAGTATGACCTTGTAAAATCAATGTATGTTTAAAGGGGGTTTCCAGTTTTGGAAAACCCCTGTCCGCCGGCTGTGGTTTGTTTTAAAAAGCAAATATTCTATGCTTTACTCACCCTCACTGGGTCAAGTGCTGAGTCTCTGCCTTTGCTCCTGGTGTCTGTTATAGTCTGTAGCACTGACCATCACTTTGACAGCACTGAAGCCAATCAGTGGCTCTGAGTGGATCATGCCATCAATTGAAGCAAAGCCACTGAGCACAGTAATTGGCTGCAGCGCTGTCAACATGACGTCAGTGCTGCTGGCTGGCGATAATAGATTCTAGGAGCAGCGTCAGAGACTAAGTACTAAACCCGGACAAGGTGAGTAAAGCACAGTTTGTTAATTTGTTCATTTTCAAACAAAGTGAAGCCGGGGGACTGGGGTTTTCCAAAACAAAAAAACCCCTTTAATGTATTCTGGAAGGAGAGAAACATTTTATTGCCGACAGACACTTCCTGTGGGTTGATATTGGTGCGCTGTCTTATTGCTGTAGCCCATAAACTTCAAGAATTAAAGGGGTTGTTTCAGTAAAGGCTTGGCATCAGGGGAAGACAAGGAGGTCAATGTGGGATTAGACAATAACAGCATATCCTAAAATGCACGCTGGCTCAGTGGTTAGCACTGTTGGTTTGCAGCGCTGGGGTCCTGGGTTCAAATCCCACCAAGGACAACATCTGCAAGGAGTCTGTATGTTCTCCCTGTGTTTGCGTGGGTTTCCTCCGGGTTCTCCAGTTTCCTCCAACACTCCAAAGACATACTGGTAGGGAATCTAGATTGTGAGCCCCAATGGGGACAGTGATGATAAAGTCTGTAAAGCGCTGTGGAATTAATGGTGCTATATAAGTGAGTAAAATAAATAAATATTATGCTGTTAACCACTTCGCACCAGAGCCTGTTTTTGCCTTCGTGACCGGGCCAATTTTTTCAATTCTGACCACTGTCACTTTATGAGGTAATTACTCTGGAACGCTTCAACAGATTCCCCTGATTCTGAGAATGTTTTTTCGTGACATATTGTACTTCATGATGGTGGTAAAATTTCTTCGATATCACTTGCGTTTATTTGTGAAAAAATCAGAAATTTGGCAAAAATTTTGAAAATTTTGCAATTTTCAAACTTTGAATTTTCATGCCCTTATATCAGATAGATATGTCACACAAAATAGTTAATGAATAACATTTCCCACCACATGTCTACTTCACATCAGCACAATTTTGGAACCAAAATTTTTTTTTGTTAGGAAGCTATAAGGGTTAAAAGTTGACCAGCGATTTCTCATTTTTACAACAAAATTTACAAAAACATTTTTTTAGGGACCACATCTTATTTGAAGTGACTTTGAGGGGCCTTTATGACAGAAAATACCCAAAAGTGATACCATTCTAAAAACTGCACCCCTCAAGGTGCTCAAAACCACATTCAAGAAGTTTATTAACGCTTCAGGTGCTTCACAGGAATTTTTGGAATGTGGAAGAAAACAATGAATGTTTAACTTTTTTTCACAAAACTGCTACTTTAACCTCAAATTTTTAATTTTCTCAAGGGCAGCCAGAAAAAATGGACCCCAAAATGTGTTGAGCAATTTCTCCTTAGCACGCTGATACCCCATATGTGGTGCAAAGCCACTGTTTGGGCGCACGGCATGGCTTGGAAGGTAAGGAGCGCCATTTGACTTTTGGAATGGAAATTTGACTGGAATGGATAGCGGATGCCATGTTGCATTTGGAGAGCCCCTGAGGTGCCTAAACAGAGGAAACCCCCAACAAGTGACCCCATTTTGGAAACTAGACCCCTCAAGGAACTTATCTAGATGTGTGGTGAGCACCTTGAACCCCCAGGGGCTTCACAGAATTTTATAATGTTGAAGTGTGAGAATAAAAAAACACATTTTTAACACAAAACTGCTACTTTAGCCTCAAATTTTTAATTTTCACAAGGGTAGCCAGAAAAAATGGACACCAAAATGTGTTGAGCAATTTCTCCTGAGCACGCTGATACCCCATATGTGGTGCAAAACCACTGTTTGGGTGCACGGCATGGCTCGGAAGGTAAGGAGCGCCATTTGACTTTTGGAATGGAAATTTGGCTGGAATCGATAGCGGACGCCATGTTGCATTTGGAGAGCCCCTGAGGTGCCTAAACAGAGGAAACCCCCAACGAGTAACCCCATTTTGGAAACTAGACCTCTCAAGGAACTTATCTAGATGTGTGGTGAGCACCTTGAACCCCCAGGGGCTTCACAGAATTTTATAATGTTGAAGTGTGAAAATAAAAAAACACATTTTTAACACAAAACTGCTACTTTAGCCTCAAATTTTTAATTTTCACAAGGGCAGCCAGAAAAAATGGACCCCAAAATGTGTTGAGCAATTTCTCCTGAGATCGCTGATACCCCATATGTGGTGCAAAGCCACTGTTTGGGCGCACGGCATGGCTCAGAAGGTAAGGAGCGCCATTTGACTTTTGGAATGGAAATTTGACTGGAATGGATAGCGGACGCCATGTTGCATTTGGAGAGCCCCTGAGGTGCCTAAACAGAGGAAACCCCCAACAAGTGACCGAATTTTACAATCTACTCCTCTGTATAAATTAATCTAGTGGTGGGAAAATAAGTAGATAGGTAAATGGTCACTAAACCCATAGATGAATTCCCAGAGAGGTGTCATTTCCAAATGGAGTCACTTCAGGGGGGATTCTGCTGTTCTGGCACTTTTCAGAGGCGCTAAGTACCAGAACTAAAGAATCCCCCCTGAAGTGACCCCATTTTGGAAATGACACCCCTCTGGGAATTCATCTATGGGTTTAGTGACCATTTTAACTCAATGGATGATTTCCAGAAGCAAGCACGCAATGGAAGGTTTAGATTCTGGAGAACCCCCCCCTGGAAATTAAGTGAGCTCTACTCGAATGTGTCATTCACTAAATGAACCAAATGTTTGAATGACAAATTGGGATACATTTTTACAGTTTAAAAACGTGGTTCTGTGTGGAAGATTTTAAAGCAGTCAGTGACGCATAAGGCTGGCAATGATGGGCATTGTGGGCAATAGTAGTGGGTATCACGCCTCATTCCTCTCTTAGTACATACACGACATCTTTTCTGGGGGTTCCTTCTTGTTTCCGTTGCTGGAATAAGTGCAATAAAATGTCGCTCAGTGAGTCTTTTCACATCCTCAGATTCTAATGGATGAGCGGGGCTAACACTTTGAAAGACAAGATTTTCAATTACCTTTTCTTGATAATCAAGAAAAGGATCTGAATTTCCTGCTTTTTTGTACAACACAAAAGAACTGTATGTGGCCACCTGAAACAAATAAATAACCAACTTTTTATACCAGGTATAGGACTTTCTTGATACCTGGTATGGCTGTAGAACCTGGTCTGCAAGGTCCACCCCCCCATGTGTTTGTTGTAGTCAATGACTGACACAGGTTTTTACTTCGGAGTGGTGGATCCTAGTTCTACAGTGGCCCTTGTGGCATCTGTGTGGATCGAGCTGAGGACAAAAATATCCCTCTTATCCCTATATTTCAGGGCAAGCAGCTCTCCGTTGCGTACAGCCCCTGACTGCCCCTTTTGAAACTTTTGGTTGACCAGTGGTTGTGGAAACCCCTGACGGTTTTTACGGATGGTCCCACAAGCCCCGATGTTGTGTTCAACCAGACTTTTAAATAGGGGTATGCTGGTGTAATAATTGTCCACATATAGATTGTAGCCTTTTTGAAAAAATGGACTTATCAGCTCCCAAACAATTTTTCCAGATGTCCCCAGATAAGTAGGGCATCCTGGTGGGTTTAGTTGGCTATCTTTCCCCTCATATATGCGAAAAGCGGATGTGTATCCGGTTGAACTTTCGCACATTTTATAGATCTTTATTCCAAACTTTGTCCTTTTAGATGGGATAAATTGCTTGAGGTGCAGTCTTCCTTTGAATTTTACAAGGGACTCATCTATAGAAATATTTTGTGTTGGGGTGTAGAGGCTTAAGAATTTTTCTGACAAATTTTCAATGATGGGTCTAATTTTATATAACCTGTCATGTTCTGGGGCATTTCTGGGCAGGCATTGACTATTGTCGTTAAAATGCCAAAACCGCATGAGCATTTCATAACGGGTCCTAGGCAGAACGACTGAAAACATAGGGGTGGCTTGAACAGGGTGGTTGGACCAGTAGGATCGAATGCTCGGTTTTTTAACAAGCCCCGTGGCAAATGTAAGTCCTAAAAATTTTTTTATTTCCGGGACCTTAGTTGGTGTCCATAAATTTGCCCTAGCATAGTAACATCGGGGATTCTGGCTTATGAATTGGGATGCATATAAATTTGTTTGCACGACAATATGCTCTAGCAAGCTGTCTGTAAAAAACAAATTAAAAAAATGAATTGGTCCAAAATCTTCCACCTCCACATTTATACCAGGAATGGCGTTGAAATCAGGGCTGAATGGAGCAGCCGAATCCGAAGCCTCCCATCTGGGAAATGCTAGATCATGTGGCAAAGCCCCTTGTACACTGGCGTGCGCCAATTCACTAGTAGCAGGGACAGCGCTTGTACTGGACAGTGTTCCCTGATTTGGAGACGTTTCTCCAGTAGCGCTATTTGCCCCTATTGCTGTACTGGTCCTTGGGCTTGAGGATGGACCAGAATCACTGCTCATTTCTGAGCTCTCAGTGTCGCCGCTACTAAAGCCCTCAAAATCCATATGTCCATCTGAGATTGCACTGTCATCAGTGTTAGAACATAGCAGGGCATACACCTCCTCTGCGGTATAAGTCTGACGGGCCATTTTATTTTTATATTTTTTGACTGGACTGAATGGACCGGACTGAACGGACCGGACTGAAAGGACGGGACCGGACTGGACTGACCGGACTGGACTGACCGGACTGACTGATCTGACAGGACTGACTGACTGAACGGACTGACTGATCTGACAGGACTGACTGACTGACAGGACTGACTGATCTGACAGGACTGACTGACTGACAGGACTGACTGATCTGACAGGACTGACTGATCTGACAGGACTGACTGACCTGACAGGACTGACTGATCTGACAGGACTGACTGACTGACAGGACTGACTGATCTGACAGGACTGACTGACTGACAGGACTGACTGACTGACTGATCTGACAGGACTGACTGACTGACAGGACTGACTGATCTGACAGGACTGACTGACTGGACTGACTGATCTGACAGGACTGACTAACCCTAACCTTACTTTCTTTTTTGATTTTTCACTTTCACAGTGGCAAGGCTGACAGCTCTTGTCACAGTGTTTCTCCTCTGCTCTCTCACTGAGATCAGAGGAGAAATAATGTATTTATCAGGCAGATCGCCCGGGAAAGTTTGTTGCTAAAACAAACTTCCCTGGTGATCTCTCTGATTGGCTGGTGTGACGCTGACATCATCGAGACCTGAGCCAATCAGGTCTCGATGATGTCAGAAGTCACAGCACCGGGATCCCCGCCGCTGGTAAGGTATGTGGGGGGTCCCGATCGCCGACCACCGGCTGTCACTATCTTTTAAATGCCGCGATCGCTATGGATCGCGGCATCTAGAAGATAGGAACAGGTTAACATCATGGGGACCTGATACAATCAGGTCCCCATGATGCCACATATCAGAGCTATCGCTCTGAACCGGTACCGCAGCGCTAGCAGGACCCTGGGGGTTCTGAGCGCTGCGGGACCACCCACCATTTTTAAACATCGGCGCTGCACAGAGCCCAGGCAGCGCCGACGTTTATGTACAGTGGGCGGTCGGGAACCGGTTAAAGAAGATTTGTCATCAGATTTCACAACATAAACTCCTTATATTAATAAATAGATCTCTTAGATCTGATGAGGTTGGCATACTTACTTTGTAAATCCATGTCATATTGGCTGTATAATCCTCATATAAAATTGAACATTATATGTATCTGGCAAAAAAGCGTGAGTTCAAGTGTATTCAAGATGACAGATCGCAGTCTATTGTATGCTATCGTGAACTATCATTTGCTTAGGATACCTAAATCGTCAAAATCGTCCATTTTGGCTAACATTTCACACATATGAGCAGCATAAATGAGATTGCCAGCTCACTACTCATTGCAGTCATGGTCAGATGTAAACTATACTTGTACATTATTTAACAAAAATAAGCGTGAAACTTTGAGTAATTAAGCGTGTATTTATGTAATTTGTTTATTTTTTTACTTTTCTGGCATTTAATCTCAGCATGTTGCCTGCACTGAACCTACCATATATGTCTAGTCTCGCTGTACAAGAAACAATCCCGGCCTCATTCTTTGCTGACAACGTATACCATCCAGCATCCTCTTTCTTGGCGGGCTGGATTAGGAGACACACATATCCGGTGGTGTCCTGATGCATACTGAAAAGAATAAACAAAGCAAGCTCACTATACAAATGAGTATCACAAAATCAGATATAGATATATGATGCAATCATCCCTGCATCAGGCAAAATAAGCTGCACATATACTATTTGGATAAAAGTACTGGGATCCAACTCTTAACTGCTGAAGACAGGTTTCTTGGTCGTTCCAATTACCACAGTTGTATAAATCCAGCCCTGTGCTGTGTAGTCTTCCTTAGCTAACATCTGTGATAGACTCTAAAGAGCTCACTGATACCAGCATGGTCCTGTAATAGGACATCACTGGTGTCAGTTCATGAAGTTTCTTCCCTAAATATTCCATGATTAACTGTGGGGGATATTTTTGAAAAGTGAAAGTGTTTAGGAGCCACAGCAACTCAGCCACAAAGTGTTAGCATAAGGAAAATTACAGGTCAGGGTCTGCGAGTGCTGAGGTGCATAGTACATAAAAGTCATCAATTGTCTGCTGACTCACTAAGAGGACCTGTCACTTGCTCCAAAAAAAGAGTTAAATACCTTGTAAAAATCTCTGAGCTCTCCTGATTTTACTGCTCTTTTCTGTTTTAGGCAGCATGTGAAATCTCTGCTTGCAGACCAACTGGGAGTTTCTTCAGAGTCTTCTCTGGGGGCGTGCGCTTTCACTCCTCCCTCCCAAACACTTCCAATCACAGCCAGGCAGCTGATCTAGCAGCCTATCAGTCTCAGATGTTGTCGAGCTGTGATTGGCAACATCTGGGAGGGAAGCGTGAAAGCGTACGCCCCCAGAGAAGACTCTGAAGAAACTCCCAGTTGAACTATAATCAGACAGTTCATATTCTACGTTACAAAAGCCATGAATGTGACACATCTGCAATGTAGAAACATATCAAAAAGGCAATGGTATTTACCAGCCAAGGTCTCAAGGAAAATGCACAAACAGGATGCAGCAGTCCCCCTTATTAGAAGGAGCTAACACAGGTGCAGAATACTGATGAACAACCACTCTCAACCTCTCAATCCATGGAGGGGGTGATTTCCTAGCATTAGAACTGCACACAGATGAAACTTGTAATAGGGCTCAAGTCACACACATGTAGCACAGTGCCTGGCCAGCAGTCTATTACATGCCCCTACTATTCGATTAGGCGGGCTGCCCGGCACCCTATCATTGCATCACACTAATGTTCAAGGTCACTATTGATGAGCCTGGCTGCACCCTGTAAGAATTAAAAGTGGAAAAATCTATAATATTTAATAATAGGAGGTATTGGTTAATATTTTGGCCAAAATACGCAAGCTCGCAACCCACGTCAAGGGTCCTCACTGTCTTGCAAGTCCCTACGCTACAGTAAAATAAAATAAGCAATATACCATTGCTTTTCCAAAAAAGGTATTTTATCCTTTAAGATTTGCATTTCTGATCTTATTTAGACCTTATGTTAAGTTTTGGAACATGGCTACATAGATTATATGTAATTAGCAACAACATTGGTGGAGTCAAGCAATATGACCCGGCTTGCAGGTTTGCAGGTGATGTTCTCTTTTATTGCAAAGATATTTAATGGAATTGAGGTCAGGGCAAGCCAATCTGATCTCTTAGCACAAAACTCAGGACTATTTCCTGACAGTTTCTGTCCCAAGGAAGGTCAAATTAGGCCAACAGGAGCCAAAGGGTTCTGAAAAACTTTCCAGCCTTTCATTGTAGTGATTAATGTGTCTGATAAATCACTTTGAATCATTTATACTGTTCCTCCAATAGCAGGTAAGATCACATTGGGTATTTGAGTCATAATTTAGGGCTATGCATATAGTGCCTTATCGTTATGACTGGTGGAAGATGTATAAAAATGTTCTATGCCTACACAGAAACATTCGTGTGTGATCAGCCAACATATCCATACATATTCCTTTACAGACAATGAATCCTATTTGCAGTGTGTAGTGTAATATTCACACAGAAACATCCGAAACCTTTTACATTTTGGCCATTTTGGTCTATTTTTTTTATCAGACAGGTATCGGGGGTGCTTTAGTGAACAAAAGAAGCCTAATCCTATTAATATCATTATCTCAAATTGCAGGCAACAAGCATTCTCTAATCTGTCTTTACATCTCCAGCAGCCGAACGCCTGACAACAATGGTTAATGGAGGCAGTTTTAGAGCGGCAATGCTGCATAGAGGCCAACTAGCATCATAGATAAATTCAATGATAATCTATTCTAGAATGTTTTATAGTCATAGACGCAGTTTATAACTATCCCCGCTGCAGCTCAAGGCATTTTAGTCTTAGGATTTGTTTTGTTAGTAGTGGGTGCCATAATCATCATCTATAGCATCGTTAGTAGAGCACTTCAGAATTAACATAGCATATCATGACTGGCAGAAGAGACGGCACAGCACCTTATTCTTGGCTTGTGGGCTGGAATGGATTCATTATCTTTCTTCCAGTAGAAAACTGGAGGAGGCATCCCAACGACTCGACTTTCCAACCTGACTGGGTGACCCTCTGGTACGCCAGAGTTCTGCAACTTCTCCAAAAATATGGGTGCCTTCTTCACTTCCTTTGCTAAATAGGTAAAAATTCGCATGAATATGAATGACTGGTAGAGAAGAAGAATATGTACAGTATATTATAGAGAGGTCACTTGTGTCTGTGAAATGTAAACTATAAAATGTGACTGATACCTACCCATCACAGTAAGCTCCAGGCTGAATGAATTCTGCCCTGTCTTATTGGTAGCAATACAAGTGTACGTCCCGGCATCAGCTTGTAAGAGGGGATCGATGAGAAGTGAGTGGACTCCGTTCTCTCGGACCAGCATTTTGTGGGTGATGTCTGGGTTAACACGTATTCCATTGAGAAGCCACATGATGTCTGGTGTTGGCAGACCACTGACCTGTTTGTACATGTCGTAAGGACATAAAATAATTAACCAAATCCTGACATCTGAGTTACCTTCTCCAAATTTCTCCTTTGTTTCTTCTGTAGCATTTCAGACTACAGAATTGGGTTTATTGATAGGAACGCAAGCAGTACACCTTACATAGCTCTCAGCTGAACACATGTTCGTTATTCTTCCCTCTAAGCCCCCAACCCGATTCACATTCAGTTTGGGCCAGTGTGTTTCTTCAATAAGTGGGTATGGGACACCTTAGGCATTTCCTATGAGAATAAATATGGGCATGTTAAATCTCAACAAGCCCAATCCTTTTTTCCCCACATACATCTGATGTTGGGAAAGGTGTCGCCTGTACAACCAGACAAAGTGCATCATTTATCTAATGAGTTGGCTAGTTCAGAATGCTTATAACCTGCAGATTAACCCTATATCTGAAGGCTAATAGCATTTTTTCACGACAGCAGGTTTCCTTTAATAAATCATGCGCTTCCGACTCTAGCACACCTCGTCATCAAGACTGGCGTGAAAAAACTCTGGTCATCATTAATTGCGGCCATAGTGCTACTGTATACTGTCTCTGGCTTATCTCTAAAAGGAGGCAGATGCAGAATCAGACCACTAATAATATATACACATATTTCATCTATTTTGCTATATCATACCTTACAGTCCAGCCTGCACAGGCGCCCTTCATGTGCTACCATATCTCCAGGGGCTTGGAGAAAGTACGGCCGGAAAAACCTCTCCTGTACTGCTTCACTCTCCACTTCTGCCACGCGAGGTCTCACTCTGGAAAGTGCAAATTATTTTAGTACAAAGAAAGTCAATGAAATGGTCTTTCCTCAATGAAAGATTAAAGAAAGTGCAATTCTCATTACAGACTAATGAAAAGTGATGTCAGATCTATAATACCATTCATGTAATAATGAAGTTGTCTGTTTTAGTACATAGCAGATTTACGTTTAGTTGATTGTAGGGTTTAATTGTAGGCATGTCTCTGAAGGCACATTCACACGTTCAGTATTTGGTCAGTATTTTACATCAGTATTTATAAGCCAAAATCAGGAGTGGAACAATCAGAGGAAAAGTGTAAGGCCGGTTTCACACGTCCGTATATTTCCGGTACCGAAAAAAACGGTACCGGAGATATCCGCGTCCCAGGTGTCCGTGTGTGTCACACGCGTGGCAACTGTGTGCCGTCCGTGTGCCGCATCAGGATCACATGGACCGGTGCCAGGGAATCAGTACTACAGTAAGCGCTGTTCCGGTGCTGAACACTGCCCTCATCATGGTTGATGAGGGTAATAGTGTCTGCTCCCGCAGTGTCCACCTGTGTAAAAATAAGAATAAAATAATAAAATCCATATACTCACCTGTCTGGAGATGTTCCCCGCTGTAATCCTCTGACCGCTGAAGTCGGGGAGAATGAGCCGCTCCAGCGAGCAGCTCCGGAGCTGCGCTCAATGAGTGACAGGACACCGCTCCTGAGCTCAGCTCCGGTGCCCGCTCGCTGGAGTAGCTCATTCTTCCCGGCTTCAGCGGTCAGAAGATTACAGCGGGGGACATCTCCGGACAGGTGAGTATATGGATTTTATTATTTTATTTTTACACAGGTGGACACTGTGGGAGAAGACTACTACTACCCTCCTACTACTACTACCCTACAACCCTCATCATTGTCCCTGCTGGTGCTGATCACAGCGCTGGCAGGGAACCACGATGAGGGCAGCGTTCAGCACCCGGCGCTTGGGAACAGCGCTAACTGTAGCACTAATTCCCAAGTGCCAGTACGTGTCACACTGATGACACACGGATGTCATCCATGTGTGCTCAGCGTGAGATACTTTTGCGTACCGTGCATCCATAAAAAAACGGACATGTCAGCGTGTGGAGCACATGGACACATGGTTCGTGGAAACACACTGACGTGCGCAGACCCATAAATTTGGATGGGTCTGGGTGTGTCAGTGTCTCTAGTACGTGTGGAAACTGTCACCATACGTATTGGAAACACGGATGTGTGAAAGAGCCCTAATAGAAACACGTCACCATCACCACTTCTGCATTTATCACCCACTCCTGGTTTCGGCTTCCAAATACTGATGTGAAATACTGAACGTGTGAACATGGCCTAACGGTGAGTATAACCCTCATTGAGTGTTTGTCAGGAAACAAGGAGATGATTGCTTATTAAAACAATAAAAGCCAATTAAAGAGATTACCTATGAGAGAGAACTGTAGGAATAGTGCGTGGACGCAGCGGTGCAGACTGCACAAGTAAATGTCCAGAACAGCTGATTCTTCCCTGTAAAAAAAGAGACAGCAAGATTGCATATTACTTTTACATGACAGGTTCTTAATCTTATTCTTCATTAGTGTCCACTTTTGGAGGAGGCACAGTAATTCATATACGACTGTCAGATGTCCAAATGTCATATTAACATACACAATAACATATGAGGGATTTCAGTTTCTATATAGCAAAGTAAATCTGGAAAATTCACTATCTGGTATATAATAGATTTAGTTGTGCAATTTATTAGAAAAATACTTTCAATTATTATAATTTTTCTGTTGGTACAAATGGATTGTCTTGTGTTTTCAGGAGTGCACCGCTTTGCTGCCTCATGATTTCTTCCTGCTGGCTTGGGTTGATGTACTCCTGATTGACAATTCAGGCCAACGGCATGGTTACACTGCTGGTCCAAACTGTGCACACATGCTACAAGTGTGGATCTGCATTATTGTGGAGAGCAGCGATACTTGAGAGCAGTGCTTGCAAGCTGTATAGCAAGGAGCTTGTAAGTGCTGCGCTCCTTGCCTCTGTAGAAATGCCCGCAAGCTAGGCAATGAGTAGTAAACTATAACATTTAAAATACCTCCATTCTCAAAAATAGAGAGGATTTTTAATAGGATGGAAATTGCAAAGTTGCTTGTTTTTACAAGAATTCCAATTTTACCAATTTTAGAAGATAAGAAAACCCCTTTAAACCCTTACCAACATTGGATGAATTAATAAAACCAACGTCAGTTGCCTGTGTATGGATTAAGCTCAGAAGCTAAGCCATCACCATATCCAGCAGATGCCGGCTGTGCTACACAACTAGCATTTGCCTAGCACCTGCATAGTTAACCTCCGATTGCTGCTGTCAATCTGACACACAGGTGGAGGTGAACTATTCCAGGCATCCATTGGTCTCCTGTGAGGGAAAGTGAGGTGCCCCCAAGGCAGTCAGGCAGTAGTCACTGGTTTGGCTTCATTAGAGACTGTGATTTTAGCTATATACTGTGATACTCTGGTAGTGCAGTATATATGCAAGGGAAAAAAAACCTGCAGAACTAATACAGAAGAGTGAAGTTGCAGAGCGGACAGAGTTAGCCAGTGCTCTGGGTCAGGTGACGTCAGAGAGACCAGCCCAGGATATAAAAAGCCAGCGAGCCAGAAGGGAAGCGTTCTTGGTGCCAAGAGAAGAGAAAGTGAGGGCCGTTGCAGTTCCCAGAGCCATCATCACGGTCGACAGTTAAATGCATCAGTGGAGCTCAGACGTTGACGGTCAAGCCCCGGAGATCCGAACAATGCCGGTCAAGGTCCTCTGCCCAGACATCAACGGTCAAGCCCTGAAGACCTAAATGTTTGTGAAGGTTTCCATCTTCCTGGAGGCTGGGGCTGAGGCACGAGTCCGAAAAAAAGAAGCGCCTGCTCTAATGGGCATGGTTCGGAGTCACCAGTGGCCACAACCTCAGAAGATGCTAGCAATGAACCTGACTGGGCCCGAGAATGACGGCAGTAAATCAGGGATATCCGAGGAGAATTACACAGTATCAAAGGAGCCCCTAATAGCCTGCTAAGGGACGACCCCCCGACTCAATATAGGGGAAGGGATCAAGGAGAGTATTATTTTTCCCGGGGCTCATTGCAGGACGGAAGAGCGTGGATTGGAGTGTTGGATCTGCACTGGCCGAGCGCAAATATCTCGAGAGTGCCCAAGCCAGGTGTAACGGGTCTGGGAGGCGGAACCTCTGAGCAACTATACAAGGGGGCGGCCCTTGTAAGGAAGCGGGTGGCGCCCAGGGAAGACGGGCAGGTAGTCACAGCAAGTGACAGGGACAGTCTCTGGGAAAACGGGCAGGTGGTCACGGCAAGTGACCGGGACAGTCTCTGGGTAAACGGACAGGTGGTCACGGCAAGTGACCGGGACAGTCTCTGGGTAAACGGGCAGGTGGTCACGGCAAGTGACCGGGGCAGTCTCTGGGTAAACGGGCAGGTGGTCACGGCAAGTGACCGGGACAGTCTCTTGACAGGCGGGTGGTCACGGCAAGTGACGGCAGAGCCTCCAGGTAGGCAAGCAGGCTGGTAGCAGGTGGACGCTCCCAGGTGAGCGGGCAAGAGTCTCTGGACAGGCAGGTGGTCACAGCACGTGACGGCGGAGCCTCCAGGTAGGCTAGCAGACAGGTAGAAGGTGAGCGCTCCCAGGTGAGCGGGCAAGAGTCTCAGGACAGGCAGGTGGTCACAGCACATGACGGCGGAGCCTCCAGGTAGGCTAGCAGACAGGTAGAAGGTGAGCGCTCCCAGGTGTGCGGGCAAGAGTCTCTGGACAGGCTGGTGGTCACAGCACATGACGGCGGAGCCTCCAGGTAGGCTAGCAGGCAGGTAGCAGATGTGCGCTCCCAGGTGAGCGGGCAGACGGATCCAAAGACAGACTGGCAGGGCTGGTAGGCAGACTGTTGGACCGCAGGAATAGTAGCAGGTTGACACGAGACAGGCAGGTATCAGACAGGAATCTGGCAGGAAACTGGCAGGTAACTGGCAGGTAACTGGAAACGGGACCTGAGGGCTGAAGCAGAGTGATGAACTGTGCTACAACATTGCTCGGGCACCTCCATTTTGGAGGAGGTGCCTTATATATGGTGAAGTCCTCCGGCTATTGGCCGGGGACTCCTTAGGACGGCGCGCGCGGCCCCTTTAAGAGAGGGGGAGCGCGCGCGCGCGCGCCCTAAGCACCGTGGCCGGGAAGGAGCGCGCGCTGCTAGCAGAGCGGGAGGAAGACGCCAGGCACGGAGCGGAGAGGTGAGGGGCAGGAGGCAGGGACGCCGACGCTACAGTACCCCCCCCTTTAGGCCCCCCCTTTTTTAGGCCAGACAGAAATTTAGCAAGGATGAGCGGGGCATGGATGTTCTCCCGGGGCTCCCACGTTCTCTCCTCAGGACCAAACCCCTTCCAATCTACCAGAAAAAAAGGTCTTTCCTCTTACCCTTTTGGTGGCCAGAATGTTCTCTACCTCAAACTCGTCTTCAGCAGAAACCGGAGCAGGAGGCGTACCTGTAGACCTGGAAAAAGAGTTAAGTACCACGGGTTTGAGGAGAGATACATGGAAGGAGTTAGGGATCCGCAAGTTGGCCGGGAGTTTCAATTTATAGGCCACCGGGTTGATCTGTTTGATAACCTCCAGTGGGCCGATGAACCGAGGCCCTAACTTGTAGGAGGGAATCTTGAGCCGGACATACTTGGACGAGAGCCAGACTTTATCTCCAGGACGGAATTGTGGAGGATCCAGGCGTTTTTTGTCAGCGTGTTTTTTCATCCGCTCGGACGACTGAAGGAGTGCGGATCGGGTACTCTCCCAAATGGAGGAAAATTCGCTAACGAGAGATTCCGCAGCTGGATTATCCACCGAGGTGGAGACGGGAAATGGGATCCGAGGATGCTGACCGAAGACTACAAAAAACGGGGATTTGGAGGAAGATTCGCTCTCGTGATTGTTGTAAGAGAATTCGGCCCATGGCAGGAGATCCACCCAGTCTGAATGGTGGGCATTAACGAAGTGCCGGAGGTAACTGGTCAGGATCTGATTGATCCGCTCCACTTGACCATTGGACTGTGGATGGTAAGCGGAGGAGAAGTCCAAGGTGACGTCTAGCAGTTTACATGTGGCTCTCCAGAAGCGTGAGGTGAACTGAACCCCACGATCCGACACGATGTGGAGAGGCAGGCCATGAAGACGGAAGATGTGGCAGATAAAGTCTTTAGCCAACTCGAGTGCAGACGGGAGGCCTGGCAGGGGAATGAAATGGGCCATTTTGGAAAAGCGGTCAGCGACTACCCAAATGACTGTACAACCGGCAGAGACAGGGAGGTCTGTTATGAAGTCCATAGTTATATGCTGCCAGGGGGCAGCAGGTACAGGAAGCGGAAGGAGGCGACCGGCTGGCAGGTGTCTCGGAACCTTGTTGCGGGCGCAGGACACACAGGCAGAAACAAAGTCTATTACGTCCTTGTGCAGGGTAGGCCACCAGTAGTGCCGGGTAATAAGCTGGAGGGTCTTTTTCTGACCGGCGTGGCCAGCAAGTTTAGACGAGTGACCCCAGTGTAGGATCTTCTCCCGATCAGGTACAGTGACGAACGTCTTACCGGGAGGGAGACGATTTAGACTCACGGGAGCCAACTGCATTACTCTGGCGGGATCGATGATATGTTTAGGTTCCTCCTCGAGATCAGACACCAGAAAGGATCGGGACAAGGCGTCCGCTTTGATGTTTTTGTCAGCCGGGCGAAAATGAAGAACAAAATCAAAGCGAGCAAAAAACAAGGACCACCGGGCTTGGCGCGGGTTAAGTCTCTGGGCACTCTGGAGGTAAGCCAAGTTCTTGTGGTCAGTGTAAATTATTACCGGGTGAAGAGCCCCCTCGAGCAGGTAACGCCACTCCTCCAAAGCCAGCTTAATGGCCAATAACTCTCGGTCTCCAATAGAATAGTTGCGCTCAGAAGAGGAGAAGAGTTTGGAGAAGAAGCCGCAAGTTACCATTCTCCCGGAAGACGATTTTTGGGTAAGTACCGCTCCGGCTCCAGAGGAGGAGGCGTCAACCTCCAGGAAGAACTGCTTGTTGCCGTCCGGGCGATGCAGCACCGGGGCGGAAGAGAAAGCCTGTTTTAAGGAAAGAAAGGCTTCCTCTGCTGCGGGCGGCCATTCTCTGGGATTAGTGCCCTTACGGGTGAGCGCGGAAATTGGGGCAGTCTGGGAAGAGAAGTGCGGTATAAAGAGGCGGTAATAGTTGGCGAAGCCCAGGAACCGCTGAATAGCCTTCAACCCCTCTGGTCGAGGCCACTTCTCGATGGCAGACAGCTTCTCAGGATCCATCCGTAGGCCGGTCTGAGAAATTATGTAGCCCAAAAACGGAAGCGAGGTCTGCTCAAAGAGGCACTTCTCATATTTAGCATAGAGGTGGTTCTGCCTGAGCCTGAGCAGGACCTGACGGACATCCCTCCGGTGAGTCTGGAGATCCGGAGAGAAGACCAAGATGTCGTCCAGGTACACCACTACGCAGGAGTAGAGAAGGTCCCGGAAGATGTCATTGACCAACTCTTGAAAGACGGCGGGAGCGTTACAGAGACCAAAGGGCATTACCAGATATTCATAGTGGCCGTACTGGGTGTTGAATGCCGTCTTCCATTCATCCCCCTGACGGATACGGACCAGGTTATACGCCCCACGGAGGTCCAGTTTGGTGAAGATTCTAGCCCCCCTCAGGCGGTCAAATAATTCAGGAATGAGCGGGAGGGGGTATTTATTCTTCACTGTAATCTGGTTAAGGCCTCTGTAATCTATACATGGACGGAGTGAGCCGTCCTTCTTTTTGACGAAGAAGAAGCCTGCTCCCGCCGGGGAGGTAGATTTACGGATAAATCCCGGGCCAGATTCTCCTCAATATATTCAGACATGGACCGGGTCTCTGCTGCGGACAAAGGGTAGATACACCCACGGGGAGGAGTAGAGCCGGGTATCAGGTCGATTGGACAGTCATATGGTCTATGAGGGGGTAATGTCTCTGCTTCTTTTTTATTGAAGACATCCGCATAAGGCCAATAGGGAGCCGGTAGACCGGGTAGATTGACTGGGGTAGGAGAAGGACGAGCAGGATGAACGGGAACTAGACAAGTCTTATGGCAGTCCTGTCCCCAGCGAAGGACCTCTCCGGTCTGCCAGTCAAGTACGGGTGCATGTTTCTGGAGCCAAGGTAGACCCAGCAAGAGTGCGTGAGAGAGTCCAGGTAGAACATGAAAGGAGATGCTCTCAGAATGCAGCATTCCCACCTGCAGAGTTATGGATTCTGTGATGAGTTGGATAGGATGTGGTAAGAGACCCCCATCCACGGCGGCGACAGATAAAGGTACGGCGAGAGGTTTGGTAGGAATGCAGTACCTCTCTACCAGGGATTGAGAGATGAGATTAACAGCAGCTCCTGAGTCAAGTTGAGCCAGTTCGAAATAGCGGTTCTCTCCACAGGTGATAGAGACTGACAGCATCAGGGATGGAGAGGGTTTACTTTTGTCTAGGGCGACCTCTCTGAGCGACCCTAGACACAGGCGTTTCCCGATCTCTCAGGGCAGGAACGGATCCGGTGCTCCTTACTGCCACAGTAGAAGCAGCTCCCCTCGGCATGGCGTGAGTCTTGACGGGTTTTGACCATCTTGGTCTGGTCGACCTGCATAGGCTCAGGTGAGTGTGCCTGGGGAGTAAAGGAGGGAGTGACGGGTTTCTGAAAAGTAGGGGCTAGATGTGGAAACCACCTCTCACGGGTGACCTCTTTGGCGCGCTCCTGGAACCGGATGTCAATTCGGGTGGCAAGTGTTATCAAGTCGTCGAGAGTGGTAGGAATGTCCCGACCGGCGAGTTCATCTTTAATACGGCCGGACAGACCCTCCCAGAAGACAGACACCAGAGCGTCGTTATCCCAGGCCAGCTCCGAAGCAAGGGTACGGAACCGTATGGCATATTGGCCCACGGTGAGATCTCCTTGACGGAGGCATAGCAGAGACGATGCGGATGAGGTCTTCCGTCCGGGTTCGTCGAAGACTTTCCGGAAAGCCGTGAGAAAGGCTGGCAGGTCGGACACCAGGAGGTCTCCTCTCTCCCATAGAGGATTTAGCCAAGCCAGTGCCTCCCCCGTGAGATGAGACATGATGAAGGCAACTTTGGCCCGGTCGGAGATAAACTGGTGGGACAGGAGTTCAAAGTGCAGGGTGCACTGGTTTATGAAGCCCCGAGCTTGAGCGGGGTCGCCTCCGAAGCGAGGAGGTGCAGAAAGCCGGGGTCCGGGGCAGGATACCACGGTATTGGTGGGCAGCGGCGCTGCCGGGTTGCAGGTCATGACGCTAGCAGTGGTTGCTGGTGGAGCAGTCAGAGTGTCCAGGCGAGAGTTGACATTCCGCAGGTGACCCAAGATGGACTCCTGTTGGGACCTCTGACGGGACAGTTCATGACATAGGTCCGAGAGCGAGGGAGCTTGGGTGCCACCGGGTTCCATGGCCCGAGCAAACTGTAACGGGTCTGGGAGGCGGAACCTCTGAGCAACTATACAAGGGGGCGGCCCTTGTAAGGAAGCGGGTGGCGCCTAGGGAAGACGGGCAGGTAGTCACAGCAAGTGACAGGGACAGTCTCTGGGAAAACGGGCAGGTGGTCACGGCAAGTGACCGGGACAGTCTCTGGGTAAACGGGCAGGTGGTCACGGCAAGTGACCGGGACAGTCTCTGGGTAAACGGGCAGGTGGTCACGGCAAGTGACCGGGACAGTCTCTGGGTAAATGGGCAGGTGGTCACGGCAAGTGACCGGGACAGTCTCTGGGTAAACGGGCAGGTGGTCACGGCAAGTGACCGGGGCAGTCTCTGGGTAAACGGGCAGGTGGTCACGGCAAGTGACCGGGACAGTCTCTTGACAGGCGGGTGGTCACGGCAAGTGACGGCAGAGCCTCCAGGTAGGCAAGCAGGCTGGTAGCAGGTGGACGCTCCCAGGTGAGCGGGCAAGAGTCTCTGGACAGGCAGGTGGTCACAGCACGTGACGGCGGAGCCTCCAGGTAGGCTAGCAGACAGGTAGAAGGTGAGCGCTCCTAGGTGAGCGGGCAAGAGTCTCTGGACAGGCTGGTGGTCACAGCACGTGACGGCGGAGCCTCCAGGTAGGCTAGTAGGCAGGTAGCAGATGTGCGCTCCCAGGTGAGCGGGCAGACGGATCCATAGACAGACTGGCAGGGCTGGTAGGCAGACTGTCGGACCGCAGGAATAGTAGCAGGTTGACACGAGACAGGCAGGTATCAGACAGGAAACTGGCAGGAAACTGGCAGGTAACTGGCAGGTAACTGGAAACGGGACCTGAGGGCTGAAGCAGAGTGATGAACTGTGCTACAACATTGCTCGGGCACCTCCATTTTGGAGGAGGTACCTTATATATGGTGAAGTCCTCCGGCCATTGGCCGGGGACTCCTTAGGACGGCGCGCGCGGCCCCTTTAAGAGAGGGGGAGCGCGCGCGCGCGCCCTAAGCACCGTGGCCGGGAAGGAGCGCGCGCTGCTAGCAGAGCGGGAGGAAGACGCCGGGCACGGAGCAAAGAGGTGAGGGGAACAGCGTCCCTGCCTAGCAGGAGACAGGGACGCCGACGCTACACCAGGGTCATGAAAGAAGGGGGCGCCCTTTAAGTTAATGAGCCCCACGGTGGCGGAGCTCACCGTGGGTTCCCGTGGTCCAGAAGAAGGGGAGAAAGACTCCGAAGATATTGTCTCTGAGAGGCCTATGACTTGGGCTGAATTTGACAGGGAGCGCATCCGCTACTTAATGGACACGGGGTCCCAAGTGACCACCATGTACTTCCGAATCCATTTTTCCACTGCCGGCTGGTCTAAGAAAAGGGCTGAATATTAGACTAATAGCTGCCAACCAATTACCCATCCCAGTGGCTGGGGTGGTGTGGATGACTGTCCGTATGGGCAGGAGAGAGGTTAGGGAGAGAAGGTATCGTATTGGTAAAAGGTCCGATAGACTTATTGTGATGCTTGGGATGAATGTCCTATAGTAGGTAGGGGAATTCCTGATTGACAGAAATCAGAGGGGCGACTGGAATCGTGTGACCAGGCATCACGCTGGCCGAAGAGTGTTCCAACAGCTCAAGTCCAGAAATTATCAGACACCTCCCAGCTCCTTGTCAAAGTAGTCATACCTCCTGAAGCTGTCGTAACCCTGACTATCGGGCAAACCATACTCACTCTGCCAGTGCGGGCCAGTGTACCAATAGAGGGGGTAGAGGTGCAGATTAAGCGCTTAGAAGGAGACAAAACAATCCCTGGGCTCTTGGTCTCGCATACCCTCTCTATGACGCGGCATGGGAGTGTGCCTGTACGTTGTATCAATTCGAGCTCAATAGACTTACAGTTAAACTCTCGAAAAGAAATCACCCAGGTGAACGTAATGCCGGAGGACCTCACCAAGCATGACTTCATTGAACTGTCACCCAAGAGGGAGACCCATGTACTCTGTCAGTGTCTCTCACTACAAGAGTGAAAGGAGGGGAAGCACTGGCCGGCCGCTGCCTCCTGGAGCAGATTGAGGCTGACCTTACAGAGTTCTCACCTGACCAAGTGGGACAAATCGAGAACCTACTGCAGCGTTATCACGGGGTGTTTGTCATGAGGATGACTTCAGGTGCACTAAAGCTATCCAGAATGAGATCCCTACGGGGACCACCACTCCCATCAGAGAGAGATACTGTGAGATTCCTCCATAGATGTATCAAGAAGTGAAAGAACTCTTGGCCCATATGTTGCGAAACTGAGTAATCCGAGAAAGCCACAGCCCCTGGGCCACACCCATTGTACTGGTTCAGAAGAAGGATGGGACCTTGAGGTTCTGTGTAGACTACTGGCGTTTGAATGCCTCTACTCTGTGGGATTGCTACCCCCTGCCGCCGATCGAAGAGTCCCTGTCAATTTTAGGAAAAGCTAAATACTTCTCCCTCGATTTAGCCAGTGGGTACTGGCAGGTCCTCATGGCCGATAAGGACCAATAAAAGACTGCCATCATTCTCTCCATGGGCTTATTCAAATTCACTGGTTGCCCTTCGGCCTGACTAATGCACCTGAAACGTTTCAATGACAAATGGAGAGATGCCTTGAGGACCTGAATTTCGAAGAGACCTTAATTTATCTGGACGACATTGTGGTATTCTCTTCCACCTTCGAAGAACATCTCAGTCAGCTGGAGCAAGTGTTGGAGAGGCTCCAAAAGCATGGGCTGAAGATTAAACCCCAGAAATGTCACTTGTTTCAGAGGGAGATTGAGTACTTGGGGCACACATTCTCCAATGCTAAGGTCTACCCTACCACCGAAAAAGGGGTGGCCGTTCAGAAGTGGTCCTTTCCAACTAACCTAAGGGAGCTAAGCATGTTTTTAGGTCTAGCAGGTTATTATAGAGGGTTCATTAAAGATTTTGCGAAAGTAGCAGCCTCGCTCTACGAACTCCTAAGGGGAACGACAGGAAGACACAAACAACGGGCCATTCAGTGGGGGCCCCGACAGAAAGAAGCTGTTTGTGCCCTAAAGATGGGCCATACTGGCCTACGCTGACTTCTCTCAGCCCTTCGTATTATACATGGAGGGAAGTCTGTATGGCCTAGGGGCAGTACTAGCGCAAGTTCAAGAAGGAAAGGAACAGGTGATTGCATATGCTAGTCGGTCACGAATAGAAACTGAGACAAACCGCAATAACTACAGTTCGTTCAAGTTACAGCTGTTCGCGCTAGTTTGGGCTATGACTGAGAAGTTTTACCAACACTTGTCGGGGTCGGAGGTCCAGGTGCGGACTGATAACAATCCCCTCGCCCATCTCGAAATTGCTGGAACAAAGGTGGGTCGCGAGGATTTCTAAGTATTGGTACAAAATGGCGTACCGCTCAAAAGCTTAGAACACCCATGCAGACGCACTGTCCCAAGTCACTCCAACGGGTCCGAAGGGAGACACAGATGAAGATCTAGAAGGCAACGAGATCCCAGATTTCACACATTTTGCAGCCGCCGTGGTGGCTGCCTAAGAAGAAGAAAGACATTGTAAAATGCTTGAGTCCTGAGAAGTCCGAGGGATGAGTGGATTCATCTGCAGCAGTCCATCCCTGAACTTGTGGAGCAAAGAAAGTGGGTCACCTTGGGGCAAAAGCCTGATTAAGAGTTAAGAGCATCCTTGTCAGCCAGCACCTTGCAGATTTTGGGTCAGTGGGAAAGGCTCTTAATGAAGAATGGCTTGCGGTATATTAGAATTCAACTGCCTCGAGAACTGGACGTCACCTGGCAAGTGGTGATCTCGGAAGAAATGGTGATCAGTCTGTCCAGAGAAGCTCATGAATGCCCACTTTGGTACTGAGAAGACTTTCTATTGGCTGCAACGGCTGGTGTACTGGCCTCAGCTGCATCAGACAGTAGAAGAAGCCTGTCAAAGGTGCCGTCAGTGTGAATTAGCCAAGCCTCCTGAACAGAAGGCCCCTGTTCAACTCATAAGGACGTCCGCCCTGTTGGTAATATTGATCGTGGATTACCTGATGATCGGAACATTTTACAATGGTTATGAGCACTGTTTAGCCACTACTTCACTAAGTTCGCTGTGGTCACCCCAACCCGGGATCAGACGGCAGAAATGGAGGCCAAAGCAATTTGCCGGGATTTCATTCGCATGTATGTATGTCCGAAGAGAATTCATTCAGATCAAGAGTCCTGCTTCCAAGGAAAGATAATGGAAGAAGTGCACCACCTCTACGGCATAGACAAGTTCTGAACCACGCCTTACCACCAGCAGGGAAATGGAGCTTACGAACTCTTCAACAGAACTCTGTTGAAAATGCTGCGGACCCTGGAAGAGAATCATAAGATGAGGTGGCCTGAGTTCATCTCAGAGATGGTCCAGATGTACAATAATTGGGTTCATGTGACCACTGGTTACAAGCCCTACACATTACTGTTTGGATGAGGTGGTCGATAAATTACTGGGTAAGAACTAGAACCAGAGGATGCACATCTGGGAAGAAGCCTGAACACCTGGGTTCTAGGCCATCACCATCAACACCAAATGATGAGGCGCCTGGCAGAACAAAAACTCAAGGAGATAGAATATCCAGACAAAACCCCAATGCAGGAAGAGCCCCCTCAGGCAGGAGAGTGGGTATTGATACGGGCTAAGCGGCCAAGGAACAAGCTGGACCATCGGTGGGAGGCGGTGCCCTATCAAATTGTGAAGAGGGTCCACCCAAATAACCCGGTTTATGAGGTTTGACCCGAAGATGAAGAGGATGCTCCAAAACGGGTGCTGCACAGGAATATGCTTCGACCATGCCTTTCTGAAGTGGAGGAGAGTGAGAAGGTGGCTCCACTCGAAGTTCCACCAAAAACCAATGCGGGGCCGGTGGCTGATCATGAAGAAGAATGGATTGATGTGCCGATGGTGCTACCGGGGTCGACACCCAGTGGGGTAGCTAGAAGCAGAGATCTTCTGGAAGGGCCTCTATCAAAGGGGCTGCGCAAGACAGAATGAGCCAATGCGGGCATTCCTCCTAAGCGGTACGCGTAGGACGAGTTTGTCTGGGCGCAAATTCAACCGAAGGCCCAAGAATGTATGTAGCTCTTGGCAGAAGTCGGGTTACTTCTATGGAAACAGCGCTCGCCTAGAGACTCTCCTCACCTGGGGACTGGTGAGATGAAAAGCGAGAGGAATGTAAGGGAACTAAACCCCTGCAGAACTAATGCAGAAGAGAAACGTTGGCGAGAGGAAGGGATTAGCCAGTGCTCCAGGTCAGGTGGCCTGCCCAGGATATAAAAAGCCGGCGCACCAGAAGGGAAGCGTTCTTGGCGCTAAGAGAAGAGACAGTGAGGGATACGGCAGGTCCCGGAGCCATCATCACAGTCGACAGTTACGTGCATCAGTGGAGCCCAGACATCGATGGTCAAGCCCTGAAGACCTGAACAACGCCAGTCAAGGTCCTCAGCCCAGACATCGATGATCAAACCCCAAAGACTAGAACAACGTCGGTCAAGGTTCCCAGCCCAGTCGTCGACGGTCAAGCCCCAAAGATCCGAACGACGCCGGTCAAGGTTCCTTACCCGAACGAAGCCCGTCAACAGTTCACGAGCAGCCCCCGGCGACACAGTTCCTAGAGACTTACGTCAGCGGCTGGGGGTCGCAGAAGTTCCGAAGATACTGAAACAGGGATCTGTACTCGGGCCGGCGAGCGGAGAAGACACGTGAGACGGTCCGTCACTTCCGACAGGGGCACACTGTACCAGGCACAGCTGAGGGAGGGCCACAAGTGAGACGGGGACCAGCTGATGTCAGAGTTATGCAGCAAGAGTTGATAAAATTTTTCAGGAAGACAGAGCAGTGGTTTATGATGGCACCAGAGAACTGCCGAGGCTTCCAGAGACTGCCCTCCGCCAAGTATAGTAAGGGTATAGTGATCAATATTTCTATCTGCTGTGTAAATTACTGTTTGCTTTATTACCTGATACTGTGAATATTTTTTCTGCATAAGCTACCTTCAATAACCATCTTCACTTAACCTGTTAAATAAAATAAATAGATTGTTGTTCCGCCTGTGCCTCTGCTGTTGCATTTGGATTAGTGATGAGCGATCGTGCTCACCACTGCTCAGTACTCGCCCGAGCATCACTGTGCTCGACGAGTTCGGCGCTCAGCGAGTATTTCCGGGTTGCTCGGGTGGGAACTCGGGTCTCCCTCCCTGTATGTTTGGGCTCTTTAGAGAGCCAATGAACATGCAGGGATTGCCTGCCACACACGGTAATGCCGTAATGTTCGTTGTGGCATTACAGTGATTGGCTGGCAGCACAGCATCATCAGGTGTATATAAGAGCAGGCGTCGCCATGCTCGTCACAGTCTACCCCGGAATCAGGCAGAGTATGGAGAGCTGCTGCTGCATCAGGGAGAGATTTGCTTGTTTAGAGTTAGTATAGGTATTCCACAACATATCTATAATATCCATTTGAACTAACAGACCTTTTGAGGACTAATCCAGCTGCATATAATCAGTGGTGATAGCAGGAATTAGGCAGGCAGGCAGTGTATGTGGCAGACTGCAATGCATATAGCAAGAGGGTCCATTGCAAGAGGGAAATGTCTCTTCAAAGGGGTATTGGGTTGCGTCCAAATTACTGGCAGCCCTTGCAGTGACTGCATATGAAATAACAGTATAGGAGACCCACTTGTTATTAATGGGAACAACAAAGCATAGCCGGCAGATGGCTCTCTAACAATAGCGAGGGAAGACTGCTGGCCCTTTAAGAATAGTAAGGGCCGCCTGATACACTTGTATGGAGTGAGGCCACGCCCCGTCTAGTGGCCTCGTCCGACTAGAAGGTGCGGCCTTGCTCAATACAAGTGTATGGAAAGTGAGGCCGCGCCCACTTGCCAGGGTATGCATAACACATACATACGCTCCGTTACCGGGTCTCATACCGGCGAATCCCTGCAGCGCACAATGCCTGCGCTGGGGGAATTCATAAGTCTGCAGTCACTTTTGACCAGACAACCCCTTTAAATTACTTTATATCTTTATAGATCTGACTTTTATGAGTGCAACAATACCAAATGTGTTTTTTTTTTTTTTTTTTTTTTATTTTTAATGGGGCAAAAGGGGGTGTGATTTGAACTTGTGTTTCTATTTTTTTACATTTTGAAAAACTTTTTTTTCACTTTTTACTGTATTTAAAAGTGCCCTTAAAGGACTTTAAGCTGCGATTGTCTAATCGCTTGTGCTATATCTAACAGTGCATTAGCACTGCTATGTATAGAGAAAATCACGATCACCTATGAACGCCAGCTAAAGGCTAGCTTTCACAGGAGAATAGTCACGACAAGTGCAGAGGTCTTCAGCAGGTCCCCGGATGTCATGGCAACTCATTGGCGCGCCACAATCACGTCACGGGCATGCTGATGGGCTCGTCAATAACTTTTTATTGCATTTTGCCTGAAAAACGGCAAGTCAATATCTATTTTCTTTTTCCTTTTCGATGTTGGGGCAATAAATGTTATTTTCATATATCTAGTATATATTATATCTAGAGTATATATGATACCTAGTCCCACAAACTCAGTCCTCTTTAGACCCGTTACCTTCAGTATTTAGCAAGCTCAGGGTTGCTTGTAACACGTCGTCTTATCCAAGGATCCCTTTAAGGTGGAAGGCAACTGTCTTGTCTTTGGTCAGTTCCAGGTCACGCTACTCCCTTGTCCCTTAGTCTCCTTTCCCGGTAGTTCACCCAATGCGGCAGCACTACTCACAGAATGCTTTCTACTACTACTTGAAGTCCCTATCTGACTATCTACAGGAAATGGTCTATTTCCCTAACACCCATCCCCTCCCACTATGGGCTAGTCCCGAACATTAACTCTCTCTTACCCTCACATCACTATCTAACTACAGTCACTAACTTATCCTACCTATCTTTTGTCCTAATCCCTAAACTATGTCTTATTCTATGCTACCCTATGCTGTACACTACCAACATTATGCATTACCTTTACATTACAACACAATTCACAGGACAAAATATATACAAAGACACAGGACATAATACACATTACAAGTGTTTTCAAGGGTAGGAACGTGACAGTCCAGTCCACACCCCTTACACATACACATTAACATGATCCCAAATGTGGGTGCAGCCTGGCAGACCGGCCATGTATATCATTGGGAGAAGGAGAGACTGACTATGTTCAATAATAATTTGTCCAAATCTATTATTGGAAAATAAGTGTTGTCAGAGGGATCTGACTGCAGAATATTCCTACTGTGAAGTTCTAAACAGTAATGACAGAAATAAAAGTTTCTTCACTTGCATATTTTGCCAAAGGAAACTAAACAAAATTGTCATTTTTTACTTAGTTCACTTACAAAATGCCTCTATATTTACTGTAGTTACTTATTTTATATTTTGTGAATTACTGGCTAAAGAATGGCATTACTTGTTACCGAATGGAGAATGGAGTATTTTATCCCCATAGTAGACCATATAACAACATCACCATCTAGTGGCCATGATTGAAATGTAACACTCAAGAGTAGAGATGAGCGAACGCGAACTTAAAAGTTCGGGGCTTGTACCGGACACTTAGTGTCCCGTTCTAAACTCCGAACACTGACTTCTTCCGGAAGGCCATTTTAATGTTTGCAGTTCTGGGGAAATCAGGAAGGAGAGAGAGAATGTTCCAGCTCCAAAGTCCGGGTCTCCATTGTTTTCAGTGGGGTTTGGGTCAAGTTCTGGTACCCGAACCAAACTTTGAACTAAAGTACGGGTCGGGTACCAGAACCCAAACTTCTACGGGTCTGCTCATCCCTACTCAAGAGTGTTCATAAGGTAGAGCAGGGATCAGCAACTTTTTTTTTTGCATGGCATGCCTATTTAAAAAAACAAAAATGAAGTATTTACACTGCAGTGTGCTTTATAATATGAAAGTCTTGCAACACAAATCTTTGGGTCAGCTGCCAATTTGTGCTGCAGTTATGATTGCAACACTTGTGGTTACCATTTCTTACCTGAAACCAGTCAAGCCCTTTGACATTTTGATATTGTACTGTTTTAAATGGCATTTGTCATTATGGTCATCAATTGTCACCAATAATTTACACCATAAATACCAGTCTGATTTTTCCACGTACAAGAAAAATGATCAGAGTTTGATCAGAGAGTGGTCTGAGTGTCATCCATTTTTCTGGTTCGTGGAGAAATAAAAAGAAAAGTTTCTCCACCTCCATTCTGACAGTTTGTGAAAATCGGAAAACACTCAAATGTCATCCAAGGTCTAATTTTTTTCATGAACCCATTAACCTTCAGTGCCGATTTTGATCCAACCCTCGGATAACAATCGGACATGTCTCCATAATTTTTTGGGGACTTCCTGTTCCTTGAAAAATCACAGACATGTGAATGGCCCCATAAATTAGCACAGGTACGAGTGCTATCTGTGAAAAACATGGATAGCACTTATATGTGAAAATTGGACATGTGAATGAGCTCTAAGTAGGAAAGAATAGTAGCATTAAGAGCCAGAAAGGGCTTTCATTCCTGAACTCTGCACATCTTACTAGCCAACCTCAGCCACACTTGCTCAGTGCATACATAATCATTCTCCTATTAAATGTTTTATGTACATTGCCAGCCTGACATAATACCACCCAGTAATCCTACTGATAAAGGTTGCATCCTAATACACATGCCAAAACCTGTCCACCCCTGACTGCGCATCGCTAGCTAACATAGAAAGGGAGTGAAGAAAGCAACATTAGGCCATTGTGCTGGTCAAACCTGAACCCCTCTACCCTACATATATCGTTGGCATCACTTCTTTGATGTTTGTATTAGTTTGCTCTCATTAAAACAGTGAAATATTGCAGGTCTGGAGCTACACATAGTGCCATGTGAATTGGTACCTGGGGATTTGCAGCCATGATGGTATAGTTTCCATCATCATCGTTGTTGGCAGATTCGATGTGTAATAAGCATGTCCCATCTGCTTCTCTCTTCATCCTACAATGCTCATTCTTCTTTAAAATCTGCTTTCCGTCTTTAAACCAATAAACCTAAAATATTGTCAGCCGAAATCAAATTGAAAGTTGAAGTTAGTACAATGTAGAAAAATAGAATTTTCTAACTGTATGTGACAAATTAAAAGGATTTGAGTTTTATCTCTGTAAAAGTTCATAATAATTAGTGATGACCATAGGGACCTTTACTGGCAGCTCAGGTGTGCTCTACTATCTGTGTATATTGTTAACTAAATTAAAATAACAATACATCATATCTCTTGTAATATCAATATATAAGGTGCGTGCAATCATGGAATTACGACTAGAGATGAGCGGTGTTCGACTAGAACTGTTCGCCAATCTCAAATTCGAGCTGTTTTGGGCGGTGTTCGAGTTGTTCGACGAACCCGAACGATTTGCAAAAAATTCGGCTGTTCGAGGTTATGTTCGATAACTGTTCGTGCACCAAAAGCGTGTCCTGCATGTCTGGCGCTATTTAGAGCACCAATCATGCAGGGATTGTCTGCCACTCACTGTAATGCCACAGCCATGGTGGTTGTGGCATTACAGTGATTGCCCAAATCGATGGGAACAGTGCCAACAGTGAAACATGAAAAGCCGGCAATTCAGCAGCGGCATACACCGGTACCCGACAATTTAGAACCGAAAGAATAGAGCTTCACACATAGATTAGATAGATATAAACATGTCAGCCACATATATACGAAGTACAGTGAAAGTGCTGCTTACTGTACTTGTCATTTAGCGTAAAGGATTTATCAAAAAAAATAATAGTATTTTCATGCACCGTCTCTTTAAAAAAGCCGGCCGGCAATTCAGCAGCGGTACCCGACAATTTAGAATAGAAGGAATAGAGAATCACACATAGATTAGATAGATAGAAACATGTCAGTCACATATATATGAAGTACAGTGACAGTGTTGATTACTGTACTTGTCATTTAGTGTAAAGGATTTATCAAAAAAAATAATAGTGTTTTCATGCACCGTCTCTTTAAAAAAGCCGGCCGGCAATTCAGCATCTGTAACCAACAATTTAGAATAGAAGGAATAGAGAATCACACATAGATTAGATAGATAGAAACATGTCAGTCACATATATATGAAGTACAGTGACAGTGTTGCTTACTGTACTTGTCATTTAGTGTAAAGGATTTATTAAAAAAAATAATAGTGTTTTCATGCACCATCTCTTTAAGAAAGCCGGCCGGCAATTCAGCATCTGTACCCGACAATTTATAACAGACAGAATAGAGCTTCACACATAGATTAGATAGATAGAAACATGTCAGTCACATATATATGAAGTACAGTGATAGTGTTGGTTACTGTACTTGTCATTTAGTATTAAAATAAAGGATTTATTATTAAAAAAATTGGCGTGGGGTTCCCCTTAATTTTAGTCTCTAGCGGAGGTTAAGCAGACAGCTGGGGCAGATGTTTGAAGCCTGGGAAGGGGGTAATACCCACGGAGCTTCCCAGGCTACTAATATCAGCCCCCAGCTGAATACATAGCCTTTACTAGCTATTAAAATGGGGGACCCCCCCAAAAAAATGACGTGGGGTCCCCCCTAATTTAATAGCTAGCAAAGGCTAGGCAGACAGCTGGGGGCTGATATTAATAGCCCAGGAAGGGTGCCATGAATATTGGCCCCCTCCCAGGCTAGAAACACCAGCCGTCAGCCGCCCCAGAAATGGCGCATTCATAGGATGCGCCAATTCTGGCACTTAGCCTCGCTCTTCCACGCTGCCCTGGTGCGGTGGCAGGGGGTAATAGGGCTGGGGTTGATGTCAGCTTATAATGCCAGCTGACATCAAGCCCAGGTTAGTAATGGACAGGCGTCTATAAGACACCCCCATTACTAACCCCATAGTCAAAGTTAAAAAAAACACAAACACCCAGAATAAAGTCCTTTAATTGAAATAAAGACACAATTCTTTATTGTTCTAAATTAAACCATACTTACCGTCACGCCCATTCCAGCTGAAGCCAACGATCTCCTGTAATAAAAATAAAATAATAAAGCAACCTCATCCTTACCTTTCCATGGTTCCCACGACAGCTTCAGCTCTGCTACATCGAGATGACAGGCTGGACCGCAGCAGAACGCTGCCATCCAGCCTGTCATCCCGCAGACACTGAGAAGAGCAGGCTTGCTTGCGCTCCACATTGTCTCTCTGTGACGGCATAAAGATGAGCCGAGGTCATGTCCAATGAACTCGGCTCACCTCATGCACGTCACTTACAGCGTGGGAGAATTCTCACGCTGAAGCGCTGAGTGCAGGAGAATTTTCCCACGCTGTCAGTGAGGTGCATGAGGTGAGCTGAGTTCATTGGACATGAGCTCATCTCATGCACGTCACTGACAGCGTGGGAGAATTCTCCTGCACTCAGCACTTCAGCGTGAGAATTTTCCCACGCTGTCAGTGACGTGCATGAGGTGAGCCGAGTTCATTGGACATGACCTCGGCTCATCTGGATGCCGTCACAGCGAGACACTGAGGAGCGCAAGCATGCCTGCGCTTCTCAGTGTCTGCGGCATGACAGGCTGGATGGCAGTGTTCTGCTGCGGTCCAGCCTGTCATCTCGATGTAGCAGAGCTGAAGCTGTCGTGGGAACCATGGAAAGGTAAGGATGAGGTTGGTTTATTATTTTTCTTTTATTGCAGGAGATCGTTGGCTTCAGCTGGAATGGGCGTGATGGTAAGTATAGTTTAATTTAGAACAATAAAGAATTGTGTGTTTATTTCAATTAAAGGACTTTATTCTGGGTGTTGTGTTTTTTTAAATACTTTACTAGAAATTCATGGCGGTCATGTCTAATACTGGCGTGAACCCATGAATTTTGGGCTTGGGGCCAGCTGATAATACCAAGCTGGCCCTAACCCCTTTATTACCCAGTGAGCCACCGCACCAGGGCCCTGGATGAGTTGGGTACAGCGCCAGAAGATGGCGCTTCTATGAACGCGCCATTTTCCGGGGTGGCTGCGGACTGCAATTTGCAGCGGGGGGGGGGGCCCAGAAAGCTTGGGCCTCCCTGCGCTGCAGATTCCAGCCCCCAGCTGCCTAGTTCTACCTGGCTGGACACAAAAATAGGGCGAAGCCCCACGTATTTTTTTTTTAATTATTTCATGAAATTCATGAAATAATTAAGAAAAAAAGGCCTTCCCTATATTGTTGTGTCCGGCCAGGTACAAATAGTCAGCTGGTGGTTGGGGGCAGCCCGTTCCTGCCTGCTGTACCTGGCTGGGCACAAATATAGTGCGAAGCCCCACTTCAATTTTTTTTAATTATTTCATGAAATTCATGAAATAATTAAGAAAAAAAGGCCTTCCCTATATTGTTGTGTCCGGCCAGGTACAAATAGGCAGCCGGTGGTTGGGGGCAGCCCGTTCCTGCCTGCTGTACCTGGCTGGACACAAATATAGTGCGAAGCCCCACTTCAATTTTTTTAAATTATTTCAGGAAATTCATGAAATAATTAAAAAAAAATTGACGTGGGGCTTCGCACTATATTTGTGTCCAGTCAGGTGCAGCAGGCAGGAACGGGCTGCCCCCAACCACCAGCTGCCTATTTGTACCTGGCCGGACACAACAATATAGGGAAGCCCTTTTTTTCTTAATTATTTCATGAAATAATTTAAAGAAAATTGACGTGGGGCTTCGCCCTGTTTTTGTGTCCAGCCAGGTACAACTATGCAGCTGGGGGCTGGAATCCGCAGCGCAGGGAGGCCCAAGCTTTCTGGGCCACCCCCGCTGCAAATTGCAGTCCGCAGCCACCCCGGAAAATGGCGCGTTCATAGAAGCGCCATCTTCTGGCGCTGTACCCAACTCATCCAGGGCCCTGATGCGGTGGCTCACTGGGTAATAAAGGGGTTAGGGCCAGCTTGGCATTATCAGCTGGCCCTAAGCCCAAAATTCATGGGGTCACGCCAATATTAGACATGACCACCATGAATTTCTAGTAAAGTATTTAAAAAAAACACAACACCCAGAAAAAAGTCCTTTAATTGAAATAAACACACAATTTTTTATTGTTCTAAATTAAAACAAAATTACCGTCACGCCCATTCCAGCTGAAGCCAACGATCTCCTGAAATAAAAGAAAAATAATAAAGCAACATCATCCTTACCTTTCCATGGTTCCCATGACAGCTTCAGCTCTGCTACATCGAGATGACAGGCTGGACCGCAGCAGAACGCTGCCATCCAGCCTGTCATCCCGCAGACACTGAGAAGCGCAGGCTTGCTTGCGCTCCACAGTGTCTCTCTGTGAGGGCATCCAGATGAGCCGAGTTAATGTCCAATGAACTCGGCTCACCTCATGCACGTCACTGACAGCGTGGGAAAATTCTCCTGCACTCAGCGCTTCAGCGTGGGAGAATTCTCACACTGAAGCGCTGAGTGCAGGAGAATTCTCCCACGCTGTCAGTGACGTGCAGGAGGTGAGCTGAGTTCATTGGACATGAGCTCACCTTATGCACGTCACTGACAGCGTGGGAAAATTCTCCTGCACTCAGCGCTTCAGCGTGGGAGAATTCTCACGCTGAAGCGCTGAGTGCAGGAGAATTCTCCCACGCTGTCAGTGACGTGCAGGAGGTGAGCTGAGTTCATTGGACATGAGCTCACCTTATGCACGTCACTGACAGCGTGGGAGAATTCTCCTGCACTCAGCGCTTCAGCGTGAGAATTTTCCCACGCTGTCAGTGACGTGCATGAGGTGCGCCGAGTTCATTGGACATGAACTCGTCTCATCTTTATGCCGTCACAGCCAGACACTGCAGAGCGCAAGCAAGCCTGCGCTTCTCAGTGTCTGCGGGATGACAGGCTGGATGGCAGCGTTCTGCTGCGGTCCAGCCTGTCATCTCGATGTAGCAGAGCTGAAGCTGTCGTGGGAACCATGGAAAGGTAAGGATGATGTTGCTTTATTATTTTTCTTTTATTGCAGGAGATCGTTGGCTTCAGCTGGAATGGGCGTGATGGTAAGTATGGTTTAATTTAGAACAATAAAGGATTGTGTCTTTATTTCAATTAAAGGACTTTATTCTGGGTGTTTGTGTTTTCTTTTAACTTTGACTATGGGGTTAGTAATGGGGGTGTCTTATAGACGCCTCTCCATTACTAACCTGGGCTTGATGTCAGCTGGCATTATAAGCTGACATCAACCCCAGCCCTATTACCCCCTGCCACCGCTACAGGGCAGCGTGGAAGAGCGAGGCTAAGTGCCAGAATTGGCGCATCCTATGAATGCGCCATTTCTGGGGCGGCTGACGGCTGGTGTTTCTAGCCTGGGAGGGGGCCAATATTCATGGCACCCTTCCTGGGCTATTAATATCAGCCCCCAGCTGTCTGCCTAGCCTTTGCTAGCTATTAAATTAGGGGGGACCCCACGTCATTTTTTTGGGGGGGTCCCCCATTTTAATAGCTAGTAAAGGCTATGTATTCAGCTGGGGGCTCATATTAGTAGCCTGGGAAGCTCCGTGGGTATTACCCCCTTCCCAGGCTTCAAACATCTGCCCCAGCTGTCTGCTTAACCTCCGCTAGAGACTAAAATTAAGGGGAACCTTTTTTTTAATAATAAATCCTTTATTTTAATACTAAATGACAAGTACAGTAACCAACACTATCACTGTACTTCATATATATGTGACTGACATGTTTCTATCTATCTAATCTATGTGTGAAGCTCTATTCTGTCTGTTATAAATTGTCGGGTACAGATGCTGAATTGCCGGCCGGCTTTTTTAAAGAGACGGTGCATGAAAACACTATTATTTTTTTTAATAAATCCTTTACACTAAATGACAAGTACAGTAAGCAACATTGTCACTGTACTTCATATATATGTGACTGACATGTTTCTATCTATCTAATCTATGTGTGAAGCTCTATTCTGTCTGTTATAAATTGTCGGGTACAGATGCTGAATTGCCGGCCGGCTTTTTTAAAGAGACAGTGCATGAAAACACTATTATATTTTTTAATAAATCCTTTACACTAAATGACAAGTACAGTAAGCAACACTGTCACTGTACTTCATATATATATGTGACTGACATGTTTCTATCTATCTAATCTATGTGTGAGGCTCTATTCCTTCTTGTCTAAATTGTCGGGTACCGGTGTATGCCGCTGCTGAATTGCCGGCCGGCTTTTTTAAAGAAAGCGTCTTCTGAGCAGTTTGTCAGCTTTTGGACACCTTTGAAGGTGTTTTCTATGTGTTTCTATGTGTTTTTGTTTGCCTGCCATTGGTTTTAACGGTGTTCGACGGTGTTCTAAGGTGTTCGACGAACAGTTCGACGAACAGTTCCTCGAACATCCCGGTGTTCGACGAACCGAACCGAACCCGAACACTAAGGGGGTGGCTCAACACTAATTACGACACATGTCTGAATCAATATGTGAAATATTTTCTAATTCAGGATCTATCATATTTCACAAATCTGTCTTAAGAGGTGTTGAGCCCCTTACTAGACAACAGAGCAAAGCAGAGTTAGCAGCTGTCCTCAACTAACACTCTGGGGTCTGACTATGATTTGGTTTGGCTTCTGAACTGAATTTAGGGGCTAGTCTGGGATTGCCACACATCTATGGTGTCACACTAAGGCCAGGTCCACACTATAAGTCGACCCAAATATAAGCCGAGGCACCTAATTTTACCACAAAAAAACTGGGAAAGCTTATTGACTCGAGTATAAGCCTAGGGTGGGAAATACAGCAGCTACTGGTAAATTTCTCCATCCTGGTAAGCATTGCCCCCTCATCCCCAATCCTGGTATGCATGACCCCCTCATCCCCAATCCTGGTATGCATGGCCCCCTCATCCCCAATCCTGGTATGCATGACCCCCTCATCCCCAATCCTGGTATGCATGGCCCCCTCATCCCCAATCCTGGTATGCATGGCCCCCTCATCCCCAATCCTGGTATGTATAGCCCCCTCATCCCCAATCCTGGTATGCATGGCCCCCTCATCCCCAATCCTGGTATGCATGGCCCCCTCATCCCCTATCCTGGTATAAATGGCCCCCTAATCCAAATCCTGGTATCCATGGCCCCCCTATCCTGGTATACATGGCCCCCCATCACTGCACACATGAAAAAAATAAACAATACTACTCACCTTCCTTCCCTCTGCTCCAGTGCTGTGTCCTGTTCTGCCAGTAGCAGATGATCTCAGCATCTGAGCAGCGCATGACATCACTGCCATACACCCTCAGACACTGAGCTGAGCTGCAGGGATATTCACTCCTCTCCACGTCGGGACTATGGGTGTGCGCAGTGTCAGCAGCAGCAGCAGCTCCTGCTGCGGCTCAGCGATCCTGTGTGCCCGCTATTAAAGGCAATGAATATTCACTCTTCTCCACACCCACGGGAGTAGAGAAGAGTGAATATTCATACTCTCTAATAGCGGGCACACAGGATCGCCGAGCCGCAGCAGGAAGCCGGCGTCTGCAACTGATACTGTGCGCGCTATTAAAGAAAATGAATATTCGCTCCTCTCCACTTCCATGAGTGTGGAGAAGAGTGAATATTCATTTTCTTTAGCATTGGGCACACATGGTAGCTGCAGCAACCGACTACTGCCTGTGTACCGCTCCTCTGCTGCCACAACCCCCCACCCCACCATCTACAGCCGGAATGTAAGTATATACTCGAATATAAGCCGAGTGGGGCTTTTTCAGCATAAAAAGCACAATAACTTGGTGGGGAGTATATACAGTAGATGGCGGGTACACAACTTTATGATCGTTTCCTTCACAATATGGAGCATTTTCCACACAGTCTCTATTCTCTTTCTACACTTTACTTCACTGCAACCTAGCTCAGTACTACAGTCCAGTTAGCAAGAGTCCTATTTTCAGCCCGTGGTTCTGTGTCTTATTTCCGCTCAAGGAAACTATATTGCTAGTATGGCTGGTACGTAGCTTCTCTGCTACTGACGCCTTGGAACGCCCTCCCAGGGCATTGTCTCATCTTGGACCGTTACCTCTCTGAGTTAGAAACTCTGGGCTGTACTGCTATGCGTCTTTTCCCTGGACCTGTCTCCTATCGATTACTCAGCCTTTCAGTCACTTCTCTCTTCTGCCCACTAGGATCTTGCTATCCTCTGTCATGGTCTCCTCTCACATTAGGAACACCCAAATCACGCGGCTCTACTGACTGGTGAGACCTTAGGTTTGCTTTTTACACACTCTCTGCCTTATCTGACATCCTGACAGGAAACGGTCTCTGTTCCTTCACCTTAGCCCATCCCACTCTGGGCTAGTCCCAACCATTAACTCTCACTTTCCCTACTGTCAGGCAATACACAACAATAACACCATTAATACATGTCCCTGTTCACATTACATAATACAAAATTACACTTTCTTTAAGGGGAAACGTGGGCAGAATGTTCATCTCCTTACATATTTATAACATTCTCTAATCCCAGTGATTAAATGGCTGACTGTGGCTTTTTTAGAGACATCTTTTATAAATGACAAACCTTAGGTATAGGTATTCCAACAACTTTACACGTAAATGTAACTGATGTTCCTTCTACGATGCGGAAATGTTTGAGTCTGCGATCAAATATTGGAGCAATGCACCGTCCTGTGGGGATCTCGTCATGTTGAACTTCATCATCAGATTCATCAACAGGGGTACGCTCCAAGCGAAACTCTATCTCATTCATCAACCTTTGCTCAAAACTAGATATCTTGTATTCCTGCAAGTATAACAATAAGTATAATAATAAGTATAATAATGTTAATCCACAATAGTGAGAGTAAAGATAAAAACTGTCATTGACATTACATGTGTTTCAGGCATCAGTACCTTGTGAAAGCTAAATATTAATGTTGTACAGGGTGATTCAAGAAGAGTGATGCAAAATTATAGCCTCGGTATTCATAACCGAGAGATCATAATACAAATATTAACATGGAAAGACACACTATCTATCCAAGTTTTAAGTATACACTACACTACTTTCCCTATTTAGGGCCAAGCTCTAGGGACATACAGGGTTTAGGGTCCTGCTCGGCAATAAGTGTGGAACCTATATAGGAACGGAAAGGTAGGCAGAGTGTTATATGCCTAGGGGGTCTCCATTCCCCCTTTCCCTAGTGTTTGGGCTTCCTCCCCCTCTTCCCTTCGTGTTGCACTTAAGTCTTTCCCACACCTTGCGTGACAACCGCCTAGACATCTGTCATGTCACTAATGTAAATCACTTTGTACATTTGTAGTGTATAGATAAAACTTGGATAATTAGTGTGTCTTTTCATGTTAATAAATTTGCGTTATATATATCTACAGTGGGTACGGAAAGTATTCAGACCCCTTTAAATGTTTCACTCTTTGTTTCATTGCAGCCATTTGGTAAATTCTAAAAAGTTCATTTTTTTTTCTCATTAAAGTACACTCTGCACCCCATCTTGACTGCAAAAAAACAGAAATGTAGAAATTTTTGCAAATTTATTAAAAAAGAAAAACTGAAATATCACATGGTCATAAGTATTCAGACCCTTTGCTCAGTATTGAGTAGAATCACCCTTTTGAGCTAGTACAGCCATGAGTCTTCTTGGGAATGATGCAACAAGGGGTCTGAATACTTTCTGTACCCACTGTATATCCTACACACCTGCTGCTTTGCTACAGGTACATCGTCTCTCAATGACAGCTTCCTTTCTAATTCCCGTACAACTTGATTCTTGCTTTCTTGTATTGCATCCTGTGTGCTAAACCGCACTGAATTTTTCTTTGGGGATCCAGCAAATGGCCTGGAAGAAAAATAATGTACATTACAATATGTGGCATTTGTGTAACTGGAGGGTATACACAGGGTTATGGAATCAGATTAGATAACATACTGACAATTATATGACAAGGCTTCCGTGATTTTTTTTGAAGCTGAAGAAACTTATACAGATTATTTTGACTGTAATTATCAATATTTTACAGTTTACAGGGAATGCAGCAGATGTCTTCATAAAAGAATTATGGGCTGTAGAATGTGGATCACTTATTATCATAATGATTTATTATCTTTTTCTAATCAGCCCGTAAAAAATATTGTCTGTCTGTAATTTTTTGATAAGCTGTCCAGAAAACATAAAAAGTAAAGTTGGCAACCTTGGAGCACATCTGGTATGTCATTAGTCGGCAATTACAAAAGGAGCTGCCAGCAGCGGATCTTGATGATTTGCCCAAGTGAATTCAGTGCGGCAGAACATACCTCAGACAACTATTAATAACCTCACTGATAGCAGCCAAGACATTTAAGTGCGGGGATTTCTGCATGTGGAACTCATACTCAATACTGCATAAATGAAGATGTTTTGAAAATTTTGTTTCCATTTTTTTTCTACAACATTATCATGTCTATCCATCCTGTGATTTCCATAATTTCACAACTTTTCCTTTGTGATGTTGCAATTTCAATGTTGAATAGTGTATGAATGAGACGGGTCCACCAGAGTATGAGCCACCAATATTTAGTGACTCACTAATATGGCTCATAAAGGGGAAGCCCAAGTGAGGGAATTTCTTTTAGGAGGTCCATATGCACATAATAAATATGTTTGCACTGTCCAGACATTCAACAGTGAATATATATTTATTCAGGAACAAAGATAACACAGCTTACAACTGGTATTTCTTATGTGGCACCCCAGGGGTCTGGTTTCCACAGTAACAGCAATGTTATGTCTGAGAGCAGGTGGGAGGTCTCTTGGTCAGGGATCCTTTGCATGCCACACCTCCTGCCCAGTCCTGGGAGGGGAAGAACTTCCCCTATATAAACCTAGGGCTGAGGCAGGGTTAGTGTGTAGAGAAGAAGTAGAGACAGAGAAGAGCAGCAGATATAGGAGAAGAACATCAGGAGCTCTGTGGGAGCAGTGCTATAAGGAGTCAGGGGCTGGCAGCTGCAGAGCTCGCCCTGACTGAGAAGCTATCACCGGACCCGGAGTCCGAGGCTGTGGGGACTAATCTTTACCCAGCAGCAGAAACCGCCCGGCAGGGGATTTCAGGTCCTCTGGCCAAGAAACCCGAAGGCACGGTCACACGCGTGGGACCAGCACCGCCGTCGTGGAGCGGACGCCACTAGAAGGCCCCGAGTCACCGGCCATACGGGTGAGCACCACACGGTACACTCAGGGACGTGGGCTACTTATACCCGCCTCTAGCAAGGTAGCCAGAAGAGTACAGTCAGTTTGGGAGTCCTACAACTCCGCCTGGCCAGGGGAGATCCCATCTGCTCAAGGACTGACCAGGCCCCGATCGCTAGCCAGTACTCCGGGAGGGTCTATCTTTATCACCAGTAAAGACCCTGAACTACACCGCATCGTCTCTGAGTGATTCCTGCTACCCCCATCATCCACGTTGGCTGCCCTGAGGCCATACCCCTCCCGTTGGGGGTGATACTACCACGCTGCACAATCCTACCACCGGCCTCAGCGGTCTGCCCTGCAGCGGCAGCTCCTTCGCTGCATTCAACGGGTGGCGTAGTCGTCCAACATCTACCGCTAATACAACGCCACTTAGTCTGACTCCCTGGGCACGGACCGGGTCACCGCCACGAGACTACAACCCTCAACAGATCCGGCTCCGGGTAAGCTCCTGCATGCGCAACACTGTGCGACACAGGCCCAGGGGTGCGTCAACTTTTGGCGTAGTCGGCAGGATCTCGTGCCCGCAACCACCGGGTACTGCGTGCCTGAAAAAGACTGTTCAAACTTACCAGTGGTGAAGATTCCCGCCATCCGTGGAGGTTTCCCGCCATCCGGCGCCATCTTCTACCTTCTTCCCGCCATCCGCGAAGTTTTCCCGCCATCCGGCGCCATATTCTGCCTTCTTCCCGCCATCCGTGGAGTTTTCCCGCCGTTGGACGCCATCTTGAAGACGCCGCGCGGGAAGAAGAGGGGCGTGGACTCCGAAAGCGCGCGAGAACTGAAGCCCCGCCTCACGTCCGGACGTTGCGTAAGGTCCTGGAAGGAGCCCAGCAGACGCCGACGTCACAGGAGCGCGACGGAAGGTCCTCAACCCTGACGATCCACTGCGGAGCCGCGGCCTACGGAAGAGGATCATCGCAAGGTAGGCCACGGTCCACTAGGGGGGAGGAAGATGTCGGATACGGAGGAGAGCTTCACTGCCTCAACCCCCGACAGCGCCACCGCTGCTGCAGTCATGCCTTTCACCATGCCCTATATCCCAGGAGCGGCCTGGCTACCCCAGTACTCAGGGGAGTCACATACCCTGCATGACTTTAGAGAAAAGCTGGATAGCCTCTTCCAGGTGTATCCCCTCACAGAAGAGCAAAAAGTGAGCATCCTGGTGGCCCAATTAACCGGGGCAGCCCAAAGGGAGGTAAAGTCCTGGCCACCTGGGGGGAGGACTGTTGCAGGGATACTAACCCGGCTGAGGGACACCTTTGATACCCGCACCTCAGCCGAGATCAAGCTTAGATTCTACGGGTGCAAGCAGCGAGCACACGAGAGTATAAGGGACTATGCCCTGAACCTACAAGAGGCCCTGAGAGCCATTAAGCAGACCGACCCTGACGGCGTGGGAGACGAGGACAGGCTGTTGACTGAACAATTTATAGAGGGTTTATATTGCAATGCCCACCAAACCCAGTTGCGGGCAATATCCTTACAGGACCCTCATCTGGGATTTGCACAGTTCAAGGACAGAGCCATCCGGGTGCTCCGAGAACCGGCACCAGGTGGCGTTGTGACCCACAGACGCCCCACTACCACTTACCACCAGGAGGCGGCGCCCTTGTCGGCAGGGCCTGTGGGAGCTGATGCGCAGGCTTTGAACAATGACCCGGCTCCAGACCTGCACCATCAGGTCCAAGAGCTAGCTAAAAGCGTTGCCGCGCTAACCCGAACTGTGCAGTCTTTACAGGTTTCCACTCCAGGGAAGATCCAGCTGGCATCCGGACCGGAGGACATCCCGTGGCGTCGACCAAGGAGGACCCCACCGGCCAGAGGAAGACCCAGTGACCGATACAACGAGGACGGACAACCCATCTGCCGCCGCTGCAATCAACCCGGACATATGGCAAGGTACTGTCCTTTAAACTGGCACAACCTGGGGTAGAGGGCCAAACCCCAGGAAAAAGATCATCAGGCCCATCGAACTGGCGCGACAAATATGTGGGAGGACGTCCAGTCTTGCCTGTGGTACTGGATGGCATCCCTATGAGTGCCCTACTGGACACCGGGTCACAGGTTACCACTATCCCGTACGTGCTCTTCAAGCAGTACTGGAATGACTCGGATATCACCCGCTACCCTGACGACGATTTGAGTATCATCGCCAGCAATGGTCAGCCCGTGCCACAGATTGGATTTAAAGAGGTGACCATTAAAATCGGTAGAGTTGAACTGGCGGCACAGGGACTGATCATTGTAGACATTGACAAGCACGAGAGTCACCCAAAGATAACTCTAGGAACTAATGTAATTGAAAATTGTCTTGCAGAGGTGATTTTCCTTTTACAGCAGGTTGCCAAGAACGCCAGCTCCGGCCAGCAGCGAGTGCTCCAGAAAGAGATCCGGGCACTGATGCGACGGCAACAGATAGAACTCTCCGGTGGTGAGATTGGTAGCGTAAGAATGTGTGACCCTTTCCCTATTGCCATGCCCCCAAAAAGTGAAATGATGATTTGGTGCCGGGCAGCTATTGGTCTGAGAGGTAGAGATTACCAGGCAATGGTAGAACCAGTTTACTCAGACAGTAGGCCCACCATTTTGACAGCACGGGGGGTGGTCAATGTACGCCATGGGAGGGTGCCCGTTCGCATAATAAATATCGGGAAGAGGGAAGTGTACCTGCCCCGGTATGCCACGCTAGCCAAATTGTATACCATCAATCAAAATTCCATACAGTCCGTAGAACCCTTGCCTCCATCTTCCCCGGAGGAAGGTAACGGCTCTAAGGAAACAATGGAGGACTGGTGTCAGCAACTACATTTGGGTACTGACTCCACTCCCTCACACCAGAGACAGGGAGTCTATCGGGTGGTTCAAGAGTACGAGAGAGTGTTTAGTAAACACCCGTTAGACTTCGGGCGAGTCAAGGGGGTAGAACACCACATCCCCACGGGAGACCATCTTCCCATAAAAGAGAGGTATCGACCCGTACCCCCTGCACACTACCAACACGCCAAGGGGATGCTTAGGGACATGAAGGAGGCTGGGGTGATCAGGGATAGCTGTAGCCCCTGGGCAGCTCCACTAGTCTTAGTCAAAAAGAAAGACAACACCATGAGGATGTGTGTAGATTACCGGAAAATCAACCGTATCACACACAAGGATGCGTACCCCTTACCAAGGATAGAGGAGTCTTTGGCTGCTTTAAGATCTGCTAACTTCTTCTCTACCTTGGATCTCACTAGCGGGTACTGGCAGGTTCCTGTAGCAGAGGCGGACCGGGAGAAGACCGCATTCACCACCCCGATGGGACTTAGCGAGTTTACCTGCATGCCGTTCGGACTCTGTAACGCACCAGGAACCTTTCAACGATTAATGGAGTGCTGTCTGGGCCACAGAAACTTCGAGACGGTCCTGTTGTACCTGGACGATGTCATCGTATATTCCAAGACTTATGAGGACCACCTGAAACACCTGGCGGAAGTGTTCGAAGCTCTGGCAAACTACGGCCTAAAGGTAAAACCCTCCAAGTGTCACCTCCTAAAACCAAAGGTGCAGTACCTGGGACACGTGGTGAGCGCTGACGGAGTGGCTCCCGACCCTGATAAGATCACCGCAATTAAGGAATGGCCAAGTCCCTCCAGTGTAAAGGAAGTGCGGCAGTTCCTCGGGTTGGTAGGCTATTACCGCAGATTCATCCCCGGTTTCACCAAAAAGGCAGCTCCTATGCAGGACCTCCTGATAGGCCAGTCCCGGAAGGCCAAGAACCAGAAGCCGCCCTTCAAATGGGAGAAGTTAGAAGAAGAGTCCTTCCGCCAGCTGAAGATGGCCCTCACGGGGGATGAAATCCTGGCGTACCCTGATTACAGCCAGCCCTTTATCCTCTACACCGACGCAAGTAACATCGGGCTAGGAGCCGTACTGTCCCAGATCCAGCAGGGGAAAGAACGAGTAATCGCTTACGCCAGTCGAAAACTGCGACCCACCGAAAGAAACCCTGAGAATTACAGCTCATTTAAGCTAGAGTTCCTGGCAGTGGTGTGGGCAGTCACCGAACGCTTTAAGCACTACCTCGCTTCTTCCCGGTTCACCGTGTACACGGATAACAACCCGTTGACACACCTGGACATGGCAAGACTCGGTGCCTTAGAGCAGAGATGGATGGCCCGTCTGTCCAACTACGAGTTCACAATCAAATACCGGGCAGGACGCTCCAATACCAACGCGGACGCCCTGTCCAGGATGCCAAACCTACCGGACGTAGGAGAAGATCCAGAGGGACTGGAAGAAGTCGAACTCCCCGCGTTCCACCGTCATGGGACTATCCAGTATTCCCATCGGGTAAGGAGTAAGCAAGCCGCTACGTTTAACCCCTTGCCTCACTACAACTGGGAGGAAACGCAAGACAGTGACCCTGCCGTCCGACTGGTGAAGGAGATGCTGACTCGGCCAGAGGCTCGCCTTGACCCAGACGCTCCGGAGGAAGCCAAACAACTGTGGGCTGAGAAGAGTCGACTGTTCCTTTACAAGGGGAAGTTGTGCCGCAAAATGGTTAACTCCCGGACGCATGAACTAATCTGGCAAGTAGTGGTGCCACGAAGAGACGCAGCCATGGTGATGGAGGCATACCACGACGGGGCTGGACACTTCGGATGGAAGAAGCTGGAGTTCCTGCTGCGCGGGCGGTTCCACTGGGTAGGCATGAGGGGAACCATCGAGAGGTGGTGCAGAGACTGTGGCCCGTGCAACCTAAGAAGGAAGGACCGTGCCAGCCAGAAGACCCCCCTTCAGTCCATCGTCACCAAGCAGCCGTTGGAACTGGTAGCCTTGGATCATGTAAAACTGACCCCAAGCAGAAGTGGCTACGTCTACGCGTTAACCATTGTGGATCATTACTCCCAGTTCTTGGTTGTCGTCCCCGTTAAGGACTTAACAGCTCAAACAGCAGCTAGAGCCTTCCAGCAGCACTTCTGCCGTCCACACGGGTACCCGGACCAAGTGCTGACGGACCAGGGACCTGCCTTTGAAGCGGAGGTCTTCCAGGAATTCTGCAATCTGTATGGCTGCCGGAAGATAAGGACGACACCCTATCATCCGCAAACTAATGGACTTTGTGAGAAAATGAACCAGGTGGTAATGGATCTTCTGAAAACGTTGCCCCTGGAAGAACGCAGTCTGTGGCCTGAGAAGCTGCCCGACCTGGTGGACCTATACAACTACATCCCTGTAGGTTCCACCAACTGTACCCCGGCTTACCTAATGAGGGCAAGGCCTGGTAAGCTACCTGTTGACCTGGAGATGGGAGTCCTGACACCCGAGGACACTTCACCGGAAGCAGACTGGGACACAGAGAGGCAGCAGCAGTACCGGAAAGTACAGGAGAGCGTGGAGCGAAGTCTCTGTCTCGCTAGGGAAAGACAAGAGAAAACTTACAACCAGTATGCTCCCGCTGTTCCCCTGGTACCCGGAGAGCAGGTCTTGAAGAGGAAGAGACGGCTCCACAAGTTGGACGACCAGTGGGAGAAGGACCCGTACAACGTACTGCCCTCAAGCCACGACAACCCAAAGGTTTGTACCATCAGTAAAGACGGAGGGGAAACCACAGCCATTGTATCCCGGGATCACCTGAAGAAGTGTCCCGAACAGCTACGGAACCCAGAAGGAGAGCAAGAAGACCCTCGACCCGTAGAGGAAAGGGAAGATATGGTTAGTACTGTGCTCGGAGACTTCCCTCGGTCCTGGACTCAAGTCAATGGTGCAGTTGTGGTACCCGTCCTCACGTTCCTCCAACCAGCATCCCAAGTGCCTACGGAGCAACAGGTAGAGCTGGAAGAGCAGCCGGTCCAGGAGGCAGCAGACTCCACACAAGCAGAACAGGAGGATCAACCCTCTGCTCATAGTGAGCCTGCCGTACCCCTAGTGAGCCAAAGAGCCCGTAGACAGTTGCCCAGTTTACCCTTGACAGCTCCTACACCCTGTAGTTCAGGGCCAGACAGTCAGCTCCGTAGGTCCACTAGGGCCACTAGAGGCCAGTTACCCGCACGTTGGAGGATTTGAAGTGTTTAAATTGTTTTATTTGTGGTCACCTGTCTGTTACTTGTAAATAATTATGTGTTTCTAGTTATTTTTAGGAGTCCTTGGTGGATTTACCGGGAATCCTTCTACAATTGGTTGGAGCGTAACCTAGGAATGGACTAAAGACTGTTAAGGACACGGGGCAGGACAGACCCCTACCTGGTTACGTCTCCCTGTTTTGGTGAAATGGACACCTTGCTTTTCTTCAAAACTGCACCCGGTTGCGGACACGCCGTAACCATCTTTGTGTTTTTCTTATTGTATTATTATTATTATTTATACCTTGTTATGTTTTTCTAAAAATATGTTTAGTCCCGGAGTACTAAATTTCACTAGGGGGGAATGTGGCACCCCAGGGGTCTGGTTTCCACAGTAACAGCAATGTTATGTCTGAGAGCAGGTGGGAGGTCTCTTGGTCAGGGATCCTTTGCATGCCACACCTCCTGCCCAGTCCTGGGAGGGGAAGAACTTCCCCTATATAAACCTAGGGCTGAGGCAGGGTTAGTGTGTAGAGAAGAAGTAGAGACAGAGAAGAGCAGCAGATATAGGAGAAGAACATCAGGAGCTCTGTGGGAGCAGTGCTATAAGGAGTCAGGGGCTGGCAGCTGCAGAGCTCGCCCTGACTGAGAAGCTATCACCGGACCCGGAGTCCGAGGCTGTGGGGACTAATCTTTACCCAGCAGCAGAAACCGCCCGGCAGGGGATTTCAGGTCCTCTGGCCAAGAAACCCGAAGGCACGGTCACACGCGTGGAACCAGCACCGCCGTCGTGGAGCGGACGCCACTAGAAGGCCCCGAGTCACCGGCCATACGGGTGAGCACCACACGGTACACTCAGGGACTTGGGCTACTTATACCCGCCTCTAGCAAGGTAGCCAGAAGAGTACAGTCAGTTTGGGAGGCCTACAACTCCGCCTGGCCAGGGGAGATCCCATCTGCTCAAGGACTGACCAGGCCCCGATCGCTAGCCAGTCCTCCGGGAGGGTCTATCTTTATCACCAGTAAAGACCCTGAACTACACCGCATCGTCTCTGAGTGATTCCTGCTACCCCCATCATCCACGTCGGCTGCCCTGAGGCCATACCCCTCCCGTTGGGGGTGATACTACCACGCTGCACAATCCTACCACCGGCCTCAGCGGTCTGCCCTGCAGCGGCAGCTCCTTCGCTGCATTCAACGGGTGGCGTAGTCGTCCAACATCTACCGCTAATACAACGCCACTTAGTCTGACTCCCTGGGCACGGACCGGGTCACCGCCACGAGACTACAACCCTCAACAGATCCGGCTCCGGGTAAGCTCCTGCATGCGCAACACTGTGCGACACAGGCCCAGGGGTGTGTCACTTATAGCTTAGGATCTTAGCATCTTGTCTGTCAGCTTGCAAAGTGAAAGTAAAAATGTGCTCCAGTTACACACACAGTGAACAGGAACTTCCTGTTTGTTTTTTTTAACAGTGCTTTACTGGCAATATTACACTATTGCTGGAGACAGAAACTCATGCACTATTAAACACTAGTAAATAATAGTTGATGCAATATATACAATAATAGGCATTATTCCAACAAAATTTAAGGAAGTCAATTCTTCATGGTTTACCTGTATCTAGATTTAGATTTAAATGTCTTTGAGAAGGCTGAAAAAGGACATAAGTCAATCTGGAAATGTTGGCATGGAAGCCTATGGATTTGGCTGCCACAGGCTGCAGCCCGGTAACGTCAGCATTGACACGTGACATTGAACACACCACAGGTTAATGACACATTTTTGGACAGGTTATATCCAAGTTGGGAATTCTTTACAGATAAATGTAGATACTTACGAGGAGGCACTCTTTGGTAGACCCATTGAATTTGTTACTGTAGGGGTGGATGGTAGTGAAGGAAGTACAGAACTCAGAAATGCAACAGGATTCTGAATCCGGGGCGGAGACACAGGGGAGGGCGTTACAGTTTGTGCTTGGAACTGGTTCCAGCTTGGCGGTATCGGAGGCGCTGAAGGTAACATGGATTCATTGACATTGTATTGAGGTTGTATAGTAGAGGTTGAAGGAGATGACGTATTTTGTGTACCTACTGCCCATGGCCTTGTCGGAGAAACAGTATTAAATGCTGAAACTGCGTATGTATTTAGTGTATCAGAACTTGTCAGAAGCTGTTGTGGGCGAGAAAACATGTAAGACTGGGAAGCAGAAGATGAATTCTGATTCCCTGGGCTGGACTGGACATCTCTTGCCGTGGCATTAGGGCTTGATGGTTGAACTTGCTGTTCATTCATCACTTGATTATGAAGCTGTTGCAGTTTCATGGCATCTCTGCATACAAAATACATACATGATTCATTAAAGATTGTTACAAACACATCATCTTATACATACTGTACACAGTGATTATCATTACACATGTAATCTAGAAGCAGAACATGTTAAACATAATATGAATTTTTGCTCTAACAATCATAAAGAAAATGAAAGTGACAACCATTGCCTGTGCAAGAAACATGATGAGAAAAGTTGTCACTTCACCAATTTTATTAACTGGTCATATAAAGTATATAAGGGCCTGTTCACATCTAGTTCTAATCATTTGTTCTACGTATGTGTCAGGTATGCCCTTAGATTATGCCAAACATATACATAGGTGCCCATTAACCTAGCGTATGTTAAATGAGTGTCCTTTTGGCATACAATAAGTCAGTATGTGTCGACATGCACTGTACCTTTTTATTTTTTTTACAACATTTGAATTCCACAGAATTCTATACAGTATATATGTATTCCTTGTGGTTTAGGATTATTTTCTAGAATAGGAGTTCATTAGTGACGTATTTATACAATGGGATATACCCCAACGTATAGCTTTGACAGAAGGTTATCAGAGTGATGTGAACAGACGATTACTCAGTGGATACTGTGCACAGAACATCTACCATCATAAAATAAATGCATTTCTTTTGTTTCAGTTGAATGTGAAAAAATTTATTTACTATTGATTATTTTCACAATTATTGTGGATATTATATTTATTGATGCAAATGTGCTCTTGTAATACACTGCGTGCAGAATTATTAGGCAAATGCGTATTTTGATCACTTCGATGCTTTTTATACATGTTGTCCTACTCCAAGCTGCATAGGCTTGAGAGCCAACTACCAGTTAAGTAAATCTGGTGATGTGCATCTCTGTAATGAGGAGGGGTGTTGTCTAATGACTTCAACACCCTATATAAGGTGTGCTTAATTATTAGGCAACTTTCTTTCCTTTGGCAAAATGGGTCAGAAGAGAGATTTGAAGGGCTCTGAAAAGTCCAAAATTGTGAGATGTCTTGCAGAGGGATGCAGCAGTCTTGAAATTTCCAAACTTTTGAAGCGTGATCACCGAACAATCAAGCGTTTCATGGCAAATAGACAACAGGATCGCAAGAAGCGTGTTGGCCAAAAAAGGCGCAAAATAACTGTCCATGAATTGAGGAAAATCAAGCGTGAAGCTGCCAAGATGCCATTCGCCACCAGTTTTGCCATATTTCAGAGCTGAAATGTTACTGGAGTATCAAAAAGCACAAGGTGTGCGATACTCAGGGACATGGCCAAGGTAAGGAAGGCTGAAAAACGACCACCTTTGAATAAGAAACATAAGATAAAACGTCAAGAATGGGCCAAGAAATATCTTAAGACTGATTTTTCAAAGGTTTTATGGACTGATGAAATGAGAGTGACTCTTGATGGGCCAGATGGATGGGCCAGAGGCTGGATCAGTAAAGTGCAGAGAGCTCCACTCCGACTCAGACGCCAGCAAGGTGGAGGTGGGGTACTGGTATGGGCTGGTATCATCAAAGATGAACTTGTGGGACTTTTTCGGGTTGAGGATGGAGTGAAGCTCAACTCCCAGACCTACTGCCAGTTTCTGGAAGACAACTTCTTCAAGCAGTGGTACAGGAAGAAGTCGGTATCGTTCAAGAAAAACATGATTTTCATGCAGGACAATGCTCCATCACATACCTCCAACTACTCCACAGCGTGGCTGGCCAGTAAAGGTCTAAAAGAAGAAAAAATAATGACATGGCCCCCTTGTTCACCTGATCTGAACCCCATAGAGAACCTGTGGTCCATCATAAAATGTGAGATCTACAGGGAGGAAAACAGTACACCTCTCGGAACAGTGTCTGGGAGGCTGTGGTGGCTGCTGCACACAATGTTGATCGAAAATAGATCAAGCAACTGACAGAATCTATGGATGGAAGGCTGTTGAGTGTCATCATAAAGAAAGGTGGCTATATTGATCACTAATGTTTTTGGTTTTTGTTTTTGCATGTCAGAAATGTTTATTTCTAAATTTTGTGCACTGATATTGGTTTACCTGGTGAAAATAAACTAGTGAGATGGGATTATATTTGGTTTTTATTAAGTTGCCTAATAATTCTGCACAGTAATAGTTACCTGCACAAACAGATATCCTCCTAAGATAGCCAAATCTAAAAAAAAAACACTCCAACTTCCAAAAATATTAAGCTTGGATATTTATGAGTCTTTTGGGTTGATTGAGAAGATAGTTATTGATCAATAATAAAAATAATCCTCTAAAATACAACTTGCCTAATAATTCTGCACACAGTGTAGAATCACAGTCAAGGAGATTAGTAAAGGGAATCTGTCAGTAGGATCAACTCTCCAAAGTCATCTATATGGGCATGTAGATCATAAAAAAAGTTAAATAAAATGATAGCTTGATATCTGCGATCGGATTTCTTATTCCAGAGATATTCATGTTTTTTCTTAACCCTAGAACGCATACCTGGGGCCTTGCAGGCCCGCCCTGTTAATTGTTTTCTATTTTCTGCAAGATTTCTTTAGTTAGAATTTTGAAACTCTAGGTATTCCTCAGGTATATAGTTGTTTGTCATTTTTGTTTGAGTTATTCCATGTTATTTGCACACGGGCCTAAAAGGCCCCAGGTATGTGAAAAAGTAGATTTTTATGGTCATGCGTTCTAGGGTTAATATGAAAATAAGCTGTTAGGATCTATTAGCCAGGCCATTTTGGTGCATGTAAATTTCAGGTTTGGCGCACAAATTACACAGGCAGTATTTAAAATAGTAGGCAGGTCAGTGAAGGCACAGTGACCTGTCAGAAGGCAGACATATGAAAACATAAGCGGAGCACAAGATAAAGCCCCTCCCCAAAGGCCACCCCGAAGCACAAGCATATCATTATGTCAGAAATTAAAATAAAGATTACAAAACAACCACAGCACAAATTTCATCAACAAAGGTATCATTTTACTCAGTGTAACGGCGCCCACCTGACAGTGTATGTGGTTTACTATGCACAATTCTGCTGACAGGTGTGCTTTAAGAGGGTTGATCCTATTGACAGATTCCCTTTAAGAGCTAATTTTTTCGTATACGTGAACAAACAGACTGATTTTCATCAGTGTTTTGTTTTTGATTTTCAGCATCGTTTAATCAGTGTGTCAGTTTTTACCACTTATGTTTTAATCAGTAATTTTCTCATATGCAAAAAAAAATTCCAAAGATTTTCTCCACCTATTGCAATGTTAAAAGCAGACAAGATGGCACACGGATGATATATGAGTTCTGTCCATGATTTTCACAGGCCAAAAGACTTCTTTGGGTGATTTTGATCCATGACTCGGATCAAAGATGGACATGTTTCCATGATTTTTCTTTTGTGGACAAATGATTCTCAAAAAAACATGGACATGTGAATAGTATTATAGATTATAGTGGGTTCATGCTCTATCAGTGAAAAACATCGATGGATAGATCACATGTGAAAAACAGATGACTGAATGGGGATTTTTTTGCTTAGATTTTTTGCTTGACTTTTCTATACTTAATGTTCCTATAAATCTGATGATAAATACACAGAAGAAAATACATAAGAAATCCCACTTACAGTTTTGGCTTTGCAAATACTGGTGGAGGCTCTTTCATAGATCCAGATAATGCTGAGTATGATTGACCATTTAACATATCCTGGTTATTTGAGAAATAGCTTCTTCCCACCAGAATACCTTCTTCAGAGGACGATTCGCTTCCTTTGTCATCATCAGGCAAGTTGAAGTGAACTCTCAGGCCAATTTTTGAGCTTGGCCTTGGTTCATTGTGGTTCACTAGTACCCCCTCTAATTTAGGTTTTGGAGGTGCTTCCACTAATACTGGCAGTGGTGTAGAGGGCAAAGGTTCCCTTTTAAAGGCATCTATGTTGATTGTGCTTATGGTTAGGGGAGGTTTAATAGGATTTTCATTGGAACCTGGAAGAACAAGAAAAGAAAAGCTATTTTATCACAAAAGTAGCAAAGCTTATATTGAGTAGGTACATATGGAAATAATATTTATCATGTCTGTCTTTCAGCCATTTCCTTTTACAGTTGGATCATTTATACATTGAACTTAAATCAAAGCATATTTATTAAACAGATTTATTAAATGTGTTTTCTGGGACTTTGAAACTGTTGACTTATTCTTAGCTGGGGCTAATAGCTTAGCGTGCATTTTGTAGTGGCTGCGTTTAGTACTGCAGCTCAGTCCTATTTAAAGGGAACCTGTCACATCCCAAAACCTGGGATGAAGGATAATCTGCAGTTTAATAGCATTCCGAAGCTGCCCGGCTGCGGCAATGAAAGTCCGGCTACCGGGAGGAAATTAACTTTATTTATCCCTGCAGTCTTGGGTTTTCAGTCATGGAGGCGTGGCTTCAGTCACCGCTCAGGGCATAGTGAGTGGCAGTGTGGCACCTGTATCTATAGCGGCACAAAATGCCTGCATGTGTGATATAATTCATATGTATTTCCAGCAATGGTGAGGGATAAGTTCTCTGCTGTTTTCATTACATACACATATTGTTACCTGATCCCTTACTGGAGGATTGTGCACTTTTGTCCAAACCAGGAAGTTTTGCACGATCCCTAAGAGGATGTGTTTGAGTAGTTGTAGTGTGAGCTGAGGAAGAAAGCAGCATCATGGAGTTCTCTGTGCAACGGAGAGAAGTGTACTCTCTGCATGTACAAGCTGCACAAGGCAGGGTTCAGTCCCTAGAGCACAGAGACTTCCAGAGTCTGTGCTAAACTGTGAGTCTGCTCGGTCTTTATATAACGAGCAGTGAAGTGTTTTCCCAGGAGTTCAGCAACCGCATGGAGTCAAAGACACTGCTGCCAGAGAAAGTGAGTGTTCTGACCGGATTCATGTTGCCTGCTCGCTGGAAGGGATCACAGATCCAGTAACTCTTTACCTTGGACTCCTGGGGATCCAAGGAATCATCTACCAGAGGTGTAATTAGCAGCAGGAAGGCTACACAACCTCATAGCAGAGAATCTAAGCCCTCACCATGCAGGTCTGACCAAAACATTGTATGTGAACTGTATAGAAGCTTCTGGAACTGTCTGCAGAACTCCAGTAAAAGGACAAACTAGTTATTACCCTGTCTAAATTATTTCCCTGCTGTGTCATTCCTGCTCCAACTCCCCTGGGAGCCAGCCCTGGTTGGGAAGGGTTAATCATCTGGCACTGCTCATCACCACCTAACTCCAAGGGATCTTCATCAGTGCCCGGCCATACCAGGCCAAACATCCCAACTGGCGACACAAACCCTTTTTATTATTTTATTATTAACCCCCACAATTGATAAAGACTGACCTGCGCCCCCGGTCGGACCATACCAGGACTCGAACCGCCGTGCACCAGTATCGTGACAGCAGCGGCCGGGGTGGCACAGCAGCTGTAACCACGCCCCAGCACTGACAGCCGGCTCACTAGTGCATCAGGGCAGAGTCAGTTAGTGCTGGGGAGTGGTTATAGCCATCGCTCACTAGGTACTGAGTGGTGACTAAAGCTGCACTGCCCACCCCTCTATGACTGAAAGCCTGAGGCTGCTAGGGGGAATAAAGTTCATTCCCTATCAGTAGGTGGGTTTTCAGTACCGCGGCCGGGCAGCTTTTAAACACTAATAACCTGCAGATTAACCCCATATCTGCCGGTTAATCATGTTTTGTGACATGACAGGTTCCCTTTAAATGAATGAGGCTGAGCTGCAATACCAGGTATAGCCACTACAAAATGTACAGAGCTGTGCCTGGCAAATATTAAAAGAAAGTGTGGAGTGCTGCAGCCCCTTTCATTAATAGATCGTGGTGGTGTTAGGAGTTGGATTCCCCCACCAATTTGGATTTGATCGCTTATCCTAAAAACAGACCATCAATATTAAAAAAATTAAAAAAAAACCCTTTTAAATATGATTACTGTTCTTTACTTTAGTAAGTTTGTGTTTGATTAATTACAATAAAGCTTAATATTTTATAACACTGAATTCCTGTTTAACAGAACGTTCACTATACAGGAGGAATGCATACACTTTGGGAAGAAGTGCTTTAGACCAATGTTTTGCTCATAGGTATACATCATAAATTACAGCAGGTTCTGACATAACACATATTAAATCTATTGGGCAGTAGGTGACCCCAACCCCTATCCTAAGCCCCATCTACTTTTTTTTAAAAGGAGGCAAGAGCAGCTTCAAAATGGAAAAAGCAGTGAGAGAAAAATGTTGCAAACTGCGCAATAAATCTCCCACTATATTTTTTCCGGTTTATTATCATTGTCATCATTATGGCTGCATTTAATTCCATTTTTGGTCCAATGAACATGACTGTACTGAACACATCTAACCTTACTGTTCCTTACCTTTCACAGTCAAATAGGCAATGCTAGAAGTGGTGCCATACTTGTTGCTCGCTGTACATGTAAACATGCCAGAATCTTCAGAGAAGACTTCTGCAATAACTAAAGTGCATATCTCTTCTGTGGAATAAAACAAAAATATATTTAACATTTTTCATGTAAATGTACAAAATAGTCTGTTGGGTGAAAAAATCCTAAAGATTGATTTCGCTTATACCCCTGGAGCTTATTTTATTTTATACCAAACCTAGGCTTCAAACGTGATGTTTGAGACATCTGATTCCCCCTGTATACCCTCCAAAAACCTTCTGAAACTCTGCCGCTCTCTATGTAAATCCCGCCTGTCCGGTCCGATAGGCGTCCTTGCTGAGGTGTCTGTACCTCCTCCTGGCTTCTGATCGCCGTCCTCATCCTCTGATTGACGTGAATGACGCCTCCTGGCAGGAGGCAGGATTATCATAGAGCGTGGTAGAATTTCAAAAGGTTTTTGGGTGTATACAGGGGGAGTCAGGGGTTTATATACCCCTTTATGGAATGCAGCACAGGTGCTGATTAAGGTGCTAGTCTTAGTTCAGACGTGAAAAATATGGTGACAGGTTCCCTTTAATACTGTGATAGCAATCACAATAGCTATGTCTTTGGTTCTAGCACAAATATATAATATTTTGTAATGTTCTTTAGTTCTATAGTTACACTTTAGATAGCAGTCGGTTGAATGCTTATTTGGCCAACAGCTATTTCTTCCAGCCCCCCATACACCTCTTTATACCTCTAATTTTATGCTTGTTTATTGATTTTTACACTTCTGAAAAACATATTAATAATAGTTATATATGCTGAAAAATACATAGATCCATCCTTTATTAACCAATTCTACATTATCAATTGCTAGATTATTCATAACCCACATTTGTCATTAGAAAAGCATCCAGCCCTTTTTAAAAGGAACCAGTCACCAGGTTTTCCCTATATAAACTAAGACCACCACCTTCAATGCCTTTTTTTTACAAGTCTAGAGACCTGTATATAAGGCCCCAGCCCCGTCTGCATACCCCAAAAAATACCTTTTATAATCCCCCTATACAGCATGGTCCAGTCCGATGGACGTCGCTGGTGTTGCTTCAGTGCCTCTTCTACCTCTTTCTCTGTTCTCCTGCCCTGCTTCATGTGATTGATGTGTCCTACGCCATTCACACAATGCCCCCAATCTCGCTCCTGCACAGGCGCACTTCACTGTGTCCTGCTGAGGGCAGAGCAAAATCCTATAATGGGCATGTGCCTGGGGAGGCCAAGAGCGCATGCCATCAACAGGGCAGATTGAAGTACGGGTGAGCAGAAGTGAGATTGGGAGCACGATGTGGATGACGTAGGATGCATCATCCACAGGGCAGGAGGACAGCGATTGCAGGGATAGCGGAGGCCTCGAACAACACCAGCAATGCCCATCGAACCGAACTGCGCCATATGGGAGGATTATAAAAGGAATTTTTTGGGCTATGCAGAGGGGGTTGGTACTTATATACAGGTTGCTAGACTGTTGTGAAAGAGTTATAAAAGGTGGTGACTTTAGTTTATGTTGGAAAAATATAATTTCTGCCATTACTATCTCTTATTATTATTATAGCTCCATTTATTCCATGGCACTTTACATGTGAAGAAGGGGGTATACATAGCAAAATTTAACAAAACGAGTCAGCGACTGGCACAGGAGGAGAGAGGACCCTGCCCGTGAGGGCTTACAATCTACAAGGGATGGGTGAGGATACAGTAGGTGAGAGTAGGGCTGGTCGTGCAGCAGTATGGTAGAGCGGTGGTTAATGCAGGTTGTAGGCTTGTCAGAAGAGGAAGGTCTTCAGGTTTCTTTTGAAGGTTTCCACAGTAAGCAAGAGTCTGATATGTTGGGGTAGGGAGTTCCAGAGTAGGGGGGATGCACAGGAGAAATCTTGTATGCGATTGTGGGAAGAGGAGATAAGAGGGGAGTAGAGAAGGAGATCTTGTGAGGATCGGAGGTTGCGTGCAGGTAAGTACCGGGAGACTAGGTCACAAATGTATGGGGGAGACAGGTTTTGGATAGCTTTGTATGCCAGGGTTAGGGTTTTGAACTTGAGTCTCTGGGCAATGGGGAGCCAGTGAAGGGATTGACTGAGGGGAGAGGCCGGGGAATAGTGAGGGGACAGGTGGATTAGTCAGGCAGCAGAGTTTAGGATAGATTGGAGGGGCGTGAGAGTGTTAGAAGGGAGGCCACAGAGCAGGAGGTTGCAGTAGTCGAGGCGAGAGATGATGAGGACATGCACTAGTGTTTTTGCAGAGTCTTTGCTGAGGAATGTGTGGATGCGGGAAATATTTTTGAGTTGGAGTCAGCAGGAAGTGGAAAAGGTTTGGATATGTGGTTTGAAATAGAGATCAGTGTCCACGAGGCAGCGAGCTTGTGGAACTGGGGAGAGTGGGCAGCCATTAACTTTGATGGATAGGTCAGATGGGGGGGTGGAGTGAGGTGGGGGAAAGATGATGAATTCAGTTTTTTCCATGTTACGTTTTAGAAATCTAGCAGAAAAGAAGGATGAAATAGCAGACAGACATTGTGGGATTCTTGTTAGTAAGGAGTTGATATCTGGTCCAGAGAGGTAGATCTGTGTGTCATCAGCATAGAGATGGTACTGAAAGCCGTGAGACTCTATGAACTATCCTAGGCCAAAGGTGTAGATGGAGAAGAGCAGGGGCCCTAGAACTAAACCTTGGGGGACACCGACAGATAGGGGGTGAGATGAGGAGGTGGTGTGTGAGTGGGAGACACTGAATGTCCGGTCTGTTAGGTATGAAGAGATTCAAGATAGGGCCAAGTCCGTGATGCCAAGAGATGAGAGAGCAGGTAGTAAGAGGGAATGGCCGACTGTGTCAAAGGCAGATGACAGGTTCAGGAGGAGGAGGACAGAATAGTGTCGCTTGGATTTGGCGGTTAGTAGGTCGTTGGAAACTTTAGTCAGGGCAGTTTTAGTGGAGTGATGCGGTCGGAAGCCAGATTGTAAGCGTTCGAAGAGGGAACATGAGGAGAGGTGGAAGACAGTTCAATGTGGACATGTTGTTCCAGTAGTTTTGAGGCATAGGGGAGAAGTGATATGGGCAGATAGCTTGTCGGAGAGGATGGGTCAAGGGAGGGCTTTTTGAGGATGGGTGTGATTGAGGCATGTTTGAAACATAAGGGAAAGACACCGGTTGTTAGTGCCAGGTTGAAGAGGTGGGTTAGGGTTGGGATGAAGACTGTAGTAAGGTTAGGTATGAGGTGGGACGGGATTGGGTCAAGTTCGCAGGTGGTGAGGTGTGATTTGGAGAGTAAAGAGACTTGATCTTCCGTAATGGCGGAGAAGTTGGGTTTGGAGGAGGAAGGTTGAGTAGATATGAGGAGGGGCTGTGGGGACTTTAGGCAAAAGCTTTGTCTGATGTTGTCAATCTTCTGCTTGAAGAATGAGGCAAACTCTTCAGATGAGAGGAGAGGGTGGAGGCGCTGGGGGATGGAGGAGAGAATTGAAAGTGTTGAATACGTGTTTAGAGTTGTGAGACAGGGAGGATATGAGAGAAGAGAAGTAGGTTTGTTTTGCTGCAGTGAGTGTGGACTTGAAAATAGTGAGGAATTGTTTGAATGCGATGAAGTGCTCGTTGGAGTGGGACCTTTTCCATCTCTGCTCAGCAACCCTGGAGGCCCGTCGCAGCTCTTAAGTCAGGTTGGTGTGCCAGGGTTGACTATTGAATGTGCGAGCTTTTGTATGTGTGAGAGGGGCGACCAAGTCGAGAGCTGCAGCTGTTGTGGTGTTATATAAAGCAGCAGCAACATCTGCATCGTGTAAGGAATTTATGTCTGTAAGAGGGAGGAGGGATTCTGAGAGTGAGTGTAGGTCAAGGTGTTTGAGGTTTCTGCGAGGGTGTGCAAGTTTGTGAAGTGGGGACTGTGGACCAGGAGAGGAGAGGGCAGAGAATGTAAGTAGGTTGTGGTCAGAGAGAGGGAGAAAAGAGTTAGAGAGGTTAGATTGGGAACAGAGGCGGGTGAAGAGTGGCTGCAGCAGACCATTGAGCAAGGCCGAAGGAGCAAGTGAGGGATAGGAGTTTAGAGACAGATGAGTTGGATGTGTCGATGGGGATGTTTAAGTCGCCCATGATAATAGTGGGGATGTCAGTGGAAAGGAAATGAAGCAGCCAGATGGTGAAGTGGTCGAAGAAAGTGGTGGCTAGCCCTGGGGGGCGGTAAATGACAGCCAGTTGGAGGTTGGAGGGGGAGTAGATGCGCACAGAGTGCACCTCAAAAGAAGGAAGAGTGACAGAGGGCAGTAGTGGGATTTGGGTGAAGGCACAGGTATCTGACAGGAGAAAACCTACGCCTCCACCATGTTTGCCGCTGGGGCGGGGAGTGTGGGAAAGGTGGAATCCGCCATACGAAAGTGTGGCTGGGAAGGCTGTGTCAGAGGGGGTGAGCCAGGTTTCGGTGATGGTTAGGAAGGAAAGCTTGTTAGTAATGAAAAGGTCATGGATGTAGGAAAATTTGTTGCAGACTGAGCGAACATTCCATAGAGCTCCTGTTAGTGCAACTGGGGAAGCAGGGATTAGGTAGATGGGTATGAGGTTATAAAGGTTACGAGAGTTTGTGGTAGATCGTGGATAGGAGGTAGAATGGTTGGTTGGTATGGTTGGTATTTTACAGTCTGACTACTCACTCTAACTGTAAAGAGCTCTTTCTTATTTAAATGCCAGACTCACCATTCTTCCTAAAAGAAATTAATGCCATCTAGTTCACAATAAAATACCCACTGAATATAGATCTCACACTTTGTATTTCATCTGGACTTCCCCAATCAGAAGTACCCAAGGCTCAGTATTTTCTCCAGACTTCATGCCTATAAAAAATCTGGCAGTGGCTTATCTCCAGGAAGAATAATAGGATAAGGGCATTTAAACTGAAAATGCCTAATCCTTCTCTTCCCTTTTATCATATGTCGGGGGAGAACTGTGAGGTCCCGATACATATACAAATTTTCTCCATAAACCATATCTGAATATGACTCAACAAAGCACCTTATTCATAGTTTTACACTTACCGGGTTCAGCCATAGATCGAGGTTCTAGAAGAAAATTACACATAAAATTTAGTTCAATCTTGTGATTTTCACCTTTTGTTTTATTAATTTTTATTAATAGTAATGCTAATATCTGTAACCCATCTAACTGTGACTCAACTGCCTATATATGATTATATAAAGTATGAACATATTTGTATTTTCTGACTATTGATATTCAGTAGCTGCAATAATAAAAATAGAGATGAAATTTGTTAATTTTATCCAAATGTGTGTAGAATAGTATGGATGGCCTTGAACCAACATTACTTTACTTTTGCATTTAATACATATAAAACTCCTTCCCTAACATGGCAATTTTCATTGTTTGTGCTTTTGTTTTTTTCCACCCCTCCTACCAAGTGCTGTAACTTTTACATTTTAAGGCCTTGGCCCCACTATCAGTATTTGGTCAGTATTCGGTCAGTATTTTTCTCAGGAGTGGGAGCCAAAACCAGGTGAGGAACAATGAGAGAAAAGGTATAATAGAAACAAGTCACCAATTCTGTATTTATCACCCACTCCTGGTTTTGGCTCCCACTTCTGAGAACAAATACTGAACGAATACTGACCAAATAATAATAGTGGCGCTGTGGCCTAAGGCATAGTATTTTTTTATTTCAGTGATGAAAAAAAATTTGGAAATTCATAGAAAAAAAAATTGCTTGTGTCGCCATTTTCTGAGATTCCTAACATTTTCAATTTTTGGTTGATGGGGCTATTCCATTTTGGGATAGATATGATGTTTTGATCTCTTCTTATTGCATTATTTTCAGGTTGCAGCAGCTGAAAAAGTGCAAGTCTGGCATTTAATTTTTTCTCATTACAGCCTTTACCAATCAGGTTAATTCATTTTATATTTTGATGTATTGACACTACATATGTGTATTTTTTTTCCAAAAAATAATTTATTTTCCTTTAACGCGGGAAAAGGTGGGTGATTCAAACTTTTATTTATTTAATTTTTTCAAACTTTTTTTTTCAGCGCCCTGCAATGGGCGGTTAGAACAGTGCAACCCCTAAGCCATGCGCTGTAAATGCCACTGTCACAGATTGGCAGCAGCATTTATCAGGTTAACAGCTGCGAGCGGAACACAGCAATCATCTGCTCGCAAAGATGTGGGCTTAGCTTCTGAGTCCGCATCAAAGAATGGGACCTGACATATGATGTACCAGTTCTTCATTTATTGGGAAGGAATAAAAACTGATTCAAAAGTAATCTTAGTTAAAGAGTAACCGTCATTTTAATTTTTTCATAAATCAATAGTACACGTGAAAAATAGAAACTTTATAATATATCTTATTAGACAAATCCGCTTCTTTCTTCTTCTGGACTGATCATTCATTCTCAAAATTCTCAATTCATGGGTAAAATCTGTCTTCAGTGAATACAGACTTTCCCATCACTGAGATACAAGATGACTTTTTTTTTTTTATCGGTAGCAGCTGCTATCTGCTATTTCAGTAATGTGAAAATTTGTCCTCACTGAATACAGATTTTAACCAAGAATTGAGATCCAAGGGGTAACTTTTCTCCTTGTGGAGAGTGACATGTCAAGTCTGACATGCCAAGGTGAGGAGACTTTTAAGCCGCAGTGTTCCTCTGGGAAATATGCAAATTGTCTCTTCAGAGAGGAAGAGGACTAGAACTCTAGTGCCACCTAAAGGAAGTAGCAATCCTAAAGCGCCAGGTGCTGAACGCTGCCCTCATCATTGTCCCTGCGAGCGCTGCAATCAGCACCAGCAGGGGACAATAATAGTAGTATTTTGCTCCCGCAGTGTCCAACTGTAAAAATAAGAATAAAATAAAAAAATCCTTCTACTCACCTGTCCTAAGTGTCCTCCGCTGTAATTCATGCTGAGGAGCCGGGTCCCGGAGCTGAGCTCAGTGAGAGACAGGAGACCGCTCGCTGAGCTCAGCGCAGCTCTGGGGCCCGCTTGCTGCAGCGAGTCATTCTTTCTGGTTCCTTGGCATGAGCAGTCACATGGATTACAGTGGGGGACACTTAGGACAGGTGAGTATAAGGATTTTTTAATTTAAGGCTATGAGCCCACGATGCAGAAATGCTCCGGATTTTTTCCTGAGCGTTTCTGCATCTCCCTGGCAGAAAAAACGCATGCGGATTGTACATGCATTTTTCCAGCCAGAGACAAGCAGAAGTGAAGTGTTCTTCACATGCATTTCCGCATGCGGGTTGCTTTCCAAGCAATTTTAGCATCACTTGAAAAGTGCTTGACAACTTGGTCACACTATATAAATCCATGCAACCGGCATGGATTTATATAGTGTGACCAAAAGAATGGTAAAACATAAAAAATAAATATATACTTACCTTCTGATAGCCCCCGGTGTCCTTGTCTCGGCTTGCTGGTAGATTAAAGGACCTGCCGACGTCAGCGGTTGCGTGACCCGTCACATGACTAAATTACGTCACCGCAGGTCCTTTTTAGTCTACCGCGAGATGCCGGCAAGCCGAGACAAGGACACTGGGGGCCATCAGAAGGTAAGTATAATATTTATTTTTTATTTTATTCTTTTTTTTACAGGTACTATGGTACCCGGGTCTGGAGGAGAGTCTCCTCTCCTCCAGACCCAGGTACCATCCGCACATTGAAACGCATGGAATCCGCATGTACAGATTCAGTGATGCGGATGACAAGTGTTCCAATGCAAGTCAATGGCGGCGAAAATGCCGTGCTTCTGCAAAATAATTGGTAGTGCTGCGTTTTTTTCCGCAATGATAATCCGCAACGGAAACTTCTGCAGCATGTGCACAGCACATGCAGATTATCATTGGGGAACATGGCAGACCTTCTACCAAGCGTTTTTTAAGCGTTTCTGCAGCGGAATTGCCGCTGCGGAAACGCTTAAAAACCGCATAGTGGGCACACAGCCTTATTCTTATTTTCCACAGTCCGTGAAAATACGCTGACATGTGCACATGGGTCTACTTGTGAATGGGTCTACGTGTGTCAGTGTCTCCAGTATGTGTGGAAACTGTCACCATACATACCGGACACATTGACGTATGAAAGTGCCCTAAGGCTGCATTTCCACAATCAGTATTTTTTTGATGTTGCAAATTTTCTGCAGCATTCCTTGCATTTTTTTTTAACATGCGTTTTTGATGCTACGTATTTTGTCTCTTTTTGGTATGTTTTAAATAAAGCTGCTTTGTTTTTAATACTTCCTGGTAATTGGCTTTAACAAAACTTTGATACATTCATGTGTGGATTACATGCATTTTTTTCCTGTGGATTTTCCTCATCTAATGCAAGTCTATGGGGAAAATCTCACAGAAAACTCGGAATACCCGCAAGAGAAATTGACATGTTGCAGATTTGAAACACGCACCGTAAGTCAGTTTACGCAGCATAAAAAAAAGCACAGTGGGCATGAAATTTTAATAAACCTCATCCATTTTGCTGGAACTGTAAAACGCTGCGTTTTTTTTTGCATGGTGAAAATGCGCAATGTGAAAAACTCACTAAAACCTTATTGTGGGAATTTAACCTAAAACTCCAGCAGCGCTCAGAATGGCTCAGATTATAGCACTAAATTACGAGTAGCAACTGCAGCAATCACTGGGAGCACTGGTGAGAAGGACAGTTGGTGGTCACTGGTAGTCAGGAATCAGGCCAAGCGGCAGCCGGTGTCAGGATTCAGTGCTGCCTAGTGGTAGGGATACGTGGCATAGTGCCTGCAGAGAGAGGCTCTGGTACAGGGGGATCACCTCTCCAGATTTCAACAAAGGGTGGTCCTAATAAGAAGGATAGTACCTAATTTTTGAATGGTACAAAAGTTGCTTTGTATTTTAGATTTTGGTAACCAAGACCAAGAAAAGAAGCAGGGGGTAGGCTAAATTGGTTTTCGCTCATTTTGCCAGCATTCTTAGGAGGGCCTCTAATATTCTACAATCTAGGATTGATATGTTGGTGAGAATGTGGACAGGTATATGTGTGGATGTTGTATTAAATAAAATCAAATACAGGGATGAAAGGGCCCCCTGGATTGCGTTTAGAGAAACACCAGAATTGGATTCCTGGTTGTTTAGATATCAATACCAGTACATATATCAGTACATGCCTTATCGTGCTTACTGGATCGCCGACCTTGCTCACCCATTGATCGGCAGTTCGGACTCGCCTGGAGAAGGGATCTAAAATCCAACCCCTTCCCTTTCTTTCTTTCCCCCCTTTCTTAACTTTGCCTCTTACACAACTTACCCCTCTTTTACTATTCCCATCCTTCATTCGTTTTTGGCTATATTATTTGCTTTTATTTGCATTTCTTGATATTTACCACAGTTATTATCAATGCTTATAAAGATGCATCGTTTATACTGTTAATTGTTATCTAAATGTAATTTGCAATTCTTTCAATAAGAAAATCTGTGATTTTGTATCGTGCCATATTCAACTTATGTAATAAAATTGATTTACACAAAATATAGGGATGAAATTACTTTTCTGTAAAATCCGAAAATCTGGTGAATCTTCAATCAATGTTCCTTCTCTGTACCATTCAACCTTTGGGGAAGGAGATCCCTTCACTCGACTTTCAAATACAACCAACTGACCCTCAGAAGACGTTATGTCTTGCAATGTCTAGAAAAAATAAAAGGATAAAACACATAGGATTATTCTAAAAAAATCCATAAATATAACACCAGTAAAAATAATCAGTGATTAATATCAGTAGATAGGCCCTGTTTTAACAACTTTAATGATGCTGTATTAAAGGGAATCTGTCAGCAGGTTTTTGATATGTAATCTGACAGCAGCCTGATGTAGGAACAGAGACCCTGATTCCAGCGATGTATCACTTAGTTTATTGGGTGCAGCAGATATGATAGAATCACAGTTTTCTCTGCCGCAGATCTAGCAGAGCTCAGTTGTTGATCTGTGTATACCCTCACCCACACCACAGCTTCTTGTGTACATTGTATAGTGACAGAGAGCTGCTAATCAGTGCTGGGGGTGGGTTTGGACTAGGATGCATGAAGCAACTTGTCCTGCAGTGATAATCTTCTGCTAATAAAACACTGATTATATTGAAACAGCAAAACACAGCCCAGTAAGTGTTACATCACTGGAATCAGGGTCTCTGCTCCTACATTATGTTGCTCTCCGATTACATAGTGAAAACCTGGTGACAGATTCCCTTTAAAGCTTTATATTCTGTAGATGTTCACTTTTGAAATGATTTATTGGTAATTATAATTATAACTGGATAATTATGAAACAACCTAGGGAATATAGATACTTCACCTTTGTAAAAACAGGAGCAGCCATTAATGGTCTTCCGTCCAATCCTTGTAGGTATGTAGTCGAATTCTGTGAAAGATTTAGACATGACATATAAATATTAACTCTCACAAGGCAAAAATTTTATTCTCTTTTACTGGTGAAATATTAAAACCAATCATCATTTTAATAGCAAGTAAAATCTTTAGAGAAATACTAAGTACTAAGTAGATACCGGTCTGACGCCTCTCACCCAGCCAAACCAGAACTCACACTTTGCACCGACGAGGGGCAGTACCCCAAAACACAGTGTCTGCAAATGGAGTTTCTGGTTCTTGGCTTATATCCTAAGTCATGTGATAAGGCTTGTTAAAGGGTCAATATTGATTTTTAGGATTGCTACTTCCTGTAGGTGGCACTAGAGTTCTGGTCTTCTTCCTCTCTGAAGAGACAATTTGCATAAGTACTAAAGTAAAAGATACATGGAGATTAGGGAAGAATTGTCATGTTCCATTTTTATGCAATAAGAATTTTAATAAAACCAATAATAAAAACTAATTTGCAAGATCAAGATCAAATCTCATCATAAAACTATATAAAAACTATGCCATATCTCACAAGTCATTACAGGTAAAGATTATCCATACTTTTAATAAGTAGGGGGATCTGATTAGATGCAGCAGTGCTCAGCACTTTTTACTACAAATTACTTTGCAATGCTCCCTAATTCTTCAAGAATGGGATGAATATAAAAAAGGTAAAGCCCTGTGAAGCCCTTTATATAATGAATCTTCCCAAGTGTATCCTTCCTGAAAGGGAATGTGTCAGCACGATTACACCCCCCAAACTATTTATATGCACATGTAGCTCTTTCATAGGCAAGTCAAATAATACCTTTACATGGCCAGACTGCCCATCCATTACTGAGAAATCAGCGTTTAAACTGATATGCAAATAAGGCAGAAGAGGTATGGTAGAGCTGAAGCCTCTGTCACTCCAGCTCCATTCTTTGGCCGGCGCCGCCTCCTTCTTGGCTTATATCCTCTATGCTGTGTGACTTCAGCTAAAGGAGCTGTCAATCAAGCAGGAGGAGGAGATGCTGCGCAGGGAATAGAGCCGGAGTGACAGAGGCTTCAGATCTACAAATAGCCCTTCAGCCTCATTTACATATCAATTAATATGCTGATTTCTCAGTAACGGACTGGCCATGTAAACATATTTCTGGAGTTGTTTTTGAAGGAGCTACATGAACATATAAATGGTGTGAGAGTGAAATCCTGCTGAAAGATTCCCTTAAAAGAGGCCGTCTGGTTTAGAAAACCCATTTTGAAATATACTTCTGGAGCAGTTAATTATGGGGATTATCTCATTTTGGACCTCGATCAATTAGTGAGTCTGGAAGAACTAACAACATTGACAACATATTGATTTCCATGAGCACAATTTTGTGCTTCATTTCCCCAGGGGGAGCAAAACGGTGGAAATGAACATTCACTGTCAAGGTTTCCCATGATTATTGGGAGCGCATCTTATTTTTAAAGGGTTTCTGCCAGCAGTTTCAGGGGCCATAAAGCTTATATATTTGAGGGGATGAGGAGTTGAAACATACCTACTGTATATTCTTGATCATGCAGATTGCATCACCAATGAATAGAATTTTAAATCCTCCTCGATCTGTGATTACAAGTTCCTTGAAGGCGCTTTCTTCATGCGTCCAGACCCTGAATGCTCCCCAGGCCATTCCCTTTGAGTGATAGCTGTAATGTCTAATCAAGAGACTGGTACATCCGTCACTCAAGATAAAAAGGGAGGGGCGAGGAACGTACAGTTCTTGTAACTTATTGAGCACGGACTGCCTTGAAACGTAACCGTATTCACATGATGATTTTTTGTTATGTGCAATACATGTGGATTACCTGCTGTTTATCATAGGACATTCAGACGCTTTTCTGTTAGACCTCATTCATACGAGAAACACGGACAGATTAATTTGATCAGAGATTGATCAGAGTTTGCTCTGAATGTCATCAGTTTTTCTTGCACACGGACAAAAAAAGAAAAATCTGTGAAAATTATACCGCACTCTGATCTAATCGGATCAAAATTGGACATGCCTCTGTCTTTTTAAAGGACCTCCCGGTCCGAGGAAAGAATCGGACATGTGAATAGGCTCATAGACTATCATAGGTAAGAATGCTATCTGTGAAAACCGCTGATGGCACTCGTACGAGAAAAATTGATGTCTGAATGTGCCATTAGGACAGTATCGGACTGAGTTGGCAAAAGCCCTCCAGTAACATTGACTCTTGGGACCCACTGTCCAGCTACATGCAAAAATAACCTGACACTAGTACAGAAATTTAGTTTTGCTTCTATGTAATATTAATTTGGCTAGCTTGTTTAATAAATGATTAGATTATACCTTTTTCTACAAATTATTAATCAAGTGTAATAGCACTACTCATTGGCACTCTTTCACAGGGGCCTACCAGAGGATTCTCCTCTTCTCCTGTGGGCCAGTCCGAGCCTGCATTGGGGTATGTGCACAAGACATTTTTTAGACACAGGCCTGCCGAGTTTTGCTACAGGAAGACGCTTCAGAAAAATGCGGTATTGTTTTTACTGATGCGTCTTCTTTTGTGTATTTTTGTCCTTTTTTAGCGGCGGTTTAGCCACCAGCCTTTGTCTCAACTACTGTATGTATCAACTACTGAGCGGTTTCAGAACAGAAGCCATCTGAGGAATGATCAGGTCACTTCTTTTAACCACTTCATATCTTTTCAACAGTAAAGTGATTAAAAAAAGGCTGAAAAGACTAAACATATGAACAGCAGGTAATTTTTCCACTGCACTGCATATGTGAATTTTTTAAAATGTTTTTCAGACAGGTTACCGAGCATACGCACCTGAAAAACACGTCATGTGCACATACTCTCAAGCGCCATACCGATTATGTTGCAGGTTGTTATTCCGCAGTGTCTTATTGCATCTTATTGGTGACCATATCATTATTTAGCTCATTTGGCTCATTAAGGCATTTTTAGAATTGGAATATTAAGTATTACAAAAGTGAAACAATCGAATATTTTCTCACCTGTTGCGTTACTTGTCCTTGCTGTACAACAGTGATTGGAACATTTATTTCTTGAGGGGCTGCAGGTTCAGATACTTCTTCTGCCAAATTTTCACTTTGTGACCTTCACAGCAATACAGAAAAGACAATGTTAAAAGGGTTTTCCTTTTTCAGGTAAGTTGTGTCCTCAGGCGCAGTTTGTTGTAAAAAAAAACCCTGTGCTTTATTCACCCACCTCAAGTACAGCCTGCTGATGTCATGTTGACAGCGTTGCAGCCAATCAGTGAGCTCAGCAACTCTATCTGTGCAGATGACATGAACCACTGAGCTCACTGATTGACTGCAGGGTTGTCGACATGACATCAGCACTGCAGACATTAATAGACACTGAGAGCAGCAGAGGAGACTGAACGCTGAACCTGAGGAGAATAAGTATAACCACTTTGTTTGTTTCCACAACAAACTGAGCCTGAGGACACAGGTCTTCTGAAAACGGAAAACCCTTTTAAGGCTCTGTGCACACAGGGTATTTTTCAGAAGGATTCTGCCTGGAATCCACTTCATAAAGTGCTGCAAAAGTGCCCCATAAAATCAACATAGTGCACAGCAATGTCATAATGAAATTATGGTGCACATGTTCCGTCTTATGTCACTTTGTTTAACAGCTTCTGGGTTTGGAACCCTGAAACGGCTAAAAGAAGAGACATGCTCATTCTTCGGGCAGCTTCCTTAAAGGGGTTGTCCAGTTTCGGAACTCAAGTCTGCAGTCACTCTATGTGACTTCAGACTTGTGAATCCTCACAGTGTGCAGTGTTCACACTGTGAGGATTCTCTGGTGTCAGTGCCAGGAGCGGGTAGTTATGTGACCGCGAGTATGCGATTTGTATACTCCCATCCACATTCCGATTCAACGTATCCAGCCTTGCTCAATTCACTTGTATTGAGCGGGCTGCATACGTCTAGTAGGCACGTGGCTGCATACAGTCATATGAAAAAGTTTGGGCACCCCTATTAATCTTAAGCTTAATGTTTTATAAAAATTGGTGTTTTTGCAGCAGCTATTTCAGTTTGATATATGTAATAACTGTTGGACACAGTAATGTTTCTGCCTTGAAATGAGGTTTATTGTACTAACAGAAAATGTGCAATCTGCATTCAAACAAAATTTGAAAGGTGCATAAGTATGGGCACCCTTATCATTTTCTTGTTTTAAATACTCCTACCTACTTTTTACTGACTTACTAAAGCACTTTTTTTGGTTTTGTAACCTCATGGAGCTTTGAACTTTATAGCCAGGTGTATGCAATCATGAGAAAAGCTACTTAAAGTGGCCACTTGCAAGTTGTTCTCCTGTTTGAATCTCCTCTGAAGAGTGGCATCATGTGCTCCTCAAAACAACTGTCAAATGATCTGAAAACAAAGATTATTCAACATAGTTGTTCAGGGGAAGCATACAAAAAGCTGTCTCAGAGATTTAACCTGTCAGTTTCCACTGTGAGGAACATAGTAAGGAAATGGAAGAACACATGGACAGTTCTTGTTAAGGCCAGAAGTGGCAGGCCAAGAAAAACATCAGAAAGGCAGAGAAGAAGAATGGTGAGATCAGTCAAGGACAATCCTCAGACCACCTCCAGAGAGCTGCAGCATCAACTTGCTGCAGATGGTGTCACTGTGCATCGGTCAACTATACAAGGCACTTTGCACAAGGAGAAGCTGTATGGGAGAGTGATGCGAAAGAAGCCGTTTCTGCAAGCACGCCACAAACAGAGTTGGCTGAGGTATGCAAAAGCACATTTGGAGAAGCCAATTTCTTTTTGGAAGAAGGTCCTGTGGACTGATGAAATCAAGATTGAGTTATTTGGTCATACAAAAAGGCGTTATGCATGGTGGCAAAAAAACACAGCATTCCAAGAAAAACACTTGCTACCCACAGTAAAATTTGGTGGAGGTTCCATCATGCTTTGGGGCTGTGTGGTCAATGCTGGCACTGGGAATCTTGTTAAAGTTGGGGGACGCATGGATTCCACTCAGTATCAGCAGATTCTTGACAATAGTGTTCAAGAATCAGTGGTAAATATGAAGTTACAAAGTGGATGGATCTTTCAGCAAGACAATGATCCAAAACACCGCTCCAAATCTACTCAGGCATTCATGCAGAGGAACAACTACAATGTTCTGGAATGGCCATCCCAGTCCCCAGACCTGAATATCATTGAACATCTGTGGGATCATTTGAAGAGGGCTGTCCATGCTCGGCGACCATCAAACTTAACTGAACTGGAATTGTTTTGTAAAGAGGAATGGTCAAAAATACCTTCATCTAGGATCCAGGAACTCATTAAAAGCTACAGGAAGCGACTAGAGGCTGTTATTTTTGCAAAAGGAGGATCTACTAACTATTAATGTCACTTTTCTGGTGAGGTGCCCATACTTATGCACCTGTCAAATTTTGTTTGAATGCAGATTGCACATTTTCTGTTAGTACAATGAACCTCATTTCAAGGCAGAAACATTACTGTATCCAACAGTTATTACATATATCAAACTGAAATAGCTGTTGCAAAAACACCAATTTTTATAGAACATTAAGCTTAAGATTAATAGGGGTGCCCAAACTTTTTCATATGACTGTATATGCAAATAGCATACTCGCGGTCACGCGCCCATCTGCTCCTGGTGCTGGCACCAGAGAATTCCGACAGCGAGCACACTGCGCACTGTGATGATTCACAAGTCTGCAGTCACGTAGAGTGACTGCAGACTTGAGCTCCAAAGCCCTTGAGCTCCAATCCCTTTAACAGTGTAGAGTAAAAGAGGATGGCAAAAAGCGGGTCCCTCAGATAAACAGTTTATAATCCATATACTTTGTATAACAGAAATCATTAAATCATTCATAGTACTGACCTTTAGTGTTACACACTAAAATACATTTCTATTCTGCAGCAACACTTTATCTAGTCCACTTATCAACAAAGGGCTCATATGTCATTATATTTCACTTTACTTAGCAGAAAATTGTAAATTTAGTACAGATTAACACTGCATTATTTGACTTTATAAGTACTGATTCTTAATTAAAGTGGATCTGTCAGAAGACATCACAAAATAAGCTGCATACATTAATAAATAAATATATTTTATACCTGATGAGACTGGTGCACTAACTTTTAAAATCAGTGTCAGAATAGTTCTATAAGCATTTAAGCATTGGTGAAAGATTTAAGGATTTTCTACCTGATATTAAATTAGCAAACAGCTCTTTCAAAAATAATTAGACAAGCATTCATTTCTTGGGAGCTCTGAACATTTCTTGACAAGTTTCAGAACTTCTATAGACGTTTAATGAAGAGATCCCATGTGCAGTCACCTCTCTATTCTAGACAGCACTAGATAGGACCCTGCTTTGGAGACAGGCGCAGGTCCCAGAGTATCTGGTGGATATGCCATTAATGTCCGTGATGGGAATAAGCCTTTAAATTTTAACTGCCTGTAGCCACCACTAGAGGGAGTTTAGAAGCTTACTGAATATTATGTACTAATTGCGCTGAATAATAAAATATTATGCAGTTAACTTCCCCAGTGATGGCAACAAAGCAAGCGATTTAGAGCTTTATATTAGGAAAAAGGTTGAACCCTAAAGAGCTATTATTTAGAATTAGTGATGAGCGAGCATGCTCGTTTTTTAACCCTTTCACCGAGCATGCTCAAGTGCTTACCGAGTATCTTCGGCGTGCTCGTATATTATATTATGTTCGAGTCCCTGCGTCTGCATGATTTGCGGCTGTTAGTCAGCCTCAACACATGCAGGGGTTGCCTGTTTGTTAGGGAATGCTCACATGTGTTGAGGCTGTCTAAGAGCCATAAATCATGCAGACGCAGGGACTCAAACATAATATACGCGCATGCCAAAGATACTCAGTAAGCACCCGAGAATGCTCGGTGAAAGGGTTAAAGGAGCATGCTCGCTCATCATTATTTAGAATGCATACACAAAAAAACATCATGATGATAAAAGGTTTTAGGCTTTAAATTCAGTATACAGTAAAGTAAAACAATAAAAACAAATTCCAATTTGTTTGTCCATCCACCTGTGTGAAAACTAGATTTCAATGACTGCTGAAAATTAGTTTTTGAATCAATATTTAAACGTATTGTCCAGTGAATACGAGATAGCATGTGTCCCGTGGGGATCCAACCGTTGGGACCCGCAACGCTTAGGAGAACAGGGAACCTTTATGCCAATTAGGATGGAGCAGCAGTACAAAGTTCCCTGTTAGAGATTAAAATTACCCAATCTGCCGATCGGTGCGAGCTCCTACAGAAGGACACCCACTAACCAGCAAGTTTCTACCTACTCTGAATAGCTGATAGATTGTTTTAACTGGACAACCCATTTAACATTAAAAATTGTGATCAGTAAAAACAAAGATGTTTTTTTCTCCTCCAGTCCTGATAAAACTTGCTCTAAGCATAAAAGATTTATCCACACTAATTTATCAAGAATTAATTACATTCTCAATCATAAAGGGAAATTTCTGACAACAATTGGACTTTTCCATACTAATTATTATCTAAAGTGGAGCTCACGGTAGAACTATGTATTCTCTATATTGATGTGAACCACCGGAGCTTGTAGACATTATTGGCTGAGACTAGAAGATGGCATCCAGACTGAAGCAGGGATTTTTTTCTAATAATGTAGTTTTAGAAATGGCTGAGCAAAGTGTAAATGTTTTATATCATCTGAAAACCTTCATAAAATAAAATGCTATTGTACAAAATGATTCTGAACAACACATACGTACTGATCCATGTCAGTCTTGCTGGTTTCACCTTCAGACTCAGAGGAAGATGCACCTGACCAGAAAAAAGAAAGTGACTATAGCACATTTTAGGACATAATTCTTGAGGCGTCTGGGTCATGATGGAGTACTCTCATATTATTTTAAGTCTGTGTTCTGACTGTCCATTGACCTTACATGTATCATACTGAGAAGCTTTCCCTTGTTTCAGTGTTGATGGGTATGCAGATTTACTTATTTAAAGTACCACCTCAGCAGTTTTTTTTATTGCAGCGCTGGAATGGTGCTACTAATGTAAGTTCACTGCCACTATTATTATATTTACCAGCCGCCGTTTTCATCTTTTAACAGCGCCGCTCCGGTCGTTTTCTGCTAGTCGTGACTTGCCAGATCGCTCCAGTATTTGTCTGGTGATCCTTAAGTCACAACTCAGTGTCAGTCTATTTTGACCAGAACAAGGCTGAACGATGCTCTCATAGACTTAAAATAAGAGCTTGTGACCGTTACCTCTGACTTCCGGTCATTTAAAAGTTGCGGTTAGAAGATGGTGGCACAGGATTGGAGCAGCACCAGGAAGAGCTGAAGGTGGCGCCTGGTGAGTATAATACTAGGAGTGGCGCTTAAAGCTTCATTCAATAATTACATTGATTTTGGTGGAATTTATGATTGACTTAAAGGATTATTCTTAAAATCACAATTTGGTCTTATAAAAATATACACATATAGCTATTAATTTGTGCCAATATAACTCATTTTTAAATCTGCCCCATTTTGCACATATCACCCCCCAAAGGCTGCCCCTCCAGGCTCTCTTATATGATATCTCAGCAGCAGGCAACAAACACAGCTCAGCTTGTGTCTCAGCTCAGCACTGCCTAGTAATTACAAGCCCCATTTTGGAAGAGTGCAGGACCTTTCAGCTCTGCTATAAGCCAGCTACCAATGCTGTAAAACACAGGCAGTGAAACTCCTGTAGATGGCAGAAGATAAAATTGATGAGGCAGGGTGCTGTACAGGGCAGACATTGCACAAAAGCATAAGGTCAGTTCTACAATCAGGCTAGCTGAATGATCACTCTCAGAGGTTGGGCTAGTCAGGAACACACATTAGAGGGGGAGGGATCTGCAGCACTGAGGAGAAGCAGGGTACTGATGAGAAATGTAGTTTAACAGTGTAAGAATGGAACTGTCCTTTCAGATATGTGATACATATATGGGAAATAGAGATAAAAAAGACACAAATATACAAGAAAGTAATGTTATGTTGGGCATAGTCCGTATACTAAACAATAAATATGCATTTATTGTACTTTGAAAAAAATAATGCAATTGTGTCAATAACCCTTTAAACAGAAGAATAATTTAAAATACTTACCCATTGTTCAGTCATTGCATGGAAAGTGAAATGTGATCTCATCTAGAGAATTGCGTCACAGTGTGTGTTCCCTGTCAACCTTGCCTATTTTTGTTCACTGGAGTCATATCTGTTGTATTCAACCATTGTCTATATTTAACCTATTCTAGGAATTGTCTATGGACTTATGTATGTAGCCTCACAATATACATATCCGACTGTAGCCTTAACTATGTGTGTCACTTGATTCATTTGACCAGCACACATAATATCTATGCATTACATTACCTTCTACATATATCTCTGCAGATGTTGAGTCTGTTCCATAGATATTGGAAGCAAAGCAAGAGTAACGTCCCGTGTCTTCTTCAAAAGCCTCTGTAATAACTAAGGTGTCCAAATCTCCCTTTCTCTGGATTTGTATATATGGAGAGTTTTCAAGTTCCTTTCCTTCACAGTACCACCTGTAAAATGAAAACAAGCAATATATATTCTTATTCCAAAGAACAGTGATCGTAAGAAAACAAGAAATTAAGATATATGACAAAATGCTTTTTTTTCCTTAGCAGTGCCAATATGTTGAGATGCTGCAGCGTCTTCACTGTCTGACAATCAGCACAAACACACTGTGATGGAGGGGATGTATGAAAAAGTATGAACGTATTTACTTCCCATTGGTTATATATCACAAACATATTCCACTCAAATTTGTTTTTGGCCATAGTCTAATTTACCTATTTTACACATACACACACTCACTTTGAGTGCTAGAGACACGAATACACACACCTTCAGTGTTTGGAGAAACACATATACACGTACACCTTCAGTGCTGGAGAAACACACGTACACATACACCTTCAGTGCTAGAGAAACACACACATGTGCAAACACACTGGGATGATACATAGCCTCTCAGTATGTTTTTGAGACAGTTTTAGGTCCTTCTTGCAACACATGGATAAATCTGTCGCATTTTATCAAAGAGTGATTTACTAGGTATAACTAAAAGCCCACACAACTGATCCAATAATACCCTGCAGGAGGAATGTTAAGTATGTCCTGTAGATCTGCCAGGACTCATATTTCATTGACACTATATGGGCTGCTGGTCATCACTGTGAGACTGTTTATATGATAGTTGCATTTTTGATACAAACATTTCATTAGGAGTTTGCTATTTTTTTTTCTTTTCAGGCATTTTTAAATGCCATTTGAATAACTGAATTAATGTAAGAAATGTCAGCTTGACCAATAGTAGAGAGACTGATACAGTACACTCCTTTGAGGACCAAATGAACAGAATTTCCACTGGCTGCTCAGAGAGAACAGAAGCACCCATGGACGATGGCCACTTACTAAGCTTAAGCAAACTTATACTTATTAAAATTGCCATTGTAGTCACTATTAAAAATGTAACACTTTTTATTGGCAAAAATGTTGTTTTTGAGTTAAAAACTGCTTTAAATTTATGATCTCTAGGTGTCTCCCTTCCTTCCAACTGACTCTAATGCTGGCTGTTAAAGGGGTTTTCCCACTAACAAAGTACATTTCACTTAATAGATCTTAGAGTAAAAATATGTTTCACAATTGGATGTGTAAAAAAAGTGTTCTGTTCACAAACAGGTATGAGCCTTACTAATCCCGTCTGCTGTGGCAGTCCTCACCTTTCTTCTTGTGACTCTCACTTGCGCTGATCTGGTCTCTGACCCCTGAAATGAAGCCCACACAATTGCAGCTCAGACTGGAGTTTTAGTGCTCTGTTATAGCCCTTAGGGCATAAGAAATCATTAATTTCAGGAATGCTTTGATGGGGACAAGGATTTTTATCATCTCTTCCAAGAGCCAAGAAGGTCTCTCCCTTTTCCATGTCATTACTTAGCAGTGTAATGATACAAAGCTATTGAATTCCTTTGGTAACCAGGTAGCATTTCCACTGCAACATGGTCATGTTACGATGCTGGCGTAGTACTGCTGGAAACCAGTGGCCGAAGGAGCACAAGCAGGAACAGCAAGCGGTATTAGAAGTTCTTGGATAAAGCAAAGGAGTTGTAGGAAGCAATCCGTAAATGAATGAGAACAGTCTGGGGAAGAATGTTCAGGAGCTGGAGGCTGAAACTAGGCTAACAGCTAGACACAATACTTACGCAATGAGTGAGAGATCCATGTGGCTTTACGTAGGCCCAAACAGGAAACAAGATTGATTCCGCAGGTTCAGAATGTTCCATATTAGTAAAGGGCAATTGCAGAACACAACAGCAGCCTCCAGTGGTAAGGAGTGGCATTTCAGCACAATTATCAAGGTGAGCAACAGCAGCCACTAGTGGTCAAACTGCAGAAGGACAGCAGGAATTCTGACAGATCAACAGTAACCCATAGCAACCATAACAGGATATAAAAGAACAGAACATGGTAGTGGGATCCACGCAATGTTAGAACTGTTTTTGTAAGAGGGCGGTGCATCATTTTTCAATTCAATTTTACATCAGTATTTCTAAGCCAAAACCAGGAGAGGGTGAAAAATGCAGAAGTGGTGACGTGTTTGTATTATACTTTTCCTCTGATTGTTCCACTCCTGGTTTTTGGCATATAAATACTGAGGTAAAATACTGACCATATACTGAAGGTGGCCTTAATGTGTATGGGGGCCTATGTAAGAATTGCCATGTGCTTATTCGGTTTAGCTAGAGGTGAAATGTTTCCTGTAGTATGCCTAAGGCCTCCTTCACATGTCTGTGTTTCCAGTACGTGTGGTATCTGGACACATTTCCATTTTTTTCCGGCAGCAGGGATGACAGGGGCCTATACAAGTCTATAGTTCCAGGAAAAACATGTAAAGCACACGGGTGGCATCCGTGTTCCATGCGTGTGCTGTCCGTGTTTAACATTGCAAAGTATAGGAGAAGCTTTGTCATATATTTCTTTATCCATACTGGAAAAACACTGGTGACACACTGATAGAAAACACTGATGGCACCAGTACCGGTTTTTCACAAACATGTTTTACTACGAAGTAGGCCTAGCACAAACTTAAAAGAGTTGTCCACCTGTGGTGACAATTTTTTTTTCACTTCAATGCATGAATTTGCATCTAAAAGTAATTTTTGCAATTAGTAAAAACATTTTACGTTGGCCTTCTACAGCCTCTGTGTAGCACTATTTTTGATGGCTGCAGAATCAAGTAATTGAGAATTAGTCACTGAGCTTGTTCTTTTGGTCTTACTGGAGAGTTTGTAACTTTTATCTGTCTTTTTCTGAGTTCCTCTCAGACTGATTTATGATTACAGACCACATCAAAGTTTAAACGGGTTATCCACTACTAGGACAACCCCTTCTTGAACTAAATGTTTGGCCCTGATAAAACCAAAAAGCTTTTACTCACCCCTCCCGTGCCGGTGCCATTCAACCGGTGTCAGCACGGCTCCTGTGCTGTTTTTGTGACATGTGACACCGGCGTCACTGTCCTTGCCTTCGAACAAATCGAACATGAACAGGAAGCCCGGGCTGCGGCTGCTCTCTGATTTCCTCTTTATGTTCAATTCGGCAGGAGGCGGGGACAGTGACGCCAGTGCTGATTGGGCGCCGGGGTCACGTGTCACAACAACCGCACGGGATCTCCAGGGTGGACAATCCCTTTAAATAAACAAAAATAATAAACTGACAGACAAGTTTTAAAACATGTTGGTAAATGCTTACTGTATTGTATGCAACAAGTACTTTGTTATTGATATCGTTACTATAGAATTGTACTCTAGCCATACATCCCAGAACCATGGTTATGTTCTGGAGCAGTACAACATAACTAGTTAGATTTGCTATTTGAAGACTGCTCATACTTTTCATATATTAGTATCTAATTACAGCAGACTTTGATTTATTTGTGTGCTGTCTCCTGTTGATGCAGCAGTCTGTCACATAGTGCATGTTTAAGCACATTAATCACTAAAATTACTTTCAATCATCTCTGTTTGTTTAGCTGCTACTTGGAAGCTCTTGTGCAGTATTTATAGGTAAACAGTGATTATTAAAGAGGTCGACACAACTGGGAAAACCCTCCTTAGAATGAAGCCACCCCATGGTCTGACTTTTCTAACCCCCAGAAAAATTCTGGTGGCGTAAGCTGGGTATGCCCAGTAATTTCCCCTGCAGCAACGGCAACGGAAGAAACTTGGTATCACGCTACATCCATTTAAATGCATTGATACTATATTTCTCCTGTTGTCAATACTGCTGGGGACATTACTGGTTCTCTGGTTCATAGAGTACAGAACCAAGATGTCCATATACCCTTTAGAGGGAATCTGTCAGCAGGTTTTTGCTATGTAATCTGAAGACAGCATGAGGTAGGGGTTAAAACACTGATTTTAGCAATGCCTCTCTTATGAAGCTCAGTGTTTTTTTTTACTTGCAATGGTTGTTTTAGCACCAGGAGCTCATCATTGCTGGGACACATCAGTGCGTACATGCTAGTCTGACACGCCCCCTCCTGTAATAGGCACCTCACTGTCATCGTATATGTAGAGCCTGATGTGGGCGGGGTTAGCTTCCTCAGCTCTGCTGTATTGTTAAATCTAAAAACTCTGTGTGAGAACGACTGCACCCAATAATCTAAGTGATACATCATTGGATTCAGCTTCTCTTTGCCTGTGTCAGGCTGCTCTCAGATGAGGTAGCAAAAACCTGCTGACCGATTCCCTTTAAAGAGGTAGTGTTATCAGGTCATCACCCAATCGGAGGACAACAAAAAGTAATGACAGGCAACCAGATTCTATTTGTAGGCCACTTACTGGATGTCTTAGGGTATGATCACATGCAGTGTTTTGCAGCATTTTTTTTCTGCAGCCAATACCTTCTCCTTTCTTAGCAATAAAAACAATCCTTTCAAAAAGCAGGTTTTACAGCATTTTTGCGATGATTTTGCAACCATTTTTTGGTGGGTATTACATGTGTGATTTATCTACAGTATATGTTTAATAAAATTTGTTTTATTCAGCAAAAACGCAGCAAAACCTGTTGTGTTTGCACTTTCTCATTACTTTCTCTGGGTGAAAAAATGCTGTGGAAGAATTGACATGCTTCAGGTTTCATGTCAGTTGAAACCAGAAGTTTACATACACTATATAAAAAGACACATATGCATGTTTTTCTCAATATCTGACATGAAGTCAGAATAAACCTTTCCCGTTTTAGGTCAATTACAATTACCATAATTTTTAATATTTGCCAAATAGCAGAATATTGAGAGAGAGAGAATGTTTTAAGGCATTTTTATTACTTACTGCAAAGTCAAAAGTTTACATACATTTCATTACGTATTTGGTACCATTGCCCTTAAACTGAATTACTTGGGTTAAACGTTTGGGATATCCTTCCACAAGCTTGGAAGGATTCCCTTGGTCGGAATTTTGGCCAAATCCTCCTGACAAAACTGGTGTAACTGATCCAGGTTTATAGGTCGCCTTGTTGAACCTGCCTTTTCAGCTTTGCCCATAAATTTTCAATAGGATTGAGACCAAGGCTTTGTGATGGCACTCCAAAACATTGACTTTGTTATCCTTAAGCCACTTTGTTACCATTTTGGCAGCATTCTATGGGTAATTGTCCATTTGGAAGACCCATTTCCGCCCAAGTTTCCTGGCTGATGTCTTGAGATGTTGCTTCAGTATTGCCACATACTCTTCTTTTCTCATGATGCCATCTATTTTATGAAGTGCATCAGTCCCTCCTACAGCAAAACAACCCCACAACATGATGCTGCCACCCCCTTGTTTCACAGTTGGGATGGTGTTCTTAGTCTTCCAAGCTACTCCCTTTTTCCTCCAAACATAACGATGGTCATTATTAGTGTTGAGTGAGTATGTTCTTTTCGAGTATGCTTGGGCCGAGCTCCGAGTTTTTATAGCTGCTCGGTGATATGGTTGAATCGCTCCCGTGTGCATGATTTGCAACTGTTTGACAGTTTTATTACATGTGAGGAATGTGTAAGAAATAGACATTCCTCTCATGTAATAAAACTGTCAAACAGTTGCAAATCATGCACACGGGAGCGATTAAACCATATCACCGAGCAGCTATAAATACTCGGAGCTCGGCTCGAGCATACTCGGCGAAAGGGTTAATAGAACATAATCGCTCAACACTAGTCATTTTGCCCAAAAAGTTACATTTTAGTTCATCAGACCACAGGAAATGTCTCCAAAAATGAAGGTCTTTGTTCCTGTGTGCATTTGCAAACATTAATCTGTTTTTTTTATGTTTCTTTTGTAGTAATGGCTTTTTCATGGCAGAGTGGCCTTTCAACCCATTTTGACACAGTACTCGTTTCACTGTGGTTATTGACACAATCTTACCAGCTTCCGCCATCATCTTCACAAGGGCTTTTGCTTTTCTCCTTGGGTTGATATGCACATGTCGGACCAAAGCAGGTTCATCTCTGGGACACAGAACCCATCTCCTTCCTGAGCGGTATGGTGGCTGGACATTCCCATCTTGTTTGTACTTGCGTATAAATGTTTGTACAGATGAACGAGGCACCTTCAGGTATCTTGAAATTGTACCCAAGAATGAGCCAGACTTGTGCAAGTCCACAATCCTCTTCCTGATATCTTGGCTGATATCTTTAGACTTTACCATGATGCTAAACAAAGAAGCAGTGTGTTTCAGGTGTGCATTAAAATATATCCACCGGTATGTCTCTCATTAATGCAGATGTTGCCAAAAAACCTATCAGAAACTTTCAAACACATGACATCATCATATGGACAGTCCAGAATTGTTTAAAGGCATCGTAATCTTAGTGTATGTAAACTTTCGACTTTGCAGTAAGTAATAAAAATGCTTTAAAACATTTTCTCACTCATTAGTCTGGCATTTGGCAAATATTAAAAATGATGGTAATCCTAATTAACCTAAAACGGGAAAGGTTTATTCTGATTTCATGTCAGATATTGAGAAAAACATGCATATGTGTCTTTTTATATAGTGTATGTAAACTTCTGGTTTCAACTGTATATGTCCCAAGTAAAACAGTTCTGAGTACTGGCTGGTTGTGCTGAACTACACAGCACAGTTTGGTGAAAAGACTGATACAAGTAATCTTCCATAGCTTCTCACGTCCTGTATATAAGCAGCCAGCTGCTCAGAGATTAAATTTACATTGGCCAAACTGAATAATGACAGTTACCAGCTAATGAATGTTAAAGTGGAAATGTTACAGTCCAGATATGGGAGATTATTACAGACAGATCACAGATTATCAGGAATGCAAGAAAAAAAATATACAGGCAAGAGCCACTGTAATCTTATTAGTGGAAGATGAACAAGTGATCCACAAAAGACATGAGAACAGTGCCAAAAGCATGTGGGATGCTTCGCAAAAGTTGCATGAGAGATCCAATTTAAGTAGCAAGTTATTTCTGCTAAGGAATCCACAAAAAAATGAGATTCAACAACATTATGCAGGAACACTTAAATTCAATGCTGGAGGTGATCACCCAACTGAGATCAGTGGGCTCAGATAAAAAAAGACATCCACAGAATGTGACAATGGAATAGCTCTTAAAGAGATGGATACAAGGTATCACAAGAAGGAAAGTAGAACATGTTTCAGATGTCACAATCAGGACACTTGAAGAAAGACTACAATACAGAATGCAAAAGAGACTAAACAAAAGGTCAAAACTACAGTCTCTGATCCAACAAGTGCAAATAATTGGAGTGGCACCTGTAAAGTGACAAATATCAGACATTAGAAGGATGGTTTATCTATTCCGAAGTTACAAGTCACATGACAAGGGATAGAAGCTTTTTTATTAGAATTTAACCTAAATAACAGGGAAATAATCAATTTAACTGGTGGTAGCAAAGTAAATGCAGAAGGTTCCAGACATGGAGTAAAAATGGAATTTAGCCATAGCAGTAAAAGATGTGTTGTCTATTCCCAGTCTAGAAGTATGACTGTTATCCAAAAAGCATTTGACAGCTAAAGGACTCACTATAAAATACCCAAGTGAACAGTGTGCTATCCTGGATGGAAAGTGGGTGATAGCCATTGCCAAAAAAATAGAAGAATCTTTTCAACACATTAAAGGAACAGGTGAGACCCTGTGGAATCAATGCTTATATCCACACATGGCATAAATGTCTGAGTCACAGACATTCCAAAAACATCAAGAAACTGCAAAGAACATAAAAAAGATCCAAAAGATAAGGTAATGTGACGACAACACTGGAAATAAGAACAAAAGAGAAAACTGACAGCAGTCGGACTACTTGTGAATAACTGGCCAATGTCAGAGCAAGCCCCAAAAGTACAAGTGAGCAGATACAGCCGAACCCAGATACAGTACAAAGGCCTTCAACAAGAGAAAATAAAAGTAAACCACCAGGACATCTCTCATACAAGGCTACAAGGCACACACAGTGTATATGAATCCACATCTTTGGAAGACATATCTTCGTTCTCAGAAGGGGAAGCCAACAGAGAGATGCTGTTGAAGAAGAAAAGACTACCATAGATAATAAAGCAATTTATCAAAAGATCTGTCGAAGGAGGAATAACCAGATGGCATGTTATATGGAAAATCTGTATTCCAAGCAAAAGATCACATGTATATGGAATAAAAGTTACAACAAAAAGAGATAAAGATAAGATATAAAAGGCATATAAGGAACCCCGATCAATATAAGGGAAGGATCTGATCTGTTGCAAAAGAGTACAGTATTTAAATAAAAATTCTGTATCACAGCCATTGGGTTTCTACACCTGCTCAAAGCAAAGAATGTTGTACACCAGTATAGCTGGTATATAACAATTAATAAATGTTGGCAAATTATGGATTATAATAGCTGCATTGATTATTTTCCTTATCACATAAAAATGCAGATGAAACTTCTAAGAGAAAAGATAAAACAGTTAAGACAAAACTTGGTAGATAAAGAACAAGGAACATGAAGAGAAACATCTTAATACAAACTGTTACAACTCGTTCAGACTACACAAAAAAGATGATGGAAACAGACATGATGATCATTGAAAAGAATGCTTCGAATGTGAACATTGAAGAAATTAAACAAACCATAATGGATATTTTACAAAGTCACTGATGGCAGAGATGTGCAGGGCTTATCATGAGGCTGGACATAATTGACCAAGTCTTAAGCCCCCGTCTCACATAGCGAGATCGCTAGCGAGATCGCTGCTGTGTCACGGTTTTGGTGACGCAACAGCGACCTCACCAACGATGTCGCTATGTGTGACACTTTGCAGCGATCAGGCCCCTGCTGTGAGGTCGCTGATCGCTGCAAAATGTCCTGGACCATTTTTTGGTCTTTGCCCTCCCGCTGGTCAGCACACATCGCTGTGTGTGACCAGCGGGACCAGCGATCAGGCTGGTAACCATGATAAACAGCGCGTTACTAGGGGCACACGCGCCCCTAGTAACCCGCTGTTTATCATGGTTACCACTCTGCTACAGTGAGCGGTAACCTCCCGCTCACCGTAGCAGAGTGGTAACCATGATAAACAACGGGTTACTAGGTGCGCGTGTGCCCCTAGTAATGCGCTGTTTATCATGGTTACCAGCCTGCTCCTGCTTCAGCAGGCTGGTAACCAGGAGCAGGACATCGTGGAAAGATTCTTTCCACGATGTCGCTGCTCCCCTGATCGTTGGTGAGCCTGCCTGTTTGACAGCTCACCAGCGACCACATAGCGACGCAGCAACGATCCCTGACAGGTCGTATCGTTGTCGGGATCGCTGTAGCGTCGCTATGTGTGACAGGGCCTTTAGCTATTCAGAAGTGGTGTTGGATATAAAACAACTGCAGACTATCTTTAGGAGATAGCAGATTGTGTTATGTTCTAGACTATATTGTATGACCTCTCTGGTTAGTTTAGTCTTTTCCTTCCTGTAATCCTCCCTTTGTGATGCGGTAGTTCATGATTGCTGTATGTCCAATGCAAAACAATTAATTATTTTACATTGTAGATTGTACTATGTAGTTTGTTTGTGAAAAAAGGCTCGGTTCGAGTACAAAATGAGTAAAAATAAAACTACAAAATTACTTTTCCATTCTGGAACTGCTTCCTTCATACAACAGTACAGTCTATTCTGAAACAACAATCTCCTTTCTCTGCTAATCGATATGCAAAAGATGGCTTACTTGCATTGATCGATGGGACTGGAACAGCTGTTATATTCATAGGCAATTATTGGACTTGTGACAATCACAACCCTTTCAGGTGAGCAACTCTATAACTTCTCATCTGTTCCTTTCAATATCATCCTATGTGCGCTTGTGTTCCCGCTTATTAATTCTTCTACATTGTCTAAGTGCTGACTGGTTATGCTAAAAGCTGAAAATCTGGAACAGTAACCAGCAGCTAATATCAGGTCTCTTAAATAGAGATTTTATAATAACTGCTGTAAGAAACTAGTGATGGAATCAAATTCACTGACTTCTTCATGCTGCCTTCACACATTCATTTTAACAGGTTATCAGGCCAGGTTTTGCTCTTATTTTATTCCCACAGCTCCCCTGAGTATTCAATAGTTTGCTTTTTTAAATTTGCTATACTATTCCATTGGCCTTTTTATTTAGTGTTAATTATTAAGGTCTTTGCCAACAAGGTGTGATTCTCTGAGGGCTTGTTTTTAGGCTGCTCTGCATAACAACCTCTGACATAGAAAATATTAAAATCTCTGTAGCCACATTAGAGGGACATTCCCTTCTCCCCTCTCCCACAGATTTCCAGTAAGGAAATCAAGAGCTGACAGTCTAAGTCTCCTAGATGTAGGATTGTACAATAGACTAATGCAAATAGGAAATTGGATGTGAACCATCTTAGTTACCATACAAAAGCTCCATTTGAGACAAAAGACCCCGGCAGTACTAATGAGGATGTATATTGTGCATAGACAAAGAGCTATAGATTAAACAGGTAATTGAAACAGGGGAAGTCTTTTCAAAAGGTTGGACAACAATAGGGTACACGTGTTTACACATAGACACAGAAGTGGAAGAAGCCTTTTGTCCCCAGGAAATACATTGTCCTGTCAAGGGAAATGTTATGGATTTACACTAGAGACTTTTGTCCCTGTAAGGGAAATATTGCACCTGCAATAGAATTGATGTCTCTGAAAGAAACTGTTGAATATCGAAGATTGTATTAATCCAATAGTGATGGGACATACCTTTTCGGCTTCAGGGCTAATCGGTGAAGAAGATGCATATATTTTCCTAAGTGAAACCCTTGCCTATCAGCCACAAATTAATAGTCGGCAGACCGCTGACAACAGCCAGGTCATATTTGGTCTCTGGGTAATGGTAAAATCCCAATAAAAAATATGGTGGAGATCTCAGATTGCTTCCATTCACTAAGTTGACTTATCTCTGTGAGTGGCGTAGTAAGTTCTTTTGTTAATCGCTTTTATTTTCTGTAATTGTATACTCTGTATTGTTTTGTCCCATTTGTAAAATCTTTTGTATATTTTTCATAAAGTTGCCTACTTTTGGATTAAATATAAAATTTAATAGTTCTGTTCCTTTTGTTCTGTAAACTGTGCCTCGAAGCCATACTCTACCAGAACCAGGCCTCAAGTCAGCCTGTAAAAATGACCGGTGGTGGCAGATAATCTTTCTTAGGTTATTGTGGAGTTAGCAGTGACCGTATGGGGGTATACACATATTCCATGCGTTGGAATCTGGAGGTTTATATACCATACGTTCACTGTTAATTTCCCAATAACCATCCTATTACTGGAAACAGTCTGCGGCCCTGTCCGTTAATCGTCGGTCAGTCGCGTAATTGTCCGGACAATAGGGGGGCAACAGAGAGC